>NW_027187372.1:10545694-10575899 GCF_028583685.1 Petaurus breviceps papuanus
AGAGAGAGAGAGAGAGAGAGAGAGAGAGAGAGAGAGAGAGAGAGAGAGAGAGAGAGAGAGAGAGAGAGAGAGAGAGAGAAGAGAACTTCTGGAAACAAGAATTGCTGAGAGAGAGAGAATTCCAGGAGCCAAAATTTTTGAGAGAGAAAGAGAACTGCCAGGATCCCAAGGACTTCTGAGGGCCAGTCAAAGCTGCCAAGGACTTCTGAGGGCCAGCCAGAGCAGCTGAGGACTTCTGAGGGCCAGTTGGAGTGTCTGAGGAGTTCTGAAGGACATCTGGAGCTGCCAAGAAAATCTGAGGGCCACCCAGAGGTGCTGAAAACTTAGGAGATATGACTGTGGTGCTGGTACTTTGTATATTTTAGGTCTATGTTGATTCCACCGTCAGAAAGTGAATTGATGAGGATGGTGGCAATGTTGTGAATGTTGTTGTGGCTTTGTTGAGCTTTGTCTTCCCAGGAACAGAGAATGTGAGGGATATGGGGTGGACTGGACACTTTGAGCTTCAATATGGAGCAAGAACTGCATGGAGAGATGGACAAGGAACTGGGCACTGTCTGCCCTTGAACTCAGTGGCAGTAGGTTAGATTCGGGAAGGAGCTGGGACCATGGAAGAGGAACCATGGAAGATGAGAGCCTGCCTTGAGTCAAGATGAAAAGACCTCTCCTTGGGTATTTAATGCTGACTGATGAGATTTTAACTTACTCAGACCTAACTTCAGACCTAGGGGTGGATGGCCTTTGTGCTTTCCACTACCCCTTAAGAGGGTACTGAGTAATGACTGATGATATTGTAACTTAATTGTGACCTAGGGATGGAGCACTTTGACTTTTTCATTTTTTAATTGACTAAATGAATGTACTTTGTTTAAGAAAGAAGACTTTTTGATTGAAGAGATTAAGACAATATGACCTAGGAGTGGACTTTGTGATTGATTAAATGAATATACTTTGTTTAAAACTATGTGACCACTTTGGTGAAAACCATGTCACCATTTCAGTGATAAGTTGTTATATCATAACATTGTGAGTGTTGTACTTTGATGTCTGTGAATGTTTTCCCTTAATTTGTTACTCCATAAATAGAAAGTTCACTATACTGTGTTATCAGAAACTTGAAAGCAGTTCACAGCAGCAGTCCTCTGAAATGCTGCTTGCCTGGCTTTACAATACTTCACGAGGTACTCTAGGCTTTGGGGACCAGAATATTTTTTCTTCTTAGTTTATTTTTTTATCATTGTTTCAACAAAACTGGGACAATTAATCTTTTGTCTTATGTAGCTTAAAAAGGCCAAGGTCTCCCACTAGAGCAGGGCCATCTCCAGATGTCTTGATCTATATCTTGCCACTGGACCCAGATGGCTCTGGCAGAGAGAGTAAGACTGACTGGTGAATTTACACAGTCCTGCCTCACTTAAATCTAATTCACCTGCAAGTCATGATATCACCTTCCTGATGTCATTGGTTCTCTTCATGAATTTAAGACAAGTGACAGAAACTTTGATATATAATTCCTAAAATATTTAACTCAAGGATTGAATGAAATTAAAATCCTGACAGGGAAAACCCTGTTAGGGAGAGTGTACTAAAGATGAGAATATAACATATCTGATGCCGGAACAGTAGGGCCAAAATTAATATGTAACACATATAAACTCTATGTTTCTACTTTATTTCTGTCTGTTATCTTCAGAGGATAAGATAATCTATCTACAATGATGGAAAATCTTGAGAGAGAATAGCAGAAAATTAACTTGAGGCATGTTTATATATAAAGCAATGTAGTACATGTTTTGATGCCATTGTCACAAATATACTACCTGGTAAAATCCCTTGAAAGCAACTTCTGCATTTCTCTAAAAGTTGTAGGAGAATCTGAAGCTTATCCCCATCCTTATTTGGATTGGGCGCTGTTTTGCTACAATAGTTAATGAGTTTCCAGTGATGTGCTTTCCCAAGTGATTATCAGTTCATATCAACTACCCAAGCAGACTTCATAAGATTTTAGAAAGGGTATTTTTTAAGGTGTAAAAAATGAATATTTGATCAAACAAATAACATCACCCTGAACTGGAGGTACTTTGTCCCATAAGTTCAAAGTTTAGGGGAAGTTAACTAAAGCTTAGGGAGGAACTGTGCCAAAGGGATAACCACAGCTCATTAAAGTCCTTTTTACTAAACATGCTTTTCTTTTCTTGAAGTCATTATAGATTTCCCCATAGTTATGGTGCAGCATTTTTCTGGGCTACTTGGAAAGTTTTGAAGCTATTTTTCCTCTGGGTATATAATTTGTCCTTGGCCACCAATGAAGATAGACACTGGCATCAGCTATTGCTATTCTGGGAAAACTGCAAAGAAGCTTATGAATGGTATAAATTCCTGACTCTTCAAATTTCATTAGGTACTTCTTTGATTATGGGAATGGGGAAAGAAAATGATGCTGTCCTCCTCCTCCCTGAAAGCAATCTCTCTTTCAGGAGATTTCTGCATGTCTGTTTACAGTTCAACTACAAAAGCTATGAGAAATATTAGAAAACAAGGTCTGGCCAGGTGGGAATTGCTAATTACTTAAGAAAAGTTTCAGTGTAAACACAGATTTTAATTCAGGGTGAACTTGAATTGACCATCACTAAATTAAATCTGAGGAATTCAAATTTAAAGCAAATAAATAAATGAACAAAACCAGAAACCTATACACTAAACATTCTCATGCTGTAATTGGCTTTTTTGAATAACTCAAATATTTTTAAATTCATTAATTAGTATAATTCTCTTCATTTTTGAATACTCTTCTAAGTATAGCATAATTTCTTGACTAATTAGTAAAGGAAAATTTAATTGCTAATACTGTATTAGTACTTAGTGTTTCTTGATGTCATTCAGGTGGGTGGCCCCCCTGTAACACAGATTGCAATCTATTCATGCCTCCTCCCTTCTATTTTTTTCTTTTTTCTTTTACTTTGTTTTTGTTTTAATTCCGTGGAATATTTATTAGTCAATAAATATTTATTAAATACCTAATTTAATCTGTTCTAGGCATTGTACTGGAGGCCTTTGTTCCTAAGTTTTTATTTCTGGGTTTGTTTGTTTGTTTGTTTTTTCATATGAAGTGGGCATAATATGTCAGTACCTGGAAACATACTGAGCACATGACATTGAGTCTTTCATTTTCCACATTCCCTGAAACTCTCTTAATAATATAATTTGTGAGCAAATATCATTCTGCATTGGTAGAGATCATATCCTCACTAGGAATTATCTATATCAGTGAAATCATAGACCTTGTCTAAAAAGTGAGACACCAGGTTTATCTATCAGCTCTAACTTGCTAAATCACAAGCTTAGTTCATCCTATAGACATAATAATGTCAATGTTTTCATCAAATTTTGGATATTTCAGGATGCTTGCATTCAAATCTTTGTGGTAAATACAGAAATTACTCTTCTGATTATTCTTATCACACTTTAAATTAGTCTATATTTAAATTATTAATTATATAAGTTAAATAAATTAAAATAAAAAATAATTTAAAATAAAAAATTAATGTATTAAATCTGTCTAAAATTAATCTATAAACATCTTTACCTATTTATCCTAATCTGTCTTATTCCTAATTATTTACAATGAAAAAATTGTATTGCATTCAAATATTACATTTAAAAAAAATCTACAATTTGATTAGCACCTACTTGGTTTCTAGTTCATTCAGAAGTTTATCTAAAATAATGTTCTACATATAGTCCTATCTCCTATGTTCCTTATTTTGTTGTGATACATGAATAATAGAAATATCATTGATTTAAAAGGCATATAAATCAAAATGAGTTTTGGGATAAAGTTTCAAATTGTTTTCCAAATCAATTTATACCTCCATAAACAGGTCATTAGTGTATCTAGTCTTACCTAATCCCTTCAAAAATTGCTATTTTATGCTTTTCTCATATTTTCAAATCTGTTAAGAGATAGTTTAAGCCTTGGAGTTGTTTTGATTTCTGTTTCTCTTATTGTGACTGATTTAGAGCATTTTATCTTTTTATAGATTGCAATTTTTCATTTGAGAACTACCTCTTCATATTTTTATTTTATACACATACATACAACATATGCACACTTATAGAGATATGTACATATTATCTTATTTTATCAGATGAATTTATTATGCTCATTTTTCCAAATTAGCCATTTCTTTTTTTATTCCAACTTCATATGGAAATACGGATTATAAAAGTACACTATTAGATTGATTAAGCACTTTTAGATGACCACACTAAAAGAATAAATATTAATGTTTTTATATCTATGTTCCAAGATGTCTTTAGTGGAATATAACAAGATCTCTGAGTGAACCTATGCTGTTTAATATTTTTTTCAAGAAATTGGATAAAATAATAATTTTTATCAACAAATTGGATGAAAACATGCATGGCATTTAAATCAAATTTTCAGATGACACTGAACTAGGTGTGAGTGTGAACACAGTGGATGATAGGGGGAAAAGGATATTGACAGACTTAATGCTCATCTACTGCACTTTATCTTTAAAGAGGGTATCCCTCCTCCCCCCCAAAAAATCATTCACCTTGTTTTTAAAGATCTTCAAAGAGAGGGAAAAAACAGTATCTTTCATGTCAGTCAATTCCACTTTGGGACAATCTAATTGTTAGGAAGTTTATCCTCCTATAAAGTTTAGATTGTTCTCTTAATGATGTCTAAACAGAGCAGTGCTCACCCCTCTTCCACATGAAAGGACTTTAAAACTTTAAAGACAGATTTGTGTATTAATTGAATCATCTTTCCTTGAGGCTAAACATGCCCAATTATTGAGTATCAGACAGACATTGAGATAAATCTAGTATGAAGAACTTCAAGTCTTTAGCTTGATTACCAAAAAAAAATGAACTTCCCACATAGAAGATGACACTACCTGACATGGACATACAGCAGTTATACTGAAAAAGATTCTGAGGTTTTAAATAAAAATACAAAGTATGTAGTGTGTTGTGGTAGCCAATACAAACAAAACCAAAATAAAACACACTAATACCATCTTGTACTTAATTAATACAGACATAGCTTCTACAACTAATAACATAATTCTATTGCACTGTGTCCTTATCAGATTTCCATCCTAATTGTGATGTTTAGTACTTTGTACCACTGTTAAAGGATATTGATACAATTGAGAATAACCAGAAAAATAAAACCAAGATGGAAAAATGACTTGAAACCATGACAAAGAATGATTACTTGAAATAATTGGGCATGCTTAGCCTGAAGGAAAGACAATTCAATTGATACACAAACCTGTCTTCAAAGTTTTAAAGTCCTTTCATGTGGAGGAGAGGTTAGTACTGCTCTGTTTAGAAATTATTAAGAGAACAATCTAAGCTTTATAGGAAGATAAACTTCCTAACAATTAGAATTGTCCCAAAGTGTAAATGACTGACATGATAGATACTGTTTTTTCTCTCACTTTAAAGAGCTTTAAAAAGAAGGTGAATGATTTTTTGTGGGGTATACCCTTTTTAAAGATAAACTACAGTAGATGAGCATTAAAGTACTTTCCAACCATCAGATCCTGTGATTAATCAAACTGTACATTTTTTTCTATCATGATCATATGACTCATTCAAGTTTTCTCAATAATTTTTAATCAAAAATAAAACTCTTGCTCAATTCTCTTCCAAACATGATGGGAAACAATTTAAACCTATACTTGAAAAAGGCAATAAATATGTTTGCATCCTTTGTTTCAGAAATCCTATTACTTAATGTACCCCAAAAACAATCAAACACAAATGAAATTTCATATATATCTATATCTATATCTATATCTATATCTATATCTATATCTATATCTATCTATCTATCTATCTATCTATCTATCTATCTATCTATCTATCTATCTATCTATCTATCTATCCCAAGGTATTCACAGAAGCATTCCCTTATAAGATCTTGGTGGCTCAGTGGATAGAGTTTTGGGCCTGCAGTCAGAAAGATTAATATTCTTGTCTGCAAATCTAGAAAGATTCGTATTCTTGACTGCAAATCTGGTCTCAGAAACTTACTAGCTTTGTGACACTAGGGAAATTACTTAACTCTGTTTGCCTCAGTTTCCTCATCTATAAAATAAGTTGGAGGAGGACATGAAATACCATTCTAGGACTTTGCTAAGAAAACCCTAAATAGGGGCACAAAGAGTAAGATATGACTGAAATGACTGAACAATTAGGATATTCACAGCAGCACATTTGTGTTGACAAGGATCTAAAAACATGATAGATATCATTTATTGTAGATGCAAAATTGTGATATATGAAAATAATGGAATATTATTATATCATAAGAAAGCTATGTAAGTTCAGGGAAGGATTAGAGGAGTTATTGAATAGTAAAGCTAAGAAACTAAAATTCACAATTGCTAGACAACGAATACAAATGAAAATGAATGTGGAAGTGAACTTCACTCCATCTGTTGGAGAAGTGTGGGGACTGGGAGGAGGTTCTATGAAGTGGAGCACTGAATATACAACTAGAGTCAGTTGAAACAAAGTAGTTGTTTTTGGGGATATGATAGTTTCTTTGTTTTTATCTTATTTTTCTTATAAGGAATAGTTCTCTGGATAGAGATGTATTTTAAAAAAAGATCAGTCATATAAAACCAAATGATAAATATATAATTAAAAATAAAATCTCCACATATTCTCTAGAATCCTTTCCTTGTCAACTTTGAAAGGACTAAAGAGCCCTAGTTTCATACCGCCATGCCTAATTTCTAGTATCCTTTTTATGAATAAGACTCTCCACTTTGCATTGTCTTCCTCCACAGTTCTTTTACTTCTGGCTTGAGCCCCTGCCTTTCCTCTAAAATTGCTTTGAATATTTTCATCAGTACCATCCTACTAACCAGTATCTCCCCCTGATTATTAAATCTAATTAATTAGATAAAAATAATTATCCCCCTCATCCCAAAATTATTTTCTCCCTCAAATGTCATGATGCTATATGTTGCTTATCTTCCAAACTTTGTCATAATCTTCTTTTCTACATTTCTGTCTTTCTTCATGCATCCTCCTTCTACCCTGTTTCCTTCAAGAATGAGCTTTTCCAAGTCTTATCTTCCCAGGAAATCTCATCCATTGTAATGACTTAAACTCTCATGTATATTCAAATCACTACAAAATCTATGTATTTCCTTTTTCCTTGCACTGCACTGCCAGTTAAATCTATCCAGTTTTCTTTTTATAGAAGATTTAATTTCCTTTATTTTTCGCATGTAACACTTTTTATTTTTCCCCAGTTAAATGTAAAGAAAAAAATTCAATAATTTTCATAAGATTTTGAGTTCCAAATATTTCTCCCTCCCTCTCTCCTCTCTTCTGAAAATGGTAGTTAGTTTGATAGTTTCTTTATGTGTTATGTCAAAATAATTCTATATTATTCAGAGTTGTGAAAAAAAAGAACAAAAGAAAAAGCATGAGAAAAAAAACAAAGTGAAAAAAGTATCCTTCAATCTGCATTCAAGAGTCCATCAGTTCTTTACCTCGATATGGATAGCAATTTCCTTCATGTGTCCTTTGTACTGGTCTTAGGTCACTGTGTTGTTGTTGAAAAGAGCTGAGTCATTCATAGTTGATCATCACAGAATGTTGATGATACTGGGTACAATGTTTTCCAGGTTCTGCTCATTTCACTTTGCATCAGTTCACACAAGTCTTTCCAGGTTATTCTAAAATCTGCCTGCCCCAAATTTTTATTAAATTTTTTTTTCCATTGCATTCATATACCATGTTTTGCTCAGCCATTCCTCAGTTGCTGGACATCCCCTCAATTTCCAATATTTTGCCAACTCCAAAAGGGCAGCTATAAATATTTTTGTACTTGTAGGTTCTTTTCTCCTTTTTTATGTTCTCTTTGGGATACAAAGCTAGTGGTGGTATTCCTGGATCAAAGAGAACTCACAAGCTGTATTGTCTTTTAGGCATAGATCCAAATAGCTCTGCAGAATGGTTGTATCAGTTAACAACACCAACAGTGAATCAGTATCTTAATTTTCCCACATCCTCTCCAACATTAATCACTTTCCTTTCTTGTCATATTAGCCAATCCAATACATGTGATGTGATATGTTAGAGTTGTTTTAATTTTAATTTTTCTAACCAATAGTAATTTAGAACACTTTGCTTGTACTTCTGTTTGTATTTTCTTTCAAGTTCAGGGCGCTTACTTTTTCCCCTCGGTAAATGATATCTGTTTGATTAAACTAAGATTGTTAACCCCTTTTGAGGTAATTCCTTCAGAAAAGCAGATCAAAGAACCTGTGCTAGCAGCCATCCTGGGTATGCTAGGGTGATTGCTGCTACAAATGGTGTAGTACGCAGGAGCTGCAAACTAAAATGAAAGTATCAGGACTGGGATAATTGCTTGTTTCCCAGTTGTGGTAGCTATGGTTCTGTGGAGCCATGGAGCAGAAGCAGAGAACTGCCAGAGTATCGACTTTGGTGAGGTGAGAGTGGGAAGGTATCAGTCCTGCATCAGGACTCCTGCAGAAGCCAGGAGCTCCCAGCTGCTGAGGATGAAGTAAGAATCCAAGAATTCAGAATCCAACCACAGGGCAAGATAAGGACTGTGCAGCAAGGCAGGAGTGCTGAATGTGTTTTCTTGAGTGCCCCTGAGAGAGTCTGGGATCCAGGAGGAGAGTGGAGTTGTCTGTGGTGGGTATAGGAAAGTGCTGTGGACCCACAAGGACCACACCCTGTTGGTTTTGTTGTCCAGCTTCCCCTCAGGACTTGTAAGCAGGGGCTGGAGCAGTGTTAAGACTGGGACTTGGCTCATTAGAGCCTGCACATGAGAGTGCCAGTAGGAAAATTGCAAGGGCAGCATGGGGCGAAGGACTTACTCCCAAGAGAATTTTATGTGGACATTTTTGTTTTTGATTGAGGGGATTATAATGCTATGTACTTTGTGTTTGTTTAAGGCCATGTGGCCACTCTGGTAATGAGTTATGTTATATATCTTGCAAATGTGATGTATTTATTTTGTGGGGATTATGTTGTACTTAAGAGCTATTGATGCTAATTCAGATATGAATTGCCTATGTAATGGGCATGAAAGATCTTGGGACTAAATGTAATGGTCAGGGAATTTGAAGATCTTCCTGGCCCCTTAATAGGCTTAGGGAATTTGCATATCTTCCCTGACCCTTAATGGACCTCACTTGGAGCCCAACAAGAGAAGCTTGCATAGGGGAGGCTTGTTTTTCAAAAACTTTTTGGTACTTTGTAATTAGAAAGTGGGTCACAAAGGTTGTAATGACTTCTGAACCTGGAGAAAGATATGGAAGAGTTCTACGATTTGACCAGATGACACTCTGGGTAGCTGTTGAGCCCTCCAGCTTTGGAAACCCAGATGTTGGTGCTTCTTTCTCTGGTAAATAACTATGTAGGTATATGATGGTCAGACAGCTAGAAGCCCTATCTATTGGTCTATTGAATTGTGTTATTTTCTATGTTTGTATTTTTTTTTGTCTGCTTGTAACTTTTTTTGTATTTTATCTGAAGTTCAGGATGCTGACTTTTTCCCCTGAACTAGATAAATGATATATTTTTGATTAAACTAAGATTGTTAACCCCTTT
Organism: Petaurus breviceps papuanus; assembly: GCF_028583685.1. Taxonomy (NCBI): domain Eukaryota; kingdom Metazoa; phylum Chordata; class Mammalia; order Diprotodontia; family Petauridae; genus Petaurus; species Petaurus breviceps. The sequence goes on from NW_027187372.1 coordinate 10,555,334, forward strand.
AGAGTTGCTTTCCTTTAGAAATTAGATAAAAAACATACTGTGGTAATCCATCTTGGGTATGCTAAGGTGCTTTTAGATACATATGGACACACACACACATTCATATATATTTGATTTTTTTTTTTGCTTTTTGGAGGGTAATTGGGGTTAAGTGACTTGCCCAAGGTCACATGGCTAGGTTTTGTGTTAAGTGTCTGTGGCCGAATTTGAACTCATGTCCTCCTGACTCCAGGGCTGGTGCTCTATCACTGTGCCATCTAGCCACCCTTGATTTCTTTATATTGAAAAATTATATTGAAAACTGCCTGTCCATATCTGTCTAGTTCATGTCCCTATTTTGACCTTATCCTGTAATATGATGTGAGATACTGGTTTTTCCAGAAGTGTTTTGTAAAATAGTGCTCATCCCAAAGCTGGAGTCTTTGGGTTTATCAAACGGGAGGTAACTATGGTAATTGATTACTATTTCTTGTGTACCTAATCTATTCCTCTAATCTATGATTTTATTTCATAAAAAGTACCAGATTGTTTTGATGATCACTGCTTTATAATATAGTTTGAGATCTGCTATTGCTAGGCTACTTTCCCACTTTATTTTTTCCCTTAATTCCCTTAATATTCTTGAACTTTTGTTCCAGATGAATTTTGTTTTTTTTTCTAGCTCCATCAAATACTTTTTTTTTGGTAGTTTGATTGTAATGGTACTGAAAAAGTAAATTACCTTGGGCAAAATTGTCATTTTTATTGTACTGACTCAGCCTACCAATGAACAATTGATATTTTTTCCCAGTTGTTTAGATCTGACTTTATTTGTGTGAAAAGTGTTTTGTAATTGTGTTCAGATTGTTCCTAGATTTGTCCTGGCAGGTAGATGCTCAAGTATTTTAGATTGTTTATAGTCATTTTAAATGGAATATCTCTTGCTGATGGGCTTTATTGGTCATATAAAGCAGTGCTGATGATTTATGTGGGTTTATCTTATATCCTGCAACTTTGGTAAAGTTGTCAATTATTTAGTATTTTTTTTTAGTTGATGCTCCAGGGGTTCTCTAAATATACCATCATGTAATCTCCAAAGAGTGGTAGTTTTGTTTCCTCATTGGCTATTCTAATTCCTTCAATTTATTTTCTTCTCTTATTGTTGTAGCTAACATTTCTAGTTCTATATTGAATAATTATGATTATAGTGGACAACTTTGTTTCACCCCTGATTTTATACAGGAGTCTTTTTACTAATCTCCATTACAAATAATGTTTGTGGATGGTTTTAGATAGATACTGATTATCATTTTAAGGAATGCTCCCCTTATTCCTATGCTCTCTAGTGTTTTTTAATAGGAATAGGTATTGTATTCCTTTTCAGGCAGCTTTTTTCAGCATCTATTGAGATTATTACATGATTTCTGCTGGTGTTGTTATTGATATGGTCATGTATGTTGATAGTTTTCCTAATATTGAAACAACCCTGCATTCATAGTATAAATCCTACCTGGTTATAGTGTATTGTCCTGCTGATAAATTGCTTTAATCACCTTGCTAGTATTCTGTTAAAAAAAATTTCATCAATATTCATCATGAAAATCGATCTATAATTCTCTTAATCTATTTTAGAGCTTCCTGATTTAGAGATCACCAAAATATTTGTGTCATAACTGGAGTTTGTTTGGACTCTTTTTGTCACATTTCCCCCCCCAAATAGTTCATATAATATAGACATTAGTTGTTATTTAAATGTTTGATAGAATTTACTGGCCCTGGGGATTTTTTCTCAGGGAGTTCATTAATAGATTGCTTAATTTCTTTTCTAGGATGGGGTTAACTATTTTATTTCCTCTTATTTTAATCTGGCCAATTAATATTTTTGCAAATTACTTCACTTTGGTTGTCAGATTTATTGGCATACAGTTGGGCAAAATAGCACCTAATTTTTCCATTAATTACTTCTTCATTGATAATGAATTTACTTTTTTCATTTTTGATACTGAATATTTGTTTTTCTTTATTTATAAATTAAATAAACTAATGACTTATCAATATTATTCTTTTTCCCCAAAAGAACAGCTCCTACAATGATTTATTATCTCATTAGCTTTGTTTCTTGCTTTAAATCTTATTAATCTCTCCTTTGATTTTCAGAATTTCCAATTTTGTACTGGATTGGAAATTTTAAATTTGCTTTTTCTCTAGTTTTTGTTGTTGTTGTTGCATGCCTACTTCAATGATCTGTTCTTTTTTTTAATGCTTTATTAACTTCTGATTTACATCATTAGTTTCTGCCAGATTTTGAGTTACAAATTTTCTCCCTGTTTTTCCCCTACCCACTGCCCCCAAATAGCAGTACCACAGGATATCCCCTCCTCCAATCTGCTCTCTCCCATATTTTCTCCCATACCCCTTTCAACTTTTACAATGGATCTCTATGCCTCAGTGCCTGTATATCTTATTTCCCAATTACACGTAAGATGGTATTAATAATAGTACACACACACACACACACACACACACACACACACACATATATATATATATATGTATGTATTTGAATATTTGATTTAAAAATTTTCAATTCCAGATTTATTCCCTTCCTTGCTTGTCACCCACCCTTACTGGGAAGATAAGAAGTTCAGTATAGGTTGTACATGTGTGGCTAATGCAAAACAATAGCATAGTAGAAATATTGTAAAAGACTGACTATATTTCCTCCCTCCTATCCCACCTCCCACTTGTTCTATTCTCTACTTTGATCCTGTCCCTTTTCAAAACTGGGTGCTTTCATATTCCCTCCTTCACAGCCTGCCCTCCCTTCCATCATCCACCCTCTCATCCCCTTCCCCCCTTATTCTCCTGTAGGGTGAGATACCCTATTTAGTGTGTATTTCAGTCCCTCCTCAAGCCAAATTCAATGGGAATAAGGTTGACCCATTCCCTTTTGCCTTCTTATTCTTCCACTCCATTGTAAACATTTTCCCTGCCTCTTCTGTATGAGAGTTTACCCCAATCTTTCTCTCCCCATCTTCTCTCATTATATTCCTCTCACCTCTTAATTTCACCTTTTAAGTATCATCCCTTCCTGTTAAATTAGTCCTGTGCCCTCTATCTATGTATACCTGTAAACATATATAAACACATTCTCATATGTATTCATATGCACACATATACCCTCATATATACATACACACATGTATATATATCTATATCTATCTATCTATCTATCTATCTATCTATCTATCTATCTATCTATCTATCTAAATCCCTTCAACTACTGGGAAAAGTTTAATAGGTTACAATTATTGTTTTTTTCCATGTAGGAATGTTAATAGTTAAACTTTGATAAGTTCCTTATCATTTCTTTTCCCTGTTTATCTTCTCATGCCTCTTTTGCTTCTTGTATCTGAATGTCACATTTTCTATTCAACTCTCGTTTTTTCAGCAAGAATGCTTGAATGTTCTCTATTCCACTGAATGACCATATTTTCCCCTGAAACATGATACTCAGTTTTGCTGAGTAGGTGACTGTTGGTTTGAATCCCAGCTCCTTTGACTTCCGTAATATCATATTCCAAGCCCTTCGATCCCTCAGTGTAGAAGATGCCAGATTCTGGGTTATCCTGATTGTGTTTCCACAATATTCAAATAGTTTCTTCCTGGCTGCTTGTAATATTCTCTCCTTAATCTGGGAATTCCAGAACCTGGCTATAATATTCCTAGGAGTTTTCTTTTGGGGATCTTTTTCAGGAGGTGATCAGTGGATTCTTTCAACTTCTATTTTGCCCTCTGTTACTAACATCAGGGTAGTTTTCTTTGAGAACTTCCTGGAGGATGATTTCTAGGTTCTTACTTTGGTCATGGCTTTCAGGTAGTCCAATAATTTGTAAATTATCTCTCCTGGATCTATTTTCCAGGTCAGTGATTTTTCCCATGAGATATTTCACATTGCCTTCTATTCTTTCATTTGTTTGGATCTGTTTAACAGCATCTTGATTTCTCATAAAGTCATTAGCTTCCATTTGTTCCAATCTAATTTGAAGCAATGATTCTCCTCATTGAGCTTTTGAGATTCTTTTTCCATCTGGCAAATTTGGCATTCTTCTCCTCATTGCCTTTTTGAGCCTCTTTTGCCATTTGAGTCAGTCTGTTTTTTAAGGTATTGTTTTCCTCAGTCAGGCTGTTGACCCTCATTTCATAATTTTCTTACATTGTTCTCATTTCTCTTCCCAATTTTTCCTCCACTTCTCTTATGTGCTTCCTAAGGTCCTCTATGGCCTGTAACCAGCTTCTATTTTCCTTTGAAGCTTTTGGTGCAGGAGTTCTGACTTTGCTGTTTTACTCCTGTTCCATGCTTTTCTCCCTTTTGTCCCCAAAATAGGATTGTAATGTTGGAGTCTTCTGTCTGCTTTGTTTCCTTTGCCTGCTCATTTTGTCCCTCAATTACTTGACTTTTGGGCTTTTTGCCACAATAGGACTCTTCCACCAGACAGGGGAGCTTTTGTCCCAAATGCTGGGGTTTTCTCAGCTGCCAGAGGTATTAGATGGGTGCCCTCTCTGAGTTCTCCACACACTCTGGCAAGCTGGACACACACCCCAGGACCTCCATCTTATACTGCAATCCAGATCTAAACAGGTTAAAGCAAGAGCAATTTCCCCTCAGACTGGTGCTTGGTCCCCCTACACTCTGCAGGCCAGGAGGTGAAGCTGCCACGTGGCACTGGCTGGCTGTGCTGGAGTCTCAGAGGCTTCTCGACCTGGGGGTACAAGCCATGCACTCCCACTTACTGGTCCCAAAGTCCAGACTGCACTGCCCTCTCACCTTGTCCTTCTCATCTATATGTTGATAAATCTGAAAACTGCCATGCTGCTGCTGATCTGGAGTCCCTTTGGCCAAAGGCTGGTCAGGCCCTCCCTGGGGCTAAAGCCTTGCTATGGTGCTGGACTCGGCTCCCAGAGCGTGCTGCTGGATTCCTGCTGGCCTGCTGGGCTGTCCTCTGCTGGAGGATAGCTTCTCTGTGTCATTTTTTGGGTTGTGGAGCTTGAAAGTTTGTTTAGAGTTCCCTTTTTTATGGATTGGGGAAGGTGGAAGCAGGAACAGAGGGGAGGTTCTGCTTCTACTCTGCCATCTTGTCTCCGCCCCCAATGATCTGTTCTTTTTCCATTTTGTTGATATAAGAGCTTACAGAAATAACTTTTCCCCTAATTTCTGCTTTGGCTGTGCCTCATTTATTTTTTTGTGTGTTATTTCACTGTTCTCATGCTCTATAATAAAATTATTTATTGTTTTCCAGATGCTTTTGACAATTCCACGCAATAAGTTTATGAAATAATTTTCTATCCACAAGTGAACAAAAAAAAAAAATACTAACTTCTCCATTGGCCCAAGAATACCTAAAGTGAGCTACCTTTGATAGTTATCACTTTAGATACACTGGTTTTTGGAGGTCCTTGATATTATTTGATTATCCTGCCAAGGGAATCAGACATTTTTCCTATCCTGACCTGATACAATCAGTAATCACCAAAATAATCAAGGATCCTCTCTACCAGGTTCCCTATATTTAAAAAAAATTACTAAACATCAATGGAGTTGGTTTGAGAATGAGATTTCATATGATTTGACAGCTGATGCCTCTATCTCACCTTTTGAAACATTAAGAGTCAGTGGTATTTTGTCTACAGTTTAATGCTGCCTTCTATGTTGCACAATGAACAGTGCTCACTCATTATCCTGGAAACTTGCAATTAACTTCAGAAGACATTATATATAAAGAATTTAATACTGAGAAATTTGAATTTGGAATGTAGCTTAATTTGCCATGTTATATTATCTTACTGTCATATATCTATAATATTTTAGCCTTTTGATGCACCATATCATTTTCTTCACTATTGATTTTTGTCCCCATTTGGCAAAGATCTGCTTTGTCAACTTTCCACATCTTTCTGTGTCAATCCAAATTTTTTTGATTATTTTATGAAAAGAAACACTTCCTTTCTCATGGGAACTTTAGTAAGTAGGTCATTGCAGCAATAGAACATCCTTATGTAGTGTACCTGTCAAGTGAGAATAGTGCTGAAAATCTGCCAGTCTATCCAGAGGAGAATTGAAAAGCTTGTTGAATATCCAAACTTTATTTTTCATATTTTGAAATATCAAAATTGAATTGTAAACCTTAGAACTTTCAATTTTTTTAGAGAGAGAGGTGAAGAGGCAAAACAGGTTAATTGCTTCTTGATGAAAAACTGCCCAAGAAACCAAAAGAGCAAACTGGAGAATTTTAGCCCATCTGTGAAATACAAGATCCAAACCTCCTTTGGTTTCCTAAATAATAGAAGTATTGTGCAAAAGTTGAAACTTTCTACCTAGAGAAATCTTGACATTTGGAAGCATAGAGAAGTTTTGTTTTGTTTTTGTGTTTGTTTTTTACAAATGTATTTTGAAGTAAGTCTATCTCAGGTAGGGTGATTGTTACGTATTTTACCATCCCAAAGTTCACCTGCCATCTATTAATGTTACATGTTTTCACCTTCCCTCATAACAAATAATGTTTGTTCTTTTCAAAATCAGAAGATATTTTAATGGCATAATAGAGTGACAATATTTCTGAATGACCCCTACAAGATTTGGACCTATTTTCTACCTCAAATACCTTTCTTCCAATACCAATATTGATCTGCTTACACTTCCAGAAATAACTTTTAGGTAAGAGGGAACTCCTCCTACGTACTACCCAATTTTCTTCCCTTGCTTCTCATTAACCCTCTCTCTTTCCTTGTCATTTTTTTAAAAAGAGAGAGAGAGAGAGAGAGAGAGAGAGAGAGAGAGAGAGAGAGAGAGAGAGAGAGAGAGAGAGAGAGAGAGAGGTGTTTTCTTTGTATGCTTATTTACTAAAATATATATCTGCTTAGAAAAAAAGTCCCTATAAAAATGCACTGCAGAGGAATCTAGATTTCTTTACAGTTCCCAAGCTCAAAATCACTTTGAGGAGCTATGAAAAACAATGTTTGTAGGGGAATATCTTCATATTTTTAAAGAAAAATGCAATTTTGAAGGAACTTGTAATTTTGACGAAAGTATATGCTTGCTTATTTGGATGTCGAAACATTTTAATCTTGGTGAGATTTAGAATAAATTAACTATTGTTGTAAATTAATATCTGTAAGCTTGTCATCTAATTCAGAAATGTGAAGTGTTTAGCATATATTTCTAGAAAAGTCTTTAAAAACCAGACCTGTTCATATTGATTGTAATACAACACCTTATAATTGGATTTTCTTCCCCTTCATTCCTTTGATTTCTTTATTATTCTATATCTAATATGAAAGCCTCCCTAATTACCTAATTAAATTTTAAAATGTGTTCTAGGCTAATTTCTTTTTTGTTGTTGGTGACATCTAGAAATATATATTGTTTCAAAATTTGTCATATATATGGGTGGAAATAAGTAAAAATTCAGTAGCTATGAACAAGCTTCTTGCATAGATATGAATTATAGGTAAAATTATCTTTCCCTTAGCCACTCCTAAATAACTACATAATAGCCATGAGTTTAACAGAAGACTAATAGTTTTGTTCCCTGAGATCAATGTTATAAAGAAAGCTGGGGAAATTTGGCATCGGGTACAATAAAAACATTCGAATAATTGGTTGAAATTTTTGCTTTCATTTGGAAAATTTGGCCTTTTCTAGCCACAGTCATTCAAAGAGTCTGTTGATCATTAGTGGCAGGATTTAATTGTACCTGGGAAAAGGGGCTTAGTTCATTTCCACTGCATTCAAAGAAATCTAATATAGTAGCACTCAAATGCAGATGAAATAAAATGCCAGCATTAACTGTTCTTGGGGAGAAGGTTATAAAAAAAGGTAAAGACATTGCAAAAAAAAAAAAGAAATTATAAACTGAAGTAATATATATTATATAATATACATATACGTGTGTATACATACATATATGTGTGTATGCTGTTACAAATCATATGGAAAACACCTAGAAAAAAGACCTTTCTTCTTCCAGTAAACTGAAAGCCTTTGCAAAGGAGTAGATTGTTACAAGATTAGTGTGGAACAAGTATTGTTAGCTTAGAACAAAAATCACCATAAAAAAAAAAAGATTGCACATTTAAGTGAAATGTTAGATTACTGTCAAACAGATATTTCTAAAGCATGTCCTGAGATGGACATTTTGTCCTTTTTTCCTGCTTAAGCAACTTGAGCGATTCCATATTGCTTCTAGCATCTAGAAAAAAATTTAAATCTCTTTTTTTTTTGGCCTTTTAAAACCCTTCATGATATAGCTCCAAGCTATCTTTTGAGACTAATTTCACATTATTTCCCCTCAAGCATTTTATGCTCCAGTCAAACTGGAGACCTAATTTTTGGGAAATTCTTTTTTTTTCTATTTCAGGCTACCCCACCTTTCCCATATCCATGTCTCTTCTTTTCTACCTGCTAGAATCTCCAGGTTTCTTAAAACTCACTTCACTCACCTTTTACCATATGAGATATTTCCTGATTACCCAAATTGTTAAAGTTTCTACCCCTTTCCCCAACAAAAAACGACATCAAAATACTTTGTTTTTTTGCAGGGGGGAAGGGAGGGCATTTGGGGTTAAGTGACTTGCCCATGGTCACATGGCTTAGTGTCTTAAACTGGATTTGAACTCAGATCCCACTAATTCTAGGGCCGGTGCTCTATTCATTGTGCTGCCTAGACACCCTCATTTAGGATTTATTTTAAAATGCATTGTATACCTCATCTGTGTACCTGTCACTCCCTGTCCCAGGGTAATTTTAAACTCCCCTGAAGGAGGGCATCTCCTGCTTGATTTGGAAGAGAAGGAAAAGGATGATGATAATTATCATGATAATGATTGTGGTGATGGTGGTGGTGTACATTGATACAGTGCTTGATGGTTTGCAAATGGTTTATGTATGCTAATTTATTTTTTGTCTTTTCATCATTGGCACCTAGACACTAAATTATACTTTCCAAATTGAATTAAATATTGGAATTATGTAATTTCAGGGTTATAAAAAATTTCAAAGATTCTCCTATCTGGGACAGTGGAATATATATAGAATACCTTACAATACTTTCTGATTTGTCAATATTCTTTCTATCATGTGGCACTTATAACTAAACATATGACTCTTGATGTGCTATGATCATAGCAAAATACTAGAGTAAAGATGGACTTTTATAATTTTTGTTTTGGGAATCTAGAGGACTAGCACCTCTGGTATAAGGGCTTGATTAAGTCTGTTACAGGACTGCTTATCCAACTTTAGTGTCCACTTTTCACTCAACTCTCACTTGTGGCTGCAAGAAGCTGTAGCATGAACAGTGGGTTAAGCCTGGTAAAACTGTCTGGGTAAATAGGCTAAACCAGGTTATAGGTAACAGACAAGCCTAACTGATGAGTTAGAACAATATATATGCCAAGCATGTGAAGACTTCCCTAGGTGGAATGGGTAGGTAGAACAATTTGTTATAATAGCCATGAATATTTACAGTGCCCACGATCACAATAAAGACCATGACTATAAATATTGCATGACGTGCGATAGCAAAATATAACAAACTCTCCATATAGAAGACAGAATCGAAGCATTTATTTAGACACCAGAAAATTGAATCCCAAAACCAGTAATGCGATTCCATCATAATAGTAAAGAAATTAACAAGCCTTAACAACACAGAATCATGTCATGCTTCAGCCTTCCCACAAACCAATATAAGGTCTCCTTATTAGAGATCCTCTCTCTCCCACTGTCTTGCTCTCTCTGGCTCCCAGATTCTTGTGGGCTCTGCTTTCCTTAAGCAAACTTCTCCCACCATAGGCTCTATGTGATTACATTCAGCCTACTGGGGGAAAATTTTACTTTCAAAGCAGGGAATGTCTTCAAACTCCCCCCTAGGTCTATTAAGGGGCAATGAAGATCTTCAAATTCCCATTCCCATTACACTTACCATCACCCCATGATGTGATGGGTCCTTTTCAAAAATGAAGAAGGAGAAACAATATAACCTAAGATAAATGTATCTTTCAAGTCACAGTGCTAACACATTTTGAGTATCCAGGGTACTAAAACTATAGTCTAAAACCATGTGAATTGATTTCTTGATATGTGTCTTCTATGACCTAATCATAGTAATTTATTTTTTCTCCAAGAGTTGGACTTTGAGCAGACCAAGGCTGGGATGCCGACGCCATGTAGACCAAGGCCAGAACAAGGCCTGATTAACATGAGGGCAAGTAGACACACCAATCACAAGGATTATTGCCAGGCCTATTGCCAAAAGTCTGGGACTGGATGGAGCAGGGTAAGAATCAAATGCAGGGCTTCTGGCGGGGGCAGCAACTACTCCTGGGTCTACCAACCCACAGCCCAGAAATGTAAAAAGCCCCTATCTGTACCTCCAGGGACCAGGGTGGCAGAGTGAAAACCAGCTGCTCCAATCCCCCATTCTGACCCTGAAAACATAGTAATTATTTCCCCAGGGGAAAACCTTAAACAGTAAAGGCTTGGGAACCCTAGAGCAAGTGGTTGGCTAGGGTCCTGCCTCAAAATGGGTAGAAAGCAGACTGCAAAGACAAAGACTCTGGAGTCCTACTATCCTGAGAGGGAGGAACCAAATTCAGAGGGAGACAGTGTTGACTCCATACCCACAGCTGAAGCCTCAACAGGGAACTGGTCTCAAGCACAGAAAGCATTTTTGGATGAGTTCAAAAGGAACTTTGAAAACCAAATGAGAGAGATAGAAGATAAAATGAATTATTTTTTTTAAATTAAAATTGCAAAATTAGAAAAATATAACAATGAAGAAAACAGCTCCTCAAAAAGAAAAATGTACAATATGGAAAAGTTGCTCCAAAAACTAACTGAGGAAAATAATTCACTAAAAACTAGAATCAACCAAATTGAAGTAAATAACACTATGAGGAACCAGGAAATAGCCAAACAAAACATCAAGGATGAAAAATTAGAAAAAGAGGTAAAATATCTCAATGGAAAAATAACTGATTTGGAAAACAGATCCAGGAGTGATAATCTGAGAATCACAGGCCTACCAAAAAATCATGATGAAAAAATGAGCCTGGACAACATTTTCAAAGAGTTTATCAAGTAAAACTGCCCTAAGATCCTAAAACCAGAGGGTAAAATAGAAATTGAGAGAATCCACTGGACACCTCCAGAAAGAGATACCAAATTGAAAATTCCTCGAAATGTTGTGGCCAAACTCCAGAACTACCAGGTAAAGGAGAAAATACTTCAAGCAGCCAGAAAGAAACAATTCAAATACCATGGAACCATAGTAATGATAGTACAGGATCTGGCAGCCACTACACTGAAAGATCTGAGGAAGTACAATAAAATTTTTTTCAAGGCAAAAGAGCTCGGGTTACAACCAATGATAACTTACCCATCAAAACTGAACATATTATTTTTTTTAAATTTTTTTCATTTTTCAAATGCTTTATTAACTTCTGATTTACATCATTCACTTCAACAAGGTTTTGAGTTACAAATTTTCTCCCCATTTTTACCCTACTCATTGCCCCAAAATTGCAGTCCCACAGGATATCCGCTCCTCCAATCTTCTCTCTGCCATATTTTCTCCCTTACTCCTTTCAAATATTCTAGTGGATCTCTATGCCCCAATAAATCTTATTTCCCTATTTCATGTAAAAATATTAATAATAGTGTGTATATATACATATATATTTCAATACTGGATTTTAAAACTTTGAATTGCATATTCATGCCCTTCTTCCTTTGTCACTCACCATTACTGGGAAGTTAAGCAGTTCAGTATAGGTTTTACATGTGTGGCTAATGCAAAACAATAACATAGTAGATACATTGTAAAAGACTGATTATATTTCCCTCCCTCCTATACCACCTCCCACTTGTTCTATTCTCTACTTTGATCCCATCACTTTTCAAAAGTGGGTGTTTCAAACTTCCATCCCCCCCCCAGTCTGCCCTCCCTTCCATCATCTGCTCTCTCATCCCCTTCTTCCCTACTCTCCTGGAGTGTGAGATACCCTATTTAGTGTGCATTTCCTTCCCTCCTCAAGCCAAATTCAATGGGAATAAGGTTTACCCATTCCCTTTTGCCTTCCTGATTTTCCCCTCCATTGTAAACATTTTCCTTTGCCTCTTCTATGTGAGATAGTTTAACCCATTCAGTCTCTCCCCATTTCGTCTCATTATATTTCTTCTCTCACCTCTTAATTTCACCTTTTATGTATCATCCCTTCCTGTTAATTTGGTCCTGTGCCCTCTATCTATGTATATCTGTAAACATATGTACACACATTTACATATGTATTCATATGCCCATATGCCCTCATACATAGACACACACACATATTTCTATCCCATTCAAGTACTGAGAAAAGTTTCATAACTTACAATTATTGTTTTTCCATGTAGGAATATTAATAGTTCAACTTTGATAACTTTCTTATGATTTCTTTTCCCTGTTTACCTTCTCATGCTTCTCTTTCTTCTTTATCTGAATGACAAATTTTCTATTCAAATCTGTTTTTTTTTTCAGCAAGAATGCTTGAATGTCCTCTATTCCACTGAATGACCATATTTTCCCTTGAAAAACGATACTCAATTTTGCTCTGTAGGTAACTCTTGGTTTTAAACCAAGCCCCTTTGACCTCTGAAATATCATATTTCAAGCCCTTTGATCCCTCAGTGAAGAAGCTGCCAGATCCTGGGTTATCCTGATTGTGTTTCCACAATATTCAAATTGTTTCTTCCTGGCTGCTTGTAACATTCTCTCCTTAACCACAGAATTCCAGAAACTAGCTATACTACTTCTAGGAGTTTTCTTTTTGGGATCTTTTTCAGGAGGTGATCAGTGGATTCTTTCAACCTCTATTTTGCCCTCTGATTCTATAACATCAGGGTAGTTTTCTTTGAGAACTTCCTGGAGGATGATTTCTAGGTTCTTACTTTGGTCATGGCTTTCAGGCAGTCCAATAATTTTTAAATTATGTCTCCTGGATCTATTTCCCAGGTCAGCAGTTTTATCAATGATATATTTCACATTGCCTTCTATTCTTTCATTTGTTTGGGTCTGTTTAACAGCATTTTGATTTCTCATAATGTCATTAGCTTCCATTTGCTCCAATGTAATTCTGAAGCAATGATTCTCCTCAGTGAGCTTTTGAGATTCTTTTTCCATCTGGCAAATTTGGCTTTTTAAGGAATTCTTCTCCTCATTGACTTTTGCCATTTGAGTTAGTCTATTTTTTTAATGTGTTATTTTCCTCAGTCCGGCTGTTGACTCTCATTTCATAATTTTCTTGCATCATTCTCATTTCTCTTCCCAATTGTTCCTCCACTACTCTTATCTGCTTCTTAAAGTCCTCTATGGCCTGCAACCAGCTTGTATTTTCCTTTGAAGCTTTTGATGCAAGGGTTCTGACTTCACTGTCTTTTTCCTATTTCATGCTTTGCTCCTTTTTGTCCCCAAAATAAGAGTCTAATGTTGGTATCTTCTGTCCCCTTTGTTTCCTTTGCCTGTTCATGTCACCCCTCAAGTCACTTGACCCCTGGGCTTTTTGCTACAGTAGGACTCTTCCACCAAACAGGGGAGCTTTCTTCCCAAATGCTGAGGTTTTCTCAGTTGCTGGAGGTATTAGATGAGTGCCCTTTCTGAGGCCTCCTCATAGTCTGGAAAGCTAGACACACACCCCAGTACCTCCACCCTAGACTCAAATCCAGATCCAAGCAGGTTAATGCAAGAGCGAATACCCCTCAGACTGGTTCTTGGTCCTCCTCTACTCTGCAGGCCAGGAGCTGAAGCTGCCACGTGGTGCTGGCTGTGCTGGTGTCTCAGTGGCTTCTCACCCCAGGGGCAAAATCCACACACTCCCAATTACTGGTCCCAAAATCCAGACTGCACTGCCCTTTCACTTTGTCCTTTGCATGTATGTGCTGATACATCTGGAAATGGCCTCAGCTGCTGCTGATCTGGAGTCCCTCTGGCCAGAGGCTGGTCAGGCCCGCCCTGGGGCTAAAGCCTTGGCGCTTCAGGGGCTGGGCTCCCACATTGCTGAGCTGGCTGATCCCTACTGGGCTACCAGGCTGTCATCTGGGGGAGGTCAGCTTTCCTGTGTACTTTTGTATGTTCTGCAGTTCCAAAGTTTATTTAGAGTCTCCTTTTTACAAGGATTGGGGAAGTTGGAAGCCAGAGCAGTGGGGAGGTCCTGCTTCTACCCCAACATCTTGGTTCCTGAACATATTTTTCTAGGCAAGGAGATGGTCATTCAATGATATAACATATTTCCAGACCTTCCTGATGAGAAAGTCAGAGCTGAAAATTCAACCTCCAGTTATGAGATGCAAGAGAGACATAGAAAGATAAACAAGAAAAACACACACACACACACACCCTGTTATTTAATAAGAGCAAACTGTTTATAGAAAAGAAGAGGGTATGAGTATAAATTACAAAAAATGATGATAAAAAATCCTTATTAAGGGCTATGAAGGGACTGCAATGGAAGAAGAAGAAATAATGAAATGGAATAGAGTAAATTATGCCATGCAAAGAGGCATAAAAACAATATAGTGGAGGGAAAGAAGGGAGGGAGATGAGCATTATATGAGCTTTTCCCTCATTGCTTCTGTTGCAAGGACAGAATAACACAACCAGTTAAACATAGGACTCAATTAAGAAGAAACACAAAATGAATCATAATAGAGGGAAAGAGGACAGGGAGGGGAGCTTTGCATGAGATTTGTTCCTGTCACTTTTGGTGGGATGAAGAAATACCTTAAGGCAGTAGGAGGGGGGATGGGCTAAGAAAGGGGAGGGTGGTTAGAAAGGAGGGAAGAAGTAAGGGGGAAGGTGAGAAAAAGGGAGGGGGGCTGATAAGAAAGGGAAAACATAGGGAGGTGGTGGTCAAAAGGAAAACTCTTAAGGAGGGGAAGGGAGAAGGGGAAAAATATAAGCATAAACAGGGGAGGGAATAGGATGGAGGGAAAGAGACAGATAGTAATCAAAAGTGTGAATGAGAATGGGATAAACTCTCCCACAAAACAGAGGCAGATAGCAGAATGGATTAAAATCCATAATCCTATAATATGCTGTTTAAAATAAACACATCTGAAACAGAGGGATATGCACAGGGTAAGTGTAAAAGGCTCGAGTAAAATATATCATGCTTCACCTAAAGTAAAAACTGCAATAGTAGCAATCCTTATCTCAGATAAAACAAAAGCAAAAACTGATCTAATTAAAAGAGATAAGGAAGGAAACTATATCCTGCTAAAAGGCACCATCAACAATAAAGCAATATCATTACTTAACATTTATGTAACAAGTGATATAGCACCAAATTCTTAGAGGAGAAGGTAAGGGAATTAGAGGAAGAAATAGATAGCAAAGGTATACTAGTGGGGGAACTTAATCTCCCCTTCTCTGAACTTGATAAATCCTACCTCAAAATAAATAAGAAAGAATTTAAGCATGTGAATATAATTGTAGATAAGGTAGGTATGATATATCTCTGGAGAAAACTGATTGAGGATAAAAAGTATATACCTTCTTCTCAGTGGTACATGGCACATACCCAAGAGTTGAACAGGTACTAGGACAGAAAAAACTCACAATTCAGTGCAGAAAGGTAGAAATATTAAATGCATCATTCTCAGATCACTAGGCAATAAAAATTATGCTCAATAAATGGCCATGGAAAGACAGACTAAAAACTAATTGGAAACTAAACAATTTAATCCTAAAGAATGAGTGGACCAAAGAAGAAATCATAGAAATAATAAGTAACTTCATTCAAGAGAATGACATATAATGAGACAACATACCAAAATTGGTGGGATGCAGCAAAGGCAATTCTTAGGGAAATTTTATATCCCTGACTGCATGCATGAATAAATTAGAGAAAAGGGTGTTCAATGAATTGTGCATGCAATTGAAAAAGCTTGAAAAAAAAAACAAATCTAAATTCCCAATTAAATTCTAAATTAGAAATAATGAAAACCAAAGAAGAGATTAATAAAATTGAAATTAAGAAAACTATTGAATTAATAAGTAAAACTAAGAGCTGGTTCTATGAAAAAACCAATAAAATTGATAGAACCTTAGCCAAAATGATAAAAAAGAAAGAAGAAAACCAATTATGATTATCAAAAATGAAAAGGGTGAATGTACCTCCAATGTAGAGGAAAGTAAAACATTTATTAGGAATTATTTTGACAAATTTTATGCATATACATTTGACAATCCTAGTGAAATGGATAAATGTTTACAAAAAATAAGCTTCCCAGATTAACTGAAGAGGAAGTCAATTACTTAAATAACCCCATCTCAGAAAAAGAAATTGAGCAAGCCATCAGTGAACTCCCTAGGAAAAAATCCCCAGGGCCAGATGGATTTATTAGATAATTCTATCAAACATTTAAAGAACAATTGACTCCAATACTCTACAAACTATTTGGGAAAATTAGTGAAGAAGTAGTCCTACCAAATTTTTTTCATGACACAATCATGGTACTGATACCTAAATCAGGAAGAGATAAAACAGAAAAAGAAAGTTATAGATGAATTTCCCTCATGAATATAGGTATAAAAATGTTAAATAAAATACTAACCAAAAGACTACAGCATCTTATCACAAGAATAATACACTTTGATCAGGTAGGATTTACTCCAGGAATGCAACATTGGTTTAATATTAGGAAAACCATCATTATAATTCATTATATCAACAATAAAACTAGCAGAAACCAAATTGTTATCTCAATAGATGCAGAAAAGGCTTTTGACAAAGCACAACATCCATTCCTCGTAAAAACACTAAAAAGTATAGGAATGATTAGAGCCTTTCTTAAAATAATAGTAGCATCTATTTAAAGCCATCAGCAAGTATTATATGTAAAGGGGATAAGCTAGAAGCATTTCCAATAAGATCAGTGAAAGGGTGTCCACTATCAGCCCTCTTATTCAACCTGGTACTAGAAATGTTAGCAGTAGCAATTAGAGAAGAAAAAGAAATCAAAGGAATCAAATTAGGCAAAGAAGAGACCAAGTTATCACTCTTTGCAGATGATATGACGATATACTTAGAGAATCCTAAAGAATTAATTGAAAAACTACTTGAGACAATAAATAAATTCGGCAAAGTTGCAGGATATAAAATAAACCCACATAAATCCTCAGCATTCCTGTATATTTCTAATGAAATCCAACAACAAGGGATAGAAAGAGAAATCCCATTTAAAGTTACTGTCAATATTATAAAATATTTGTGAATCTACCTGCAAAAACAAACCCAGGACCTATATTAACACAACTGCAAAACACTTTTCAAACAAATAAAGTCAGACCTAACTAATTGGAAAAACATCAATTGCTCATGGCTGAGTCAAGTTTATAAAAGAAAAATGACAATTTTACCTAAATTAAATTACATATTTAATGCCATACCAATCAACTTACCAAAAAATTACTTTATAGACCTAGAAAAAATAATAACAAAATTCATTTGGAAGAACAAAAGGTCCAGCATATCAAAGTTATTAATGAAGAGAAATGCTAGCAAAGGGGGTCTAGCTATACTAGATTTTAATCTGTAGTATAAAGCAGCAGTCATTAAAACTACTTGGTACTGACTGAGTAATACAGCAGTGGATCAATGGAATAGATTGTGTGCACTAGGCTCAGCAGTCAATGAATATAGTAATCTATTGTTTGATAAAGCTGAAGACCCCAGCTTTTGGGATAAGAATTCACTATTTGACAAAAACTGCTGGGAAAATTGGAATATAGTATGGCAGAAACTGGGCATAGACCATTATCTAACACCATATACCAAAATTAAGTCTAAATGGGTGAGTGATCTAGGTTTAACGGATGATACTGCAAGCAATCTGGGAAAGCAAGGAATGGTTTACCTATCAGATTTTGGAAAAGGGAAGATTTCATGACCAAACAAGAATTAGAGAGTATCATAAAATGAAAAATGGATAACTTTGATTACATGAAACTGAAAAGATTCTGTACAAACAAAGCCAATGTAACCAAGATTAAGAGGGAAGTGGGAAAATGGAAAAGAATTTTTACAACCAATGTCTCTGATAAAGGCCTTATTTCTAAAATATACAGAGAATTGAGTCAAATCTATAAGAATACAAGTCTTTCCCCAATTGATAAGTGGCCAAAGGATATGAACAGATAGTTCTCATAGGAAGAAATTAAATATATCTATAAACATATGAAAAAATGCTCTAAATCACTATTGATTAGAGAAATGCAAATCAAAACAACTCTGAGGTACCACATCTCACCTGTCAGATCGGCTAAGATGACGAAACAGGAAAATCATAAATGCTGGAGAGGATGTGGAAAAATTGGAACATTAATATATTGCCGGTAGAGTTGTGAACTTATCTAACCATTCTGGAAAACATTCTGGAGCTATGACCATAGGGTTATAAGTAATTTCATATCTTTGGCCCAGCAATACTATTTCTAGGGTTGTATCCCAAAAAGATCATAAAAGCGGGAGGAAGACCCATATGTACAAAAATATCTATAGCAGCTTTTTTTTGGTAGCAAAGAATTGGAAATTAAGGGGATGCCTATCAATTGAGGAATGGCTTAACAAGTTATGGTATATGAGGTATATGAATATAATGGAATACTATTATGCCATAAGAAATGAAGACCAGATGGACTTCATATCTACCTGGAGAGGCTTATATGAACTGATGCTGAATGCGAAGAGCAGTACCAGGAAAAATCTATACATAATTACAGATACAATGTATGTGTGACAACCAACTGTGATAGACCGGACTCTTCTTAGAAATGCAGAGCTATAAGGAAACACTAAAAGTCTCATGATGGAGAGAGACGTCTACATTCAGAGAAAGAAACAGAAAGAACAGAGTTTGAATGCAGATTGAAGCAAATTACCTGCTCTCTTGCTTTTTCTTGTTTGGTTTGGTTTCCTTTTTACCACTGTTCATTCCTTCTGATACAATCCTCCTTTACAATCTGAACAATGTCTAATGTGAAAATTTCTGTAGACCCTATACCTGATTGTATGTCGCCATGGGCAGGGGAGGGGGGGATATGGAAGGGAGGGGAAGAAAATTTGAAACTTAAAGAACTTGGGAACTGAATATTGTAACCTCAAAGTAAACGAACAATATAATAAAGACAAAAAAAAAATAGAAAAAAAAAGGAGTTGGACTTTGTATTGCTCCATATCAAAGTCTTCAAATGGCATAATGTTGACCTTATTGGATGATCACTCCTTCACTAAGTGCTTTCACATAATCTCTTTAATAGTATACTCTATAATTTCCCCAGAAATTAGTGACAAACTCTGTAATAATTTGAAGACTATCTACTTATCCCATTAAAAAAATTGTAAGACATGTTCAAATATAGCATCCTACAGAATCAAAGAATCTTGAAACTGAATGCTATTTCAGAATCCATTTAATTAGACACATAGTTGACCAAAAATTTCTTTTATAATGTACCTGAAGAGTAGTTGCTTAAACCTTGTTTAAAGGACTTTAGTGAAAAGAAAGGACTACTCTTTGGAATAATTCTAATAGTTTGGAATTTGTTTTTCCTTACTTTATCCTAAAAAGTTTGCCTCTTTGCAGCTTCTAGCCATTAGTCCCTTTGAGATAAAGCAAAACAATTCAAATCATTCTTCCTTATGTGAAGCTTCATATTATTAAAGGCATCTCTAATAACTCTCACGGGCATTATCTTATCCAAGTTTAACATTAAATTCAGTTCAATAAAGATTTAAGCACCTAGTTTGTGCTAAGCTAGATGTTAAGGATACAAAGTTGGAAATGAAATTGTTTATGCCATTTTGCTGTGCTTGAAATTTTTTTTCTTCAAATAGTAATAACAATAGTTAATAGTTATAGAGGGTTTTAAAATTTGAAAGTACTTTAGAAGCTTTATCTCATTTGTTCCTCATAACAGTCCTGTGAATAACCCCCATTTTACTCATAGGAAGACTGAGACTGACTGTGTGTCTGCCGCCCAACTTGCCAGGATGATATGAGGAGTTTCGACTGCCAAACCGGCTGCGGCTGAAATGCAGCAGATCTTGGACAAGGTCCAAACAAGATAAGGCAATCTTCTACATGCCAGTTTTTCAAGTATGTGAAGCCCCTAGGTTGCCTGATGGATAGAAAGCTGGGCTTCAAATCAGGAAAACAAGTCCTCCTCCCAGGGTTGTTGTGAGGACGAAATGAAATATATGTAAATTTCTTTGCAAAACTATATAAATGGTAGCTTAATAATAAAGACATTTGGATTTGGAAAAAAAAAAGACTGAGGCTGATGTAATTTAAAAGGCTTACCCAGGGTTATAAAGGGAGAAAGAATTAGAGGCAAAATTCAAATTCAAGCTTTCCTTATTTTGAGACCAACATTCTATGCCCACTTCAAATTTTAAATATTCTTTCCTTCCTTCCTTCCTTCCTTCCTTCCTTCCTTCCTTCCTTCCTTCCTTCCTTCCTTCCTTCCTTCCTTCCTTCCTTCCTTCTCCT
>NW_027187372.1:10576299-10588860 GCF_028583685.1 Petaurus breviceps papuanus
TCTCTCTCTCTCTCTCTGTCTCTCTCTGTCTCTCTCTCTCTCTCTCTGTCTCTGTCTGTCTCTGTCTGTCTGTCTGTCTGTCTGTCTGTCTGTCTGTCTCCCTAAGGACAATATATTTTCAAAACATTGATTTTAATTCATAAGCTCACTACCATACTTTCACTCTCTCCAAAACTTTTAAAGAATTTACTTGTAAGATTTTAAGGTTTTTGGGTATATCTGGAGAGAGTCAGTTTGGGAATGAACTATAAACAGTGGTGCTTTTTCCACTTGTCTGCCCTTTTACCCTCCCATGACATATTGCTTGAATAAACTGGGAGTTCCCGAGTAGAGCAATTACTGAAATGGAAAAATGAAATGGAATACCATCAGACCTTACAAATTGTGCCCAGATGTATACATACATATGTACATGCACACAATATATGTGTATAGGTGTACATATATATACATGTATAAGAGCACATATATCCACATGCATATATAAACATACATACACGTGCACATAAACATGTATATGTGCATATATATGCATGTATATATAAAACTCAGGTTCAACAGAACTTTACTACTGACATTGTAATTCTCTTTGGTGTTTGTGAGCTGAGAAGTCTGGAAACTGTCACTGCTGCCAGTGATTCAGTCCTGTCAAGCCTGCTCGGGATTTGCTGGGGCCCAGTCTATGCTGGCACAGCCTACTCTGAACTGCACTCCTTTCTCAGCCTGGTGCATCAGACCTTTCCTTTTGACTTTCCAGGTTGTCTTGGGCTGAAAATTTGTTTCAGTCGCTCCTTTTTGTGAGTTCTGCAGCTCTAGAATTTGTCTAGAGTTATTTTTAAAATTATTTGGAGGGGTTTAGGGTAGCTTTTGGTCAGGAAGCCTGGGGGTCTTCCCCTCCCAGTTTTTTTTCTTTCTTGATGAAAGGGGCCACCCCCTTGATTAACTTCTTAAAGAGGCCTATTCCCTGAATAGTTGTAACTTCACTCAAACCTCACTCACTCAGAACCTGAAAGGACCTTAGCCTACAAGGGCCAGGGTCTCCCAATGCATCCTAGGCCATCTCCAGTTGTCCTGATTAATTTTTGGTCAGTGAATCCAGATGGCCCTGAAAATGAATATGAGACTGGTGGCTTTGTACAGCCCTCCTTCACTCAAATCCAAATCAATTGTAAGTCATATCATCATTTCCCTGATGTCATGGTCTTATTCGAGAATGAAGAACAAACATAATATGATTACTAACTGTGTATTTTCCTGAATCATATTTTCCCCCTGTTCATAGTTTTCTCTCGTCTTTCACCCTGTCCCTCCTCATCATGGCTTTGCTTTTGACAACTATCTCCCTCAATTTACCCTCCCCTCTATCAGCACCCCTTTTCTTTCCCCTTTCCCTCTTACTTCCCTAAATGGTAAGATAAATTTCTTTACCCAACTGAGTATGTATATTATTACCTCTTTTATCCAAATCAGATTACAGTAAAATTCAAATACTGTTCACACACACCCCCCTTTCCTTCTTCTTTAATAGGTCTTTTGCCCCTATTCATGTGGTGCAATTTGCCCTATTCTGTCTCTCCATGTCTTCTTCTCCCAGTACATTCCTTTTTTCTGCCCCTTAATTTTTTTTTATAATATCACATCAAAGTCAACTTATTACCAATATGCTCTGTCTATGTATACTCCTTTTTACTGGACTAATAAAGATACAGATTTCAAAGGGTTACAAGTATCATCTTCCCATATGAAAAAAAGGGTTTAAATCTTATTGAATAACTTTTTTTCTTTCCCATTTGCCTTTTTATGTTTCCCTTGAGTCTTGTATTTGAAGATAAAATTTTCTTTTCTGCTCTGGTCATTTCATTAGGAAAAGTCTGAAAGTCCCCCATTTCATTGAATATTCATCTCTGTCCCCAAAAGATTATGCTCAGTTTTGCTTGTTGGTTGATTCTTGGTTGTAATCCAAGCTCCTCCACCTTCCAGGATATGATATTACAAGCCCTTTGCTCCTTTAATGTAGAAGGTATTATCTCCTATGTAATCCTGACTATAGTTCCTTGATATTTTAATAGTTTCTTTCCACCTATTTGCAATATTTTCTCCTTAACATGATATTTCTAGAATTTGGCTACAAAATTCATTGGAGTTTTCATTTTGGGAACTCTTTCAAGAGGTCATCAGTGGATTCTTTCAATGACTATTTTACCCTGTGGTTCTAGGACTTCAGGGCAGTTTTCCTTGATAAGCTATTGAAAATGCTGTCCAGGTTTGCTCTCTCTTTTTTTAATCATAGCTTTCAGGTAGTTCAATGATTCTTAAATGTTCTCTCCTAGAAATATATTCCAGGTCAGTTCTTTATCCAGTGAGATATTTTACATTATTTTCTACTTTTCATCCCTTAGATTTTGATTCTTTTGTTTGATGACTTGAGAGCATCTACTTTCCCAATTCTAATTTTTAAGGAATTATTTTCTTCACTTAGCTTCTGTACTTTCTTTTCCATTTTGCCAATTCATTTTTTCCTTTTTTTCTTTTATGTTTATTTTAGTTTACATCATTCATTTCCCCAAGATTTTGAGTTACAAATTTTCTCCCCATCTTTCCCTTACCCACGACACCAAAACAGAAATCCCATTGTATACCCCCTCTCCCCAAACTACTCTGTCCTATATCCTCCTTCCAACTTTCTGTTAGGGCAAGATGAATCACAATACCCCAGTGCCTGTATATCTTATTTCCCCATTGCATGTATGATAATAATAATAATAATAATAATAATAATAATAACTATTTTAAAATATTTTATACTATTTTTATAATACTATTTAAAAAAATTTAATACTATTTTTAAACATTTGATTTTAAAATTTTGAACTCCAGATTCTTTCTTTCCCTCCCTTGTCACCCGCCATTACTGTGAAGATAAGCAATTCAACATAGATTGTACATGTGTAGCTATGCAAAACATTTCCATAGTGGATATATTGTGAAAGACCGACTATATTTCCTTCCATCCTATCCTGCCCCCCCACTCATTCTATTCTCTCCTTTGACCTTGTCCATTTTCAAAAGTGTATGCTTCTAACTATATTCACCATACCCCCCCCAGCCTGTATTCCCCTCCATCATCCCCCCTCTCATCCCCTCCCCTTCTACTATCCTGTGGGGCAAGATACACAATTTATGTCATTCCCTCCCCAAGTCAAATTCAATGAGAGTAATACACACACACACACACACACACATTTATATTCCCTTCAACTATCCTTATACTGAGAAAAGTTTCATATGTTACAGTTTTCAATTTTCCATGTAGGCATGTAAATAGTTCAACTTTGATAAGTTCCTTATGACTTATTTTCCCTGTTTACCTTCTAATGCTTCTCTTGCTTCTTGTATTTGAACATCAAATTTTCTATTCAACTCTGTTTTTTTTTCATTGAGATTGCTTGAAAGTCCTCTATTTCATTGCATGACCATATTTTCCCCTGAAACATGATACTCAGTTTTGCTTGGTAGGTGATTCTTGGTTTTAGTCCTAGCTCCTTTGATCTCCATAATATCATATTTCAAGCCCTTCTATCCCTTAATGTAGAAGCTGCTAGATCTTGTGCTTTCCTGATTGTGTTTCCACAATATTCAAATTGTTTCTTCTAGACTGTTTGTAATAGTTTCTCCTTGATCTGGGAACTCGAGAACCTGGCTATAATATTCCTAGGAATTTTCTTTTTGGGATATTTTTAAAGAGGTGATCAGTGAATCCTTTCAATTTCTATTTTGTCCTCTGGTTCTAAAATAACAGGGCAATTTTCCTTGATAATTTCTTGAAGGATTATTTCTAGGTTCTTTTTTTGATCATGGCTTTCAGGTAGTCCAATAATTTTTAAATTCTCTCTCCTGGACCTATTTTCCAAGCCATTGTGTTTTTTTTTTTTCCAATGAGATATTTCATATTGCCTTCTATTTTTATTTGTTTGAATCTGTTTAATAGCATCTTGATTTCTCATAAAGTCAATAGCTTTCATTTGCTCCAATCTATTTCTGAAGAAATTATTATCATCAGTGAGCTTTTGAAATTCTTTTTCTACCTGAAAATTCAGCTTTTTAAGGCATTCTCCTCATTGACTTTTTGGGCCTCTTTTGCCTTTTGATTTATTTTTAAGATTTTATTTTTAATTTAATTTTATTTTATTTATTAAATAACACCTATTTTTAAGGTGTTATTTTCTTCATTCATTTTGTTGACTCTATTTTCATGATTTTCTTGCATCATTATTATTTCTCTTCCAAATTTTTCCTCCACTTCTCTTACTTGATTTTTGAAATCCTTCTTGAGCTCCTCCATGGCCTGTGACCAGTTCATGATTTTCTTGGAAGTTTTTTGGTGCAGGTGTTCTGACTTCACTGTATTCCTCCTGTTCCATGCTTTGATCATTTTTGTCCCTAAAAAAGGAACCTAAGGTTTGACTGCTGTGCTTCCTTTGCTTCCTTTGCTTGCTCATGTTGCCACTCAATTACTTGACTTTTGAGCTCATTGCCACAATTGAATTGCTGGGGTTTTTGAAACTGCTGGTTCTATTAGGAGGGTGCCATCTCTACAGACCCCATAGGCTCTGGCCCATTAGTCACACACCTCAGGACCACCACCCAAGACTGTGATCCAGATCCAGGCAGGTTAAAGCAAGTGCTATTACCCTCTGAATGATAGCTTGGCCCCCCTACAATCTATAGGCTAGGTGCTCTGAAGCATCCATGTAGAGGTGGCTGCACTGATGCATCCTCGCCTTTTAGCTTTGGGGGCAGGGTTCCAAATGCAACTCCATTCCCCCCAGTTCTAGCAGAGTTCTACACTGATCTTTCACTTTTTCTTTGGCATTTATGGGTTGATAATACTGGAAACTGCCACTGCTGCTGGGCCAATTCTACTTTTAAAGGAGCTGTTTTCTTCAGTCAATTTTTAGTCTTATTCTCCAAGCTGTTGACCCTTTTTCCATAATTCTCCTTCATAACACTAATTTTCCCACTTTTTCTTTCACCTCTCTTATTTGATTTTTAAGATTCCTTTTTAGTTCTTCCAAGAGGACTTTTGGGGCTCTAGACCAGTTTATGTTCCCCTCTGCAGCTTTACATGTAGGCACTATGACATTGTTGTCCTCTTCTTAGTTGTGTTTTGATCTTCCCAGTCACCATCATACCTTTCTATGGTCAGGTTTCTCTTCTGTTTCTTACTCTTTCTTCAGTCTATTTTTTTTTTTTTACTTTTGAAGTTGATTTCTACTGCTGGGGTTCAGGGGACCCTTGCCCAATCTTATGGATGCTTGATTTCAATGGCTTTCCTATCCAGTCCTCAGATGTTTGAGACTTGTCCACTACACTAAGTTTGACCTGGTCTAGTTGCTCCTTTATTTCTGGACTTCTGGGGATTGTAACTGTTCTTCTCCACTTAGGTTGGAGGCCTCACTGATGTCCTGTTGATCTACGGTCAAGGGATTGCTGAAATGTGCTGTAGCTAAAGAGCCTCTCACTGGCTTCCCTGGACACCTTTTGCACTGGATTGTACTCTCCTTTTACACAAGGGAGACCTTTTATGAAGTCCTCATTAATTATCTTAAGTTGGAAAATTGTTTCCCTCCATCTTTTTGTGGGTTCTGTCACTCCAGAATCCACTTAAAGATTTGGTTGAATATTGTTTCCAGGAGAAACTGGGGACAGCTTAAACAACTTCTCTCAGACATCTTGACTCTGCCTTAAGAACTCTCTAACACACTGAACAGTGGAAGATGCATTTCTTAATTCAATTTCTCATTTTTTGATCAATTTTAATTGATAAAAACAAAAAAATATTTCTTCACATTTAGGGTCTTGATATTTTTGTGCTTTTTAAAAATTTCTTAGAGCATTAGTCATTAGGAACAATAATATAAAATGTCAGGCTTGAATTTCAGAAAGTGTTTATCTAAGATCTATAGACTTGAGTAAAGAGGGTTTTTGTTAAAAGTTCAGAAGACTGTATCTTAATTCCCAATAGTGTATTGCCTTAGGTAGAAATCCCTAGTGAATCACTTAGACCTCCTTGAGTCTGGTTGTACATATGGAAAATGTGTAGAAATATGCCTTCCTAATATGAGGGTTTGTTTTTGAATTAATATAATACGTTTTTGGGGAAGAATTTCCTTAGAAAACTCCTCACAGAATGTTTTGTTGTACAACTATAAATCATGATGGAAATTTATTTTTATCATTTTCAGTAATTCAAGAAGATTAACAGGGACAGAAATTCAAATTAGAAAGCTGTTTGTGTCCTACATTGTTAAAGCTAAGCCCCTGGTATCTGATAATTGTGAACTCCCTCCATGATCCATGCTGGAATAATATGATACAACAGATCTTTCTTCTTCAAACACTTCAAGTCAATTCAGAATTAAAACATATTTCTTCAAATGTCATTATGTCTTTGGAAAATTACATAGATTTTAGTGATTGGGCTACACAAGGTTTGGTTATATATTAAAATGTATTACTTAAAATATTCTGAAATACTTGGTCAGTCTAATTTAGGTTCAAGTGTTGACTCAAAATAATACTGGCTATATCATCCTAGACAAATCACAACATCTCAGTGCCCAGACATTTCTGAGTACAGATTGCTGAGAAGTTATAATACACATTAGTACAGTGAATTTTCTTCCCAAGAACTCCATAAACTGAAAAAAAAATCACAGATACCCTACACGTACACACACACACACACACACACACACTCCCACTCATAAAAATAATTATATTTTTTCATTATTTTCATCACATAATATTTGTCCATTTCTTGGTGTATACACCAATTGCTTAGGATTGACATGATTTAAAAATAAATAACCCTTTTATTCAGATGCTGTGTCATCAAATAATACTATAGAAACTTTACAAATGAAGAAAAAAAAAGTAGAGTAAACCTCAGAAATTTAAAAAGTGATTTTTTTTTAGCCCTAATGTGTCCTACTTTATAAAGACTTGTCTATGCATGACCATAAAAATCCAATAATTTTAAAACAATTTGCTTAGCTTTCTAGGCCATTTGTCATTCTCATGATCTCTTTAGAAACACATACATATGGAATGACTAGGTGGTGCAGTGAATAGAGCACCAGCCCTGGAATTAGGAGGACCTGAGTTCAAATCCAGCCTCAGACTCTTAACACTTTCTACCTGTGTGACCTTGGACAAGTCACTTAACCTCAATTGCCCTGTCTTACCCCCATCAAAAATGCAAAAAAAGAGAAACACATACAAGTACACACATTATGTGTGTATATTTCTAGACATATAAACGTATTTATTATATTTTGTTTTATATCACATATTTCCTGATGTATCCTAACTACTTCATTAGTAAGTACTGTACCTGATCATCTTTAGAAATTTAATGGACATAAGTTTAAAATTAAGGGTCATTTGCATTTACATTTATTTTATTATTGATTAAGCACATTTAGTATGATTGTTAAAAATTTGTATTCCTTTGAGAATTGTTTATTTAATTTTGAAAGTTTTTCTGTTGGTGAATGAATTTTTATTTTAGAAATTTCTCTTATTTAGTCAATAACCAGTAAATATTTATTAAGTCCCTACTATTTGCCAAGCATTGTGCTAAGCACTGGGTATACAAATGAGAACAAATAAAGACACTCGACCACAGAGTCCTTACAATCAAAAGGAAGAAGACCATATATAAAAGCAAACAGATAAGAGGAGTGGGTAGGCTGCTTTGTAGCATGATATTAACGAGGTAGAAACTAAGCAGATCAGCTGATAGAAAATGGAGTTTACTGAAAAATTATATGTGCACATACATATAGGTATATGTGTTTACATACATGCATATGTGCAAACATATGTATATACACATACAACTACACACATAAATATATACATGTGTATATGTGTGTATGTATGTATTGGGGTAGCTAGGTATTTGAGTGGATAGAGGGCCAGGCCTGAACTCAGGAAGACTTGAATTCAAATCTGGTTTCAGACAGTTAGTAATTGTAGAGCCCTGGGCAAGTCATTAAAGTCTGTTTACCTCAGTTTCCTCTTCTGTAAAATGAATTAGAGAAGGAAATGGAAAACTATTCCATTAACTTTGCCAAGAAAACCCCAAATGGGCCGTAAAGAGTAAGACATGACTGAAACAACTGAGCAACAGAATATGTATGTATGTAAGTATAAATATATGTATATTTCTTATATGTGTGTGTACTTATTTGCATTTTAAAACCATATTATTAGAGGTCCTTTTATAATTTCATCTGTCTCTCTCTCTCTACCCATCCATCCATCCATCTGTCCATCTGTCCGTCCATCCATCCCTCTGTCCGTCCATCTGTCTGTCTGTCTGTCTATCTATCTATTTATCTATCTATCTATCTATCTATCTATCTATCTATCTATCTATCTATCTATAGTTTACTTTAGGAATTTTACTTGCTAATATTTCATATGTTTCCCTGTTTGGAGTCAAAATTTTCAGAGAAGAAATAAAAACTCATTAATGATGTTGTGGCATATTTCAATCTATTTTTCTTCAATTTAGGAATTAGGACTATGTTAACTTCATAAAGTGAGTTTAATTGTATGTTTTTCAGAATTTTTTTTGGTATGAATATTAATTAATCTTTAAAAGCTTGTTGCTGCAAAACCATATGGACCAGATTTTATTCTCCTTTCCTCACTGTTATGAAGCTAGTTAAATACATTTTTATGAAATTATATTTTGGCTCTCAATTTAGTGTTCTAATTTGATTAAATTTCTTTATGTATATTACATTTTTTTAAAATTCTCAGTTTTAATAGTATACTGTTATTTGTAGTCTAGGTGTCCTTAGGTTCCAACTCAGTACCTGACAAAGAGTAAGTACTTAACACATACTTGTTTAATTGAATAGAAATTAAATAAATCAACTTCAGATTCAGAAATCTCCAAAATATGTTATTGAAAAAATTATAGTTAATGACTAAGAAAATTTCATTGGATTTGACAATTAAAATGTCATTGGTGACCTTGGATATAGCAGTTTTCATATACTAGTGGGCAAGGGAGACAGATTGCAGTGAATAAAAGAAAATACAGAATTAAATTAAAGTCCAACTGGATTATAGTCCTACCTTATTACACTCCATCTCTATCATTCACATTTGTGTTATAGGCTATGCAAGTAATTTTCGGCCTAAATGAACTTTTTTTTCTTCCTAGCTCACCCTATGTAGTATGTTTAATCTTTGCATTTATTTAATAGAAATTACCATATTATGTAAATAAATGAGGGTACTCATGAAAATTAAATGTTATGATGTAGATAATTCATTTTGAAACCATTTAACAGTCATTGGATTTTACACTAAATGCTTTATGAGATTAATGAATTTACATACTTATTTGAGTCTCCTCTTACTTGGCAGAGGATAGAGAAAGAAACTAATAAGCTAGTCCAAGAGCACCCTTTGCCATGAAGGAAATTGAAAATAAAAGTCTACCTTGTAAGCCATTATTTTCCGAAGAGAAGTAAAGAAGTTTAAAGAATCATTTGTTCTTATTTGAGCACTCCATTGAGGAACTTGGCTTGTAATGAAAAAATTGTTGAAAGTTAAATTATTTTCCTAAACTTCAGTTTTCTTTTTTTTTTTTTTAAGCAATTGGGGTTAAGTAACTTGCTCAAGGTTACACAGCCAGTTATTATTTCTGGGTGTGGTGCTGAGTATCTGAGCCCGGATTTGATCCAGGTCATCCCGACACTGGAGCTGGTGCTCTTACTCGCTGAGCCACTTGGCCGCCCCTAAGCAATTGGGGTTAAGTAACTTGCTCAAGGTTACACGGCCAGGTGTTTCTGGGTGGGTGCTAAGTGTCTGAGCCCGGAATTCGATCTCCAGGTCTTCTCAACACTGGAGCCGGTGCTCTTACTCGCTGTGCTACCTGGCCGCCCCTAAACTTCAGTTTTCTATCTGTTTATACCAAAAATACACTCAAGTATATTCCACAGTCTTAATTGTTTCTATGAAATAATGTAGGGTGTAAAATTACCAAAAATACAGATTAAATTCACCACTGTAAAATTAATTGAATCTGAAAGAAAGATGAAGGAAAGGACTTATTTTTCATTTCTCTAGCAGAAGAGTTTTTCTCAGATTATAATAAATACACTGTAGTGCTTTAGGATAAAAAAAATGAATTATATGTAGCTCATATTCACAGAACTAAATTCCAGAAGGAAAAAGTAACAAATGACAAAATAAGTACATTGAGAATATGCCAGATAGGAGACCAAGCAAAGAGACAAATTATGTTATTAGATAAGGATATTCAGGTGTCAGGTAGAAATAAGGAGAAATATAGGTTCAGGGGCGGAGTCAAGATGGCAGAGTAGAAGCAGGACTTTCCCGCAGCTCTGGCTTCCCCCTTCCCCAATCCATATAAAAAGGGGACTCTAAACAAACTTTGGAGCTGCAGAACCCACAAAATGACACAGAGAAGCTAACCTACCTCTGAGGACAGCCCTGCTGGCCGGCTGGCAGGAATCCTCCAGCGCACTGCTTCTGGGAGCCGAGCCCAGCCCCACACCAAGGCTTTAGCCCCAGGGCGGGCCTGACCAGCCACTGGATTGAGGGACTCCAGATCAGCAGCAGCTGTGGCCGTTTCCAGATTTATCAACACATAGATGCAAAGGACAAAGTGAGAGGTCAGTGCTGTCTGGACTTTGGGACTAGTAAGTGGGAGTGCATGTCTTTTGCCCCCAGGGTTAGAAGCCACTGAGGTGCCAGCACAGCCAGCCAGCACCACGTGGCAGCTTCAGCTCCTGGCCTGCAGAGTGGAGGGAGAACAAGCACCACTCTGAGGGGTAATTGCTCTTGCTTTAGCCTTCTTGAAACTGGATTGCAGTCTAGGGTGGAGGTCCTAGGGTGTGTGTGTCCAGCTTGCCAGAGCGAGTGGAGACCTCATAGAGGGCACCCATCTAATACTGCACGTAACCAAATGGCAAAAGAGGCTCAAAAAAGCAATGAGGAGAAGAATGCCTTAAAAAGCCAAATTTGCCAGATGGAGAAAGAATCTCAAAAGCTCACTGAGGAGAATCATTGCTTCAGAATTAGATTGGAGCAAATGGAAGCTAATGACATTATGAGAAATCAAGATGCTGTTAAACAGACCCAAACAAATGAAAGAATAGAAGGCAATGTGAAATATCTCATTGATAAAACTGCTGACCTGGAACATAATCCAGGAGAGATAATCTAAAAATTAGTGGACTGCCTGAAAGCCATGATCAAAGAAAGAACCTAGAAATCATCCACCAAGAAATCATCAATGAAAAGAGCCCTGATGTTTTGGAACCAGAGGGCAAAATAGAGGTTCAAAGAATCTACCCATACCCTCCTGAAAAAGATCCCAAAAAGAAAACTCCTAGGAAGATTATAGCCAGGTTCTGGAATTCCCAGATTAAGGAGAGAATATTAGAAGCAGCCATGAAGAAACAATTTGAATATTGTAGAAACACAATCAGGAAAACCCAGGATCTGGCAGCTTCTAAACTGAGGGATTGAAGGGCTTGGAATATGACATTCCAGAGGTCAAAGGAGCTGGAATTAAAACCAAGAGTCACCTACCCAGCAAAACTGAATATCATGAAAAAAACAGATTTGAATAGAAAATTTGACATTCAGATACAAGAAGCAAGAGGAGCATGAGAAGGTAAACAGGGAAAAGAAATCATAAGGAGAAATATAGATTAAATGGAATATTTTTACATTTATTGTAATTTATATAACTATTTAGGGAATATGTATATTTCCATTCATATTGACAGGAATTTCGTATATTTAAACAGTGCTAGACTTTCATTGTACAAAGAAAAAAAAGAAAATAGGCATTGCTCTTGATGAATTTACATTTGGTTTGTGTGTAAAGTGACATTATATTTCTGTCAGTTATTTAAAATCCACGTCATATTTGCAGGTAACATTTGATGTAGTGGTATTTGCCATAGTAAAGTAGAGCTCAGGAAAAGAGAGGCAGCTCTCTAGGATGCAAGACATGGGAGAGTGTGACTTAGAATTGTTTTATAGCCTTACTTTTGATAAATAAGTAGATATCAACATTAGGAAATCAATCACTTTACAGTATTATAAGCACTTAATTTGTAATAAGTAAAGCTACATATGTTATGGCGATGACAAAATAAAACTACCAATGAAACACATTTAAAAAATAAATGGCATTTCATTTTTTCCAATTATATGTAAAGTCATTTTTGACAATATTTTTTTTTCAAAATTTTAATCCAAATTTTTCTCTCTCCCCTCTTCCTAAAATTGTTAGCTATTTGATATAGCTTACATATGTGTACAATCATGTAAACCCAATTTCCATATAAGTCACAGTGGTGAAAGAAGAAAGAGACCAAAAGGAAAAACAAATTAAATATAAAATAAAAATAATTTGCTTAGAGCTGCATTGAGTCCATCAATTCATTCTTTGGAAAAGAGAGAGAGAGAGAGAGAGAGAGAGAGAGAGAGAGAGAG
>NW_027187372.1:10588960-10647035 GCF_028583685.1 Petaurus breviceps papuanus
AGAGAGAGAGAGAGAGAGAGAGAGAAAGAGAGAGAGAGAGAGAGAGAAAGAGAGAGAGAGAAAGAGAATATAGTACACTTTGATCTGCTTCTCTTGCTTCTTGTATCTGAATGTCACATTTTCTATTCAACTCTGGTTTTTTCATCAAGAATGCTTTAAACTCCTTGATTCCACTGAATGACCATATTTTCCCCTGAAACATGATACTCAGTTTTGCTGGGTAGGTGATTCTTGGTTTTAATCCCTGCTCCTTTGACCTCTAGAATATCACATTCCAAGACCTTTTATCCCTCAGTGTAGAAGTTGCCAGATCGTGGGTTATCCTGATTGTGTTTCCACAATATTCAAATTGTTTCTTCCTTGCTGCTTGTAATAGTCTCTCCTTGATTTGGGAATTTTGGAACTTGGCAATAATATTCCTAGGAGTTTTCTTTTTGGAATCTTTTTCAGGAGGTGATGGGTAGATTCTTTGAAACTCTATTTTGCCCTCTTGTTCTAAAATATGAGGGCAGTTTTCATTGAGGATTTCTTGGAGGATAATTTCTAGGTTTTCTTTGATCATTGCTTTCAGGTAGTCCAATAATTTTTAGATTATCTCTCCTGGATCTATTTTGCAGGTCAGTGGTTTTTCCAATGAGATATTTCACATTGCCTTTTGTTCTTTCATTTGTTTGGGTCTGTTTAACAACATCTTGATTTCTCATAAAATCATTATCTTCCATTTGCTCCAATCTAATTCTAAAGGAATGATTCTCCTCAGTGAGCTTTTGAGATTCTTTTTCCATCTGGCAAATTCGGCTTTTTAAGGCATCCTTCTCATTGCCTTTTTGAGGCTCTTTTGCCATTTGAGTTAGTCTATTTTTTAAGGTGCTATTTTCCTCAGTCATGCTGTTGACTCTCATTTCATAATTTTCTTGCATCGTTCTCATTTATCTTCCCAATTTTTCCTCCACTTCTCTTATCTGCTCTTTAAGGTCCTCTATGGCCTGCAACCAGCTTGTATTTTCCTTTGACGCTTTTGGTGCAGGAGATCTTTGTCCTGTTCCATGCTTTGATCCTCTTTGTCCTCAAAATAGAATTCTAATGTTGGATTCTTCTGTTTGCTTTGCTTCCTTTGCCTGATCATATTGCCTCTCAATCACTTGACTTTTGGGCTTTTTGCCACAGTAGGACTCTGCCACCAGACAGGGGAGCTTTCATCCCAAAAGCTGGGGTTTTCTCAGCTGCTGGAGGAATTAGATGGGTGCCTTCTCTGAAGCTTCCACATGCTCTGGCAAGCTGGTCACACAGCCCAGGACCTCCACCCTAGACTGCAATGCAAATCCAAGCAGGTTAAAGCAGAGTGATTACCCCTCAGACTGGTCACTTTTTCCCCCTATAGTCTGCATGGCAGGAGCTGAAGCTTCCAGGTGGGGGCAACTACAGAGCTGGGGCTCCTCAGTGGCTTCTAGCACTGGGGGCAAAAATCTATGTACTCCCAACTACTGGGTCCAAAAGTCCACAGTGCATTTAACCTCTCACTTTGTCCTTCCCATCTGTGTGTTGATAATTCTGGAGATGGCCACAGCTGCTGGTGATCCGTAGTCCCTCCTGCTAGCAGCTGATCAGGCCCGCCCTAGGGCTAAAACTTCAGTGTGGGGCTGAGCTGGGCTCCCAGAGTGCTGTGCTGGCTGATTCCTGCCGGCCTGCCACGCTGTCCTCAGGGAGTGGTTAGTTTCTCTGTGTCATTTTGTGGGTTCTGTAGCTCCAAAGTTTGTTCAGAGTCCCCTTTTACATGAATTGGGGAAGCGGTAGCTGCGAGGAGGCCCTGCTTATACTCTGACATCTTGACTTTAACTCTAACTGTGAATCTTTAAAAGCTGCCTTGAGCACTGAGAAGTTAAGTATTTGTTCAGACATACAGACGGTATGTGTTAGAGGTAAACTTTAACTAAGAATTTGGTTTTAAAGCTATCTTTTAATCTACTAGGCCATGTTTCCTCTGTAAACAAATATATCACTTTTTTCCCCATAGTTCAATTGGAGACTTCTAATTAGGTAGAATGTGCAGTCCATGTAGGTTATATATATATATATATATATATATATATATATATATATATATATATCAGTACATATTTATTTTCATGTGGTGGTGAGGGAGGCATAGATGGATATTTGCCCACCCTTCTATGAGGAGGAGTTTGATTGCTAACAGGCATGGGGTGGGAGGATAGGATCACAAAGATGTTCATTCAGTTCTCCTCTGAGAGGAAATAGCAAACTAGAGTTTTATTTGTCATATCTCCCCACCATATTGTTAGTAGGTATACAATAATTTTAGTTTTAAATCATCTCTAGATTACTATTTTTTTCATTGTTAAGGAGGGTTCCAAGGTACATACTGAAAAACTTTACTCTCTTTCCACAAATATGACTTCCATAAAGACTATCAAACACATTGAAGAACAAATAAATCTATTTATCCAAGTTGATAGCAAACAGAAATTAATGAAATTATACAGCTCAGAATATACCGAAACCACACAGGATGAATGGATTCTTCTACTTGGCGTGAGATAAATCAATTTGAACAGAAAGAGCCCTTTCTCTCACCCAAGGAGAAATTCCTCCAAGTCTTTAGAGTGGTAAGCTAGGGTTAGAGACATCACTGAGATACCAATTTCTCTACATGTTACCTTCTTTCCAGTCTTTATTTCCTTTCATGGACCTCTCAAAAAAAAAAAAAAAGACTGAAACCAAATTTGTCCTCTTTCCAAGCTGGAAGCCAGAAATAGTATCTCTCCCCTCATAAACTCTAATAAAGTGTTCTCTTCATACAAATCCTGGAAATCAAGTAACCATTCTCTATCAATGAGGAGTCTTATAGAAATGGGCTTGAGCCCTGGGTTATACTTATAAGTGTTAAGGAGTCAGATTTTTCTACTCAAAATACATTTTCTTTTACATTTCAGAACACGTTTTTGTATCATATCTAAACTGAGCTGACATTCTTCACACATATGATCATTTTGCATTTTCAAGAGGGAAGGGAGGGTAAGAATAGAACTAGGGAAGGAGAGAACTCGCATCTCAAAATGTAAACAACGAGCATTTAAAAATTTGCATGTAATTGGTATATAATAAACATATGTGTATATATATATGTATGTACACATACACACATCAGTCATTAATTAAAGTTGAGAATTCAAATTATTGATGAACCTAAATCCACTTGCAGCTGAAGCATAATGATAGTTGAGACAAACATATCATTGAATATGGGAATGTAAGTGCTTATAATAAAATTACCAGAATTTTTAATTAAACTGTGTCCTTTAATTCAGTGCAGTATTAACTTCCACAATCTTGTTACTATGTAAAATCTCTTCAGTCAAGGGAAAATATAGAATTATTCACTCCAGGGGAAGTACTTACTCTTTATTTCTTCAACTTATTCCCAGAATTTTGGAGATCTAGCACAGTGAGTTGTTGAATATATAACACAGTAAAGTCCTAGCTATAGAGTTATATGTATATTGTGTTTATAAATCTCTTGGACAGTTTTGGAGGAAATAATAATTTTATAACCTTAAATATATAATCATCAGTTCAAACTTAGTACTGTGTAACTATGACCTAAGAGAATCATTTTGAATCTATCTTATCTCAACCTATTTGCAGTTTCCTTGAAATTGATTCATTTGCTTGCACTTTGATATTGTAAAAAAAAATTCTTTTTTCTGTTCCCTATACACGACACTCCATGTCTTCTATCCCTGTTTTTTTATTAGTTGTCCCACATGCACAGAATGTACTCTTCTACTTTTCTCACATACAGTTTTTCTCTTTAAGATTGATCTTAAACACAATCTTTTGAATGAACACTTT
Source organism: Petaurus breviceps papuanus (assembly GCF_028583685.1). NCBI lineage: Eukaryota > Metazoa > Chordata > Mammalia > Diprotodontia > Petauridae > Petaurus > Petaurus breviceps. The sequence goes on from NW_027187372.1 coordinate 10,592,834, forward strand.
CCTATTTCCTGCAAATATTAATATCCTTCTTCAAAACTCTCTTTTACTAAAGTACCTTGTTGAAATGCTTAAGATAATCCAGTTCAAGATATCCAATAGGCATTTACTGATGTGTATAACTCTGGAAAGAGATTAGGACTAGATCTGAGAAATCATTTACACAGAAATAACAATTGATCTTAACAGATTGGATGAAATCTCTGTGAGAGAGGAAAGAATAAAAAGAACAAAGAAAACAGAACTGGGACTTTGGGACTCATGTAATTAGCAAAGAGAGATGAGATAGAACAGTTGGAACAACGGAAGGAGAATGGAGAAAGTAGACTCATGAAAGTCCAGAGAATAGAGGGTATGGAAGAGGAAAAAATAATAAATAGTATCAAATGCTACAGAAAAGTCACAAAAAATAAGCACTGAAAATAACATTTTCATTTTAAATAATAAACCTTTTTAAAATAACAAGCAGAACTTCCTACCATAAAATTTAGGAAGAATCAGTCTAAGAATGCTATAATTCTTTATAGTGAATGTATTCAAAGTGGATGTGCTCTTGCATTGTCTCTACTTACTTACGGAATTATCTGCATGGTTTGGAATCCTGGAAACTTAATTACTATTCCTTTTCAATACTGTTTTAGTAGTTTATGTTGAATCATAGTAAGTTAAAGTTGATTTCCAATTTCTGTAATCTGTGAATATTTGGGGTCCTATATATAATTTTAGCTAGCCTTCATCTCTGTGGTCTCAGTGGAGACCCGTTATAAGTAAAATGAACAAAATGATATTAATTTGGCCTAATTTCTCTATTATTATGGTCACATTTATAGTGAATAAAGTGCCAGTGAATAAAATTAATAAGGTTATTTTAGAGGGTTTTAAGTACTTGTTCTCTTTACAATTCACTTGTATGACAATTCTTGAAGTTCCTTTCCTAATTCATTTATCAATGTGAAGCTAACCTGAGACCAAAACCTTGCCTTTTGCACATTTTGCAGGATTGCATAGAAAATGCATCATAGGAGTGAAATTTCTATAGGGAAATTTCCTAGCTATATATATAGCGAATTCTATCTGTGCTTCTGTAGGTATCAGCAGTCAGAATCCTTTCCTTAAGTACATAACTGAATTCCATGAATTGAGAATATGCATGCTCCTAAGTTTTAGGGTGGCACATGCTACTTGCTTGGAAATAAAGATGGGGAAGGAGGAAACAAAGTTAAAAATTTAAATGATAATTTTGAGTCTGAAAATCATAGTACTGATATTTATTGTATAATGATTTTATTTTCCACTATAGTTTACCTGTCATTCCTTATGAGTAAAAAAAATAAAACAAAACAATATAATTTCTTCTTCGTCAAATGGCAAAGATATCACTGCTGCTGTTGCTGGTACTACTTCTACTACTAGCAATACTAATAATAATAACAACAATAATTTCAAGCGGTAGCTTTTACTCAGGGTCTATTTTAGCAAATGAATATTTCAGGATTGAAATAAACACTAGCATATTCTCAATGTGGACAAAAGGTGGCTATAAAATCTACTTATTTGTGTTGCTTGCTGAAACATCCCATATTAAAAATTACTTTCAGGAGTATTTTTTTCTGGTATTTATAAAAACCAGCAGCTTTCCCCACTATTATATTGTTTTATATTAGAAGTAGTTCACTGTTAAATTTATTAATATTTCTGTGCATGTTGTTAACTTCTTCAATGGGTGCTCATGATATTCAGTCATTATTGATTTTTAATTTAATATTAATTTGCAATACAAATAACTGATCAAAATTATTTCAGGGCATATTATTCTTATCTCAGTACCCTCTTGTGTTTCTGTATCAGAAGAGTGACATTTACAAAGTACAAAAATATATTATTTTGTAACATTTGAATAGTTTGTCAAAAATGTACTTATCTCTTTGATGCAAATATAGATATCACTTCTATAGTTTTGAATGGAAAAAAGATGGAATTGCTAAGAATTTTGTCAACTGTCCCTTTGCCTTCTGACCTTGCAAATATATAATACACACACAAGGGGGCTAGTAATAGTAATTTATTAGTAATATTGTCTTCTATTGAAGTACTATTCCACTGACTTATTGGGGTATGGAATTCAATGTGAGATTTTGAACACCATGCCAGTGGCAAACAAGCTATATCAGTTCCTACCCATCTGGAAAATTTTGGAGCATGTGCCTGGTGATGAATTCTATCCTCTGTGTGATATCTCTAACTAGTTTTATGGACTTCTCACCACAAGAGTATTAAGGTGTTCACCAATTATATTTTATTGTCCATGGACACTCTTGAAATTGTAAACCAAAAAATATGGAAGAGTTGTGAGGTTCTTTGTTTGGAGGAAGTAGTACCATAATAATGAGATTCTACATATTTGAAGAAGTGTAAAAAATACTTTTAGAAGAGGTTTTTCCTGAATGAAAATATTTTCATAAAATGAAGTTGATTCATGTGAAGATGATTACTCTGTGAATCTGTTCTTGGAAATACATTCATACAGGGGTGGCTAGGTTGCACAGTTAGTAAAGCGCCGGCCCTGAAATCAGGAGGACCTGAGTTCGGTTCTGGCCTAAGACACTTAACACCCACAAAAAACAAAAAAAAGACAAAAAAAAAACTAGCCATGTAACGTTCAGCAAGTCACTTAACCCCAATTGCCCTCCAAAAGCCAAAAAAAAAAAAGAAAAGACATTCATCCTTTCTTTACTAATTTGACCACCACAAAGATAAGCTGCCAGACCTCTCCAGCTAAAGAGCACAAGGGAGATATAGTATACTTTAGTTTCAATTTTCTATTGCAACATAAAAACAAATTTCCATTACAACATAACTTCTTTCTCCTCTAAATCCCCCAGTAAAATGCAAGCCCATCAACTAGAATCTAAAGTCTTTAAAGGGACAAAGTTTTCGCTTTTTGCCTTTTAGTGCCAGCTCCTAGTACAGTTCCAGAAAAGGTATGGCTCCTTAAGAAATACTTGTAAAACTCAATTAACTTTAATTAAATAATATCATGTTCCAAGATTGAAAGAAAGTATACATAAATAATATACTGAAAAAATGAGGTCATTTTAAAGACATTCCTCATCTCCTGTCATTCAGATGCCTTCCTCCATCTCCTTCAGATGAAGAATTAAGACAATGAATATTTATTAAACATTTTCTATGTGCTAGGAGCTATGTGAAACCCTGAGGATAGGAATAAAGAAAAAAGACAGTCCCTGTTCTCACAAAACTCACAGTCTAATAAGGGAGACAACAGAAAAGTAAGAGGTGTCCCTCCTTGCCAAGATTAAACTTTTCTACATGCACAAACAATCCCATTCCATCCCATTTCCTCCAGTAGATTACTCCACCAATTGTCCCAATTCTTTCACTAATCTTAAACCTCTCCCTATTTTTTGGTTGCTTCTCTCTTGGCTGCCAACACATCAATGTTTCCCCCTTCCTCAAAACTGTTTTTGATCCATCTGCTCTGACTACCTATTGCTCATTATCTCCCATCCCTTTCATTGCTAAATAGCCTCTAGAAGTTTGTTTATAAGTGTATCAATTTTCTTTCTTCTTACTTTCTTCTCAACTTTGCATTTTGTGTATCCTCCTTTGTAATGTCCTTTACTGGATCTTCATCTAACTTGTGCCTCCTAAACCTAGTTGTCTCTTAAGGCTTATTCATGGGCAAAGTTCTCTAAACTTTTTCACTTGGTGAATTCATAATCTCCCATGGAGTCAATGATCATTTATACTCACATGATTGCCAGATATATTTTATCCAGTGTTTCTCTATTCTTGACCTCCAGTCTGAAATACTCAACTGTCTACTAAACATTATGAATTGTAACCATCTTAAATTAAAAAAATTTAATACTGAACCCATTATCTTTCCCCCTAAACCTTGCCCTTTTCTTAATTTCCTTATTACTTTTGAAGACACCACCACTCTCTTAGTCGCTTATACTCACATCCTAGGTATCATGCTCATCTCCTCACTGAGTACAATATCCACTCCATCCAATATATAATCTGTCATGAAGCCCTTTTAATATTATATTCAGAACGTTTCTCCTGTACACATTCTCTGTTCTGACAAGGACAACATTCTGATACTATCCATTATCACCTCGTGTTTTGATTATCAGAGTAACCTTCTTCCTGTCTCCCTATATCAAGTATCTTATGATTCCAGTCCATCTTCTAGCCAGCTAGCAATGAGATACTCCTAAAGTGGACTCAAGTGGCTTGCCTTTACCTCTAATATCAAATATAAAATCCATTCATTAGCATTTAAGGCTTGTCATGAACTTTCTATCTTTCCATCTACCTTAGACTTTATGTTTCTCTATACAAGATCTACAATACAGGAACGATCACCTCCCTATTGGTTCTTGAACAATACTCTCCATTGTCCAACTCAGGCATTTTAACTCTATTTCTACTACAGTTGGAATGTTCCCACATCCTTCAAATGTTATATACAATTCCACCTTCTTCAGGAAGGCTTTCCTAATCCTCTTTAACAGTAGTAACTTTCCTCTAAGATTTTCTCAAGTTTATTCTGCACATATCTTTTTTTGTGTATGCTTGAACGCATGGTGTCTCCTTTATAAAACTGTGATGTCCTTTAAGGAAGGGATTTTTTTTTCTAAAACCTTCTTAGTATTCCCAATAATTAGCACAGTGCCTCCCAGGTATATTTCAAATAGTTTATTTGATTTGACTGATCTATATCTAGCTATATAAATTCTGTAGAAAATGATTTGCAGTCCCACTGTTGATATGTATATGTATATGTGTGTGTATACATATATATATATATACACACACATATAGGTGTGTGTGTGAGACAGAGAGAGAGAGAGAGAGAGAGAGAGAGAGAGAGAGAGAGAGAGAGAGAGAGAGAGAGAGAGAGAGAGAGAGAGAAAGAGAGAAAGAGAGAAAGAGAGAGAGAGAGAAGTCAAATTTCTTCTATTCTTAAGAATATTGGTTTCCATAAGATTCTTTTGAGTCTTTATAGCACTGGTTTATTAATTTAATGGAAGGGAGCACTACTATTTTCCTTCAAATGGACAATAGATTTTTTTTTGCTGAGGAAATAGACTCTTAATTTTAGTCTTGTGATTAATCATCATTATTGAGTCTGACATTTTAGATTTTTGAAATGTCCCTTAACAACCTTCCATAGCTATTCTTTATAATAATCTTGATAGGAATAACCATAATATTAACCTCATTCTTCTAAAACAGATATATGTGGCTAACCTCAGCTTGGTTAAAGGAGCTCTCTGAGGATATATATTAGACAACTTGCAAAGTTCATATATGAATCTATACCTTAATTCTATTACTTTTATTTAGACACTGAAGCATGTATTTAAATATAATCTATATATTTAAAAAACATTTTCTTAACTTTAGTTTGAGGGTGCATGTGTGTATGTGTTCTCATGTGTGGCCATGGGATTGTGCACACATGGGATGTGTACATGTGGATGGCTGGTAGAAGAAACTTGTTAATAGTTTTTTACTTTTATTTTACTTTTCAAGTTGCTGGGAACTTTTTATCTTTCAAGAAAAATGAAAATAGGGGTGGCTAGGTGGCACAGTGAATAGAGCACCAGCCCTGAAGTCAGGAGGACATGAGTTCAAATCTGTTCTCAAACACTTAACACTAGCCATGTTACCTTGGGCAAGTCATTTTACCCCAATTGCCCTGCCCTCCCCCCTCCAAAAAGCAAAAAAGAAAAAGAAATAAAATAGTTAATATTAGAAGGAAAATAAAATTTCAGAGAAATTTTCATTTTTCAAAATTTATGGCTTGTTATCAATTTCTCAGATGTCAAATTCCTAAGTTAAATAATTGTTTCTCTTAGATTTTTAAATTTCTGTAAGCATTTTGCATTATGAAGTCTTCTGAATTATGATGAATCATTGTATTGATCAGTATAGCTAAATGTTTCATAGTTGGTTATCATTACACTATGGCTTTTCCTGTATACAATATTATCCTGGCTCTGATCAATTCACTTAGCATCAGTTCATATGTCTCCCCAGGGCTTTTTTAAACCATCTCCTTTTTCATTGCTTATAGAACAAAATAATTACATAATGATTACATTTCAAAACTGTTTCAGTCATTTTCTAATAGTTGGGCATCCTTTCAATTTTTTTTTTTATTTTTTGGCACCACAAAAAGAGTTGCTATAAATATTTCTATACACAGGAGTTCTTTCTTTTTTTTTTCCTTAAATTTTTGGATATAAAGACCCAGTAGTGATATTGCTGGGGAAAAGGGTATGAAGTTTCATAGCATAGTTTCATTTTTCTCTCCTGAATGGATGGATATATTCACATTTCTTTCAAAAATGCATTAGTGTACCTGGATTTGCACAACTCCTTCAATCTTTCTCATTTTCATTTTCTGTCATGTTAGCCAATCTGAGAGAAGGGTGAGATCATACCTTAGATTCATTTCTAATGCATATTTCTTAAATGATTAGTTATTCATAACAACTTGTGACAGCTGATAGCTTTGCTCACTTTTCCGCCTAAAAACTGTCTTCTTATATTGTTTGCCCATTTCTTAATTGGAGAATAGTTGTGATCTTTTTTATTCAAATTTGACTCAGTTCCCTTATATTTGACAAATGATACCTTTATGAGAGAAATGTGTTTAATTGGTTTCTCCTCAGTTTTCTGTTTTCTTTATAATTTTGGTAATTTTATTCATGAAAAACGTTTTTTAGTTTCATGTAATCAAAATTATCCATTTTATCTCAATTGATCATCTCTAGGTCTTGTTTGGTCATAGACTCTTCTCTTATCCTAAGATCTAATGAGTAATTTTTCTTCTGTTTTCCTAATTTGCTCAATATATCACCTTTTATGCTTAAATCATGTATCCATTTTGATGTTATCATGGTGCATATATCCTATGAGAGTTTGGTCTTTGCTTAGTTTTTGCTGGAATTCCAATATTCCTGGAAATTTTTGTCAAATGGTGAGTTCTTGCCCCAAAAGTTTGGATGTAATTTTTTTAAATGGGTGGTGAAATTCTCTGGTCTATGAATTATAGTGGTAGAGATTTACAACGGGCACCAATAAATTAAGTAATTTTCACTTGTTCACATTGATAGTAGATATCAAAAGCAGGACCTGTATCCATCACTTTCTGATTCCAAACACAGCTCCAGATTAAAAAAAAAGTTCACTCTCTTACTTCCATTTTCTTTGTTACTAGCACTATCATGTCACATGGGCATACATATTTTTTTATAGTTTAATGATCCTCAGATTCTATCTGATATCTTCTACTTCATACTAACCCCAATTTCCACTGAAATAAGTGGGGAAAAACTTTTCTGACTATGATGTTTGTAGTCATAGACTAACATTGAATAATAACAATAAGAAACATACTAAAATAACAATTTTCAAAATCCTATTTTGTGATTGTTGCTCTGTTGATTAGTGGTGTCTGACTCTTTGAGATACTATTTGGAGTTTTCTTAGCAAAGATAGTAGAGTGGTTTAGCATTTCCCTCTCCACAACTTTTACAGATGAGGAAACTGAATCAAAGAAGATTAAGTGAATTTCCCAAGATTACCCAGTTAGTAAGTGTATGAGGCTGGATTTGAACTCAAGTCCTTCTAACTCCAGTCTTCTCGCTCTATCCACTGCACCACCTAGTTGCCCTTCATATCTTTATTGAAGTTTATATTGGACTCCTCTATAATTGATAGTTTGGCAGGGTTGAGAAGGAACTTTGTCTAAGGGTCTAAGAAAGACATGGGTTTCAATACTATGTCTTATGCATGTTGACTCTGTGACTCTAGGGAAAAATCTTAACCTCTGAATGCCCAGTGTAACTTTCTAAGAATCTTTGTCACATCAAAGCTCTCCAACTAAGCCAGTAGTGTAATTTCCTTCCTAGGTACAAATGAATTTATTCTAAGATTACTTTCCTTCACAAAACAAACAAACAAAAGCAACATTAAGTTTTACACTGGATAATATATGATTCAAGGAGAAATTATTATCAAAATAAGTAATTTTTAATATTTATTAATTTAATTGATTAATCAATGAATTAATAATAGATTTAATTGTCAGATATTATCAAACAAATGCTCTTCATAATGATGCATTTCCATTTGGGAATTTTCTCCTGAGTTAACAATTACATATGCATAAATCCATATACACACATATGTGTGATGGATGTGTACATACATATACACATACACACATATATGTATATGAATCTATATGAATTTGTCAGTGTATAAGCACACATACACACTGTAAGCACAAGAAAGGTGGGATTTTTGTTGTTTTCTTTGTGGAGTTCAATTTCCCAGGCTCAGGCTAAATTGTGAACATTTGAAGGACTGATCTCCTTTGAATCATGATAATTCACAGCTGTGCTAAGTCATGTAGGTTTTGTGCCTTCTGGCCCTGAATCAATCAGAAGCTGTCTTTGTTATATATTCATTATGGGAGGTTAGTATTTTGCTTTGGGTGTTCACTCATTAGAAGGATCTTTTGGTTTCCTGGTTGAGACTCCTGCATCCTCCTCTTCCTTCATATACTCTGCCTTTGTCTTCTCATCATCAGTTTTTTATAGCAGGACTTCTTAAACTTTTTCACTACCTACGCTTTCAGTGCTTCTTAAACTGTGGGTCACAACTCCATATGGGCTACCACTTCAAGTTTTACAAAATTCTTTATATATGCTATCTCATTTGATGTTCAAAGTAGCCCAGTGATCCAGGTACCATTTTTATCCCCATTTTGCAGATGGGGAAACTGAGGTTGGGAGAGAATAAATTACTTTCCCATGGTAATACAACTATTATCAGAGACTGGGTTTGATCTCAGGTCTTCCTCTCTCAAAGTATAGCATACTATATCATGTGTCACCTTTAGCCTCTATGATGTCCTCATTTCTAAGTAGAAACAAAAATAGTACCTGAATTCAAGGGATTTTGTGAGAATAAAATGATATACTATTGTAAATATATGTATAAATCTTAAAATTCTACAGAATTACTATCTATCTACATTGGGGATTAGTCCCTTAAAATAGCATTTGATACAAGTTTTTTTTCTCACGAGACTCCTCTTGTTCTTATTCTACTTAGATTAATTTTCTTCATTAGCTTTTCAATTTCACTTGACATATAACAATATTAATAATAATCCCTATTCCTTGCTCTTAGCTATAGCTGTGAAAAAAGACTGGTTCTACTTGTCATCGCTTAAGAAAAGTAATGTCATCCATCTTTTATACTTAGGTATTGCTTCTTTTCATATATGGTGTTATATGTAAGTCTAAATATAATGTCCACCAAACTATTTTTTTTAATATTCTCAGCAGTTCTTGTCAAATAAGGCGTTCTTATCCCAGAAATTATATTCTCAACTTTATCATATGGTAGACTATTGCATTTAATTTTTTTCCAATTTTATTTTCATTTAGTCTGTTTCACTGATGAATTTCATTAATTTTTCAAAAAAGCTTAATAGTATTGATTAGTATGACTTTTTAATATATTGTGAAGTGTAGAATTGTAATGCTTATTTTATAGTTTTTTTAAATGAATGTTATTATTTTGCCTAGTTATGAGGAATATTTTCTTAGTAATTTTGCTGTTATGGCATTAAACTTGGAAATCACTTATATATTATTTTTATCATATTTATATAGCCCATGAATACTATCTTATACTTTTATTATTTATTTATCCATTGAATGTTTTATAATTACATTCATGCCAATAACAACTGTCTTGGTGAACTGACAGATATATTATGAATAATTTCCTTTTAATAGTTTTTTTCATGATGTTTTTTATACTTAAGAGTATTCTTAACCTAGAGTTTGAATATAAGGGTACTAAAAATATAACTTGGAGTAACATTTCCTTGAAGTATTTGGAATGTAGTAAAAAAGCACAAGAGAAGAAGACAGAACAGAAATTTAATGATGATAAAGAATATCCTTTAGTATAGAAGTCATTTTCTAATTTATTCATTTATTGAACATACTTTTAAATTCCTAGTGTGCATAATTCCCTGCAATAAGATCCTGGAGAAATAAATACTATCTGTGTATGCCCTCGAAGAGCATATGATTTAGTAGGGGTGATATATACATAAGTTAAATGAAAAATCATGGAGGTAGCTATGTGGTACAGTGGATAAACTAAGACCTTAGTTTAAATGCAATCTCAGATACTTACTAGCTATGTGACCTGGGTGAGTCACTTAACCCTGTTTTTCCCAGTTTCCTCATCTGTAAAATGAAATGGAGGAAAAAATGACAAACCAATATGTTTGCCAAGAAAACCCCTAATGTAGTCACAAGGAGTCAGACACAAGGAGAAACTCAACAACCAATGAAAATTACAAAATAAGGGCATCAAAATGGTTTAGAGTATGATGAAACCTCATGAAAGATATGACTCATTTGTAGTTTTTAGGGATATCTTCATGGATAACTATCACCTTTGAAGAACAGCTAAGAGAAAAACAAACCTAGCAGGCATGGAAGGGAGAGCATTTCTAAAATAAACCTTAGTGTAAACAGCTGTTAGAGAGCAATGCATAATCATAGGAGAGTAAATTGTCCAATTTGTTTGCATTTAGAAGATCTCTAAAACTTCCTAAGTCTTTTTTCTGTTGAATTGATTTCTAGTTATGCTGCCATCATCCTGCTCTTCTACATTCCATCCATTCATCCATCCATCCATCCATTTATCTATCACATCCAAGTGCACAAATTTATACATAATATTATTAAAATTTAATTATTAGTGTTAGACCACAACACACTCAAGCATAAAGCATACACATGTATTTATGAAAGCATGTAAATAAAATATATACCTACCTAGCATTTTGTAGTTCACATTATTGTTATTTTATTCACTTTATGTATTGATTTAAATATATATTTACATTTACATGTGTGTATACATATGGATGAAGGTAGTTAGGTGGCTCAGAGTATAGAGCATTAGGCCCAGAACCAGGAAGACCTGAATTCAAAGCTTACCTCTAACACTAACTGTATGACCCTGGGCAAGTTGCTTAGTAATTTCCTTAATCTATTGAATAGGGAAATGGTCAATGACTCCAGTATCCTTGATAATAAAACCTCATGGACAGTGTGGTCCACAGGGTTGTGAAGAGTCAGACATGACTAAATGACTAAACAACAGCAATAAGCAAATAAATATAAAATATATTATGTAATATATATTTATTGGTCTATATGTATATATGTGTGTACACATACATACATACATATATACATACATATGTATATCTAATTTTGAACCCTTCTATCTTTTCTATAATCTAGTTCAAATTGCCTTTCTTAATAAAATGTGTGTTTTCAAATATAAACATATGGTGTCTTTCGTTTCAGTTTTATTTTATTTTAAATTTATTTAAAAAACAAGCATTTTCATAACATATTACAATAAAAGAATATGATTGCACATGAAACTGCAAATCTGCTATGTACAACTTGCTATTGCTTTCAAGTATGCAACAAAGTTATCATGTAAATTACTTTTTTTCTTCCCTCCCCCCTCCCTTGCCCTAGAGATGGCTACCATAAGACCCAAATATGTTTATACTGTCTTTGGCATACCTGAGTTCTATTAAGCTATCACATCTGTCAACAAATCATCCTTACTCAGGTACTTCACAACTATGTAATGCTGGGCAAGTCAATTCTTAGTGCTTTACTTAGAATAGCACCTTCTTTACATAATTGTTGGGATAATTAAATGATATAATGCAAATAAAATTATTTTCAAGCCTTAAAACTTAAACTATATATATATATATAATGACAAAATAATAATAATTGTTTTTATGACTAATTAATATGGGCTGACTATACCTTAATATGTTGTTATTGGTGTTTTATTTTGCTTTATTTTCCATCTGCAGGTCTACTGGGAACATCAGGTCTCACCCAAGGTAAGTTGATGAAATCTCATCAGCATGCTAAGTTTTTGAAACTCAGTGTCTAAAACCCCTTAATTACCCCTCCCATATGACTGGAAGCTTTGAGAGCAAAGCAATACATTTATTTCAAAGTCTTCCTTTATTGAAAACTGAACTTTTTTGAACTTTCCAAGTAGTTCTCCAATTTCCATCAGTAGCTCTGATTGGTTTAATCTCCATGCGACATTATAACCCCTAGTTTTTCTGTACTATCTCCTTCCTGCTTTTTAGTTTCCTATTGTCTGTTGTCTTTCCCCATCACATTGCAAGTTGCTCGATGACAGGGTCAGTCAATTCTATTCTTTCTTTGTTACTTCTGTATATCTATAAAAATATGTTTTATTGTTGCTTAGCATTTAATGCTAAATAATAATTATTGAGGGATTTGCCATGCCACTCATTTGTTTTCATTTTCATTTACTGGGGTATGATTCTTCTTCTTGTCTTCTTCTTTTTCTTCATTTTATCTTAAAATAAAAATCTGAGTTCCATGATCAGCTTCTATTCTACCTTTAAGATAATCTTTCATAGCACCTTCTTTCCTTAGGATAATATGATTGATAAATAATCTCATATAACATAGACTCTAAGGATTAATATCCTTAACCACTATTTTCACTATCATACTGGGTTGCTAGAGGACAGATGGTTATTGCTCCCCTCAGATTTCTAATGTTAAGCCTTAAAATTGGAGGAAGATCTTTCATCACTATCTCTCAAAAGCCTACACATAAATGAAGCCTTTATTGATTATGAATTGATATAAATCCTCCACTTAGACAATAAGTTTTAGAAATGGGTATTTGCTAATGTGCCATAGTAAGAAGAATTTGCACAATTCGCTCTGCAATGGGATTGGGGGGTGCTTTCCCTCAAGTACATACAGAATTAGATCTAGAATGTAGAAGTAGGCCTATACTTAAAGAGTAGATGTACCAAAGGTAACTCAAATCTCCAAGTTAATGGAAATATTTTCCTTCTTTTCTGTGGTCATGAAGTTTCTCTTAAGCATTGTTTTATTTTGTGCTACTCCTATTGAGTGCTGAACCTGTATTTCTTCTTTTCATATCTAGTTTATCCTCAGCTTATGATGGAGACACTGCTGTCATCCACTGCTGTCCTGAACACTGGACAAGTGCTTTTTTTTTTTTTTTAATTTGTTTCTTCTTTTAAAAGTAAGCTTCATTCTCATTTCAGAGTTCATCAGTTCTTTCTCTGGAGGAAGATAAGATTTTCCATTATGGGTCCTTTGAAATTGTCTTGCGTTATTGCCTTGATCAATGTAGTTAATTCCTTCATAATTCATCATCCTGACAATAATGTTGTTACCATGTACCAAGTTTTCCTGGTTCTGCTCACTTCATATGGCCTGAGTTTATATAAGACTTCCTGTTTTTTTTTTTAAACCACACTGCTCTTCCTTTCCTTTATCCTTATAGCAATCCCATTACAATTGCATAGCAAACTTGTTCAACCATTCCCCAATGTTTTAACCTTCCCATAATTTCCAATTCTTTGCCACTACAGAAAGAGATGTTATAAATATTTTTGTATATAGGGGTCTCATTCATTTTTTTTTAAATCTCTGTTGTATACAGAATTAGAAGTGTTATTGCTGGGTCAAAGGGTATGTAAAGTTTTTAGCCCTTTAGGCATAATTCAAAATTATTTTCCAGAATGTTGGTACTAGTGCACAACAGATGCATTATTGTCCAAATTTTTCCACATTCCTTTCGGCATTTGTCATTTTCCTTTCTTGTCATGCTATTCAATTTGATAAACTTGAGTTGGTATCTCAATTTTTAATTTGCTTGTTTTTCTAATCAGTAGTGATTGAGAGCAATTTATCTTGCAGTTATAGATTATTATACTCATTGGAAAAAAAAACACTGACCTGGAAAATAGATCGAGGAGAGATAATTTAAAAATTATTGGACTAGGGGGTGGCTAGGTGGTGCAGTGGGTAAGAACACCAGCCCTGGAGTAGGGAGGACCTGGGATGAGCTCTGGCCTAAGATATTTAATAACCACACATACAAAAACAAACAAACAAATAAACAAAAACCTGGCTGTGTAACCTTGACTAAATTACTTCACCCCAATTGCTTAAAAAATATATTGGACTACCTGAAAATCACGATCCAAAAAAGAACCTAGAAATTGTCCATCAAGTATTTCTTGAAGAAAATTGCCTTGGTGTTTTAGAATCAGAGGGCAAAATAGAGGTTGAAAAAATGCACCAATCACTTCCTGAAAAAGATACAAAAAGAAATTTCCTAGGAATATTATAGCCAGGTACCAGATTTCCTAGATCAAGGAGAAAATGTTACAAGTAGCTAGGAAGAAATAGTTTGAATATTGTGAAAATACAATCAGTATAACACAGGAATTTGCAGCTTCTGCCTTGAGTGATTTAAGGGCTTTGAATATGATATTCCAGAGGTCAAAGGAGCTGGAATTAAAACCAAGAATCACCTACCCAGCAAAACTGAGTATAATGTTTCAGGGCGAAATATTATGATTCAATGGAATAGAGGAGTTTCAAACATTCATAATGAAAACACAAGAGTTGAATAGAAAATTTGACACTCAGATAGAAGAAGCAAGAGAAACATGAGAAGGTAAACAGGGAAAAGAAATTATAAGGAACTTATCAATGTTTAACTATTTGCATTCCTACATAGAAAAAATGATAACTGTAAATTATGAAATGTTTCTCAGTATGAGAATAGTTGAAGGGAATAGGAATGTATGTATATATGTGTGTATATATATACATATATGTGTATATATATACACACATATAAATATTATATAGGAGGGTATATGTGCATATGAATACATATGTGAGTGTGGGATTATATGTGTATAGGTATACATAGACAGAAGGCTCAGGACCAATTGAATAGGAAGGGATGATACTTTAAAGGTGAAATTAAGAGGTGAGAGAGGAATATAATGAAAGGAGATGGGGAGAGCCAGAATGCTGTAAATTATCTCATATAGAATCAGCAAGGGAAAACTTGGATACAATGGAGGGGTAGAAGAAGAAGGCAAAAGGGAGTCAGTCAACCTTATTCTCATTGAATTTGGCTTAGTGAGGGAATGATATACACACTAAATAGTGTATCTCACCCTACAGGATAGTAGGGGGGAAGGGTATGAGAGGGCGGATGATGGAATGGAGGGCAGGTTGAGGGGAGGGAAGTTGGAAGAACACACTTTTGAAAAGGAACAGGATCAAAGTAGAGAATAGAATGAATGTGGGGTAGAATAGGATGGAGGGAAATATAGTCAGGCTTTCACAATTTATCCAGTTTAGAAATGTTTTGTGTAGCTACACATGTACAGCCTACATTTAATTGCTTATCTTCCCAGTATGGGTGAGTGACAAGGGAGGAAGGGAAATAATGTGGAATTCAAAGTTTTAAAATCAAATGTTTATATATATATATATGTACATATATATATATATATAATTGCTATTATTATTATTTTACATGCAACTGGGAAATAAGATATATAGGCACTGGGACATAGAGATCCACCGTGCACTTTTGGAAAGTCAAAGGGGAACGGGGGAAGATATAGGAGAGAACAGATTGGGTGAGAGGATATACAGTGGGTTCACTGTTTTGGGGTGCTGGGTAGGGGAAAATGGGGAGAAAATTTTTAACTCAAAATATTGTGGAAATGAATGATGTAAAGTAAAAATATACGAAATTAATTCAAAAATTTAATTAATAAAAATTTTTAAAAAGATAGTCTCTTTTCTCAAAAACCTTATAGTTCAACATGGCAGCCTCATGCAAACAGCTATGTACAATAAATACACATACAGGATAAATTTGAAATAATAATTATAGGGGATATATTTAAATAAATATAGGATCCAGATTTATAAGGAAAGAGGGGCTCACAGAACAAGAATGATGACTGGCATTATAAGTAAATTTCAGATATAAGATATTTGTGTATATATATATACATGTATGTATGTATACATATGTGTGTGCATGGGTGTGTGTGTGAAGGGAGAGAGAGTGCAAGTGCAGGATCAGAGAGAAAAAAACAATAGATTATATGAATGGGCAGTAGATTGTTTACAGGTCATTTTGGAATTCAGTTTTCTAATGTATCATTAGTACTAAATGATAATGTGTAATAACAAAATACAAAGAGTGCTTATGTTTTTTATTGGCTGAAATTCAGTGATGGAGGTCAACATGAATTCATAAGTTTTTGAAAAAAAATATTTCATTTAGTTAAAACAGGAAAATAATGGGCAGTTTCCAAGTCAAACATTTTTACATGAAGTATCTTTCTGATTAAAAAATAATAGGGGAGCACTTGTTTCTGGTAAGTAAACTCTACTAAGTATTCTATTCTCCCTGGAAAAGACAGTTACTCATCTGTAGAGACAAATTCTACATAAAGCTTCCAAAATTTATCCTGTAGGAACATACCTACCAGAATAATGCTACTATTTGATGAAACTTGCATTTGTCTCTCAGATTAAAGTGATGAGTAATGCATTACAAGGATCAGAGTCTTGCTCAAAGGCAGTGTAGAAAATCCCATAACATTTTTCTAAGTTCTAAGATCTTGAAATATATTGAGTCAGGAGAAATTATGAAGTTATATCTGCAAAAAAGAATGTATTTTATGCTACTGCATACCTTGTTTTTTCTGTGCAACTTGCCTCAAGGGTGTCAGCACAGAAGTGAAAAATCTGTAAGCTCACTTATTATTGAACCTACTGGCCCAGTAATATATGCCCTACCTATCCATTTCACCATGAAAGTAAAATAATTCCAAATGTTCTCCAATCTATAACCTCCACTCTTTCCTTCTTGCTGGGACAGGGAAGGTGAGAAGTGGGAATAACCTCTAGTCCCAAAATGCAGTAAATGGCTTCCTCCCACTTCTTTGCTTATCTAAGGCAAAGTAATTTATAGAAAATCACTAATGTAAAACTCTTATTTTTGCTATGTTGTCATGAAAATATATCTAAATTCTAAAGGTTACTTCATAAAAAAGTACTATTCATTGGAAAGGAATGGCAAGTAAACTTGGGGAGCCAATGTTTGCTACCAAGGAATTGCTGGAGCTGGATCTATATGAACTCTAACTCCTATCACCCATTCTTACCTGGTGAAAGCAGAAAATGTTATTAGAAGGAAATATTCTTACTTGTCAAATCATCTTAAAGACTATGTTCTCCCTCAATTACTGAGAGAGGATTAAGAATGTCAGACATCAAAGTGGAGGATACACAGCAAAAGATGCCTATATACACTAGCATAACTCTCTGCCCCCAAATGCTTTTTGGGTGTGTAGTCCAAATATTTCTCAAATACAGAAGCAATAGCTACTATAAAATGCATAGAACATATGGGTAATTCCATCTATTACTTTATAACTAGCTCTCCTATAACTCAAAAAGTGCAGAATGTATCTCTAAGGACAACATGTTTTAGAACTTAAGAGGCATATCCCAGGGAATGAAGCAGTATCCAGAACAAATGTTTTCAAATCTCCTATTCTTAGGGTCCTTTGACTTCAATTATCTGGCCTATCATAGCCACAAATATTTATACTGTGACAGAGACACAATAGAAAAAAATAGCCAAAAATATTGGCATGTTTTTATTACTATTATTATTATTATTTGTTTGATCCTTTTATTTCTGAAAGCAGTAAAAATCTCATGTCCTAGTTATAATTATATAGCAATATGTCATGGTAGTTTGTTTTGCCCATCCTTTCCCTCCTTATGTAATAGTGGAATTATGGAATTTGAAGATCTTTTTGTGTTGGCAAGCTAACAGGTACTTAGCACTTAGTTTCAAGTTAATTATATCAGCCTTTGTTAAGAAACAGAAGGTATGAACCCCTGTTGTTGATGTAACAGGAAGGGGCTGGAAAAGGGAGGAGCTAATACCTTATATAAGGAGTCAGAATTTCTCTCAGTGAGTATCTGGAGGCTGGGGTGCTACTGCTGGATGGAGAACTAAACTGAGAATTGAGAAGAACTGAGAGGAGAAATGAGAATTGAGAACTAAGACAGAACTTTTTGTACCAAGCTGCATGGAGGCTGGAGAAAGTGTTTTTGATTCTGAGAACAGAACTTGTGGTGGCAGAGCTTCTTTTGAGAGCCAGCAAAACTCCTGCTGAGAGTTTATGAGAAGCAGCCAGAGCTGACGAGGGCAAGCTGGATCTGCTAGAGGAAACATGACTGTGGTGTTAGTTCTTTGTTTTGGTTCTATGTTGATTTCACAGGCAGAAAGTGAATTGAAATTATAGTGCTGACCATGTGCGTGAACATTGTATAAGTTTGATGTGTGTAGATATTGTTGTGGCTCTGTTAAGTTTTTTCTTCCCAGTAACAAGCTGTGAAGGACTTGAGGTAGACTGGACACTGTGAGTGTCAGTGTGGAGCAGGAACTGCATGGAGAGCTGGACAAGGAACTGAGAGCTTTCTGCCTTTGAACTCAGGCAGTTGGTCAGGTTTGGGCAGGAGCTGGGACCATGGAAGAGGAACCATGGAAGCTGAGAGCCTGCCTCAAG
Organism: Petaurus breviceps papuanus; assembly: GCF_028583685.1. Classification (NCBI taxonomy): domain Eukaryota; kingdom Metazoa; phylum Chordata; class Mammalia; order Diprotodontia; family Petauridae; genus Petaurus; species Petaurus breviceps. Next base: position 10,611,447 of record NW_027187372.1, read on the forward strand.
TCAAGATGAAAAGACCTCTCCTTGGGTATTTAATACTGACTGATGAAATGTTAATTCACTTGTGACCTAGGGATGGGTAGCCTTTGTACTTTTCACCACCCCTTAAGAGAGTAATGAGTAGTAACTGATGAAATTATAACTTACTTGTGACCTAGGGGTGAATGGCCTTTATACTTTCCACTACCCCTTAAGAGAGTACTGAGTAGTGACTGATTATATTGTAACTTGATTGTACCTCATGGGTAGAGGACATTGACCTTTATACTTTGTGTCAATTAAGAAGGCTTGCTTCCTTAAGGGTGATTGAATTAAAGATTTACTAAATGAATGTTGTCTTTTGCTTAAACCTATGTGTCCACCTTGCTGAAAACTGTGGCCACTTTAGTGATAAGTTGTGAAGTTTTAGCATTCTGAATGCTGTATTTTGATTTCCTGTGAATGTTTTGCTCTGATTTGTTACTGAATAAATAGAGTTCACTATGCTGTATAATCAGAACCTTGAAAGCTGTTCACAGCAGCAGTCTTCTAGAAAGCTGCTCCTGCTTGGCTTTATACCTTATTACCAAATAAATATGGGATTGCAGATAGCTCTGCTTAGGATAACAGTCTGTTCTAATTTTTATCAGATATCACTTACCTGGAAGGTACTTTACAAATTAGATTGCCTGATGGCCTAATTACTACCTTATTCTTGAAAGCACATATAGAGCAGTGAAACTTTTCAAGAGATAAATAGCTATTTAGATGGAACATCCCCAAGTATGTGCCAGTAAACACATTATAGCTCTGCTGTCTGAGGACTAGGTAAAGTAGTCGTGAAGATGAACATCACAAAATGAATGGCTGTCAGGTCATGAATTTGAGAAAGAATTACAAAATTTCCATTGATCTTGTGAAACTTCATTTTTCTTACCCAGTGATAGTTGTATAAGTTGCAGGAAAGAAGGCAGAGGGAGCCAATATTAACAGATCCTTGAACATTTACAAATATTAATGTTAATGTTGGCATTTTCATATTTGGTAGTATTCAAAGGGATAATTTAAAAAAACATAATCATGAAAATAACTGAAGCTTATATACCAGGATTACTTGCAGTGGATAGATACATTGTTACACCTGGTATTAGGAAGGCCTGAATTCAAATCCAGCCTCAAACATTAATTAACTATGTGACCCTGGGCAAATTAGTTAACCCTGTCTGCCCTTTATTCTCATATGTACAATGAGCCGGAGAAGGAAATAGCAAACCACTCCAATATCTTTGCCAAGGAAATCCAAAAAATATGTCACAAAGATTTGGATACTACTGAAAATGACTAAACAAAAACAGTAAGTTATTTGATCTAAGTTTTCTTCTCTTTCCTTTATAGCATAATTTCTTTCATATATGGAAAAAATTAAAATTATTTATGACCATGATATATGTATACTACAATGAATATATCATTAAAGAAAATATGAAATGAAAATGAAACTTCCATAGGCCATTTGATACTGAAAGTTGTCAAAATTTAAAAATCTGTTGTATTTTTACTGAATAGTCTATTTAAAAACCCTCGACCTGATAAAACCAAAAAGAACCTTTAAAGCTCAGATACTACACCTCTTCTTCAAAATTGTTTAAGACCATGAAATAAATGTCCATGTAGATAACTTTACTCAACTATCTTCTCAGTAATAATACCAAGGGAGATGTAAAATAGGTAAACATATGTTCACTTAATTGCAAGTGTTCTGGATGAAATCCAGTACAATGTCCAAACTACAAATGTCTCCATTGTTAGAAGTATTCTCAAATCTTATTCACATGACATCATTTCAGTTGAATAGGACTTCTGATATGATTGATTTAATTTCAATTAATACTTATTAATCATCTATATGTTTTACATGTAGAAGATACTTAATAAAGATCCATTTGTATGCAAAGGTTTTTTATTGTTAATTCAGTTCCTGCCTTCTAGTTATAATATGTATGTTCATCAGTGAAATCCACAATTTAGAATTCAATTCATTTCAATTTGAGCAATCAATATTTTATTTAAGTGTTTAGCCCAGTTTCTTTTATATATTAGGTCCTTTAAAAATGTTTATTGACTAAATATGAGGGACTCATTTCAGTGACTTGAGTACCTAGTATAAAGCTCACAGGGGAAACATTTGAACAATACATTGGTCTGAGTATCAACCTTGATAATACTGAAGTGGAGAAACATGTATTACTTCGACTAGAATGTACAGGTGGATGGGCAAATATGTCTATTCATACGTATGCATATTTTGGAGAAGTGTTATATGTAAACAAATTTGAGATCCATAAATATGGAAAGACAGTTCAGTCTGAAGATTAGTTGTGGAGTATTGTGGCAATGAGAGAGTTGTATTTTCATGATAATACAATCTATTGGATCCAGAAATGTTTGGATGTTTATCCAAAATTCATAATAATGATAATAAGAATAAGAATAATAACTAGTTGTTAATGGCTCAATGGCAATGTTGCTTGATATCTGCAGTAGAATACCACAAGGATATCTTATTGACCCTGTGCTATTTAATATTTTTATCAGTAGTTTAGATAAAGACATACATGGTATGATTATCCAATTTTCAGGAGATAGAAAATTGATTGGGTTAGCGAATAAACTCTATGATGGAGTCAGATTCCAAATATATTTTGATAGGCTACTACAGTTGTCTGATCTAGTAATTTTGAAATCCATAGAAGTAAATATAAAGGCTGATACCATATAAACGTGGGGGTGGATTGAGTTGATCCATCAGTTACAAAAGCCTCTTTAAAATTAATGACAAGAAGCTACACCTTCATACCTTTGTCAAGTGTGATAAATCAATTAGAGATATAAATTAGGTGTGAACTTGGACTAGGACCAATAAATCATAGATTCTAGACGAAATAAGAAAAGAAAGTGTTTGATTACACTGTTGTTCAATTAGTCATATTTGACTCTTCCTGGCCCGTGGACCACAGTACGCCAATGATATCCATGGGGTTTTCTTGACAAACTTACTGGAGTGGTTTACTATTTCCTTCTCCATAAGATTAAGGCAAATATAGGTTAAATGACTTGCCTAGAGTCAAACAGCTACCCAGTTTATGAGAATAGATTTGAACTCAGATCTTCCTGACTCCAGGCCCAGTCCTCTACTCACTCAGGCACATAGCCGCCTCTTGATCACATTTTAGAATTTCTAAAAAATCATTAGATTTATTGGAATTATATTGCTCAGGAAGCATGTTTATATTGATTGTGGAAACTTGGCCACCACATGTGGGTTTTGTATAAAACATTAGAACACTTAAGAATCTAGGGATTCTTGCATCTGGTACCTCAGAGTGGAAGCTTTGCTGCCAAGTCCCTGAGAAAGAATCTCTTTCAGAAGAGGAAAGAACGCATTCAGTTATGGTGAATTTCTGACTTTATTTGAACCTTTTCATCACCATCTTAGCAGTCTCCTCAAATAGCACTTTGTTGTGGTGCTGGAAAGCATAGAGAGAAAAGGATAGTGTCTTCACAATGAGTCAAAGCATATTCCAGGTTCTAATAGGAAACCAGCAAAACGTTGCATCATACTTAAAAGGCTTCCAGGGTCTGTCTTACCAACTTTGTCATATGTACTGTATGTTCAGAGCATTACAACACAACTACCACCATCACTCCATCCCTGATTCTGTACATACTTGTTAGAAAGTTTGTCACAGACTTTTACAAAGAACATTTTATAGTAACTATTCTTCCCTAACCTACCATATTAAAAATTATTTTTTTTCTCTAAAAACAGAAATCTGTCTTATTAATTGATATCAACTGATAATAAGTGAAGAAAAGCACACCAGAAGTAACGTGTGAGCTATAACTTTATATAGACACACCAACCTCATATAGGTTACCCTTGAATCTTTAGGAGAGATTTAACACCAACCTTTTGGGAACCCAGTCTGACACTGTGAATTGGAGCTGGGTAAATGAGTTCACAGCAAGAGCAACATTGAAAAAAATGCCAGCTCCTGAAGAACAAGGTGTATAAATCATTATTAAAAAAAGCATTTTTCAAAAAAAAATAATTTCATGCAGTTTTCATGGACTACATCTGAGACCATTAACATAAAGTATTTTGAAGACTTTGAATATAACCTGTGTGATCTGCTTCTAATTTTCTTATGTTATAGCTGATGTGTGATGAAAGAAAATATTCATACCTTCCATCCCTTTCATGAGGACTAATGGTTTATATTCTTTATTTTTAAGTACCACCAACATGTTTCCTGCATCTGTGAGGTTTGTATTTCTTATTTTCTTAATATCGTTTACCTTATTGGTGTATGGTATGTGGTATATGATATGAGAAGATGATTGTGCCACCCCTTTACTATCCTCTTTGTCAAGATAATCATCACAATAATTTCACATAGGACCTGTTTGGAAACAATCATATCTCATCTCTTTCTTAACTCTCACAAGCTGTTACAGTACAATAACTAGAGTACTGATATAATCAGTGTCATTCGATAGCTTTATAAGGTTCCCATAGGCTTTTTAACATTATCTTAATGGTCTCAAGGTACTTGAAGTCTTACCAAACACCACCTTGACTGTTTTCTCCTTTCTTTTGTGCTCTTCAGCTACTCCAACACTTGTTTTATAGTCATGTTATTACTATCTTCATCATCATCATCATCAGCAGCAGCAGCAGCAGCAGCAGCTTAATCTTATCAGTGTCCAAACAAAAACCTAGATGTTTCTCATTTGCTAGCACAATGAAAGTGGAATGCTTGAATATATATTAACTTTTAGCCCTTAAGGGTAGGGACTAGTACAATCTTTCTTTTGTGCTAAAAATTAAAAATAAAAAACATCAAAATTGAACATAATTCCACAATATTAATTTTTATTTAGATTAAAACAGGACTTAGGCAAGGGACTTAAGCAAGATTAAACTATAGGACCCAGGTAGGGATGACTTTGTGACAGTACATAATTACTGAGTGAGCATGATTTTCCATTCATTGACATGCTCTTCCATGAGAGAAAAATGAATTAAGGACAAAGTCAATCGTTAATTATCTGGCATTTCACCTCCTGGGTCTTAAAAGTGTAATTCATTCCAAATGACTTAATGTTCAGTAAATGAATAATTTTAAAAGAGTTTTTTCAAATGTATTAAAAGATAATGAATTAATTGTAATGAGATTGATCTATTAATAAATGTGAAGGTGAATAATATTGTTTCAGCTAATGAACTGACTTTTTAAACCAGGTAACTCCAGAAGGTCATAGGATGAATGCCTTTCCTTAGTGTTTTGGAGGATAATGAGTGAAAATAAATTGTTATTATCAAATTAAGGCAGAGATAAATATCAAGGAGAAAATAAAGGTCTTGTCTAGCTTTCTAACTTAAGGAGAGGGGAAGATAATTTTAAATAGAGAGTGTAGAATAGACAGTGGAAATGACAAATCTCAAGGGACAAAAGTAAGAGATGACTGTCACATTCATTGGCATGTTTTGCCCATATAGTTCATTAAATGAATTTGTGCTTGGATTCTAAGTCTCTACTGGAGATAAAAAATAATGTAAAATTTTATGAGATCTTAGAATACATATTATTTCTGAGTATTTTTTCTAATTTTCAATATCTAAAGCAGCCAAAGTTTAGATTTTCAGTGATAAATCAATCAACTAAAATAATTTATTAAGTGTTGATTATGTACCAGGAACTATATATATATATATATATATATATATATATATATATATATATGTATATATATATACCTAAATTCTTTTTTTCCCTAAATAGTATTGTATTTTCCAATTACATGTAAAGATAGTTTTCAATGTCATTTTTGTAAAATTTCAAGTTCTAAATTTTTCTCCATCCCTCCTTCCCTCCATACTCTCTGAGACAACAAGCAATCTGATATAGGTCATACATATACCATAACATTAAACGTATTTTCACATTAGTCATGTTGTGAAAGAAGAATCAGAACAAAAGGGAAAAAAAAAGGAGAAAAAAAGTGGAAATTGTCTGCTTTAATCTGTATTCATACTCCATAGTTCTTTTTCTGGATGTGGTTAACATTTTCCATTATGGGTCTTTTGGAATTGTCTTGGACCATTGTATTGTTAAGAAGGGCTAAGTCTATCAAAGTTGATCATTGCACAATGTTGCTGTGGCTGTGTATAATGTTTTTCTGGTTCTTCTCACTTCACTCCACATCAGTTCATGTAAAATAAATCTTTCAAGGTTATTCTGAAATCTGCCTGCTAATCATTTCTTATGGAAGAATAGTATCCCATTACATTCAAATAGCACAATTTCTTCAGCCATTCCTCAAATGATGAGCATCCCCTCAATTTCTAATTCTCTGCCACCACAAAAAGAGATGCCACAATTACTTTGTACTCGTGGGTCCTTTTTCCTTTTTTATGATGTCTTTGTGATACTGATCTAGTAGTGGTATTTCTGGATCAAAGGGTTTGTACAGTTTGTTATACCCTTTGGGCATAGTTCTAAATTATTCTCCAGAATAGTTGGATCAGTTCACAACTCCACCAACAACGTATTAGTGTTCCAATTTTCCTACATCTTCTCCACAATTCAACATTTTCTTGTTTTGTCATATTAGGAAATCTGAGGGGTATGATGCAGCACTTCAAAGTTGTTTTAATTTTCATTTCTCTAATCATATATATGTATATATAATTCATTTCTCTAATCATTTATAGCATGTTATGTGACTATGGATAGCTTTACTTTCTTCATTTGAAAACTAGCTGTTCATATCCTTTGACCTTTTATCAGTTGGGTAATGACTTGATTTCTTATCAATTTAAATCAGTTCTCTATATATTTGAGAAATGATGCCTTCATCAGGACACTGGATGTAAATATCATTTCCTAGCTTTCTGCTTCCCTCCTGAAATACCAGTGCAATATTCACAGTACCCACAGTGGCTATAAATATGCTGAATCACAAAATGTAACATACTTTCCACATGAAAGACAGAACAAAAACATCTATTTAAATACCAGAAAACCAAATTCCAATACCAGAAAGCCAAATCCGTCATAGCAACCAGTCAGTTGGTACACATAACCATTGCAGTGACCATCAATATCCCAAAGCCTTCCCTCCATCAGGACTTCAAAACAAAACAGTCTCCCTGAAGAAAACATGTTCTTCCTCACTCATGCTAGCTGCTCTCCCTCCATGCTGCCTACTCCCAGCTCTGCTAGTGCTCTCCCCTGCTACATCCTTCCTGTTCTACCCTTTCAGCAAGCTCCTCCCACCATGGAATCCATGTGATTGTATTTGACCTGTGGAGGTGAGAAAAGGTCTTTAAATTCCCTTAGGCCTATTAAGGGTCAGGGAAGATCTTACAATTCCTATTACCATTACACATTCTAATCTTGGGTGTATTGACCTTGTGCAAAAACTTTTTAATTTAATGTATTCAAAATTATTCATTTTGCCTTTCATGATGTTTTCTCTCTCTGTTTCTCTCTCTTTTTCTTTCTCTCTCCCTCCCTCCCTCTCCTTCATTTGGTCATATATTTTTATTTCCCTTCTCAATACATCTGGCAGGTAAAATATGTTGCGCTCTCCTAATTTGTTTGTGTTATCACCCTTTATGACTAATTCATGTGCCCATTTTTGACCTTATCTTGGCATAGCACATGAGATATTGGTCTATTCCAACTTTCTGCCATATTATTTTCCAGTTTTCCCAGGAGATTTTGTCAACTAGTGAGTTCATACGTCAGAATCTGGAGTCTTTGGGTTTATCAAACAATGCATCACTATAGTTGATGACTACTGTGTCTTGTGTGACAAACATATTCCACTGATCTAACACTCTATTTCATGATCAGCACCAAATAGTTTTGATGTTTGCCACTTTATAATATAATTTTAGTTCTGGTATTGCTAGACGACTTTGTTTTGATTTTGTTTTCATCAATTTCTTTGATATTATGAACCTTTGATTTTCTAGATGAATTTTGTTATTTTTTTCTAACTCTATAACATAATTTTTTGGTAGTTTGACATGACACTAAATAAGTAATTCAATGTAGGTAGAATTGTCATTTTTGTTATCTTAGCTCATCCTACCCATGAGCAATGGATATTTTTTCCAGTTATTTAGATCTGACTTTATTTGTATAGAAATGTTTTGTAATTGTATTCATATAGTTCCTGGTTTGTCTTGGCACTCAAATATTTTATATTGTCTACAGTTATTTTAAATGGAATTTCTCTTTCAATCTCTTCTGCTGGCTTTTGTTGGTTTTACCAAAAGCTTTTTCTGCATCTATTGAGATAATAATATGATTCCTGTTAGTTTTGTTATTGATATAGTAAATTATGATGATAATTTCCATAATATTGAAGAAGCCCTGTATTTCTGGCATAAATCCCACCTCATCATAGTATATTATCCTTACAATCAATTGGCATAATCTCTTTGCTATTGTATTTAAGGTTTTTTTTTTTTCATCAATACATGTAAAGAAATTGGTCTATAATTTTCTTCCTCTGTTTTGGTTTCTCCTGGTTTAGTTAGCACTATATTTGTGTTATAAAAGGAGTTTGGTAGTACTCTTTCTTCACCTATTTCCCCAAATACTTTATATAGTATTGCAATTAATTTTTCTTTAAATATTGTTAGAATTCACTTGTAAATCCATTTTGCCTTGGAGATTTCTTCCTTTGGGAGGTCATTGATGGCCTGTTCAATTTTTTTTTCTGAAATGAGATTAATATATTTTATTTCAACTTTTTTTTTAATCTGGGTAATTTGCTTTTTTTTGTAAATATTCATTTCACTTAGATCGTCAGATTTATTGACATACTTTTGGGCAAAATAGTTCCTAATAATTTTTTATAATTTCCTTTTCATTCATAATTATTTTGTACTGGTAATTTGGATTTCTTCTTTCTCCTTTTAAATCTATTTTTTAAAAGATTTTATTGATTTTTACATAAAACCAGTTCTTAATTTTATTTATTAGTTCAATAGTTTTCTTACTTTCAATTTTAATAATCTCTCCTTTGATTTTCAGTATTTCTAATTTAGTTGTTAATTCATAGTTTTAATTTATTCCTTTTCTAGATTTTTTTAGTTGCATGCCCAGTTTATTGATATCCTCTTTCTGCATTTTATTCATGTAAGCATTTGAAATAGTTGTAGTGAATAAAACTCTTTGTAAAACTTAAAATACTGTTTACCATGTATCATCATCATCATCTTATTCTCACCTTTTTGATGACTTCAAATTGACATGCTTCCAGGATAATTTTCTATCCAAATACAGATAAAGATATATATTATTTCTATAGGGTATTAGATATGGACAAATAACTATTGTTTATCAATCTTCCTATCTATCTGTTTCTATCTGTATAAATTGATTTATAGATAAATGCCAAACTGCCCTCTATCCATACAGATTGATAGGTAGAAAGATAAACATAAGTGATTAGTTGATCAATAGATAGATAGACACACAATCATATATTAAATGTTCTATGGACTATTGCCCAGGGCAATAAAATGGCATTTTGACAATTAAATAAAATTATTGTTATGATTAGCTAGTCTTATCTTTTGTAGACTCAAAAATTATTGTTATAATTTGAATTGGAGATAAAATGATAGGGATGACACCTACTTAATCCAATTACCATGATTTTCCTTTCTTATTGAAGGTCTTCATAGTTTGAAAATTTGTCCCTTTTGTCCAACAAATTTCGAATGTATATCATGGTTACAACTCTGTTAAAATATTATTTTTTATGTATCAATGTTATAACTGTAAGACTATGAGTAAACATTCTTTCTATGATCATGATCTAGGTTTGATTCTTGTACAATTTAGTCCTTAAGTTCTCTAAAATCACTTGAAGCCCATACTTAGTGATTTTATAGAGCTTCATAAACACTTTATTAGGTTGTGTAGTCTTAGCTCATGGAAGATATTGAGTTTATGATACATCAACTTAACTCCTAATTTGGATCTTGCTACATAGTAAGTCCCAAAATATTGTAGTCTGCAGTTGTTGCCCAGTTTCCACAATTTTCTTGAATAATTTGCATTGGTTAGTAATTGTGGGCTCCATCAAGATAATTTGTCTACAATATCTGATGGGAATGACCGTGTGCTAAAATGCCATTGTGGATTTCTCCATTTTAATAAATGCTGTTGTTCTGTCATTTCAGTCATATCAGATTATTTGTTACTCCATTTGGGATTTTCCTGGCAAAGATACTGTAGTGGTTTGTCTTTTTCTTCTCTAACTCATTTTACAGATGAGGAACTGAGAAAAATAGGGTTAAGCAACTTGCCCAGGGTGAGTCAACAGGTAATTATGAGGCCAAATTTTAACACATAAAAATAAAGTTTCCTGATTTCATGCATAGCACTTTATCCATTCTGTCACCTAGCTACTACATATTTTAATAATAATAATATCGATATTTATATCATTTTTAAAGTTCATGAAGTGTTTCTTCACATGTTTCCTCATTTAATCCTCACAACAACATTTTACAGATTTTTAGAGATTTTACAGATTACGAAAATGAGTCAGAGGAATATTGAGCATTTTAGTGAAGTTCATATAGCTAATACATGTTTGGGGCAGGATTGGAAATAATTTATTCTTGAATTCATGTTCAGAATTTTATCCACTGTCACTTAGCTACCTTTATTTAAAACCTCATGAATTAACTAGTTGTTTGATACTTGCTCTATTATTTCTTGCCATGTAATGTAGTCATCGACTTCTGTTTGTTTTGTTCTAATTGTCAAGGATTCTATCCTTGGGTTAAAATTACCATTTTCTTCTCTGAAGTATTCTCTTTCCAATTCTTTACTCTTTGGCATTTCTTTCTTTTAAAAATAATCTTTTTTTTTTTCATTTCTTCTAGTTCTTCATGTAGACTTTTTCTTTGTGTCTTTGTTTGTGCATTTGTTGTGGAGTTTTTCTCTCCTAAGCTGAATTTGTGGACATCTCTAGATCTGGACCCAGAGCCTATGGATCTCCCTGCATAGTCTCTAGTTAGCATAAATGACTGCCATCTTCTGTATGTGTGCTGACTTTGGATCTGGCCCCTTTATCTACTGTCCATAGGTGTCTTGTTGAATTTGTGTATAGTTTTGAATTTGAAAAAAATCACTTTTTACAGTTTCTTATTGGATTTCTTCACTCCTTGACTTGGTGTCAATGTCACTTTTTTTGTTTTATTTTTATTAGAATAAATATGGGAAAGCTGATTTTTCTGCCTTCGTTCAAACAGCCATCTTATGTAGAAGTCATCTAGACTTTATTTTTCATGGCTTTAAAACAATATTTATCTGAAGGTTTTATCTATGAGTTATAATTATTAAGTGGATGAAACAAACATCTTGTTTAAAAAGCATTGAAAAATGAAACGGTTACTGTTTTTAAAATCAGGAGATCTTGGCTGATCTCCTGACTCTCATTCTAACTATACAGTTACACCAACTTTCTCTGAAGCTGACTTTGCTTCTCTGTAAAATGGGGACTACACTTTTCCTATGCATCTCAGAGAGTTGCTATTTGGAATATGCTTTGCTGACATTAAGTTCATTTTCATGTAACAATAGATTAAATAGAGACTTTAGATACCATACATTAATAATATAAGAAAATGAAATAACAGGGACTGACAATTAAATCTCAAAACAGATATGCCCGAGTGAGGCACTGAGAGAAGAATGAGAGCTTATTTCATGAGGAAACTTGGAGAGTTAACTGTCATCGAGGAAGTGTCTATGAGAGACTAAAGTTAATTCATGCAGAAAGAGTCTGTAAGAGATTACAGTTAACTGTTATGGCAGAATAAAAATATGGGGGTCTTGAGAGTTAAATGTCATTTTTGTCAGTGTCTGGAGGGACACTTTGAGAGAACTAAGTTTAAATGCCATTCCAGACATGAACTGAGTAATTTGAACTGTATCTGATTCCCTGATGAGAGCTGAACAAAGTTAACTCTTATTCTGTCAAGAAAGCATTCTGAAAAGAATTCTTGAGTGGTTTTAACTGCCATCCAGAATGAATTGAATTATGGGGCTGTGGATCCATTATTTTGAATAACGTAGTCGCTGTAACCTTGCAACCACTGGATAAAATTTCTAGTTGACGAGTGGTTCTTTCCCCTGCTTTCACAGAACAAAAAGGTGACTCATCCTAGGGACTTTATTACAAATAATAAATTATTGAAATATTTCTTTGTCTTTGTATTATTTGTATTACTGTTTATTTATTTGATTTAAATTATTTATCTAATCCTGTAGGGCCTGGTTTTTTTTAATGATAGGGAATAGAATTTATGAGAATAAAAAGTTTAAGAACTATTGGAATGGACAACAAAAATAAGTAATAATTGGAATTTTGCATTTCTAGGCATTTTCTGAGAATCTCCATCCATGCCTACAAGACAGTATCTGAAACCTACGACAGAATTAATAAGTTAGTGAATTGAAAGTATAATGTGGGTGTAGAATTTCATGTGTCTGCCCCTGAGAGCACCTGGAGATATTGGTCTCAGTTTATTCACTTCCCCCACCCCACTTTCCAACTTTAATTCTCTAAGGTAGCAAAGAACTCTCTATACGTATTCAAGACTTTGAAAGTTGCATTATATTTACATAAAGCTTTTAAGACTTACAAGGTACCTTCACATACACAGTCTCATTTGACCTTCACATCCCTGAGAGAGGAATGCTATGTTTACAAATGGGAGAGTTTGGGTTCAGAGAAGTGTTCACTTGCTTAGGGTCACCCAGCATTAAAAGAGTGATTCAAACCCAATTCTTCCTGATTACAAGACCACTACTCTAAAAAATTGCTGCCCCTAATTAAGAAAAAAAATTGCAAAAAATGGATGTGATATGGAAATTTTTAAAGTTTTCATTGGTATTTTTTGTTTCTTACATTACCACGATATTGTGTGTCCCTCCCCAAGAGCCATCTCATATAACAGGTTTTGTTTTTAATTTGTTTGCTTTTTGTTTATTATGTTTGCCTATTTCCTGGCTTTTAAAGGTGATCTCAGCTTCTGGGGCACAGGGGACACTGTTCCAAGCTTCTTATGCTTCTTATGCCTCATAGCAGGGGCCTGGCAACTGGCTTTGTGTCCTGGGGCCTCAGGTGCTGGCAGTATGAGATTGTAGGTGTTTGGCAGATTACCTGGAGCTTAACTAGAGCATGTGCTTAGGCCATATGTGTTCTTCTGCATTCCCCTGGGGAGGCACTGAAACATGGAGTTCCTGTTACTGGAGGACATTTATTAGTCAAGAGTTGTGATGAAGCAAGTGGTCTTTGGCTGCTGGAGGAAGCCTGCCCATCCAGGGTTGCATTGAAGCATGGAGAGGTCTGCTGCTTGGAAGCCTGCCCACCCAGTGCTGTGCCAACCCATGTGGTGGTTCTCTGAGCTGGAGTCTACTGGTTCTGCTGGCTATGAAAAGGCACATAGGGGGTCCTGGAGTTAGCACTTACTTGCTCCCCTACTCTGAGGCTCAAGACTTCTTACTGGTTTGCTGAGGTGAGGCTTGTTGCTGGCTTGCCAGGATGCCTCCTATCCTGGTCTGCACTTCCCTTTTACCCAAGTGAGACAAAATTTTGTTGGCGATCTTTCAAATTTCTTAGACTAAAAAATTGCTCCACCCTGTCTCTCTACTGGCTCCTTTTTTTCAGAACTTTTCTGGTGCAAAATTTTCTGAATATTTTATAGGTCAGTAAGGGAGAGTAAGAGTAATTTACTGTTTATTCTGCCATCTTGGACTTTTAACACTCAAACAATTCTCTTTCCTAAAGTTGAAGGTTCCTAGATTGGGTCATGGGTTGAAGGAAAAAGAGTGCAAAGGAATCCTGAAAGATTAGTAAGAGAAGAGACAAATAGGATAGAGTGATAAAAAGATGCAAAAAAAATAGCAGGAATAAAGGAAATGTAAAATAGAATTTTAGTAACAAAGCAACCAAAATAGTCATTAAGGACATCCTTACTCAGCACAATGTGAAAAGGAGCTATAGAAGCTAGTAACCATAATTGTTTTAGCTTACCAACCCCTGATATAAAAGAATAACCCATTACTGCTTAAATGTCTTCCTTTCTGAAAAAAAAATTAAAGCTCTGATAATTAGCTTCCCAGAAGGATAATTAATTGGCCCACACTTTTGTATTAGTTCTACACATCGCTTTCTTCTGCTTGAAAACTTATACCATGCAATTTGAAATTATTAGCACTTCTACTGCTGTATAATGAAAAGTGTAAATTATTTTGGTAATTTACCTTGGTAAATGGAAATTAAATTATAAATTTGGGAAGTGTGTACATGTATGGATATTTTATTTAATACAAATAAGATGAGTCATTATAAATTAGTGGAATAATGTAATTATCCAGTGAAATTTATCTCCTTCTCTCCATATATATATATACATATATACATATACATGTATATATATAGTGTATGTGTAATATTTATAGCAATATGTACACACACAAATACATATATGGACTTTTTAATCTAAAGTCCAATGTAGTAAAGCCTTATGTACTGTGACATTTACAAAGACCATCCTATATAATGATTTGTTTTAGAATGTTAGTCTGTAGGGAATTAGAAGATGAAGGTCAAATATAATTCATTTTGAATAGGCTCTTGACCCTATATCTTTCCTATTACAACAATTTGAGTTTTCAAGGAAAGAGTAAGATAAGCTATTAATGTGTTTTCAATTTTGAGGCATGAAGAATGTTGTAGTCACTAACATTTCCTCCTAATTAGTAATTTTACTCCCATAGGGAAGTTTAATTTTGTTGCCTAAATTTAACCATGCATGGTTTGCAAAATGCATACTTAAAGAAGTTCCTGCTGGTACATTAGAATTTTCAATTTGTAGAATTCTTGTAAACATGCAAAAATTAATCTGTGCATCTGTTTCTTGTAATTAAAACTGTGAATTTTATGGTTAAAATAATCTGTTGCAATTTGCAAATTGTACAAGTCATGCATCTGAGTGCATATAGCTTGTCTGTTTGACCATTTAACAGATTTGCCAAGAGATATTTATTGGGAAAGCATTTGCCTGCCACTCAGTCTCTGCTTTGGGAAGAATTTTGAGCAAATCAGTAATTCTTATAATAAATATTTGTTGAGCACCAATAATTCCCTACTAAAGAATATTTTGTAAATGGGACATAAATTTAGGAAAAGTATGTAAAAAGTGCAGAGTAGAAATCATCTCAAATAATTGGGCTATTACAAAATACATGTCATTTTACAATATAGGTCAGGAGGAAAGTCACTCTCATGTATGATTATGGAAAGCCTCCTTCAACCTCCACCCCCTGTGGTTTTATACAAGTGGAAAGTCTGAACCAGAGACAACTGCATTCATTAATGCATTTCAATGAATGTGCTAAATTAGATTTCTTAGGGGGCAAATTTGAGTTATGATCCCTGTTGAAAAGAAATTTGTCTCCATTTCCCTATAGTTCTATCCCTAGCACTTTTTTTCCTATAGCACATAAAACGCAGGTGCTATTAAATAAAGCAGCCATTTGTAATTTGCAATGCAGGCAGATATCAGGGAGGAGTGTACTGAGTCAAGAAGTGCTGGTATGAATCCTAGCTTTGTCAGTTACTAGCCACCTGACCTTGTGCAGTCAATTAACCTCTGTGGGGCTCAGTTTCATTGCAATAAAAAAAAAAGATAGAACTAGTTTTTCCCTAAGTTCTTTTCTGGCCCTTAAATTCTATGATTCCATGATTCCCTTACTGAACCAACATTTAATATATTCCCACATTCAGAACAGCAAATTCTCTGTCTCCAAACAAGTTCTGATAAAGCAGTATTTTCAAGGTATAACATTCCCCTAAAATTATTATTACCTTTTTGTCATTCGTTGGAAATTAAGAAAAGTAACAGGTTGTACTGCATGTAAATATTTTTAAATAAAGAAAATATTATATTCCTTGAAAATATTCTCTTATTTATAAAATTTCAAGGACATCAAAATTCACAAATAAAATAAAAGCAGAGTCAATCAAAAAGTCTAAATTTGAATGATGAGTTTGCATTGGTTAAAGACTTCCAAGAGCCTCAGTAAGTTTTCTTTTTTTTTCTTTCTGAATCTTACACTGTGCTCACATGAGACACTTTGTAAATGTCACATACTGTTAGATATGTGGCATTGAATAAAATGTACCAGTAGCATAAATGAATAATATCAGCCTTACATCAGCAGTAGTAAGTAACCAATCTGGAACACCAGATGGAGAATTAACTGAAATTTAATTATCTGTATTAAAATGACTCCTAGGTGCAATTGAGAAAGATACAATATTAAAAAGGGGATAATTGACCATATGTGGCTGGTGAAAGAAAGATTTGTCTAGTCAGTGAGAAATGAATGACTCTAGAAAGCAAGTTTTTTTCCTGGGAAAATGTTCAAAGTGGGACTATATTTAGCTTGAAATATCCTATTAAATTAGGATTTTGTTCTCATTTGATTTGTCCAGCTCTTTAACCTGTAAGAAGTTGATGTTTAAATGTAACAAACATCAACTGTCTCTACTCTTGACTGTTTTGTCAATGAAATGCCTCTGTAAATGAACCATTTTTGTCAATAAGTTGGGCATTTGATTGAAAAACAAATTCAAGTATTTTTGACAGTCTATGCAATCACCCCATGTCTTCAGAAGTGGCCATGTGTATTGAAAGCTATAATATTATAAACAAAATGAAAAAGTCTATTTTCTAGGACAATTGATTCTCTTTTAGCATTTGTTTTCTATATCCTTTATAAGATAATATTATTTAGAGTCCAAAGAGAGTTTAATGACTCCTATTCCAAGCATCCTACATATAAGGAAACAGGTACAGAGAAGTGAAGTGATATTTCCCAGGTCACACAGTTAGCCAAACAAATAAACAGCAGATCATTATGAATGTTCACTTTAATTTATTTTTTTCTTTCTTATTCAGTGTTACATTTTTCCCCAGTTACATGGAAAAACAATTTTTAACATTTGTTTTTAAAACTTTGAGTTTGAAATTCTCTTACCTCCTCTCTCTCCACCTTCCCTCCCCACATTGAGAAGGCAAACAATTCAATATAGGTTGTACATGTGTAGCTATGCAAAACACAACCATAATAGTCATATTGTAAAAGAAAACATAGTCAAAAGACACAAGAAAAATAAATAATATTTAAAAAGAACCTATGCTTCAATCTGTATTCAGACACTATTAGCTCTTTCTTTGCTAATGGATATCAGTTTTTATCATAAGTCCTTCAGAGTTATCTTGAAACGTCGTATTTCTCATAATAGCTAAGTCATTCACAGCTGATCATCTTATAATATTGTTGTTACTTTGTACACACTACATTTCACTTTGCATCAGCCCACACAAGTATTTCAACATTTTTACTTAGAATTCCTTGCTTATAAAGATAAGCTTTGATTACTGATTTCTTCATCTTAAAACTGATCATATCTTTTGATCATTTATCAGTTGGGTAATGGCTCTTATATTTTCAGGGCTTTATCAGTGAAACTTGTTTCAATTTTTTTTTCAAAGATACTATTGCTAACTGTAATTCCTTCCCTCTAGTCCCACTATCCCCATTTATTCCCTTCTCTTTTTCCTTTCACCACATCACTCCTCAAAGGTGTTTTGCTGCACTTTAATTTCTAAAACACTTTTTGGACACACATTTCCATGAACTTTATATAACACGTGCTCATTCTTTCTTGTATTTTCCCTGGTACCAACAAGTAGGAATGCCTTCTCTTTTTACATGAAATGTAAACTCTTAAGTAGTTAAACTTTAATACTGACTTTCTTTGTTCTACCCCCACTAATGCAGTGACTATATAGCAGGTACCCAATCAATGTTGTTTAAATTAATTAATATTTAGTTAAATTCCATGAATATAGAGCAAATACCTATTTACTAAGGGGATATTTTAAATTATGACAATATTTCCTGCTCTCCTGAGTGTATAGTCAAATTAAGAGACAATAGGCACACAGAGAAAACTATAATCCCTAAGTGTGCTAATTTACATACTAGGGGAGATCCACAGAAGATGGTTTCTATCAATGATTGTGTCATGGGCTAGGATATCAATGAAATTAATACATGAAGGCCATAGGAATGATGTATTTACACATGCCAATTGAAATAAAGGATATTTTTATCAAGTAGATAATTCACGACAAAATTCCATTTTGCTTCATGTTCTCTCAATGGTTCAAATAAAAGTAATGCTTAGTAACTTTTGTTGGGGTAATTCTAAATTTTCCATATTATTTTGCATGCATAATATATAGAAAGAACAAATAAATTATATTGTTTTGAGAGATGATTCACAAAAAATTCATTTTGAAAATAAGCACTATATATTTTTTCCCCCCTGGTCAAACTTATAGCCTTATTTGCGAATATCCAAAATATATGTGCATAGAATGTGAAAAAAAATTAAAAAAAATTATTTGCCCTAGTATATCATTCATTTTCATCTGTTATATACATGGTGAATGGTAAATTCAGTCTTTTTAAAAATCTTAATGTTTCATACATTTGCACATTCAAGAAGGGGTAGTTTTGCTGAAATATAACTAGAATTAATTTATTCCTTCAGTTACAGGGTTTATTAATGAACCTGCCACCATAAAACAAAACAAAACAATACTGTGCTTTACAAAGATCAATCCATAGTATTGATAAAAGAAGAACCAACTTTTCCTTTTCTCATACAGATAAAATATGTAATCACATGATGAAATTATTTTCAAACCAATATTTGATTAAGAAGATGATCATCAATAATAAATGGTCAGTGAGGTAATAGAACTTATTTTACCTTTGTAAAATTGATTTCTTGAGCCGTGTTTCCTTTTACATTTATCTCTATTTAATTTTATCTTGTGGGATATTACTAGAGAAAGCTATCCTAGCTCTAACACTGAATATTTTTTGGGGGAGGGGATACTGATTCTCTCTTTAGCTTTATATTCTCTCTCTTTAGCTAACTTCCTTATAACTATTTTGTTGATGATGATTAACTGATTTGTTTATTTAAAAGGATGCTTCTTTCAAACATCACAAAATACAAATCTACTTAGCATAAAGACTGAATTTTTTGTTATTCTAAAAATTGTCACACAAGAATCATTTTTGAAATAAGACTTCACTTTTGCTAAATAAAATTTGTCTGTAGTTAATTTAAACTTGGAGTCAATAATATGTTAAAGCTACTCATTCATGGAAACCACTTATAATAGTACATGGGACAAAGTAGGTACTAAATAAATGTGTATTTCCTTCTTTTTCCTTTCCACCATTATGCTATTTTTAAATAAATGTATTGATGAAGCTTTTGAAATAAGGTAATGTAACCTACAAGTAAGGGACTTCAACCTCCCCCTCTCAGATCTAGATTGAGTCAGACTAGTCTTAACAGGCTTGCTATAATCCTGGGGTCTCACAAGTACTGCAGTTTTTGGCTACTGCTCATAGGTGGGGTAAGTAGGCTGGGTGCCATATACAGATTATGCTGTATAGGATGCCTGGGTGGTCATAACTGTAGCAGTGGTGGTATCATAGGCCCCTGTACCATATCTTTGGACAGGCTGTAAGCTTGAGGTATACTTGGTGTAGTATAACCTGTTGGAGACTATCTGCAAGAAGTCATATATGTAGTCTGCCCATATGTTGCAGTTGTCTGAGCTTGTGTATAGCTGACATCAGTAGGTTGCACATAGGTTCCATAACTTTGTTCCCCATATGCCTGGGTGCTCTGTGAAAAACCTGGAGCTGGCTGAGATGAGTAAGAAATGTAGCACTGTTGGGAGTACTCTAGTCCATGTATACAATTTTTTCTCCTTCCTTCTCATTTTCTCAGGATTCCTTTCTTTCTCTTTCGCAGTCACTTCACCTCTCCTACTTTAGGATTTGATTATTTAGTTTCAAATTTCTTAAGTATGTTTCCATAGACCTTTATTGAATGTATTTTTTAATATCATGATGATCTGAAGATGATGCTTTTATTTTTTCTGTTTTTCTGAATTTGGTTAAGAGGTTGTTATGCCTTAATAGTTGGTCAGTTTTAATGTAGGTGCAATGTACCAATGAGAAAATGATATATTCTTTCTATTCCCATTGAGTTTTCTTCATTAACTTTTCCTAAAATGTTTTTGATCTCCTTAACTTCTTTCTTGTTCGTTTTTTTTTTTTTCAGTTAGATTTATCTATTTCTTATAGGGGAAAGTTGGCATTACCCACTGGTATAGTTTTACTTTCTATTTGCTACTATAACTTATTTAACTTCTCCTTCAATAATTAAGATGCTGTACCATTTGGTGCATATATGTTTAATACTGGTATTACTACCTTGTGGTACCTTTTATCAAAATGTATTTTCTCTATTTATATGTTTTTACTTAGATCTATTTTTTCTTTTGCTTCATCTGATATCACATTTGCTACCTCTTTTTTGTTTGTTTTTAATTGAGTATAAGCATATTAGGTTCTACTCTAGTGCCTTATTTTTATTCTGTGTGTGTCTCTGCTTCAATTATGTTGCTTGTAAACAACGTATTGTAGGATTATTATTTAATCCATTATATTATTTGCTTCTGTTCTGTGGGTGAGTTCAACCCCTTTAATGCCACACTTATTATTACTGTGTATTTCTCTCTATCCTTTTGTCTCTGTTTATTCTTGCATTTCTCTTTTCAACTGGCCCTGCTTTTGTTTTCTGTATATCCTTCTCTGTTTCTCTTTTCACCTGGTCCGTCCTGTATGTAAGGAGGATTCCATTATCCTTCTTAGAGTTACTCTCTCAAGATCCATAGCCATGGGAATATCTACTTTCCAGGTGTTTGATAATAACTTTCTGAATAGTCACAAGTATGCTAGATAGTAATTCTTAGAATTATAGTGACAGACAGTCCTATTGAGGCTGCACCATAAGATATGGGAGTGACATAATTTACATTTACTACACTTGCACAGAATGGTGATATTGCTAACATTAACCTGTGAGCTTCATGTTGGCAAGATGTCTTCTTTTTCTGTTGCCCTATAAAGCAAGTGGGCAACTGCTCAGTGAGGGGGAGAAAACACAGGGAACCCATGGGGGAAAATCATAGGGAACCCATAGAGGAATTTGTATGTTCTTCAACCAGCCCCCATTGAGGCTTGACAGGATTTAGAGGAGTCCACAAATGTGCCTGTCTTGATTGACCCCATCAAGACATAGGGGTAGTTGCCCCCCTCTTCTTGCTTGCCCCTACAAGAAGGGTGATTACAGAATGGTGTAGGAGCTGGTTTTCCCAGCAACCATTTGAGAAAACTAGACTAGAATAAAGTTGATTGTTAACCCCTCCAAAGCAATCTGCCTGTCTGACCAAATCAAAACTGAACATGTTAGAGGCGAGAGACAGAGAACTCCAGTGCCTCCTGTGTGTTATCTGTGAAACACCTACTTAAAAATGTTTTGCTTTTGACCTCCCCCACCCCCAGTCAACTCTCCTTTCTCTTGTCCCTCCCAAGTCATTCTCTTGTCTCTTGCTTCTACTTCCTTGTTGAGTAAGATAGACTTCTATATCCAAATGAGTGTGTATGTTATTCCCTTTTGTGAGCCAATACTGATAAGAGAAGCTTTAAGTGTTCCTCATCATCCCTGTTTTCCCCCAGAGCTGTAAAAGCGTTTTTGTGATTCTTATGAGAGATAATTTGCCCCATTCTCTCTCCCCCTTTCCCATTCTCTCAGTGTTTCCTGTTTTATTTTATTTTATTTTATCTCTTACTTTATTTTTTATAACATACTATCATACTCGACTCATATTTGTATCTTTTTGTACAGTCATTCTATATGCCCTAATAATGATAATATTCTTAATAGTTATAGAATACCTTTTAGGAAGTTACCTTCTTAGCAATGAAGGTAAACAATTTAACCTTACTGAATCCCTCAAACTTTTTCTTTCCTGTTTATGTTGTTTTGCTTCTTTTGATTCTTGTATTTGAAAGTCACATTTTCTATTCAGCTTAGGTCTTTCAAACAAGAATTCTTAAAATTTCTCATTCCATTAAATTTTTTCCCCTGAATGATGCACTCAGTTTTTCTGTATAGATGAATCTTGATGGTAATCCTAGCTCTTTTGCTAGGCATAATAGATTCAAAGCCCTTTCATTATTTATGGTAGAAATAGCTAAAACTTGTAATATACTGACAATGACTCCATGATATTTAAATAGTTTATTTTTCTGTTGCCTTATAAAGCAAGAGGGCAACTACTGTTTGCAATACTTTCTACTTGACCTGGAAGCTCTGGAATTTGATGATAGTATTCCTTGGAACTTTCATTTTGAGATTTCTTTTAGGATGTTTTTAGTTCACTCTTTTAATTTCTATTGTACCTTCTTGTTCTATGATATTAGGGAAGTTTTCTTTGTAATTCATCAAAAATTATCTAGAATCATTTTTTATCATAGGTTTCAGGTAGTCCAATTATTTTATTTATTTATATATTATATATATATATATATTATATTAATCATAATATTATATTATAATATATTATTTATTTCTCCATCTATTTTCCAGGTCATTTGTTTAACAGTGAGATATTTTATATTTGCTTCAATTTTTTCAAACTTTTGATTTTGTTCTATTGTTTCTCATTGTATCATAGTCATTAGCTTTCACTTTCTCAGTTCTAATGTTTAAGTAATTATTTTCAATGAGTTCTTCTCCTCAATGAATATTTGTACAACTTTTTGCATTTTAGCAATTCTGCCTTTTAAGTAGTTCTTTAGTGGATTTCTGTGCCTCTTTTACAATTCCACATAGTTTAATGTTGTTATATTCTTTAGTGTGTGTTTGTGTGTATGTGTGTATGTGTTTCCTTTACCAAGTTGTTGAATCTTTATTTTTTATTATTGTTAAAATATCCTCATTTATTTCCCAACTTTTCCCTCTACTTCTCTGATTTTTAGAGCTCTTCCAGGAAAATTAAAGTTAACCTTTGAGGCTTTGCATGTAGCTGTCATGACATTGTCATCTTCTTATTTTTTTTTTGTTTTGATCTTTTCTGTCATCATCATAATGTTCTATTGGCAGGGCAAAGCCAAGATGATGGAGTAGAAGCAGGAAATTCTGTGACCTTCCCCCACAACCACCTCCAATACCTGTAAAATATCACTCTAAAAAAATTTTAGAGCTACAGAACCCACAAAGTGATATAGAGAAATAAATCTCCCACTGAAGGCAGCCTGGAAGGCTGACAGGAAGGGTTCATTGCAGTGTACTGTGAACCAAAAGCGGTCCTGCATTAGCCATGTGGTTTTGGCCCCAGGGAGGCCATAGCTGCCAGAACAGACTCAAGGAAAGTGAATCAACAGCAGCTGTGGCAGTTTCCAGACTTTTTAACACATAAATGCCAAAAAGAAAATAAAAGGTCAGTTGGAACTCTGTTGGAAAGGAAGAGTGTGGTCCAGGCCCTGCCTCTGGGATGAAAGGTAGCAGAGGCAGGGTGGCTGCAGCGTGTGCCAGGTGGCTGCCTCAGGAGCTCCTGACCCACAAATAGTAGGGCGACCAAGTGACCATTCTGAGGGTAATCATGCTTGCTTTGACCTGCTTGGATCTGGGTCTCTTTCTTGGCTGGTGGTCCTGGGTGAGAAATGACAGTTAGCCAGTGGGGTGTCTGTACAGAGGGTGCCCTCCTTAGACCTCTGGCAACATTTGTGAAAGCTCCAGCAATTTGGGACAAATCTCTCCTCTCTGCAAGCAGAGTTCTACCTTGGTCTTATCAAAAGTCAAGTAATTGGCTGGCTACATGAGCCAGCAGACGAAGCAAAGCAAGCAGAGCAATTGAACCTTAGAATCCTTTTTCGGGGACAAAAAGGATCAAAGCATGGAATAGGAGGAAGACAATGAAGTCAGAACTCCTCCATCAAAAGCTTCTAAGAAAAATATGAATTGGTTACAGGCAATGGAGGAGCTCAAAAAGGATTTTGAAAATCAAGTAAGAGAAGTGGAGGAAAAACTGCAATTGTGAGAAAATCATGGAAAAAGAGTCAACAATATGACCAAAGAAAATAATTACTTAAAAAGCAGAATAACTCAAATGGTAAAAGAGGCCCAAAAAGTCAATGAGGCAAAGAATGCCTTAAAAAGCCAAATTTGCTAAGTGGAAAAGGAATTTCAAAAACTCACTGAAGAGAATAATTCCTTCAAAATTAGATTGGAGCAAATGAAAGCTAATGACTTTATGAGAAAGCAAGATAGTATAAAACAGATACAACCAAATGAAAAAAATAGAAGGTAATGTGAAATATCTCATTGGAAATACCACTGACCTGGAAAATAAATTCAGGAGATACTATTTAAAAATTATTGGACTACCTGAAAGCCATGATCAAAAAAAGAACCTAGAAATCATCCTTCAAGAAATTCTCAAGGAAAATTGCCCTGATATTTTAGAATTGGAAGGCAAAATAGAAATTGTAGGAATTCACTGATCACCTCTTGAAAAAGATCCCAAAAAGATAACTCCTAGGAATTGTATAACCAAATTCCAGAGTTACCAGGACAAGGAGAAATTATTACAAGTAGCCAGGAAGAAACAATTTGAGTTTTGCAGAAACACAATCAGGATAACACAAGATTTAGCAGCTTCTATATTAAAGGATTGAAGGGCTTGGAATATGATATTCTGGAGGTCAAAGGAGCTAGGATTAAAACCAAGAATCACCTACCCAGAAAAACTGAGTATAATGTTTCAAGGAAAAATATTGTCATTCAATGAAATAGAGGACTTTAAAGTATTCTTGAAGAAAAAAAACAGAGTTGACTGGAAATTTTATCACTCAGATACAGGAAGCAAGAGAAGCATGAGAAGGTAAACAGGGAAAGGAATGATAAACAATTTATTAAAATTTAATTATTTACATTCCTACATGGTAAAATGATAATTGTAACTCATGAGACTTTTCTCAGTACGAGGATAGTTAATGGGAATATATATGTATACATACATATGTTTATATAGGAGGGTATGTGTGCATATTATTACATATGTGAGTGTTTATATATATGTGTGCATATATACATAGACAGAGGACACAGAATCAGTTGAAAAGGAAGATGTGATATCTAAAAAAATAAAATTAAGAAATGAGAGAGGAATATAATGAAAGGAGTTAAGGAGTTATAGAATAGGGTAAATTACCTCATATAAAAGAAGCAAGAGAAAACTATTACACTGGAGGGGAAGACCAGGAAGGTGAAAGTGAATGGGTCAACCCCCCTTTCATTGAATTTGGCTTAAGGAGGGAATAACATACACTAAATTGGGTATCTCACCCTACCAGAAAGTAGGGGGAAGGGGACAAGAGGGGCAATGATAGAAGAGAGGGGAGATTGGGGGGGTAGTTTCAAAAGTACACACTTTTGAAAAGAGATAGGGTTATAGTAGAAAATAGAGTAAGTGGGAGGTGGGATAGGATGGAAGGAAATATAGTCATTATTTCACAATATATCTACTATGGAAATTCTTTGCGTAACTACACATATGTAACCTGTGTTGACTTGCTTTTATTCCCAGCAGGGGTGGGTGACAAGGGAAGAAGGGAAAGAATCTAGAAATCAAAGTTTTTTTAAAAAAATGTTAATATATATATATATATGGTTCTACTGGCATATTCTTTTTGTGGTTTGCTCATTTTTCCAGTCTATTTCTTGACTTTTCAATTGAGATTAAAGTTGCTCTCTGGTCCTGAGACCCTGGGAGCACTATTCCAAGCTTGAGTATATCTTTGTTTTGGGGTGTGCATACCCCCCCACACACACACAGAGATTCATATAGATATATGTGTGTATGTATATCTGTATGTATGTATGCACCCAACACACATATGTGTGTTTTGCTTTTTTCAAAGGTTGCTCATGGTGTCTGTAACTTGTCTGTTCTTCCACGGTAGCATGATCTAAGGAAAGGCTTTTTCACTACTCTCTTGGCCTGTGCTCTTCTCTGTGAGTGACCACAAGTACTTTTTTGTGCCCTGAACCTGTAACCAGGGTTCCAGCTCCTGCAAGTCCCCTCCTTACCCTGAGACTGCAATCCAGAACAGCATTTAGGCAATGCAAGAGTCCTGCAACCAGTGACAGGAAAGAGTGCTCTGTAGTGTCCTTCTGAACAGTTGTTTGTCCTCCTTCCCATTTATTTGCTGAGAGATTCAGAAGTTTCCCCTGCTGCTGATTTGTTTTGGGAAGGACTTATGATTGTATAGCCAACATTGGACAGCATTCTACTCTCAACCTATTAAGACAGACCTTTTCTTCCAGTTTCCTAAGTTGTCTTGGTATGGTTGATTCTGTCTCTCCAGATTTAGTTTAGTGCCATTAAAAAAATTATTTGGATCAGCTCAGGTGAGTCACTGCCCTTAATTCTGCCATTTTGGCTTGATTAAACTTTTATAAAAGAAGTATTCATTGTCAGCTCAAGGCTGGTCACCAAGCCATGATTCATAGGCAGTGCTTCCTTGAAGGCTAACATAATGGAAATGAATAACATTGTTCTTTCTTATTTACTTTTTTTTTGGTCAGGGAGAGAGAATAAAGATAATATGAAATTTCCATCCACATAAATCTCCCATTTTTTTCCCTCATGTCCTATATCTAGTAAGTCAAATCTGGGAATTCTTCCCTCTTTCCTCTTTAAAATAAGTTTTGTGTATATCTGTGTCATGCTATTACCACCATCATCATTCTGGTTTATGTCATTATCACCTCATTCCTGTTTTACTAGTAAAGCAGGGTGAGTTGGTGGTGATACCGAACAAGAAGTGAATTGAGGGGATATTTTTGTTATGTAAACATTTATTAGGACTCTATAGTAATCCATGATTTAACATGGTGTGAAATCACCATGTCTGTACTTTCCAAATAAATTGCAGTGCAGTTAGGGCATATTCACAGTCTGTTGCTGGCTCCTTGCTCATTGAAAAATGCCAAAAAAATTTGCATTTGATCTCATAATAATGAACTAAAGAGAGCATCCATGTAACAGAATTCCATATGCCTAGAACATTGTGTTTGTGATACCTCAATAGAAACATGTAATGTGCTTTTAAAATGTTCTCAAAATTACAAAATCAGGAAAACTCAAACATTTGGTCATGTGTAACCATATCTTTCAAATCAATCTAAAGTGTGAGGCCCTGGAAGTTTAATCAGGGATAATCCATTTTCTTAGTCAGATTGTTCTACCACAAAAAGGACTGGTATCCCTGATGTTAAAAGATAATATATGCCAGGGATATTGAAAATTCCCCTCATTTTGATCAGGCCTATATTTTCTACTACTAGTCATTTGTCCAAAACTAGACAAATCAAAAAACACAATCCTAGATATCAATCAATCAAACAACAAGAATTTAATAACTGTCTATAAATTGTTCTTGGCCTGAGGATTCAAATAAAATGGCCTTAAATTTCTCGCTCTTAAAAATCTAACTTGTAGCTAGTGGGATAGATTTTTTCATAAATAAGATAGAATGAGAGATGAATTTAGTTATATACAATAAATACACCGATAAACAGTGATGGAGTGGTAATAGGAATGGGGAAAATCAGAAAATATCTTTTAGAAAAGGTTGTCTAAAAAGATAGAAAAGAAAGCAAATACTCATTCCTGTTAGCAATTACATCCTTTGAACTGAAAATCTCCCCTTGAATAGCAAAAATAAACAAGTAAATCAATAAAATCAAACAAAAACCATAAAAAACAACCACACATCATCTTTATGGCTTATTTTTAAAACAGAAACAATAGTTTGATCCTGAGTCCATGGCTTTAGCCATTATGTACATATTTCATAAACTTCACCTCATTTTTTAAGGTTATTTTGTCAGGTAGATATTTGCTATGTATCAGAGTAACAATTAGTCATGGAACATCATAAAAAAATCACTGTGTCTATACTTCTTGTATGGATGGCAATATTAAATGAGTTTTTGGCTTGTGGCATAAGAAAATTACAAGTGGAGAGAAAGAGAAAGAGAGAGAGAGAAAGACAGACAGACAGAGAGGGAGAGAGAGAGAGAGAGAGAGAGAGAGAGAGAGAGAGAGAGAGAGAGAGAGAGAGAGAGAGAGAATATTAATATAAAGGAAAATAACCTTTTAAATAATAAACCAATATAATACTGAAACAGACTGTAGGGCAATTAAATTCATACAAGTCTTCCCTAGTTTCTCTGAAATTGTCTCTTCATTTCTGATAGCTCAAAAATATCCCAACATATTATATCCCATCATTTGCTCAACCATTCCCGAAGTCCTGGACATCCCTACATTTTCCAGTTCTTTGCCAGTATTGTATTTGTACATGTGGAACCTTTTTTTTGTACTTTGATTTCTTTGGAAGTAGGCTTAATTGTGGTAACTCAAAGTGTATGCACAGTTTGGTAACTTTTTCTGAAGTTCCAAATAATAAGAATTTATTAAGCAACTACTACCTGCTAGGCACTGTGCTAAGTTCTGGGGATATAAATACATAAATGCAATATTCCAAACACTCATAAATTCCTCATCCAGGAAGAAACAATTTGAATATTGTGGAGACACAATAAGGATAACACAGGATCTGGCAGCTTCTATACTGAGGGATCGAAGGGCTTGGAATATGATATTCCAGAGGTCAAAGGAGTTGGGATTAAAACCAAGACTCACCTACCCCAGCATAATTGAGTATTATGTTTCAGGGGAAAATATGGTCATTCAGTGGAATAGAGGACTTTCAAACATTCTTGCTGAAAAAAACAAAATTGAATAGAAAATTTGACATTCAGATACAAGAAGCAAGAGAAGTATGAGAAGGTAAACAGGGAAAAGAAATCATAAGGAACTTATCAAAGTTGAACTATTAACATTCTTAAATGGAAAAACAATAATTGTAATTTATGAAACTTCTCTCAGTTGAAGGGATTAGAAATATGTACACATATATGTCTATATATGAGGTTATATGGGCATATGAATACATATGTGAATGTATGTATATATGTTTACAGGTATACATAGATAGAGAGCACAGGAACAATTTAACAGGAAGGGATGATACTTAAACGGTGAAATTAAGAGGTGAGAGGAATATAATGAGAGGAGATGGGGAGAGACAGATTAGGGTAAACTATCTCATACAGAAGAGGTAAGAGAAAATGTTTACAATGGAGGGGAAGAATAGGAAGGCAAAAGGGAATGGGTCAAATTATTCCCACTGAATTTGGCTTGCAGAGGGAATGAAATACACAGTAAATAGGGTATCTCACCCTCCAGGAGAGTACGGGGGGAAGGGGATGAGAGGGGGTATGATGGAAGGGAGGGCAGGCTTCGGGGGAGGGAAGTTGGAAGCACCCACTTTTGAAAAGGGGCAGGATCAAAGTAGAGAATAGAAAAAGTGGGAGGTGGGATAGGAGGGAGGGAAATATAGTCAGTCTTTTACAATATATCTACTATGTTATTTTGCATTAGCCACACATGTACAACCTATACTGAACTGCTTATCTTCCCAGTAAGGGTGGGGGACAAGGAAGGAAGGGAATGAATCTGGAATTCAAAGTTTTAAAATGAAATATTCAAATATATATATACATATATATGTATATGTGTGTATGTGTATATATATGTGTGTGTGTATATACACTATTATTAATACTATTTTACATGTAATTGGGAAATAAGATATGCAGGCACTGAGGCATAGAGATCCACTTGGAAAAGTCGAAAACAGTGTGGGAGAAAATATGGGAAAGAGAAGATTGGAGGAGGGGATATACTGTGGGACTGCTATTTTCGGGCAGTGGGTAGTGGAAAAACGGGGAGGAAATGTGTGACTCAAAATCTGGCAGAAATGAATGATGTAAATCAGAAGTTAATAAAGCATTAAAAAAAAACTTCATGTCCAAAAAGTATCTTTGTGTTTTAGATTAGTTAAATGGGTAACATGAATTGACACAGGAAAACACATGAGTAGTATTTGAAAATGTAAGCATAAGAATGCATACAAAGGCTACATATGAAAATTAAAAGAAATAAAATCAAAGATAATTAGCTCTTCCAGTTACCCTTTAAACTACAGTCATCAAAAGAAAACAAACAATGAATTGTTCAATTTGTGTAGACTACTTAAGGACATTATTATACATATTAGTAGTTAGGATAAGCAATACTTTGGATTCATATGATAAGTGTCAGTCTCAAACTCTAATAGAAATAATCAATGAAAATTCTAGAAGATATATGTCTGAATCTTAAACATGAACAAAATTCTAATATGATTGCTAAGCCAAAGTTTGGAAATGACCAGGGTATCTTAATTTTGAATTTTATCCCTGTGAGCCTTATGAGGTCAAGTAATATCCCCAATATTTCTCTAAACCCTAAAATATACTTGTCACTTAAAATGCTTGTTGATTGACTAAACATGGAGTACATATTTGTTATTTTTTTCAAAATATGATAAGACCCAAACCTTCAATTTATCCAATAAGTGTTCTAAAATAAAAAGAAGGTAATGTATCTAATGGCACTTAGAATTTAACCTTAGAGTAATATCATAAAATTTTGATTTATTTTCTGTTAGAATTTTGTTTCATGCTTGCTACTCTGTTTTTTATTAACTTGTTTGCTTACTTTTAGTTTACAAGATTCAATTCCACAATTCCTTGACTTTCACATTTCCCCCCCCCCCATGATGGCATACAGTCAAGTATAGGATATGTAAATACTTTCACATTATACATTAGTCAGGTTATGAAGATGGATTGTATCATATGGAATGAAAAATGGTAAAGAGGACATAAAACCTAACAAGGAAAGGAAAATGATCAGGTAGTTTGCTTCAATCTGGCTATAAACCCAGTTCTTTCTAGTTCTTTCTCTGGATGTACACATTTGTCTCCATCATGAGTCTTTTGGGACTGACATATCATTGCATTCCTGAGAAGAGTCCAGTCTATCAAAGTTAGTCATCACACATACATTGTGTCTGTAATTGTGTACCAATTTCTCCTGGTTCTACTCTTCTCACTCAGCATCAGTTCATATATGCCTCTCCAGGTAAATATGAAGTCCATCTGCTCCTTGTTTCTTAAAGCACAATAGTATTCCATAACATGCATAGACCACAATTTGTTCAGCCATTCCCCAATTGATGGACACCCCCTTAATTTCCGAT
This sequence comes from Petaurus breviceps papuanus, assembly GCF_028583685.1. Lineage (NCBI taxonomy): Eukaryota > Metazoa > Chordata > Mammalia > Diprotodontia > Petauridae > Petaurus > Petaurus breviceps. The sequence continues at coordinate 10,642,766 of NW_027187372.1, forward strand.
TTTTGCCACCTCAAAAAGAGCTGCTATAAACATTTTTGTACATATAGTCTTCCTCCCACTTCTATGATCTCTTTGGGATATAACCCTAAAAGTGGTATTGCTGGGTCAAAGGATATGAAATTATTTATAGCCCTTTGGGCATAATTCCAGATTGCTCTCCAGAAGGTCTGGATAGGTTCACAACTTCACTAGGAATGCATTAGTGTTCCAATTTTCCCACATCCTCTCCAGCATTTGTCATTTTCCTGTTTTGTCATCTTAGACAATCTGACTGGTGACATGTGGTACCTTGGAGTACTTTTTTTTGGATTTGCATTTGTCTAAGCAATAGTGATTTAGAGCATTTCTTCATGTGCTTATAGATATCTTTAATTTGTTTCTCTGAAAATTGCCTGTTCATATCCTTTGACCATTTACCAATTGGGGAATGACTTGTATTATTATAGATTTGACTCATTCTCTGTATAATTTAGAAATGAGTCCTTTGTAAGAGACATAGGTTGTAAACATTCTTTCCCAATTTCGAACCTCCCTCTTAATCTTGGTTACATTGGCTTTGTGTATACAGAAGCTTTTCAATTTCATGTAGCCCAAATTATCCATTTTGCATTTTATAATGTTCTCTAATTCTTGTTTAGTCATAAAGTCTTTCCCTCTCCACAAATCTGAGAGGTAAACTATTCCTTGTTTTCCGAGACTACTTACAGTATCAAACTTTATACCTGGATCATGTACCCATTTAGACTTGATTTGGGTATATGGTGTTAGATAATGGTCTATGCCCAGCTTCTGCCATACTATATTCCAGTTTTCCCAACAGTTTTGTCAAATAGTGAGTTCTTATCCCAAAACCTGTGGTCTTGGTGTTTATCAAACAATAGATTACTATAGTCATTGACTTCTGAATCTCAAGTGCCTAATCTATTTCACTGATCCACTCCTCTATTCCTTAGCCAGTACCAAGTAGTTTTGATGAGTGCTGCTTTATAATACAGATTGAAATCTGGTATAGCTAGTCCACCTTCCCTAGCATTTCTTTTCATTAATTCCTTAGATATTCAGGACTGATTATTCTTCCAAATGAATTTTGTTACTATTTTTTCTAGCTGTATAAAGTAGTTTTTTGGTAAATTATTTGGTATGGCACTAAATATATAATTTAATTTAGGCAAAATTGTCATTTTTATTATATTATCTCGACACAGCCATGAGCAATTGATGTTTTTCCAATTAGTGAGGTCTGACTTTATTTGTGTGAAAAGTCTTTTGTAGTTGTGGTCATACAAGGCCTTGGTTTCTTTTGGCAGGTAGATTCCCAAATACTTTATAATGCCTACATTAACTTTAAGTGGGATTTCTCTTTCTATCTCTTGTTGTTGTATTTCATTGGAAATGTAAAGGAATGCTTAGGATTTATGTGGGTTTATTTTATATCCTGCAACTTTGACAAATTTATTTATTGTCTCAAGTAGTTTTTTACTTGGTTCTCTAGGATCCTCTAAGTATATCATCATACCATCTGCAAAGAGTGATATCTTGGTCTCTTCTTTGCCTAATTTGATTTCTTTGATTTCTTTTTCTTCTCTAATTGCTACCGCTAACATTTCTAGTACCAGATTGAATAAGAGGGGTGATAGTGGACACCCTTGTTTCACCCCTGATCTTATGGGAAATGCTTCTAGCTTCTCCCCATTACATATAATACTTGCTGATGGCTTTAAATAGATGCTACCTATTATTTTTAGGAAGGCTACATTTATTCCTATACTATCTAGTGTTTTTAATAGAAAAGGATGTTGTATTTCCCAAAAGCCTTTTCTGAATCTATTGATATGATCATGTGATTTCTCCTAGTTTCATTGTTGATTTGATCAATTATACTGATGGTTTTCCTAATATTAAGCCATTTTTGCATTCCTGGAATAAATCCTACCTGATCAAAGTGTATTATTCTTGAGATAAGTTGCTGTAGTCTTTTTGCTAGTATTTTATTTAGAATTTTTGCATCTATATTCATGAGGGAGATTGGTCTGTAATTTTCTTTCTCTGTTTTATGTCTTAGATATCAGTGCCATATTTGTGTCATAAAAAGAACTTTGTAGCACTCCTTCTTCACTAATTTTCCCAAATAATTTGTAGAGTATTGGAATCAATTGTTCTTTAAATGTTTGATAGAATACACTAGTAAATCCATGTGGCCCTGGAGATTTTTTCCTAGGGAGTTGACTGATGGCTTGTTCAATTTCTTTTTCAGAGATCGAGTTATTTAAGTAATTTACTTCCTCTTCACTTAATCTGGGGAACTTGTACTTTTGTAAATATTTATCCATTTCCCTAAGATTGTCAGATTTATGTGCATACAATTGGGGGAAATGATTCCTAGTTATTGTTTTGATTTCCTCTTCATTGGAGGTAGATTCACCCTTTTCATTTTTGATACTCATAATTTGGTTTTCTTCTTTCTTTTTTTTTATCATATTGACTAAGGGTCTATCAATTTTGTTGGTTTTTTCATAAAACCAGCTCTTGGTTTTATTTATTAATTCAATAGTTTTCTTAATTTCAATTTTATTAATCTTCCATTTATTTTTCAATATTTCTAATTTAGTATTCAATTGGGGATTTTGAATTTGTTCTTTTTCTAGGTTTTTCAATTGCATGCCCAAAACATTGACCTCCCTTTTCTCTAATTTATTCTTGTATGCACTCAGGGATATAAAACTTCCCCTAAGAACTGCCTTTAATGCATCCCACAAATTTTGGTATGTTGTCTCATTATTATCATTCTCTTGAATGAAATTACTGATTGTTTCTGTAATTTCTTGTTTGACCCACTCATTCTTTCGGATTAAATTGTTTAATTTCCAATTAATTTTTAGTCTGTCTTTCCCTGGCCCTTTATTGCATATAATTTTTATTGAATCATGATCTGAGAAGGATACATTTAATATTTCTGCCTTACTGCATAGAATTGTGAGGTTTTTATGCCCTAGAAGCTGGTCAATTTTTGAGTATGTGCCATGAACTGCTGAGAAGAAAGTTTATTTCTTTTTATCCCTGTTCTGTTTTCTCCAGAAATCTATCATACCTATCCTCTCTAAAATTCTTTTCACGTCTATAACTTCTTTCTTGTTTATTTTGAGGTTGGATTTATCAAGTTCAGAGAGGGGGAGATTAAGGTCTCTCACTAGTATAGTTTTGCTATTTATTTCTTCCTCTAATTCCTTTACCTTCTCCTCTAGGAATTTGGATGCTATACAATTTGTTGCATATATGTTAAGTAATGATATTGCTTCATTCTAGATGGTGCCTTTTAACAGGATATAGTTTCCTTCTTTATCTCTTTTAATTAGATCAATTTTTGCTTTTGCTTTATCTTAGCTAAGGATTGCTACCCCTGTTTTTTTTTACCTTAGCTGAGCCATGGTATATTTTACTCAGGCCTTTTACCTTTACCCTGTGTGTAGCCCTATGTTACAGATGTCTTTCTTGTAAACAGCATATTTCAGGATTATGATTTCTAATACATTCTGGTATCCATCTGTTTTATGGGAGAGTTCATTCCATTCAAATTTATAGTTACGATTGTTATCTGTTTCTTTCCCTCTATCTTATTCCCTCCCCTGTTAATGCTCATATTTTCCCCCTTTCTACCTTTCCTCCCTGAATAATTTTGCTTTTGACCACCATCTCCCTCAGTATTCCCTTATCAGCCCCCCTCTCTTTCCCCCCTTCTCCCTTACTTCTTCCCTCCCTACTAATAACCCTCCCCTTTTGTAGCCCTTTCCCCCTCCTACTGCCTGTAGGATATTTTTATACTTAATGAAGTATGTATTTCTCCTTCGCAACCAAGAGTGGCAGGAACAAATCTCATCCGAAGCTCTTCTCAATCCCCTCTTTCCCTCTAAAATGATACTTTTTGTGTGTGTGTTTCTTTTCCATAGAGTCTTATGCTTAACTGGTTGTCATTCCCTCCTTGCACCAGAAACAATGAGGGAAAAGCTAATATGATTCTCATCTCCCTCCCTTCTTTTCCTCTGCTTTACTGGTTTTTTTTGCCTCTTTGTGTAGCATATTTTAACCTTTTCCACTTCCTTCATACCTCTTCTTCCATTGCAGTCCCTTTGTAGCCCTTAATAAGATTTTTTTAATCATCATTTTGTGTATTTTATACTTATACCCTCTACTTGTCTATAAACAGTTTGCTGTTATTAAATAACAGGGTGTGTGTGTGTGTGTGTGTGTGTGTGTGTGTGTGTGTGTGTGTGTG
>NW_027187372.1:10647045-10669860 GCF_028583685.1 Petaurus breviceps papuanus
GTGTGTGTGTGTGTGTGTGTGTGTGTGTGTGTGTGTGTGTGTGTGTGTTTACCTTTCTATGTCACTCTTGCATCTTGTAATTGAAAATTGAGTTTTCCATTGAGCTCTGGCTGTTTTCATCAGGAAGGTCTGGAACTCTATCATTGAATGACTATCTCTTTGCCTGGAAGAATATGCTCAGTTTTGCTGGATAGGCGATCCTTGTTTGTAACCCGAGCTCTTTTGCCTTCTGGAAAATTGTATTCCACTGCCTCCATTCTTTCAGAGCAGAGGTTGCCAAATCCTGTGCGATCCTCACTGTGGACCCTCAATATTTGAATTGTTTCTTTCTCGATGCTTGAAGTATTTTCTCTTTTACCTGGTAGTTCTGTAGTTTGGTCACAACATTTTGAGAATTTTTCAGTTTGTGATCTCTTTCAGCAGGTGTCCGGTGGATTCACTCTATTTCTATTTTACCCTCAGGTTCTAGTATCTCAGGCCAATTTTCTTAATGAACTCTTGGAAAATATTGTCCAGACTCACTTTTTCATCATTATTTTTTGGTAGGCCTATTTTTCTCCCATTATTTCTCCTGGATCTGTTTCCAGGTCAGTTATTTTTCCATTGAGGTATTTTACCTCTTTTTCTAATTTTTCCTTCTTGTTGTTTTGTTTGACTGATTCTTGGTTCCTCGTAGACTTATTTGTTTCAATTTGGTTGATTCTAGTTTTTAGCAAATCATTTTCCTTGGTTAGTTTTTGGAACTCCTTTTCCATAATATACACTTTTCTTTTTAGAAGATGTTTTCTTCATTATAATGTTTTTCTAATTTTGCAATTCTGGTTTTGAAAGAATTACATATTTTGACTTCTAGCTCTCTCATGTGGTTTTCAAAGTTCCTTTTGAGCTCATCTAGGAAAGCTTTCTGTGCTTGGGACCCATTCCCTGTTGATATTCCAGCTGTGGGTGTGGAGTCCACATTGTCTCCCCCTGAGTTTGGTTCCTCCCTCTGATGATAGTAGGACTCCAGAGGCTTTGTAGTCTGCTTTCGACCCATTTTGAGGCAGGGCCCTAACCATTCCCTTCCTCTAGGAATCCAAGCCATTAGTGTAGAGGGTTTAGCCCTGGGGTAATAGTTACTATGTTTTCAGGGAGGGGGGAGTTGGAGCAGGCCTCATTTACTCTGTCATCCTGGTCTTTGGAGCTCCTGATAGTGGCTTTTTTAGAATTTCTGGGTTATGAAGTGGTAGTCCCAGGAGTATTTGCTGTCCCGGACAGGGGCCCCTGCATTTGGTTCTTACCTTGCTCTTACTAGTCCCAGCCCTTTGGTAATAGGACTGGTAGTGGTCCTTGTGGTTGGTGGGGTAACTTGTCCCCCAAGCTGATCAGGCCTCTTCCAGGCCTGGCTCTGCCCATGCTTGCTACTCTTAATGGAGAATATTCTAAGTACATTTTAGAAAGTGGTTGAATTTTGTTTCCTAATCCAGTCTGCAATTTTCTTTCACTTCATTAAGAATTTAAGGCCACTGACATTCATGTTTGTTATTCTTAAATTTGTTTTTCCCCTGCCAAACACATTTAGATGTCCTATTAAAAATAATCACCCACAGTGGGCAGCTAGGTGGTGCAGTGAATAGAGCATGGGCCCTGAACTCAGGAGGATCTGAGGTCTAATCCGGCCTCAGACACTTAACACTTACTAGTCATGTGACCTTGGGCAAATCACTTAACCCCAACTGCCTTCCAAAGAGCAAAAAAAAAAAAATAATCACCCACTGGGCAAAAATAGACTATTTGATTTCATAGCATGTGATATGGTATCATCCCTCACATAAAGATACACTTTCTCTTTAATGATTTCAAAATGGAATCATCACTGCATATTGCCTTAAAATGTATCAAACTTAGGTATCTTCCACTTGTTTGAATGAAAAAATATCACAGTTTGCATCCATCACATATGTATGCTGCATTTAGATATAGATTCTCTAATTCTATAATGATATGGTATAATAAAATATAACATAATATTTCATATTACAATATAACTATAATATATATACCAATATTTGACTATATACATATATGACTATATATAATTATAACTAAATCTCTCTCTGTCTCTCTCTCTCTCTCTGTCTCTCTCTCTCTGTCTCTCTCTCTCTCTCTCTCTGTCTCTCTCTCTCTCTCTCTCTCTCTCTCTCTCTCTCTCTCTCTCTCTCTCTCTCTCTCTCTCTCTCTCTCTCTCTCTCTCTCTCTCTCTCTCTCTCTCTCTCTCTCTCTCTCTCTCTCTCTCTCTCTCTCTCTCTCTCTCTCTCTCTGTCTCTCTCTCTCTTTTTCTCTTGCTTCTCCTAAATAACAATATACTTTGGTATTCATCCTTTCTACCAAATATTTCCCAGGATCTTAGTTGAAATTATTTTGTGACCCCCCTTGAGTTCTGCTAACAATAACTAATTTATTTCACTTATCTTATATTTCTATTAGGATACTTCTTAACAATAAATTTTCATTGGCTTATCTCAAAACTATTATTTTCTTATTCTATTAATGGCCCATTCCTAAAGGCTCTAATTTTCTCTTTTTTATCTCTTGAAATATATTTGAGTTTCCAGGTCACTCTGGAAGTTCTCACAGTTGTATTAGTCACATATATGAAAGGTAAAATTTTATCATAGTTAATCTTGAAATTCATCCTCATTATGGGCATTGTCAAGATGGTGGAGTAAAAGCAGGGGCTTCCTTAAGTTCATGCCCCAACCACCCCCAATACCCATAAAAAAATGACTCTAAACAAATTTTAGAGCTATAGAACTCACACAATGATTGAGTGAAATACACCTCCAGCTGCAATAAGCCTAAGAAGCCAAGAGAAAGGGTATAGCACACTGGGCTAGGAACAGAGTGCTGTCCCACACGGGCCACATCAGAACAGACCAGTGACACGTATTGCCAGGTGCAGATTTCAGGGTACTAAACAATTCACAGCTGTGCCAGTTTCCAGATATGCCCACCCAGAAACATCAAAAAGAAAGTAAAAGTGCAGTGGAGAAACAGTGTTTGACCCAGGAGAAGAGGGTAGTCCAATCCCTGCCTCTCAGGTGCCTGCAATAGCAGGGAGGTTGCTTCCAGAGCTCCAGGCCCACAAATGTTGGGGGAATCAAGCTGCTGATTGGAGGGCAATTGCAGGAATCTCTTTATTGGTGCTGAGGTAGGATTCTCTTGCTTTGCCCTGCTTGGATCTGCAGAGCAGTCTTTTTTGGGATTGCTGGGATGAGGAGGAGTGTGGGCATGGAAGAGCATGTGGTGTTTGTGGAAAGGGAGCCTCCTCACACTTCTGAGACAAGTGCCTAGAAGTAGCTCTGATAATAGCTGTGCAAAACACAAGAAATTTGGGACACAGCACTCTATGCTCTGGAATTAGAGTTCCATCATGGAAAAGAGCTCAAAAGTCAAGTAACTGGCAAGATGAGCAAAGAAAGGAAGATAAATCAGACTATAGAATCATTCTTTCATGAAAAGGAAGATCAAAACCTAGAACCAGAAGAAGGCAACAAAGTCAAAACTCCTGCATCAAAAGCATCCATGAAAAATATGAGCTGATTACAGGCCATAGAGGGGGCTAAGAAGGATTTTGAAAATCAAGTAAGAGAAGTTTAGAAACAATTTGGAAGCAAAATAAGAATGATGCAAGAAAATAATGAAAAATTAGTCAACAGCCTGTTAAAGGAGAACCAAAAAATACACTGAAGAAAATCACACCTTAAAAAATAGACTAACTCAAATGGCAAAAGAGGGCCAAAAAGCCAGTGAGGAGAAGAAGAATACTTTAAAAAGCTAAATTTGCCAGATGGAAAAGAAATTTCAAAAAATCAATGAAGACAATAACTCCTTCAAAATAAGATTGGAGAAATTGGAAGGTAATGACATTATGAAAAGTCAAGATAGTATAAAACATATCCAAACAAATGAAAAAAATAGAAGTCTATGTGAAATATCTCATTGGAAAAAAAGCACTGACCTGGAAAATAGATCTAGGAGAGATAATTTAAAAATTATTGGACTACCTGAAAGCCATGATCTAAAGAAGAGCATAGACATCATATTTCTTTTTTTAAGGCAATTGGGGTTATGTAACTTGCTCAAGGTTACATGGCCAGTTATTTTGTGTGGGTGCCAAGTATCTGAGGCCAGAACCAATGCACCCCCTAGCTGCCCAAGACACCATCTTTCAAGCAATTATCAAGCAAAATTTCCCTGACACTCTAGAACCAGAAGGCAAAATAATAATTGAAAGAATTCACCAATCACCTCATGAAAAAAGATCCCAAAAAGAAAACTTCTAGGAATATTATACCGAAATTCCAGAGTTCCCAAGTCAAGGAGAAAATACTTCAAGCAGTCAGAAAGAAACAACTTGAGTATTGTGGAAACACAATTAGGATAACAGAAGACCTAGCAGCTTCTAAGTTAAGGGATCATAGGGCTTAGAATATGATATTCCAGGTTTCAAATTAGCTAGCACTAAAACCAAGAATCAACTACACAGCAAAACTGAGTATAATCTTTCAGGAGAAAATAAGGTCGTTCAATGAAATAGAGGATTTTCAAGCATTTTTGATGAAAAAAAATCATAGCTGAACAGAAAATTCAACTTTCAAATAAAAGAAGCAAGAGAAGCATTAGAAGGTAAATAGGAAAAAGAAATAATAAGGAACTTATTGAAGTTGAACTATTTATATTCCTACATGTAAAAAAACCCCACTAATTGTAACTCATAAGTTTGTTCTCAGTATGAGGATAGTTGAAGGAAATATATGTTTAAATATATGTGTACATATATACATATACATATATATATATAAGAGTGTACATGTATATAAATAATATATATGAGTGTGGGCATATGTATATTCATTTATACATGGACAGAGGGCACAGGATTAGTTGAATATGAGGGAATGATATCTAAAAAATAAAATTGAGATGAAAGAGGAATTTATTGGGAGAAGGAGAAAGGAGGAGATAGATTAGGCTAAATGATCTCATATAAAAGAGGCAAGAGAATGTTACGATGGAGTGGAAGAACAGGAATATAAAAGAAAAAGGAACAACCATATTCTCCTTGAGTTTGGCTTAAGGAGGGAATAATATACACACTCAATTGGGTATATAACCCTACAGGAAAATAGGGAGGTAGGGAAAAGGAGGGGGAATAATAGGAGGCAGGGCAGATTGGGGGAGAGGGCAGTAGAAGAAAATATTTTTGAAAAGGGATAGGGTCAAAGGAGAAAATGGAATAAGTGAGGGGTGGGATAGGATGGAGAGAAATATAATTGATGTTTCACAATATGACAACTATGGAATTCATTTGGGTAACTGCACATGTACAACCTATATTGAATTGCTTGTCTTCACAGTGGGGACAGGTGAGTAGGGAGGAAGGGAAAAAATCTGGAACTCAAAGTTTTAAAAACAAATGTTTAAAAAATGTATTTTTTTACATATAAGTGGGAAACAAAATATATAGGTACTAGGGTATAGAGGTCCATTTTGCCCTGCTAGAAAGTTGGGTGGTGATGGTGGATGATAGAAGGGAGAATGGATTGGGAGAAGGGGTATTCAGTTTGATTGCTATTTTGGGGTGGTGTGTAGGGTAAAGATGGGGAGGAAAATTGTAACTCAAAATGTTATGGAAATGAATGTGAAGAACTAATAATAAATAAATAAAAAATAAATGAATGAATAAATAAATAAATAAATTTAATTAAAAAAAAAAGAAAAGCCAGAATCTAATAATTTGAGCAACAAAAATTTTTAAAAAGGCAAAACAATCTGTGGCCTTATAATAGAGGTAAGTTCAAAAGGCCTCCATAACTCAGTAACTCTTTTTTTTTTCTTTTTGGAGGGCAATTGGGTTTAAGTAACTTGCCCAAGGTCACACAGCTAGGTTTTGTGTGTGTGTGTGTTAAGTGTCTGAGTCCAGATCTGAACTCAGGTCCTCCTGACTCCAGGGCCAGCACTCTATGCACTGTGCCACATAGCCACCCCAATAGCTCAGTAACACTTGAGGACATCACCAAATATGTGCTATATGATAATGAGTATTTATGGTAGTTAAGCTTAGTTATGGTAGTTAAGAAATAGTTAAGCTCTGCTTACTGTGCTTAAGAAGGCAGGGAAGATAGAATGCATTTTTCAGCAATGACTTTCCTCCAGAATGCTTAAGGTAAATCAGGTTTGGTAATTAAAGAAGTAAATTTGTATTTGTGTAATAGTGTATTAGCTTATGATACTGGATGAAGCTGCTTGATAGAGAGAATTGGGCCATGAACTTGCTTGGATGTAATCTCTCCATTAGATTGTAAATTCTTTGGCAACAGAGGGGCAGTTCTGGATTGATTTTGTATCCCCAGGACTTAGCAGCATGCCTGGTGCATAGTAGGTTCTTAATAAATGATTCTTCTCTTTTAGGCTTCTAAAAAAATAAAAAGAAAAGAAAAGTATGAATTGGTCTCATGTCATGGAGGAGCTCAAGAATGATTTTGAAAATCAATTAAGAGAAGTAGAAGAAAAATTGGGAAGAGAAATGAGTGTGATGCAAGAAAATCATAAAAAACAAGTCAACAGCTTGCTAAAGGAGATCCAAAAAAATACTGAAGAAAATAATACCTTCAAAATGGAATAAGTCAAATGGCAAAAGAGGTCCAAAAAGCCAATGAGGAGAAGAATGCCTTTAAAGCAATATTGGCCAAATGGAAAAGGAAGTCCAAAAGCTCCCTGAAGAAAATCATTCCTTCAGAATTAGAATGCAGCAAATAGAAGCTAATAACTTTATGGCTAATCGAGATATTATAAAAGATATCCAAAAGAATGAAGAAATAGAATACAGTGTAAAACATCTCATTGGAAAATAGATCCAGTAGAAATACTTTAAAATTGTACTAACATTTGTACTAACTAGTACTAATTAGTTGTACTAACAACTCATTGTACTAACCATAAGTCATGATCAAAAAAGATTCTAGAGCTAATCTTTCAAGAAATTATCAAGGAAAACTGCCCTGGTTTACTAGAATCAGAGGGTAAAATAGAAATGGAAAGAATCCAATCACTTCTTGAAAAAGATCCCCAAAAGAAAACTCTTAGGAGTGCTATTGCCAAATTACACAGTTCCCATGTAAAGGAGAAAATATTATAAGCAGACAAGGAGAAACACTTTGAGTATTGTGGAAACACAATCAGGATAACACAAGATTTAACCGGTTCTGTATTAAGGGATCAAAAGGCTATTCCAGAGGTTAAAGGAGTTAGGATTAAACCAAGAATCACCTTCTCAGCAAAACTAAGTATGCTATTTGAGGGGAAAGTATGGAAATTCAATTAAATAGAGTACTTTCAAGCATTCTTGACAAAAAGACCAGAGGTGAACAGAAAATTTGATTTTCAAATACAAGAAACAAGAGAAGGTGGTGGTTAGGTGGCATAGTGAATAGATAACCAGCCCTGGAGTCAGGAGGACCTGAGTTCAAATTTGACCTCAGGTACCTAACACTTACTAGCTGTGTGACCTTGGGCAAGTTATTTAGCTGCTGTTGCCCTGCCCCCTCTAAAAAAAGCAAAGAAAAATAAAGAATCAAGAGAAGCATGGAAAGGTAAGTAGGTAAGATAAATCATAATGAACCTATTAAAGTTGGTTTGGATTCCTACATGAAAAGGAACACACATAGATACATATGTATATACATATCTATATATTTATATATATTTATGTCTCTCTAGGTCTATATATGTACATGCATGTGAATATGTATACATAGACAGAGGGCACAGGATGAGCTGAATATGAAGGGATGATATCTAAAAAATATAATTAAGAGGTGAGAGAGGGATATATTGGGGGGAGAAAGGGAGAGAGTATAGGTAAATTATCTCACATAAAAAAGGCAGGAGAAAGCTGTTACAATGGAGTGGAACAGCAGGGAGGTGAAAGTGAATGAGTCAACATCCCTTTCATTGAATTTGCCTTAAGGAGGGAATAACATACTCTCAATTTGGTATTTTTCCATACAGAAAAATAGGGGAGTAGAGTATAAGAGGGGAGGGGCCAGAAGGGAAAGCACATTGGGGGAGGGTGAAAACTAAAACAAACACTTTTGAAAAGGGACAAGATCAAAGGGGAAAATTGTATAAGTGGGAGACGGGATAGGAGGGAGGGAAATATAATTAGTCTTTCACAATATTGCTACTATGGACACATGTATAACCTGTATTTAATTGCTTCTCTTCTCAATAGATGTGTGTGAGGAGGGAAGAAGGGAGAGGATCTGGAATTCAAAGTTTTAAAAACAAATCTTAAAAAAAATGTTTCTACATGCAACCAGGAAATAAGATATATTAGCAATGGGGTACAGAAATTCCTCTTGCCCTACAAGAAAGTAAGGGGACAGAGGATAAGGGGGAGATAGAAGAGAAGGTTGATTGGGGGAAGGGGTTATCAGTATGTGTAATAGTAATGGAATTTAAAGATCTACTATATTGGCTTGGTTTTTGGATTGATTTTGTTGAAAATCAGAGCTCATGAATCCTACTTGTGGGATGGACTTGTTGACATGAAAAGAGAGGGCTGAACTGGGAAGAGCTGTTGACATGAATTTAGAGAGGCACAAGCAGAGAGAGAGGCAGAAGAATTTTTGGGGAGCAGCATTGTGGAGGCAGAGAGATGGAAAGGGTTACTGAGTGCCAGTTCGAACTTCCTAGGACTTTTGAGTCACTTTACCAGGTCCACCACTTTACTTTGAGTACAAGACTTTTTAGTCACTTTACCAGGTAACACAGCTAATGGCTGAGGTCTGATCTTCCTAATTCTAGGCTCTATGTACTATGTAACCTTTCTTGAAATTCTTGCAATATGATATCCAGACCTTCTTTGTAATGGTTTTCAACTAGTTCAATGAGTAAAATAGTTCCTTTTTTATTTTCTAGATAAGTAGTTTTTCAATATGAGCTACATCATATTTCTTTATAGATCTTTTTCCTCCATGTTTGACTTTATTTTAATATTTCTTCTGTTATGGAATCATTAATACTTGATCCATTCTAATGGTAAGTGAATGTATTACTTGAGTAAGGTCTTGTACCTTATATACAAAACTACTAATTGTTATTCCAAGTCTTTTGCCTACAACTATCATTTCTTTTGTAATTCTATTGCCTAGTATTCTCATTTTATGTATTAAATTATTTTTAACCTTTTGATTTGGGTTTTCCAGAAATTTAAATTGATATGGCCAAGGTACATTTTCCTTCCAAAGTTTTACTTTTTTGTTGTTTGTTTGTTTGTTTTGTTTTTAATTTATGTTAGGACCAGGCTCTGTGCATGGCTGGTGGTACTGGCATGGCCTTGTATGGTTCTGGTTTATGTTATCTGTGTTCCTGCTACAACATTCTTAAGTTACTGTATCCTGCATTCTTCAAGGTTCAATAAGTTTAGCCATGGGCTATGGAGCTATAATTCTTCAATAGACTCTACACTATCTGATTTAGGGAAATTAATTATTCTCTACCCCCCTGGACTAAGTTCTACATTCTAGTTTGTGTGGTTGTCCTTGTGGTGCATGGGCCCTTGAATTGAATACCACATTTACTGAAAGACTCTGGAAGTTTCCAAGTTTCCTTGCTGTCTGTTTGTCATTGTTCTGGTGTTGGGGGTTGAATTTCATAATCCTGTATTGGAAACAATGGGACAAACAATAAGTCTTAGAATAAGTCTGCAGGTATGAGTACATGATATCTTTCTAGGGGTCAGGGAAATAGTGCTGAAGGTTTATTCTTAACTGCTGAGATAAATCTGTGATGTCTTCTCTGAGAAAGAGGCACGGTAAAAAGGATCTGTTTTGTGTCTACATCTTGGTCTACAATCTAACCTTGGATTAAAGAAAATTTACTAAGATCCTTTTCTGATTCTGAGATTGGGTTCCAGGAACTTTATTTTAAGTACAAAGTTCAAAGCTATATGAGATATCAATTAGTAAAAAAATACCTCTCCTTTAAACAGAGGTTGGAGTCTCTATCAAACTTTACATTTATGTTTCTCTTTAGTTTTTAGACAGCTAATTGATGTAGAGAAACACAGCATCAGACCCAGACATGGAGTTAGCAAAACCTGATTTCAAATCCAGCCTCAGAACTTACTAGTGTGGCCCTGGGAAAGTCATTTAATATTTGCCTCAGTTTTCTCATCTTTAAAATGGCTATTATAGTAATAGCATATAAGTCCCAGGTTTGTTATGAGGAGGAAATGAGATAACAGTTGTAAAGCACTTCCAAAAATTTTTAGCACATAGTAAGCAATACAAAAATGTAAGCTATTTATTATCATTATTAATCCCTTTGAAATAATAGGAAAATTCCATTTTCTGTAAATTTTTTGGTAATGGGAATTTCCTCAGCCCACATTTTCTGATTTGAAATATTTAGAAAGCCAATGAAGCTACTTGCTATTTCCTTTTTCTTCTATAACTTTCTTCTCCTTTTGCTTCTTAGAGGGGTATGCTAATGCCACACTTTCTCTATTGTTGTTCTTACTAGGTTGTCAAATTATAGCTGTTCCCTGGAGAGTAACCAAGTTACCTAAACTTATCTGAATATGATTATTATAAAACAGTGCTTCAGTTTGGCTAATTTTTCCATATATTCTCAAGTCTATGGTTGATATGGGTGGTTTAGACATCTTATTTTAAGTGGAATGGGGTGGAGTAAATCAAACATCTCACCCTTATACATGCATTACCTTGTGTGAAACTCACAAAACATGATCAAGTCTTCCTCATCTTTCTCTCAGATTCAAGGTACTTAATTCTTTAGCATGAAAATTTAAAGGAAATTCAAAATATAACCACATTCCAGCAATAAAACCCTCTTTGAGAAATTATGTATGTCTAGGGATTTTGTAAAATCTTTCAAACACATGTATTATCTTTTTTTTTTTTTGGTCTTGTCTCATGAATACACCCATGCAGTAATTTAAAGTATTCTTCCCCAACATACCTTACTACAAGCAGTGAGAAAATACTGCAAAAAGAGTCAATATGGAGTTTCACAAGAATGAGTAATGCTAGAGTTCTAATCTACTTATGAATCCATAAATACCACCAAAACACTCATTAATCATGCAAAATGATTAATGGAAAAATGGAAAATTAATTAATGGAAACAATTAAAGGAAATAATGAGTAAAATATGAGAGTGTGTAATCTTACAGATGGGTTTTTGACTTTGAAATCACTAAGAGTTGGGTACAAGTTCTGCCTTAACTACCTATGAGTCAGGTGATAGTAGAGTATAACTTAAGCTTTCAATGTGCCAGGCAACTCTCTACAATAATGTTCCTGAAAGATTAATCAGTGGAGAAAATTTCCCTATGAGACACTAATTATACAAATTAAATCACAGTTTGGGGGTGGGGTCAATGCTAAACTAATGTTATAGGAAAAGGAAAAAAAAGAATTATAGCTGTAGAAATAGAGGCAAGTCAAAATCTTTTTCAGATAAGACTTTCCAGGTAACCTTTAAGATTCACAGAAGAGGTGCATATGTAGGATTGTGACTTCTAAATTTCCTTTTGTTATTAAGGTCTAAGCCAATCATTATGGTATCATTTTGGCATAGTGATAATGGATCTAGAAACAATGGAAACATTCACTTACCTTCTTAAGCACTGTCTAGATCTGATAAAGTAATTGGTACAACTATGGAAGAAGTTCAGCCACAGGCTTATGCAGGAGTTGAACAATGTTTTGTCTTTTTTCTCCCTTCTGCTGCATTAGGCTTTTTCTGTCTGGCAGTCTAATGAGAACAGAGCCACTACTTTTACAATGGAATTGTATCTCTAAGGGAAGCAAAGAGAGTGATAACCTTTAAAATATGTCTGCTAAAGATAATCACCACTATAGCATTTATCCAAGTAGGCCTGTTTCTTCATAAGATAGTGATGCCCTTTAGTCATGATTTCCTTTTTTCCCTTCAAGGAGCAGTTGCAAAAGAAAGCTATTGAAATATCACTATCAAAAATTACCCTTAATTAAAATGAGTATCTTTAGGACAATTATGGAAGGACTTTACTATAATACAAAAATTCATATATACTTTGGTTAAAAGCAAAGTATACTTCACATTGTCTCTCTACTATGTCTCTCAGAAAACTTAAAAAGATTTCTTTCTTAGATTTTTTTTGTGTCCATTCTGTCCATCATTCTTTCCTCTTTTTAAATCTTGTTGTAAAAGAGTTATGAAATAATCATCTTTGCAAACACAAAGAACTAGATAAAATTCATTTATTAATTAATTATTTTTTCACTCCCTGAACAAGTTAGGCTGATTGAATTTATGTACATAAATTAGATTCATAGGAATGCTTAAAGTAACTTCTATGATTGCCTTCAAACAAAAAAAAATTGTCTATTGTATTTCTATCATTAATGAGCAAATAATTGAGCTCATTCCATCTACATAGTATATAACACTGAAAAAAATTGAGACAATACAGTAGAGTTTGAATATGAATCAACCCAATGCAAATCAATAAATATAGACCAATTACTGATAAAGAGAAATGTAATGTTAAATCATATTATTAGAAAACAAAACATAGTAATTCTTTACCTTGAGGAGCTTGAACACAATTGTTACACAATATATAGAACACAAAGAAAAAGTTGAGATGGGAGGGACCATTACTAATTTGAGATAAAGAGGAAGGCATCACAAAAGAGAAGGTTTAGAAGTGGATAACTAGATTTTATTTCCAATTTTGCCATTAGAGAGTTGTGAGTTTTGAAAGGTTGTGAGTTTTGTGCCTCAGTTTCTTCATTACAAGAGTAAGTCCTTGGAACTGATGTTAAAATTTTCTTTCAGTTCTAAAATGCTATAACCTGTAATAGATTTTCTTTTGGGCTTTTTCATCACTATTCTCTGATGGCATTCTTACAGCAAGCATCAATGCCTAAACTGCATTCTTACCTTAAAAAAGTTAGAGGGTCACCACAGGCCACAATGCAGTCTTTTTGATTTTGACTCTGTAGGACTTGCATAGACCTAAACTATTTAGGTTGGTTTGTTTTTATGTTTGTAATGGCAAGTCATAATCTATATTCCATTTCACATTTTCAAAGCTGTGGAAGATCACTGTAGTTCTGTCACTTGAGGTCTAAGCAGAGGACTGGAAGGAGCTAGAGATGAATGGTTTTTACTTGCAAATGAAAAAGAGCTTTTATTTCTATTATGCACTAGTGCTTGACTCAAAAATGCAGGCCAAACAAAACTAAAAGAAATATCAAAAGAAGTAATAAGTCAGCTTCCGAAGAGGGAACTTGTGACTGTGGACTGCCTGACTGTCATCAGAAGCCAAAATGAAATAGGCAGCATGGATAGTAGGCAAGGTAAGTTAAATTTTAATTAAATTGGTTTGCCTATCTAAATAGACCAAGACTTTTGAAGGTTAGTGAAAAGTTAACTGAAGTGTCTTGTGGGATGTGATCTATTAGTTAGTTTGGTGTGGTTCTAAAGATGGGTTATGACTTTTCCAAATGTAGTGACTTTTCCAGTTTATTGTTCCATAGGCATTGTCTTAGGAAGGAGAAAACAATTACTCCTTCAAATAACATATGAAGAATTGTCTTCAAGATTGGGAAGCAAACTCCAACATAAACATTTTATATTTCCTTTGATTAGAATGTGAACTTTTTGAGAAAAAGAGATTGTTGTTTCTTTGTATACTGAGCACTTAGCACAGTATTTGGCACATAGTAAGTAAGCACTTAATAAGTGCCTTTCTATTACCTCTCCTTCCATAGGGAAAGACAGCATAAAGGCTTAGTGGATAGTATAAGAGACTCAAAATTTAAAAGACTTGTTTCTAGATTCTGTCTCACACTTATGTACTGCAAGCAAAATATACACAGTCCCTATAGTAGTTATTAATATGCCAGCAGAATTGTGGATTTCAACATATAACAGACTCTCCAAATATAAGACAGAACCAAAACATTTATTCAAGCACCAGAAAACTGAATACAAACACCAGAAAACCAATTCCATCATAGCAACAAAGAAATGTATACATAAGAGCAATTCAGGGGTCAGTGTCATCCCCAAGCCTTCCCCCTGTGTAATGTAATGCCAAGCAAAGGCAACTTCCCAAAGTTCAAAATACCAGCATAAGTGCTCTCCATTTTATTCAGTGAAAAATTAAGAACAGAGAAGATCAAAGTATGACATCATTCAAAATACAGCATTTACTAAGTGTGATTCAATAATCTCCAAGTACTACCTGATTTAATCAAGTACTACCCCACCCCAGGACATTACATTCATTTAATCAATTACAAAGTCCCTGTTCTAAATACTACTCCACCCCTAGGCTGTACCTTCATTTAGTCCATCACAAAGCCCCTCTTCTCAAATGGAGATTAGTTTCCAATCATAAGTAAAGTACATTCATTTGTTTAATCATAGAACACAACAAGGTCAAAACTTTCCCACCCCTGGATCACAATTGAATCTACCCCAGAGTTACAAGTTTAAGCATAGCACTTAATACCCAAATAGAGGTCTTCATCTTGACAGGAGGCAAGTTCTCAGCAATCTTTGTTCCTGGGGAAGCAAAGCTTAGCAAGGACACAAGATACATTGCCAGTCTCTTCATTAATTCATTCTCTGTCTGCAGAACAGATCTAGGATCCCTGAAAACAGTAGCAAAACTCTCTTCCAGGATTTCTCTAAACATACAACAAGAAAATCCTTCTTCAGGACTTCTGAACCAACAACAAGCTTCCAAGTTTTCTGCAGCAACAGCACTGTCCTTCACCAGTGGACAGTATTCACTCTCTGTCTGCAGAACAGTCTCAGTAGCTCTGAACCAACAGCAAGGTTCCAAGTCTTCTGCAACAACAGGACTGTCCTTCACCAGTGGACAAATCTGTCAAAACAACATCAAAACAGACAAAGTACCAGCATAACAGCCATGTCTCCTCAGTCCTTGGCAGCTCTGGGTGGCAGGTCTCAAAAGTCCTGGGCAATTCAAAGTGGCCCTCAACAATCCTCTCAGTTTCTCTCTGCCTCCAAAGGTGCTGCTTACAAAAAGTTCTTCTGCCTCTCTCCTGTGTCTCTCTAAATTTACATCACCAGCTCCTCCCACTTCAGCCCTCTCTTTTCACATCAACAAGTCAATCCCTCAAATGGGATTAACAAAGTCTGGGTTTTAACACAATCAAACAAAAAAACCAAGCCAATACAGGGGGATCTTTATATTCCATTGCTATTACACCCTGCCAGGCCTTTCCCACAAACAAACATTCACAGCTCACTGCCTGCTTCCTCTATCTTCTTCAGCTCTAACCTCTCTGACCAACTTCCTCTGGGCTCTGCTCCACCCTTTGTGATCCACTGGCTCAGCAAGCTCCTCCCACCACAGGCTTTATGTGATTCAAACTCATGTGTCTTAGGCTTCCATGTGACTTAAGCAGGTCACATGGGCCTATTAATGAAAGGTAAAGATATTCCCATTTACATTACTGTTATAACTTACAAGATTTACAATCCTGGGCAAGTCACTTAATCACTTTATATCTTGGTTTTCTCATCTGTATAATGAAGAAATTGAACAAGATAGCCTCTAAGATTCCTTACAGTAGTAAATCCATAATCCCATGGCCCTATTTATTCAATACCATTGTTTCCAGAGGTCCTGGTGAAGAAGGAAAAAAAAGATAAAATTGTAGTTAGAAAGAGCAAAGATACCTACTCTCCACATCAGTGAGAGCCTTCATAGGGCATCATATCCAGGTCTTTAGAGTACCTCAGAGAAAATGTAGAAAACTTGGAGAGTCCATAGGAATAAGGAAATAAGGATTTGCTAAGCATTTACTCAGTAAAAAGTACTGTGCTAAGCACTTTTGATGAATATTTTCTCATTTATATAACAGCCCTGCAAGGTGAATGCTGTTATTATTATCTACCTGGTTCATATTATCTTAATAAATATTGAATTCTCAAAGAGTGGAGACTATTGGAAAGAAAGCTATATTTGGGGACAGATAACTTGCATTCTTATTGTAACCCTATCATTTACTATGTGATCAACCTTGGAAAAAACTTTACAGGGATTAAATGTTCTCATTTTTTTTTTTGTAATAAAACAGTCTAAAGAATCTTTATATTTCCTTCAATCACTAAGTGAACTAAGATATAATTTTCCATCTAAATTTTATATAGTTCTTTAAACTTACCATAACAATTTATTTTTATTTTATTATTATTATTTTTTTGCTTTGGGGGGGGGCAATTGGGGTTAAGTGACTTGCCCAAGGTCACATGGCTAGTTTTTGTGTTAAGTATCTGAGGCCGGATTTGAACTCAGGTCCTTCTGACTCCAGGTCCAGTGCTCTATTCACTGCACCACCTAGCTACCCCTACCATAAAACTTTTAATACAGTATGACCTGCAAACAACTTGCAAAGACTCATTCCATATTAAATAGAATATTTATAGCATCACTTCTTGTGGTGGCAAGGGATTGGAAACTGAGTAGATGTGTATCAGTTGGAAATAGTTAAAGAAACTGGTCCATGAAAGCAGTGGAATATTACTGTGCCATAAGAAATGAAAAAAAAATGATGAATATGGAGAAGCTAAAGATGCTTTAAATGAACTGATGTAGAGTGAAGCAAGCATAGCAAACAAAAACAAAAACCAAGAACAACCCAGATGCAAAATGAGTACAATGAAGTAAATAGAAAAAAATAAAAAGATTACCCCAAGAACATTTTTAAAAGTTGCAGAATTACAGAGAACAAGCATGTCCCCAAAGAAGAAATATAAGAAAATAGTTTCATTCATTCCTTTATTGAAGTGGGAAGTTCAGCCAAAGGTCTAGAATATTGATCATATCAGCAGATATTTTTCTATGTATCAATTGGTTTTCCTTTTTTTTTCTCTTCTTTGCAGCATATTTTCAATAAATATTTCTGAACTGAATTAAGATCATAACATCTTCTTGCCTCTAAAATGGGGAAGCTAAAACAACACTGATTCCTCTCACATTATGTAGTTTAAGCTCTTATTATAATTTTTCCATGCCTATTATAAATGTATAAAACATTTTACTCAATTTTGGGAAAGTATAGAAATAGAGAATACAGTTTCTTTTCTCTTTAATTTTTTTTTGTGAAGTCATACAAAACATTTCCATATTAGCCACAGTGAAAAAAATAAATGAATGAATGAGTAATAGCAATAAATCTAAAGAAAGTGAGATTTGGAAGCTGGGAAGGAGTTATAGAAAAAAAGTAATAAGTTCAGTTTTGAACATGTTTTAAAGATGAATATTAAATCTCTAATTTGAGATGTCTGACAGGGAGATGGAGATGAAAAATTTGAGGTTAACAGAGAGTTTAGGGACTGAAAAGCAAATTTGAGCATCATCATCACAGAGGCCAAGGGAGCTTATAAGAACACCAAGTGAAATAGCATAGAGGGAGAAGAGGAGAGGCCTGATGGAACACATACATAGAGATTCAGCAAAAGAAAGTGATTTCTGGCCCAGCACTATTAGCGGCTTGATAAAGTTCATAGAAAGAGGGAGAAAAAAAACTATAAAGGAGTTGAAATTTTGGAGACTTCTGCATTCTTACTCTAATTCCCAATCATCTTTTATTTCTACAGGGAAAGATTCAAAACACCCAATGTATATTTGTAGATCTATTTCTATTTAAGAACTGTTAATGTCTATGAAACACAGTTCCTTCGACCAGGAAAAAGTTTCTCTACTCTTGGCTTCTCCCATGTTTCTGTGTGCATTTGTCTTCTGTACTTCTGAGGCAGTCACTGACTTAATTTGTATAGAATTTCAATGTTGTCCCTTTGTAATATCCCCAGAACAGTCACTTTAAATCTTTGTGTACCATGTACCACTTTGACTTTCCGATTAAACTTATGGACTCTTTTTCAAAGTCATGCTTTTAAATGTATAAGTTAAAAAACATATCATTGCAAAGGAAAACAATTATATTGAAAAACTGCATTCAAAATGTTAAAAAGTAAACAAAAAAGAAATCTCTAGTCTCCAAGTTAATAACCCCACTCTACAACTTTTCTTTTCCAACTTCCTCAGCACATTTAAAGAAACCATATGTAAGAACTAGTTGGATGGAGTTTGAAAAGAAAATGAAACTAATGTAATCACATGGGAATTGGCTACACTTCCTTTGTCAAGAAAGACCATTTTTCTCTTGTCAGTGAATTTGGAAGATGGATAGAAAAAAGTCTGATCAAGAGTTTGAAGGAATACTATGATTCCCTTAGAGATTTCAGTTATTTAGTGGGGGGAAAAATCCTTTTCTTTAAAGAAAATGATTTCCACGATAGCAGAAAAAATATGGAAATTTGGCATGTACAGTAAATGATTCTTTAAGGGATACATTCGGCATGAACCCATATAGTATTCTGAAAGAATATCTTCCATTACAAATAACACCTTGGTGAGTAATTTCATCTCTGCACAATTGTATTAAAATCATTGGAAGTTGTGGAAAAGCACCCATAGATAGAAATTAGGATTTGAATTACTGTGAACTGTGTAGTTTTTCTTCTGTTTTTGTATGTTTACAATTTAACAAAATTGAATCAATGTAAATGAGGGAACAGTTTGACTTTTAGCTTTATGTTGTGTTTTTAGATTAATTTTAAAATAATTTTTGGAGGTGGGAAGTGATATAATACATATTAAACAAAAACTTTTCTTTTTTTAAAGTAAAATACTTATTGCAAACTTGAGTTAATATTATTGGTTAAGTATTCAATGTGGCCAATTCTCCTGAAAGTCATTAAATTTTTTGTGTTCATCATGCAAAAATAGGATGCTGATATTGTTCATTTACATGCCATTAGTTCTACAACTCATATTTTATGAAAGACAATACCTAACAACTTAATCAAGCACCATAAATGTGACTAAGATATCTTTAGTTTAAGGATTTGGTAATATTTAGCATGCAGAACAGTTTTTTTTAATAGATATTTTTCTAAAATGTTATTTAAATTTTTTTCCTTCTCTTCTTTTTAAAATTTCGACTTCCAAATTTTCTACTTCCCTTCTGGCTCTACACTATCCACTTAGAAGGCAAGAAATATGTTATAAATTATACAAGTGAAATCAAGCAAAATATATTTCCATATTAGCCATATCACCAAAAAAAAGCAAAAACGAAATAGTGCAGAAAGTTATACTTCAAATTTCATGTGGAGTTCATCATTTCTCTCACAGGAGGTGGATGGCATTTCTACCTAGTGCGTATTTGAAATTGTTTGGAATCTTTGTATTGATCAGAGTAGTCAAGTATTTTTTTTCTTTTTTTTTTCCTCAGAGTTTATGTTTAACTCTTTGTTAGTGTAAGGCTTTTCTTCAATGGTGAGGGCACAATCTCTCAAACTTCAGAGGTATTGTGCAGATATTTTTGGAGGTAATTCTAGAGATCTGTACATTTTTAGTTTTTCCAAGGTGGTATGATCTAAGGAGAGGTGTTTACTATTCTCCTGGTCTGTTCTCTAGTCTATGAATGATCACAAGCACTCTTTTCTGCCTTGAAACTCTGAAGATGGTCCTCCCTCCATTGTGGACACAAGTTCTGCTTGTCCTCACCCTGGGACTGCCACCCAGCACTATGACTTGGGTCTGAGTAAGGGCAAAGCAATGAAGACTTGCCTCAGTGCTAGAAAAGAGATCCCTGTTTTCTCCTTCCAAAGAGTTATTTGACTCTTACTGTCTTTGGTTGGAGAGCTGCGGAAGCAGTCACTATTAGTGCTGACAAAGTCACTCTCAAGATCTGCTCCTGGTTTGTGAGAGTCAGGGCTGGGTGTTTGTGGCCTTCACTGGACTGCTATTCACTCTCACCCAGGTGTGACAGATATTTCCAGCTGACCAGAAAGCTTTTGTCTTTGGAATCTGTGGATTAAGAGACCTGGAAACTCTCACTGCTGTCACTGATTCAGCCACCCCAAGGCCTGCTATGGGTTTTCCTGGTATCAGTCAGCACTAGTGTGGCCTTCACTCTCAGATAGTTCTCCTCTCTCACCTTGGTGCAGCAGACCTTTCTGGTAACCTTCTAAGTTGTCTTGGACTGGGAATTTATTGCCTCTATCTTTTTTATGAGTTCTCCTTCACTAGAATTTGTTTAGAGTCATTTTTAAAGGCATTTGGAGGCTTTGGGGGAAGATTTCTGGCCAATCCCTGCCTTTGCTCCACCATCTTCCCTCCCATAAACATCACTTTTGTTTCCTTTTCTCTCATCCAACCTTTCAAACCTTTGTGATTAACATCACTGTAAAGAAATTGTTTCTCCAAGGATTTTCAATTGTTTTCACTAAAGATCTCTTAGTTACTCTTTCTGACTTTTTTACCCTTTTCCCTGAGGCCTAATCCTTGATTTCTTTGTTAATTTATACTCACACACAAACACACAGAGACACATATGTGTGTAGTATACATATATACACATACATACTATATATGTAGGAGTTTGTATTTGTGTGTGTAAATCAATAGAATAGGGAAGGGAAAACAACTTAATTTTGGAGCAAGACATTGAAAAAGCCATAAACAAATTTTCAAAATGGGAGTTTTAAAAAAATCTAAGATCAGATAAATTCATGAATGTGATCTATCATTCAATGAATAATTTATTCCAATATGAGATAAATAACAAAAATAGGAAAAAGTAGAAATCTTACCAAATTATTTCTATGACATATAAAAATATAATTGTTCATTCATAAACCAGGGAGAATCAAAACAGAAAAAAAAACTACAGAACAATATCCCTAATGAACATAGATGCAAATATCTTAAATAAATTATTAACAAAGATATATGTATCAAAGAATATATACTATGAACAGACTAAATTTATATTAGGAATGTAGATTTGGTTTAATATTAGAAAAAATATAAACAAATAATATAATAATAAAACCAACAAAAATTTTATTATTAGATGCAGAAAAATATTTTGACAAAATATAATGCCAATTCCTGTTAAAAATACTAGAAAACATAAGAACAAATGGATCTTTCCCGTAAATAATAAATGGTATATATCTAAATCCAAGATTATTTTTGTGAATAAATACAGGAGTGAAACAAGGATGTCAATTTTCAAAATTTCTATTTGATATAATCCTAGAGATTTGGGCCATAGAAATGACAAGAAAATAAAATTAAACCTGAAACCATGAAAAAGAGGGGGGGGGGGGAATCACTTTTTGGAAGTGGTTGTATACTTTAAAAATGTCCTCAAAGGTAAACTAAAATTATTCCCAATAATGAATATCTTTAACAAACTTATATTATATCAGATAAATTCATAAAAAATCATTTCAATATGATATCAATAAAATCCAGCAAGTAATAAAATAGATAGAAATTCTATTTAAAATTATTGCAAAATTTATAATATACTTGGAAGTCTTCTTTCCAAGGTACTCAAAAGAACTATTTAAATAAAACTCCAATGATTTTTACAGAAACCATGCCATCCCTAAACAACTGGAAAAATGTTCATGAATAGGATGGGCCAATAAAATAAAATTGTAGTACTACTATATCTTATTAATTTATTCAATGTCATTTCACTAAAATACCAAGCAATTTCTTTATAAAACTAGAAAAAATAATAACAAAATTCATAAGAGGAATAAAAGAACAATAACCTCAAAAGAATGAAAAGAAATGGGAATGAAGGGGACCTACTTGTTCTAGCTCTCAAACTATCATAATTCAAAGCAGCAATTATTATATACAAATTTTACTAGTTGAAAAATTGAAAGAACAATCAGTTGGATAGAACCAAGCATTCAGAAACAAATGAGTCTAGTTCATTAATATTCAGCTAAAAAGCAGACCATATCTATTGAGATAATGACTCAATATTAAAGAAAAAAAATGGAAAATTTGGAAATAAGTATGGAAGAACTAAGTTCTATACTCTTTCCTTTATCTCAGTAGATTCAGTGAGATTTATTATTATTTTTGTGCAAAATGTTATAAAATCTTTACATGTAGACTGAGTCTCTCCCCTGAGTTTCCAAGTGCCTGTTGGACATTTCAAGCTCAATGCCACATAGACATTTCAAACTCAACCTGTCCAAAACAACAAATTATCCTTTCTCCCAAACTCATTCTTGTGAACTTTGCTATTGCTCTGAAAGTCATAATGACTTTTCTTCTTGACTCCATATATCACTCAATTTCCAAATATTGCTGTTCTATGTCCACAATGTTTCTCATAACTGAGCCTTTTTTTATCTACTCAGAGTTAACACCTGAGTTCAGGCCATTAGCATCTCTCACCTGGATTGTTACAAAGTTGGTGTAATTAGGCTCCCAGCCTCTAGTCTTGGTTACTGTAAATTCATACTCAAAATAGCAATTGAATGTATTTTCCTTATTTCATATCAATTTATGTTTATATTCAGTTTATTTTTGAACAGTTTATGTAGACACATCTCTTGCATAATTTTATGATATGTTAACATTTTTGTTGAGAGATGCTTGTTTTGAGAAATCTCTAAAACTGAGTTTTGTCCTACCAAGGCAAATTCATATATTTGCAACTGACAAACAATAGACAAAAAAAGTTATTATTGTCATATATATCTCTTAGTAAACCATGGGCCTGCAAGGATTTCCTTCTTTATAATGTTTGCAAAGGCCCAATTGTCCCCTTATTATATACATTATCTATCTATCTATCTATCTATCTATCTATCTATCTATCTATCTAT
>NW_027187372.1:10669870-10721748 GCF_028583685.1 Petaurus breviceps papuanus
CTATCTATCTATCTATCTATCTATCTATCTATCTATCTATCTATCTACATCTGTGTATGCATATACATTATATATGTACATATATGCATATATGTGTGCATATATGCACGTGTGTATATAATACCTCTGATACTGCATAGACTAATTTTACATGTTATAGGGATGAAAATACAGGCAAAAGTTAATAAGTGCAGTCTTCTAGTTGTCTTTTTTACTAAATGTTTTCTAATGATGATCTTTTCTACAGCTTCAGACTTTTAATTATTTCAAGCTATCCAGAAAGCCAATAACAAGTGTCTTTAAAATTGTTTCACCCTGTTCTAGGTATTGTTTAAGGCCTAGAAATTGTCTGTTGACATTCAACCATGTTTCTCTGTTGATTGTTCTTACAGATGCAGGATACTTCAATGTATGTGTTGATCAAAACTCCTATTTGAACATTAGCCTGTTTGCTACACCTAACTAAATAAATCGCATGATTAGAGGTTTGGAGATTGTATTAAAAAAGTTATGAGGGACAGCTAGGTGGCACAATGAATAGAGCTCCGGCCCTGGAGTCAGGAGGACCTGAGTTCAAATATGGCCTCAGACCTTAACACTTTCTAGTGGTGTGACCTTGGACAAGTCACTAAACCCTAATTTCCCTGCCCTCCCCCCTCCAAAAAGCAAGAAAAAAAAAGAAGAAAAAAGAATTATAATTCAGCATTTCAAGTCATGATAAACCTTATTTGCGTCTTTATTTTTTTAATCAGGAAATCTTGTATTTACTGAGTCATGAAATCCTTTATGTTTCTGCGTTAATGGTTACCTGTGTGTATAAGTAATTCTGTAGGCATTGAAAAAAGTTTCCCAGACTCTGTACAAGGTTATAGCAGTAGGTCCTACATTTTAGATAAGCTACCAATTAATTTTAGTGTGTACAAGTAATTACAATATAAGTGAGACAATGGTAAGGGCATTGGAAAACTCAAAGAGTCAGGTATATGACATTAAATGAACTGGGTAGACAGAGACAGCCAGGAAGACCAAGAGAAAAAAAAATTTGATTAACCAAAACAAGGTTTGTGCTTCCTACCCTAATTTTTGATTCTCGGTTTATAACTTCTCTGCTCTCCTCACTTCACACACTTCATTGGCCCTACCCTGCTGATCCAAAATTTCATTTCTTTGATGAGTCAGGAGGACTTAGGAGTTAATTATATTTCATTTAATTTTATTCCCCTAGTTAATGCCACCTAAGTGTAAGATAGAACAGATTCTATTACTCAGATTTAGAATCCACATATTCTTTCCTTTTTTCTCCACCTTCCACTTAATAAGAGAAAAGGGCATTGGGATCACAACTATATTTAACCTCTTAAACTTTCTCTCTCCTTGCATGAATAAAAGAACATAAGAAAAACAAAGTGTGATTGAAGTCTCTACTGTACAAGAAATGCACCAGGTTCAACATATCAGAAAGTAAAGACTGTTGGAACAAAGATAAAGTTCTAACTTAGGAGAAATAATCTGAAGTATGTTGAGAATATACTGTAATGTTAACATTTGCAGAAAAAAAATAATTTAGAAATGATTTAATCTGAAGATGACACAATGAAGAAAAAGATTCACCTGAGCTTTTCCAAACTCCTCTTCAACCAACTTTAAAATAAGACTTCAAATCAATCTAAAACCAATAGTAACTATTAACTGTAATGACGATAAGCTAGAAGCCTTCCCAATCAAGTTAGGGGTGAAGCAAGAATGCCCATTGTCACCATTATTGTTAATTATTGTACTAGAAGTGCTAGCTTTATAAGAAAAAAATAGAATAATCACAGGAAAAACAAAACTATTACAAAACTATCACTCTTTGCAAATGATATGGTGGTATAGTTAGAGAATTCTGCAGAATCCGTTTAAAAATTATTTGAAATGCATTAACAATTTCAGCAAAGTTGCAGGACATAAAATAAATTCACATAAATTATTACCATCCTATTACCGAAAATAAAAACAAAGCCTAGCAGCAAGGGATAGAATTAGAAATTCTATTTAAAATAATTCTAGACCCTTGCAATTCCACTTGCCAAGAAAATGTAGGAATAATATGAACACAATTACAATATGCCTTTTATAAGGATAAAGAGATTTAGACAGCTGGAGAAATATTAATTGCCCATGGGTAGACTTATCTGATATATTAAAATTGACAAGTATACCTAAATTAACTTGCTCATTCAGTGTCCTACCATTCAATATAATAAAAATATTTATCAGAACTAGAAAAAAAATCAATGATATTCATCTGGAAGACCAAAATGTCAAGAATATCAAGGCAATAAATAAATACAAGTATGAAGAAAGTTGATCTACCAGTACCATATCTTATACTCTATTAAAGCAGTAATTATCAAAACAATCTGGTGCTGGCCAAGTGATAAAGTGGTACAGCAGTATAATAGGTTATGTATGCCATACAATTTAGTAAATCATCACAGCAATCTAGTGTTTCAAAAACCAAAATATCCAAGCTTTTTGGGAAAAAAATACTATTTCACTATATTGCCTGGAGAACTCAAAAGTACTTTGGCAGAAGTTAAATAGAAACCAGCATCTCTTTATACCGAGATGAAATCAGAATAGGTACATGATTTAGACATAAATGGTGATATTATAAGCAAGTTAAGGAAACATGAAAAATTGTACCTGTGACAACTATTGATAAGGTAAGAATTCATGACAAAGCAAAAGAGTATTATAGAATGTAAAATGTATAATTTTGTTTGCATTAAATTTAATTTGTTTTTTTTTTTGCAGAAATAAAACCAATGCAACCAATATAAGAAAAAATGCATAAAAATGAGGGAAAATATTTGCAGCAAGTTTCTCAGATAAAGGCCTCATTACTCAAATATGTAGAAGATGGAATACAACTTCTAAAAATTAGAGCCATTCCCCAATTGATAAATGGTTAAAGAATATGAACAGACAGTTTTCAGATGCAAAGTTATCTATGATTATATAAAAAAATGGTCTAAATCACTATTGACTAGAGAAATGCAAATTAAAGCAACTCTGAGTTACCACATCACACCCATCACATAAGCTAATTGACAGGAAAGGAAAATGGCAAATGGTGGAGGGTATTTGTAAAGAATGGGACGATAATGTGGTGTTGGTGCCACTGTGAACTGACCCAACCATTTTGGAGAGCAATTTGGAACTATGCTTAAAGGTCTATAAAATTGTGCATACCCTTTGGCACAATAATGCCACTACTAAATGAAATAGTCAGAACCAAGAGAAAATTGTATACACTAACAGCAATATTATAAGCATGCTCAAATGTGAAAGACTTAGATACTCAGATCAAGGCAATTCCAAAAGATTTATGATGAAAAATCCTACCTCCAGTGAAAGAAGTGATAGATTCAGATCAAAGTATAATTCTTTTTTGCCTTATTTTCTTGTTTTCTTTTTGTTGTCTTAGTTTTCTATTGCAGCTTGACTAAAATGTGAAAATATATTTTGTGTGACACCACATGTGCCATCTCCATCAAATAATTTTCCTTCCCAAGGAGGGGGGAGGAAAGAGGAGGGAGATAATTTGGAACTCATTTTTTTCTTAAAAATGTTAATTTTTGCAAGTAATCACAAAAAAAATTCAAAAATATAAATGATTTAATGCAACTTTCTTTCTTTTGAGATGAGCAGTTTGAATCCAAGAGGAATTAAATAGCATATTTATTGTCACACAGGTGTTTAGTGATGGTGCCAAGTTTATGAGAGGTCTACTGGCTTCTCCTCTGTTATTTCCACTATACTGAACATTGTGTTATGAAACATTTGATACATTCCTCTACAGCCAAGGAGAGGAAACTATGAGGTATGGGTTCCAGATTAACATACAGACTGAAATCTATATAGAAGAATGGTCCAAAGGCTGTGTTACTAAGATAAATTACCTATTCTTGTAGCACTGGTTGAAGCATTATTGGCCTTAAGTTTCTTAGAGGGAAAGTGTCCATCCTCTTCACAGGAAGAGGGACAGAAAATTCCTCACAAAAGCCCTTTGGGTAGTCTCATTTTCTCTTTTGCTTGTCCCTGGCTAATTCTATCTGGGGATCACTTCTTTCTTTCTCTCATGCTTCTTGTTATGAGTATTCCTATGCACTGGATGTAAAGAAATTTGTTGTTGTTGTTTTTAAAGCCTGTTTCCCCTTTGGTTTATAGTATACTATAGCCCCAGAGTAAATTGACTATCTATCTATCTATCTATCTATCTATCTATCTATCTATCTATCTATCTATCTATCTATCTGTCTAGCTGTCTGTCTGTCTGTCTGTCTGCCTGTATACATATATGTATGTATGTGCAGTATGTATATAACGGATTTGAAATGTACTTGATCAAATTAATTAGACTGGTGGGTTTATTTGTTTTATAACTTTCTCTTAAGTGAAGATAAGAAGTAAAAAAAAAAAGGGAGAATCTGTCCCTCCCTAGTATTCCATTTCAAATAAGGTAGCTAAATGGTGTAATGGATAGTGGATCAATGATTTTTTTTTATCAATTTTGTATCTAATATATCTATGTAAAGTCAATCATGAGCAGCGCTCTCAAGCACTGCTGCTGTGAATAACTTTAAGTAGCCAATCTCTTAGTATAGTGAACTCTCTATTTATTCATCAAAAACTAAAGCATAACTTTCAAGAAACTAAAGCACAACATTTGCAACAATATAATTTAACAACTTATTACTAAGGTGATCACATAATCTTAAAACAAAATATATCATTCAGTAAGTTACAATCTCCTGAGTTGATACAGAGTTTCCAAGTAGTCTTCTTTTATCTTGACTGGAGGCTGACTTTCAATTGTCCTTAAGCCAATCATCCTTAAGTGGTAGCATAAAGTACAAATATCACCCATCCCTGTGCCAAAGTAAGCCACAATTTTATTAGGTGATACAGAGCAGCCAAGTAAAGTTCTCTTCCATCTTGAGTAGAGGCTGGCTTCCAAGCTCCATGGCTCCTCCTCCATGGGCTGACTGCTCTCATTTCTTGTATGGATTCACACAACTCTTGCCTGGACTCACACATAGGCACCTCCTGCTCCTGTTTCATACCTCAGATTACAGGGACTACTTCACTCCAAGCTCTTTGAAAGTTTCTGTTTCCAGGAAGATAAAGCTTAACTCAGCTACATCATTATTTACACACATTGCCGACACTATCATCTCAATTCACTTTCTGTCTGACAAAGTAAAACAAATCAACAGACAAGGCTTCTGTCTGAAAAATCAAAGACAAATCAACAGTAAAGTCCCAGGGCTTCTGTAGCAGCAGTAAAGTCCTCTTTCAGGATTTCTGTCTAAGACCAACTGACAGGGTGCTTATGTCTGACAGAACAACAGAGTGCTAACCTCACAAACATTCTCTTTCCCAGTTCACAGAAAGTAACACAAATCAACAGAGCACCAAAATGACATCATTCTCCCTCTCAGTTCTGTTTGGTTCCAGCTCTGCTTGAAATTTACTCTGCTCTGCTCCTTCCTATTCTGCTACTTTGGTAAGTTCCTCCCACCATGGGCTCCATGTGATGTCCTTAGGCCTATTAAGGGCAGCACAATGTATACTGTTTCCAGCAAAGACTTTTGATACAATCAAAGATAAGGCTCAAAGGCACTTGAATCCCTGAAACAAGCAGCAAAGCACTACTTTACTTACCATTATAGTCCACTGCTTAAGGATATTTTGGGGGTGGAGGGCTGGCGTTAATCACATCAAAGTTCAAATCCAGTTTCAGATACTTTATTAGCTTTGTGACCCTGGGCAAGTCATTTAACCTATATCTACCTCAATTCTCCCATTGTAAAATTAGGATAATACCAGATTGATGTGAGGATAACTTGGGATGATATTTATGACACCTTGCAAAACTGCAAACACTATAAAAATGCCAGCTGTGATTACTGTTGTTATTTTAAATTATATCCACAGACTATTTTATCTTCAACTTCCCATTCTCCCAAAGATTTAACCTGTTTTACCTCTCTAGAGATCACAATAATTAATTAATGTAACCAGATAATCCTCTATAAGTGGCAGATATTTAAATATATAAGTCATTTCATTGTAAAAAAAAAAATCTCCATAAGTTTACTACACTCTTCTGCTACTACCTTTAGGTAGCTAAGTCATATAGTAAATAGAATGCAGACACTGAAGTCAGGAAGACCTGAATTCAATTCTGGCTTTGGGAACTTTAGCTGTGTGATCTGGGCAAGTCATTTAACCTCTCTCTTCCTCAGTTTCTTAGACTGTAAAGTGGTGATAATAGTAATAATTGTTTCTCAGAGTTATTGTGGAGATCAAATTACATATTTCTACAATACTTAATACAATGTCTGGCAAATAGTAGGTACTAAAAAAAGTTCTTATTCCCCTTACCCTCCTCCCTTTTCTTTCCCCATCTGCTGTCTTCTACTAAAGGAATCCTGAACTGAATCATTGTCCTATACTTGTGTTTTACAAATTAGGTAAAATAAGGGAGAATAGAGAGATTGGTAATACCAGCATACCTAATACTCTGGACCCAGGCAGTAAGAAGCATAGGGATATGAAAATCAGAGTCTTGGCAAAATATCGCTTGAAAACATATGCCTTCTTAAATGAGTAACAACTCCAATAACAGTTGCCCTTTGGATATGAGATCTTCTCTACATCCTTATTCAATCACACAAACCTGTTTTTGGCAATACTCCAACGATTAACTATGGGAAAGTTTAAATTCATTTGAACCAACATTTTGATCATATAGTAATACAAATTTAGTTTATAAAGTACAGTTGTCTATACTTGTAAGGTCAAAATATATAGCACTGATGACATTTTGAGATCTTATGAAAAATTACTTCATATATATATAACATGTATTAAGTACTACCAATGTGCTAGAACTGATGAAAGTTCTCCTACTAAAAGTGACATATTTGGTTGAATATCTATTATATATACATGTGTGTATACACACATATACTGATGTACACATATAATTATAATATATATTCTAGCATATATAATATGCACACATAAGTGTATAATACAATCTATATAGATACACAGACACATATGTTTATGTATGTGTATGCATGCATGCATGCTTGTATTTGTGTTTCTATGTAGTGTGTATTGGTAGTTATCTGGCAGAGTAGATGGAGTACAGAGCCCAGAGTAAGGAAATATCTTTTTTATTTCAAATCTGGCCTTAGACTCTTACTAGCTGTGTGACTCTGGGCAAGTAATTTAACCCTTTTTGCTTTAATTTCCTCATCTGTAAAATAAGCTGGAGAAGGTAATGGAAAACCACTATTTTCTTTCCTAAGAAAATGCCAAATGGATTTGTGGAGAGTTAGACAC
The DNA here is from genome assembly GCF_028583685.1 of Petaurus breviceps papuanus. Lineage (NCBI taxonomy): Eukaryota > Metazoa > Chordata > Mammalia > Diprotodontia > Petauridae > Petaurus > Petaurus breviceps. The sequence goes on from NW_027187372.1 coordinate 10,677,275, forward strand.
AGTGAAAAATTACTGGACAGAACATGTTTAGTAGGATAAACATAAATGCAAATCGATAAGAGATAAAGATATCTTTATATGTATAGTAAATATATTTCTATAGATGTATTTGGTATCTTGCTAGATAGAGCACTGAGTGTGGAGTCAGAAAGTCCTGAAGTTCAAATCCAGCCTCAGATATTTATAAGGTATTCAACCATGGGCAAGTCACTTAACCTCTGTTTGTCTTAGTTTCTTCACTTGTAAAATGAGAAAAAGAGCACTTACCTCCCAAGGTTGTTGTGAGAATTAAATGAGATAATATTTATTAAACATACTTAGCACAGTACTTGGCATGTTGTAGCCAATATATAAATGCTTATTCCATCTCTCTTTATGTAAATAGCAAGCTAGATAGATAAGTCTCCACACATGAACATCCATCTCCATATTCACACATATATTCACACAAATGAGAAAATTCTTGTTTAAGGAAAAGTTGTCATTCATATAAAATGTCCAATATGGAAATGATCTTTAATGAAGATTAAGCCAGAAGACATTTGAAGTTAAAAAAAATAATTCCAAAGATGCTCTCTTCACTTGCAAGGAACTTCATTTCTCTGCTTGGAAGCCTAAGATACGGATTGGATATTGCTGAAATGTAAACCTAAGCTACAAGCAGCCTCTGTGTTGCAAAGCTAATGTTTAATCTAGCAAGTCATCCCCTCCAGAAAGTAACACTTTGCCTCTGAACCCAAAAGGAAATATCTTTGGTGACACTTAATATATGGCACCAATTCCATCATCAATGCATTTCCCTGAAAGTAGAAGAATCTTCCCTTTATTCTAGTAATACTATAATATATACAGAGCAGATAAAGCTAAAAAATCCTCAAATATTATACATAATAATACTTCTGCCCTGAAAAACAGAGTTTGAAGAGTATATTTACTGCATTTCCCCCCAGAACACAAACCAAAGACAGATGTCATGAAGCAGAAACCATACAAATAAATAACACTGGATTCAGATTTTAAAAACTTGGATTGGAACCCCAGCATTGTGCTTTCTAGATGGGTGACCTTGGGTAACTCAATTAATTTCTATGTCCTTTTATTTCTTCACTTGTGAAATAATGACAGATATATCTATACTATCTGCCTCATAATATTATGGATATCAAAGGAAATCCTGTCTGTACTATTTTTGTTAATTTTGATTTTGTTAACAATATTATCATTTGCTTCAGTATAGCTCAGAATAATTTTGCTCTCAAAGAACAGGGGTACACTCTTATTAACTAACAAAGGACAGCCAAACATTGACAATGACATCTCTTTATTATCACACATCTATTACCACCCTAAATCACTGTAACATCTAACTAGAGGAAATAAAAATGATTCTTTTTGTAAACTTGATATAGTTTCAAGAATCAGCTCAAATGCCATCTTCCAAGGAAATTTTTCAATCATCTGCACATTTACTAATGTTATTCCTCCTTGAAATTACTTTGACAATACTTTGCATTTCTCCAACAAATCCCTGTCTCAATACCTAACCAAAGTGTAGCAGTGATGGTGATTTCTCAAAGATTATTCCAGGAAATTGTAAATTCTGTTCAACTCTATGGTGCTACAAGCAAAACCAACGCAACTGAGATTAGAAGGAAAGCAGAAAGGTGGGAAACGATTTTTGCAGCCAGTGTTTCTGATAAAGGCCTCATTTCTCAAACATATAAAGAACTGAGATACGTTTATAAGAATACAACTCATTTCACAATTGAGAAATGGTCAAAGGATATGAACAGGAAGTTTGCAGATGAAGAAATTAAAATTTTCTATAGTCATATGAAACCAAAAATTCTCTAAATCACTATTGATTACAGAAATGCAGATCAAAACAACTCTGAGATACCTCATCACACTTATGAGATTGGCTAATATGACCAAAAAGGAAAATGATAAATATTGGAGAAGATGTGGAAAAACTGGGAAACTAATACAAAGTTGGTGGAGTTGTGAATTAATCTAACCATTCTGAAGAGCAATTTGGAACTATGTCCAAAAGGCATTCAAACTGTGCATCCCCTTTAATCCAGAAATACCATTACTCAGACTGTATGCCAAAGAGATCATTAAAAAAGGAAAAAGAACTGACAGTACAGAAATACTGTACCTGCTTAAGGAATGTCCATCAATTAGAGACTGGCTGAAAAATTTGTTGTGTGTGAATGTAATGAATACTATTGTGCTATAAGAAATGATGAGCAGGCAGATTTCTGAAAAACTTGGAAAGAGTCAAATGAACTGATTTTAAGTGAAGTGAGCAGAACCAGGAGAATTCTGTACACAGTAATAGCAACATTTTATGATTATCAACTGTGATTGACTTAGGTCTTCTCATCAATACAATGATTCAAGACAATACCAAAATACTCCAGATGCGAAATTCTATCCAAATCTAGAGGAAGAACCTATGGACTCTGAAAACAAATTGAAGCATACCATTGTAACATTTTTGTGGCTTTTCCCTTTTGTTCTATTTTTTTCCTTTCATAACATGACTGATGTGGAAATATGTTTACATGATTGTGAATACACATATGTTATGTATGTATGTATATATATATATATATATATATATATACATATGATCTATTTCAGATTCCTTGCCATATTGGGGATGGAGGATGGGAGGGAGAAAGGGATAAAAACATTGAAAGTCAAAATCTTATAAAAATGCATGTTGAAAAGTATCTTTACATGTAGTTAAAAATAAAATGCAATTAACCATAAAAATGAAAAAAAAAAATCTCTGGTGGTAGAAAGGATATTAATATGTACCTGTAACAGATTGACCCTGCTTTCTATTAGCCAGCCTAGATATGAATGTAAAGGCTTTGTCAAAATAGTTTGGCCAATTCATTGAAATTACTTTGGCCATGGCAACCTGTAAAACAAAGAACAGTACAAAATGACCTTTAGCCTTCTACAATACTCCCCTGGGCTTCTGTACTGACAATGAAGAGGAAAAGAAAGGACAGGGGAGTGTAGTGATATGGATTTTAGATTTTCCATAAATTTTAATTTAGAGCATGGCACTCTAAATATATCTTTATCCAATGATCAATGAGTAGTAATGCCCCTGGAGAAAGAAAATGATTTTGACTTATACTTTATCACTATAAATGAAATCAGAAAGAAGTCACAGCTACACAGGAAAATGCTTCACAAGTTCTATTTGAAGAGTCAAATTAGAGTGAGCAATGTTGGAATTACTGTTGTTGTTTATCCTTAAATATTGAAGTTGACCAAGATGTAAGGAAGGCAATGTCATGATTTTCAAGTGAATTCAATTTAAGCGAGGGAGGGGTGTGCAAAGTCACCAGCCTCTCTTTCTCCTCCAGAGTCATCTGGGTTCAATGGCGAGATATAGATCAGGATGACTGACCCCTATCACAGCACTTAACACATAGCAGGTATTTAATTAATAACTGTTGAATTGTAGTGGATGTTTACTAAATGACTATTTAACTGGGGAAATGAAAACCAATAACATTACACCTAGAATTGAAAAAAAATGCATTTATATTTTACTGGGTAGCTTTGATAGAACTATCATCTAACTAGAGCTAAAAATAAATATGGATCTACTTTTCTTATATAAAATATATTGTCTACAAGAGTAAAATAAGCAATTCTCCTAATGAATCTATTTTTTTCTGGATTTGTTTATATGAATTTACCTAAGACCCAAAGAATGATACATTTAAAACTATGTTAACTTCCTCTATCCACATCTATATAAACACTGTGCATTTTACATCAAGTTATTTTAGATGGAGGGGCATGGTAAAATGAAAGGAAGTCTGTCATCATATAAATTATCTAATTTCATCATTAATAGCAGAAAGAGATTCACTGAAGTACAAGTAACATGATTATTATATTCATCTTAGCAGCTTGTTAGAAATCATGCTATTGTTTGGTTATTCATTATTATGACATATTCAGTTTCATGGGTTGAAAAGATGCAGTGACAGAAAAGAAAAGAAGACTGATCAAGAAGTTAGAATAAGAGAGGAGTGGAGCCAAGATGGTGGAGTAAAAGCAGGAGCTTGCTAGATCTCCCACTGCAATAACCTCCAATACCTGTAAAAAAATGACTCTAAAGAAAATCTAGAGCTACAGAACCCACAAAATGAAAGAGAGAAACACATTTCCTTATGAAGGTAGCCTGGCTTGCTAACAGGAAAGGTCTATTGAACTGTACTGGTAGCATAGCACAGTTCCACATGAGCTGCAGGGGTCCAGACTTCGCAGAGCAGACTGCCCTGAGCAGACTTCAGGAGAGTGAGTCATCTGCAGTTGTGGTGTTTTCCAGACTTATCAGTTCATAAACACCAAAAAAAAAAGGCCAGTAGGAAACTTTGTTGGAACTGGGTGAGAGAAGAGCCTGGTCCTGCCCCTTTCCCCAGGGTGACAGGTGACAGTGGCACTGCAACTGCTGCCCTATGGCTGCCTTAAGAGCTCCTGGCCTGTAGATCATAGGGGGACCAAGTGACCATTCAGAGGGCAATCTCTCTTGCTTTGACCTGCTTGGATCTAGGTCACAACCTTGGGTGGTGATCCTGAGATGAGGAATGCCAGTATGCCAGAGCATGTGGTGGCTGTATAGAGGGTGTCCCCTCATAGATTTGACAATAGCTCTTGCAGCAGATGCAAAAATACCAGCGAATTGGGACACAGCTCTCTCCACTCTGGAAGCAGAGTTCTACCATGGCAAAGATCTCAAAAGTCAAGTAATTGACTGGCAAGATGAGCAAACAGAGGAAGCACAATCAAACCATAGAATCCTTTCTGGAGAACAAAAAGGATCAAAACACCAAACCAGAAGAAGACAATAAAGTCAAACTCCTGCATCAACATCTTCCAAGGAAAATATGAACTGGTTGCAGAAAACAAAGGGGCTCATAAAGGATTTTGAAAATCAAGAGAAGTGAAGGAAAAATTGGGATGAGAAATGGGAATGATGCAAGAAAATCAGGAAAAGTGAGTCAAAGACTGACTGAAAAAAAAATAACACCTTAAAAAATAGACAAATTCAAATGGCAAAAGAGGCCCAAATACCCAACGAGGAGAAGAATGCCTTACAAAGCTGAGTTTGCCAGATGGGAAAGGAATTTAAAAAACTCACTGAAAAGAATAATTGCTTCAAAATTAGATTGAAGCAAATGGAAGCTCATGACTTAATGAGAAATCAAGATACTATAAAACAGATCCAAACAAATGGGAAAAAAAAACATAGAAGGCAATGTGAAATATTTCATTGAAAAAACCACCGACCTGGAAAATAGTTCTAGGAGAGATAATTTAAAAATTATTGGACTACCTGAAAGTCATGATCAATAAAAGAACCTAGAAATCATCCTTCAAGGAATTCTCAAGGAAAATTGTCCTGATGCTTTAGAAACAGAGGACAAAATAGAAATTGAAAGAGTTCCTAAATTACCTCTTTTTTCTGTCTTTATTAATTTGTTTGTTTAAGTTGAGTTTACAAGATTCAGTTGCCCATCTCTTTGAATTTCAAATTTTCTTCCCCTCCATTACCCCCCCCCCATGGTGGCATACAATCAGGTATAGGATCTGCAGATACGTTCACATTAGACATTGTTCAAGGTATAAAGAAGGATTGTATTAGATGCAATGAACAATGGGAAAGAGGAAACCAAACCAAAGAAGAAAAAAAAAAGAGCAGGTAATTTGCTTCAATGTGCACTCAAACTCTGTTCTTTCTGCATCTTTCTCTGAATGTAGATGTTTCTCTCCATCATGAGTCTTTTGGAGTTTACTTATAGACCTGCATTTCCGAAGAGTCCTTTCTATCAAAGTAGGTTGTCACACATATGTTATATCTGTTATTGCATACAAAATTTTCCTGGTTCTATTCTTCTCACTCAGCATCAGTTCATATAAGCCTCTCCAGGTAGATATGAAGGACATCTGCTCTTGGTTTATTATGATGCAATAATATTCCATTACATTCATATACCATAAATTGTTTAGCCATTCCCCAATTGATGGACATCCCTTTAATTTCCACTTCTTTACCACCAAAAAAAGAGCTGCTATAAATATTTTTGTACATATGCCTCCTGCTTCTGTGATCTCTTTGGGATACAACCCTAGAAGTAGTATTGCTGGGTCAAAGATATGAATTTACTTATAGCCCTTTGGTCATAATTCCAGATTGCTCTCCAGAACATTTGGATCAATACATAACTCCAAGCAATGTATTAGGTTCCAATTTTTCCACATCCTCTCCAGTATTTATCATTTTCCTCTTTTTTCAACTTAGCCAATATGACCACTGAGATGTGGTACCTCAGAGTTGTTTTGATTTCCATTTCTCTAATAAGTAGTGATTTAGAGCATTTTTTCATATGCTTATGGATATCTTTAATTTCTTCCTCAGAGAACTGTCTGTTAATATCCTTTGACCATTTATCAATTGGGGAATGACTTATATTCTTATAGATTTGACTCAATTCTCTGTATATTTTAGAAATAATTTTAAATAAATTTATTTAAAAATAAATTTATTAGAGACATTGGAGGTAAAAATTCTTTCTTAATTTCCCACTTCCCTCTTAATCTTGGTTATATTGGCTTTGTTTGTACAGAAGCTTTTCAGTTTCATGTAATCAAAGTTATCCATTTTGCATTTTATTATGCTCTCTAATTCCTTTTTGGTCATGAAATCTTCCCCTCTCCATAAATTTGATAGGTAAACCATTCCTTGCTTTCCCATATTGCTTACAGCATCATCCTTTATACCTAGATTATGCACCCATTTAGACTTAAATTTGGTATATGGTGTTATATAATGGTCTATGCCCAGCTTCTGCCATACTATATTCTAGTTTTCCCAGCAGTTTTTGTCAAATAGTGAGTTATCATCCCAAAAAGAGGGTCTTTGGGTTTATCAAAAAGAAGATTATTATAGTCATGGACAGCTGAGTCTCATTTACCCAATCTATTCCATTGATCCACTGCTCTATTCATCAGCCAGTACCAAGTAGTTTTGATGACTGCTGCTTTATAATACAGATTATAATCCGGTCTATATAGGCGAACTTCCTGAGCTTTTCTTTTCATTAATACCCTTGATATTCTGGACCTTGTGTTCTTCTAAACGAATTTCGTTACTACTTTTTCTAGGGTTATAAAGCATTTTTTTTGTAAATTGATTGGTATGGCACAAAATATGTAATATAATTTAGGTAAAATTGTCATTTATTTTTTTTATATTAGCTCAACCAAGCCATGAGCAGTTGATGATTTTCCAATAAGTTAGATCTGACTTTATTTGTGTAAGAAGTGTTTTTTAGTTGTGTTCATACAGGTCCTGGGTTTGTTTTGGTAGGTAGATTCCCAAATATTTTATAATGTCTACAGTAACTTTAAATGGGATTTCTCTTTCTATCTCTTGTTGTTGGATTTCATTAGAAATATACAGATATGCTAAGGATTTATGTGGGTGCATTTTATATCCTGCAACTTTGCCAAATTTATTTATTGTCTCAAGCAGTTTTTTACTTTATTCTTTAGGATTCTCTAAGCATATCATCATATCATCTGAAAAGAGTGATAACTTGGTCTCTTCTTTGCCTAATTTGATTACTTTGATTTCTTTTTCTTCTCTAATTGCTACTGCTAACATTTCTAGTACCAGATTGAATGAGAGAGGTGATAGTAGACACCCTTGTTTCACCCCTGATCTTACTGAAATACTTCTAGCTTATCCCCATTACATATAACACTTTCAGATGACTTTAAATAGATGCTACTTATTATTTTGAGAAAGGATCCATTTATTCCTATATTTTCTACTGCTTTTAATAGGAAGGAATGTTGTACTTTTCACCTATTGAGATAGTCATGTGGTTTCTACTAATTTTATTGTTGATATGATCAATTATACTGTTGGTTTTCCTAATATTAAACCATCCTTGCATTCCTGGAATAAATCCTACCTCATCAAAGTGTTATTCTTGTGATATGTTGCTGTAGTCTTTTTCCTAATATTTTAATTAAAATTTTTGCACCTATATTCATGAAGGAAATTGGTCTATAATTTTCTTTTTCTGTTTTATCTCTTCCTGATTTAGGTATCAGTACCATGTTTGTGTCATAAAAATAATTTGGTAGGACTCCTTCTTCACTGATTTTCACAAATAGTTTATAGAGTACAGGAATCAATTGTTTTTTTAAATGTTTGATAGTATTCACTAGTAAATCCATCTGGCCCTTGAGATTTTTTTCTAGGGAGTTTACTGATGGCTTGTTCAATTTCTTTTTCTGAGATGGGGTTATTTAAGTAATTAACTTCCTTATCAGTTAATCTGGGAAGCTTATCTTTTTGTAAATATTCATCCATTTCACTAATATTGTCAAATTTATGTGCATATAATTTGGTAAAATAATTCCTAATTATTGTTTTAATTTCCTCTTCATTGGAAGTAGATTCACTCTTTTCATTTTTGATATTCCTAATCCAGGTTTCTTCTTTCTTTTTTTCTTAACATATTGGCTAAGGATCTGTCAATTTTATTGGCTTTTTAATTTAAAATAAAGCTCTTAGTTTTATTTATTAATTCAATAGTTTTCTTAATTTCAACTTTATTAATCTCTCCTTTGGTTTTCATTATTTGTAATTTAGTATTTAATTAGGAATTTCCAATTTTTTCTTTTTCTAGCTTTTTCAATTGCACTCCCAATTCATGGACCTCCCTTTTCTCTAATTTATTTATGTATGCAATCAGGGATAAAAAACTTCCCCTAAGAACTGCCTCTGATGCATCCCACAAATTTTGGTATGTTGTCTCATTATTGTCGTTCTCTTGAATGAAGTTACTGATTGTTTCTGTGATTTCTTGTTTAACCCACTCATTCTTTAGGATGAAATTGTTTAGTTTCCAGTTAATTTTAGTCTGTCTTTCCATGACCCTTTATTGCATATAATTTTTATTGCATCATGATCTGAGAATGATGCATTTAATATTTTTGTCTTTCTGCACTGAATTGTGAGGTTTTTATGTCCTACTTTTATTAAATTGCATGTCCTCCAAGTGCAGGTGGGTGAGCAGGGGAGAAGGGAAATAATTTGGAAATTAAATTTTGAAAACAAGTGTTAAACACATTTCTTTTTACATGCAACTGGGAAATAAGATATAAAGATACTGGGGTATAGAAATCCATTTTGCCCTACTAGAAACTTAGGGGGGTGGCATAGGGGAGGATATAAGAGAAGGGGAAGGGATATTCAGGAGGCTTGCTATCTTGGGGTAGGGATAGGGGAAAGATGGGGAGAAAATTTGTAACTCAAAATCTTGTTGAAATCAGTGTTGACAACTAAAAAGATATGAATAAATTGAAAGAAAAAAAAACAAATGAGAATAATGATGATCCATGTGGCATGTTTGCAACCATCACTGCTGCAACCTCAAAAGAGCTACAGTAAATTTAGAAGACTGTTTAATGTTTTATAGATTATTTTTGGAAATATATGGACTAAGAATGACTAGTCAAAAACATGTAGTGTATGATTAGAATAATTTCTTGGCGGAGAAAATCATGTATATATATATATATATATATATGTAAATTGCATTTACATATATGCTTATACATACATGTGTATAAATATGCATATATATTTCCATCTAAATATTAAAGCATAATTAAAGCTGTTACTGCCACTAAAAATTTCTATTAAGAGCACTCATTGGGTCATATAAAGTTCATGACTGCTAATAGAGAAAGTAATGATCAATGATATGGAAAATGAATTGACAGTCACTAGAGATAAGGGGAAAATGACAAGGCATGAGAGAGAGTACTCCCTGCACACACTATTGTGGGCTCTATATATGATACCTATTTTCTGAGAATTTTATCAATGGTATATTGGACAAAAGCTAGGTTTAGATAAACACCATCTTTTTTTTGGGGGGGGAGATTAACCAAATTTCCTTTATGTTTTCTAAACTGCTCTCTATATTTTCTTTAAATCCATGTTTTGGTATTTTTGGAGATATTAATCTAACACATTCTTGTAGTTCAAAATAAATAAATCAAGATGATACTTAGGAAAGAAAGATATACCACTTACGCAGAATGATAAAACTATATGCACTATTTCATGCATTTTTTTAAAATAGAAAGAATATTCATGGGATAGCAGTGATGGTAGATAACAAGAATGCATTGAGGAATGTTTGCTTTCATTCCATTAAGTTTTACCTCAGGAACATTTTTAACATTGCCACCTGCAAAAAACAAAAGAATGTTATCATATAATGTTGGGGAGGGGTGGGTACAGGTCAAAGGAGTGGAAATGGAAAGGAGTAGATTACCGTTTTAAGGGCAAAGTTTAAATTTGTCAGTATAAAAATCTTACTAATATACTGTTGCCATTTCTGAAATCCATTTGCATTATAAAATGAAAATAAATAAATTCAATAATAATAGAAGACAATTATATCAGAAGTTCACCACAGAAAGGGAATGGAAATTTATTTTGGAGACTCATTTAAAAAATGCAGAACATCTGTATGCTCCTGGAGTGCCACTTGAACTTCTGGGGTAGGTATCAAGCTTCCATTATATTACATTTGTGATTATTATGGTGTTAACCCCATTGTTATCTCTCTGACTATTGCTAGTCCCATAATTTTCCAAAAGACTTTAGAGACTCTGCTGTGTCTTCTTGGATCTCTAAGTGCAGCCCTTTGAATTTGGGCCAAGAGAGTACATTTAAATTGCTGGCAAAGTCAGGCCCAGGGAAATATAGCCATGCAGTGATGGTGCTAGTCATTTCTCAAAGCACAGTACAATTTTTGTCCAGAGTTAGCTGATCTATGGCCCTTTCCTGCTGACAAAGATTCCAAAAGACTCTGCAGATGCCATCTATCAAGGCTCCCTTTGCTTCTCATTGTACAGTAACAGTTCGACTAACTCTTTGTGATGGGGAAATGACAATAATATGTAAAAATTATCTATGGAAAAAGTCAATGTCTAAAATAGGACTTATGAAATGTCTTTGTCCTGACTTGACTGAATGGAGATATACAGCCCGGGAGGTCTTTGTGTTCCCTAGTGTCATCATTGAACTTTTGCTCCTGAGGTTCTCTGAATAAATACACATTTGGCAGCTCAATCTTGACTCATGATTCTTTTCTAATACTTTGAAAGCATGCAGGATGAAAGAGCTTTGGTCTTTTTAAATCCTTAAGAAAATGAAAATCACATCCCAGTAGTCCACGAATTTATCAGAATCAGAGAATTTAAACTTCTCCATACTGCAAAATGAAAATTTCCCACAAATATCAGGCTTCCCTTTCAGAATACTACATTCATATTTCAATTTATCTATTTCTGAAATGGTTCAGTTTCACCAGAAACCCAAGGGTAAATGCATAACAGATATCTGCCATGAAAATGTTAATAAAAACCTTTGGCAAACTTTTGCATTAAGAAAAAAAGCAACATTATATTCTTCCACTAAGTTAAATTATAGAACAAACGGTAAGCAGTTCATTCCTGCACAAATGATTGAAAATATCAAAGGGTAAATGACTATTTCCCCCTAATTTTTGGCCCACTAGATATTAAAATCAATTTACCTTTTTCCTGTTTCCACAAACAGCACTAATTAGCCTGTCTTTCTGGAGATAATCATGGTTATTTGCTCATTCAAGCCTTTTGCAATAGTGTCCTAATATTCGCCAGAATAAGAACAATGCTTGGAAGGACTCAGGTTGATTGTGAATATTGCAAGGAGAAAAATTGTTATTTATGCTAAATTAATACCACTTACATTTATGCCAAGCATGCCCCATACCACTAATGCATGATTAAAGTGTTCTGTGAAGAAAAACTCAATGACAACAGAAGACTCCATACAAAAAGAATCAAGATTACATGCAACCTTGGAAGATAGGTGACATCATCAGCACACCATATAGCTATATTAATATGAACAAGCCTCTTGCACTTTAAGAACAATGGACACATGAAGTTAATGACACTGTTAACTTTATTTCAGATGAATATATCCTAGGAGAAACTCTAAAATATCTGAAATGTATCTTAAGATAATCATTTACTGTAGTTAATATAAATGTTCCTTTTTAATTTAAGTTTTATAATAGCATATCTATTCTTTTTTTCCCCAAGCTTGGGTCTTATATGAGTATAATAGGCAAGTCATGCTCAGCCTTATGGAGAGGCAGAATAGACTGTTGCCTACATAGTGTAATTTGCATTGTAATGCTAGGAATGTGCCCTTGTTTCCAAACAGCCATCCCATTGGCATCTCCATAATATTTTTAATTCTGAAAAGGAAAGCTCCATTTGTATCATCCATTTATGTTAATAATTGCCCAATAGCATTGACTTCTTTAAAGATACTGATACATTCTGTGAAGTAGCCCTTTGAGACAATTCTTCTATAGTGTATATTAATTTTGTTAAAATTATTTCCTGCAAAACAGGAATGACCTGTCAGCATAATGGTCTTAAGTACCTGGAAGTTATAAAGGAATTTGAGGATGGAGTGGTGGTTTTGGTGGTGAGCAGGAATCAAAAATAAAGGATGAAGGTCTTGAAATGGTAGTTGAGAGACACCTAATGAAACTTTAGTTTAAAACTTGGCTTCACTGTGACATTGTAATTTATAAACAAGTTGCAAAAAATGACTATTATATAATTACTTGCCTTTGCAAATATTTTACTGTGACTGAACTGTTTCTAAAAAATCTTTTGGAGGAATATATTGCTGGCTATTAAGGGAATCACATGTATGACCTTATGGAGATTGACTTTTCCCAGAAATGTAATAAAATGTCATGGGAACACGATTAAATGCTCCAGAAGGTGCAACACATCATTACAGTATCTAAGGACTGCAATGGCTTGTAAATATTATTTATTTATATTTATATCTATATCTATATCTATATCTATATATATATATATATATATATATCTAATCTATACCTAATAAAAAATCACTTCTACCATATCCAGGACTAGTGATTGAGAACTGGCACTTTTTATTAATATATGAAGAGATTTGACATTTATATTTGAGAAATCCAAATTTGTAACAAAAGAAAACAAGAAGTACTGAAAAGAGAATTGGTCTCAGAATCAAATTCAAGTCCTACTTCTACATTAAATTGGTGACCTAACCCTGAACCAATAATTTAATCTTGTATTTCCCCAAATAACACTCTAAGACTATAAATTGCAAAGTGATGATAAGTGAGTTTCTTTCTTGGGGGTCCTTTGCATTAATAAAAGTACAGGTTCAGGGGAAACAAAAACAAACACAATAAACAAAAAGAACCACGCAGGGAGCCAATGAATTCAGTTGATACCTGCATTGTGATGCAACAAAAAGGATACTGGATCTGGAAAAAGAGGGCCTGGATTTTAGTGCTGCTCCAACTCAATATTATCTGTTTGATTTAAGTCGCTTTACCTCTTTGGGATTTCAGTTTGCACCTTTGTGAAACAAGAAGGTGGAACTAAAAAAAACTAGATCATCTGTGATGTTTCTTCCAGCTTTAAATTTATGACTCCGTGATCTGGGGCTTGGAATCTAAAAGTAAAGCAATTTAGGTTATTATCAATTTATCACTGATCCATATTTTTTCAAGTAAATTGACTTCATAGCCTTGAAAAAGGCCTACTCTAATATTTATTACTGCAAAGAGGATGAGGATCAGCAAGCTATAAAACTATATTATAATTTGTATTTAAGATATTTCTATTTATAAAATCTGCATTCCTTTTTGTTTTGTTTTTATTCTTTTCACTATTATTCCATATTCATTTACCATGAATATAATTTTTTCTGTGTAAAGTGTATGCTGCTAATTGCTCTAAAGATTGTAACATCATAGGCCAAATCGTATCTTTATGTAGCCAACAAGATAAAAATCTGCCAAAAAAGGCAAGAGACTATAGTGTATAATATTGAAGGAATCACAGCCTTTTAATTAAGAAACATATGCACATGTGGTTTCAAGTTCTGTCAGGGTTCCAGATTTGAAAAATTAGAATTCAGTTACTGAAGATGTACATACCATACACATGTGGTTGAATTTCCCCTACTCCATTTAAATTTTAAAAATTAATAAGAAATGATAATTTATGCAGAAACTATAAAATGACCCTGTTTTTCTACTTAAAACAACCTTACCCCAAAGAACTTAAACATATAATAGACAATGAGCAATATCAAAAGTTTTTATAGCAGGTCTCACTGATAAAGAGTTAATTTCACAAATGCCTAGGAAACAGAGTCAAAATTAAAAGAAAAATAAGAGCCATTACCCAACTGACAAATGGTCAAAGGATATGAAGAGGCAACTTTCTTTCTTTTTATTTTTTAGAATTTTTCTCTTTATGTACTTTTTATTTTAATTATCAAAAATTTAAATACACAATAAGAAAAAGGGAAACATATTATAAACTTAAATATTGAAACATATACAAAATAAGGAAAGAAAAAAACATGTCATGAGCACAGCAGAAGATAAGAGAGGATTAAAAAAAAGTCAGCACCCAGAACTTCAGAGTATACAGAAAGAAGTAACAAGCAGAAGTGACAAGAAGACAGAGAAACATTTCAAGCAGAGAGGCCTCCAACTGTCTGACCATTACATCCATACCTAGTCAGTTACAGAGATGTAAGCATCAACATCTGGGTTTTTCAAAGCCAGGGAACTCAATGGGTGCCTAGAGTCTCGTCTGGTCAAATCATACAACACTTCCCAAAGTGAGCCCCCAAACAAAGCCTCACATCAGGGTTTATATAGCCTTCTCCTGACTCAGAGAATGTAACAACCCTCTTGACCCACTGCCCAATCACAAAGTATCTCCTGAAAAGCAGGCCTCCAACCACAGGCTCCAGGTGAACTTAAACCTATCAAAGGGCCTAGTTGCAGGGAAGATCTTAAATTTACATTCATATAATACATGTCAAAAAATAAAGTGTCTTTCCTTATTGAATCCCTTGTAATTAGCTTTTGGTACTTTATGTTTCTCTTGACTATGATATGTCAAATCATTTATTAAGCTCAGGCTTTTTCCCCAAAAAATTCCTGAAAGTTTGACAATTTATTAAATATCCATTTATTTTCCAATCAGGGTTATGTTTAACTTTGCTGGGTATGATATTTTCACTCAGAGTCCCAGTTCTTTTGCTTTTTTATATATAGTATTCAAAGACCTGTAGTCATTTAGTGTCACTACTACTAGATCTTGTGTGATTCTAATTGTGGCACTGCCATAGGAAATTTTTTTTTCTTGTTTCTCATAATATTTTATCCTTGAGTTGGTGATTTTGGAATTTGGCTACAATATTCATATATATATATATATTATTCTTTGATCTATAATAACTTTGCTGGTGTCTCTTTGCCCAATTCTGATTTTCAAGGACTTGTTTTCTTGCTTAAGATTCCGTATCTCCCTTTCTAATTGACTGGCTTTACTTTCACAATATTATTGTTTTTCTTAGATTGTTCATATATTAGTTACAGTCCTGAGTGGCAATCCCAGGGCAAGGAGGAAAACTAGCATAGCAGAGCTTGAATTCACAGTGAAGGGGGCCTGCCTCACAATTCCAGGGGAGAAAAGAGTTCTTGTGGTCACTCATAGACCAGATCACAGGCCAGAAAAGTAGTAAACACCTCTTTTAAGATCATACTACCTTGGAAGAAATGACAATTTACAGATCCCTCAAAGTAGTTCTGAAAACAGATGCACAAAACCCCTATAGACTGGGACAGTGGGACCTACATGCTGGAGGCAAGTGCTTTTGGTTTGTTTGTTTTTTGATGAGGCAATCAGGGTTAAGAAACCTGCCCAGGGTCATATGGCTAGTGTGTGTCAAGTGTCTGAGACCACCTAGGAGCCCCCAGCATTAACAAAGAGTTAAAAGTTAAGTAGTAGACTGGGAAAATGAGCAAACGATATGAAAAAAACCCTCTGACTATAAAAAATTACTATGGTGATAAGGAAGATCAAAATGCACACTTGGAAAAAGATAAAAAATCAAAGCTCCTATATCTAAAGCCTCCAAGAAAAATATTCATTGGTCTCAAGCCATGGAAGGGCTCAAAAAAAATGAAAACCATGTAAGAGAGGTAGAGGAAAATTGGAAAGACAAATAAGAGTGATGCAAGAAAATCATGAAAAATGAGTCAATAGCTTGGCAAAAGAGACACAAAAAATTTGAAGAAAGTAACACCTTAACAAACAGATTAGGCCAAGTGGTAAAAGAGATGCAAAAAGTAAATGAGAAAAATGCCTTAAAAATCAGAGTTTACTAAATGGAAAAAAGGTTCCAAATGATCACTGAAGAAAATAATTCCTTAAAAATTAGAATGGAACATAAATGGAAGCTAATGGTTATATGAGAAATCAAGAAACAATCAAATGAAACCAAGAGAATATTTTTAAAAAGCTGTATGAAATATCTCATTTCAAAAACAACTGACCTGAAAAATAGATCCAGAGAGAAAATTTAAAATTAGTGGACTATCTGAAAGCCATGGTAAAAAAAATAATCTAGACACTATCTTTCAAGAAATTATCAAGGAAAACTGCCCTGATATTCTAGAACAAGAGGGAAAAATAGCTATTGAAAGTATCCAGCTGTGTGACCTTGGGCAAGTCACTTAACCCCTATTGTCCTACCTTCCCCCCCCAAAAAAAAGCAAAAAAGAAAAATCTAAAAAAAAAGAATGCAGCAAACACTCCTGAAAGAGAGTCCAAAATGAAAACTTCAAGAAATATTATAGGCAAATTCTAAAGCTCCCAGGACAAGGAGAAAATATTGCAAGCAGCCAGAAATAAACAATTCAATTATGGTGGAGTCACATTCAGAATAACAGAAGATTTAGAAACTTCTACATTAAAAGACCAAAGGACTTGGAACATGATATTCTGGAGGAAAAAGTAATTAGGATTTCCACCAATAATCAACTATCCAGCAAAACTGAGTATAATCTTTGGGGGGGGGGGTGCAAATGGGTATTCAATGAGATAAAGGAGTTTCAAGCATTCTTGATGAAAAGACCACAGCTGAAGAGAAAATTTTACTTTCAAATACAAGGCTCAAGAGAAGCATAAAATGGCAAACAGTAAAGGGAATTCCTAAGGGACTTAATAATGTTAAACATTTTACATGCATATAGTGCTAAATGGTAATTGTTACTCTCATTATTAATAGTAGGAGTATATATAGACAGAGGACACAGGTGTGAATTGAATATGAAGGGATGATATCTAAATATAAATTAATGAGAGAGAAATCTACTGGGAGGAAGAGAAAGGAAAGGTAGAATGGGGTAAATTATTTCACACTGAAGAATCAAGAAGAAGCTTTTATAGTGGAGAGGAAGAAAGGGCAGGTGAGAGGGAGTCAGTGAATTCTACTGTCATCAGAATTGGCTCAAAGGAAGAATAACACATGCACACACACACACACACACACACACAATTGGGTATAAAAAGCTATCTTATCCTACAGGAAAGTAGGAGGAAAATGGGAGAATGGTAATGGATAGAATGGAGGACAGATTGGGGTAGGCGACAGTCAGAAGCAAAATAAATTTGAGGAAGGACAGGTTGAAAGGAGAAAAATAAAAGAATATACAGGATGGAGGGAGTGGCATGGAGAGAAATGCAACAAGGAATAGTACCTATGGAAAAATAAGTAAGTTTCCTGAAAAAGCACTCATTTCTCAAAGATGGTCAAATTGATAAAAATCCAAGTCTTTCCCCAATTGATAAATTATCAAAAAATATGATCAATTTTTGAATGAAGTCATCAAAACTATCTATAGCCATATGAATAAAATGCTCTAACTCACTATTAATTTGAGAAATGCAAATCAAAACAATTCTGAGATACTACCTCCTACCTCTTAGATTGGCTAATGGGACAGAAAAGGCAAATGGAAAATTTGGAGGGAATGTGGGTAAAATGAGACATTAATGAACTTTTGGTGGCATTTTTAACTGATTCAATTATTCTATAGAGCAGTTTGGAACTATACTCAAAGGGTTATAAAAACCATGAGTACCCTTTAGCCAAGCAATACCACTACTAGGTTTGTATCCCAAAGGGGATAAAAAATAAAAAGAAAAGAAAAGAACCTATATGTACAAAAATATTTATAGCAGCTCTTTTCTGAGGGCAAATAATTAGAAAGTGAGCGGATTCATATCAATTAGGGAATGACTGAACAACTTGTGGTATGCGATTATGATCGAATACTATTGTACTATAAGAAATGGTGAGCAGGATGCTTTCAGAAAAACCTGGAAAATTTTACATAAGCTGATGCAAAGTAGAGTTTACTGTGTACACAGTAACAACCATATTGTAAGATTTTCAGCCATGAATGACAAACATTCTCAACAGTACAATAATCTAATACAACTGTGAGGGATTTATGATGAATAATGCTATTTGTTGAAAGAATTGATGGTGTCTGAATACATACTTAAGCACTCTTTATTTATTTATTTATTTTTATTGAGTTATTTTTTATCTATGTTTTCTTGCACATGACTATTATGGAAATGTTTTGCATGATTTCTTTAGTCATTTCCCATGTGATGGACAAACCACTAATTAAATTTATATATCAACTCAAAAAGAGGTATTACTAATTTTGTAAACTTTAAATTTTCTTTTGTTTCTGGTTTTTACTTAGAATCAATCCTTCCTTTAATGTATCCTCCCTCTAATCATTCTTTCTTCCTTTCCCCCTTTCTCTACTATTTTCATATTTAAGGAAATATATTCCTGTACCTAATTGTGTGTGTGCATGTGTGCATGCATGCATGTGTGTGCGTGTGTATTATTTCTTTTGAACAGTTCAGATGAAAGTTAGGCTCAATTGTCAACTACTCTCTCCCCATCCCTTCTTCATTATTTGGATAGAATTCCATTGAACACACGGATTAAATTAAACGATTTCTCTTAATTTTCCTTTTTCTCCTTCCACCAGCCCATGCTCATCCCCAGTGAATTACTAATCCTCTTCCTTTCCATTGTTCTTTATGATCATCAAGAAAAAACAGAACCAGTCCTAGCTCATCTCCCTTTCTGACCCCTGAAGATGATATAGTTTAATGAGTAGATGTATTATCTACATATGTTCAAATGTAAAAACAAATCCTTAGACCTTTATAATCTTTCATTTATATTTATCTTTTTTATGTTCCCCATAACTCCTATACTTAAACTTAATGGTTTCTAGGTAGCCCTCGTATTTTCATCAGAACAACTTTGAATTTTACTCTTTCATTAAAAGTCACTTTTTGGTAATCATCCTTAGTTTTGCTGGGTAAGTTATTTTAGACTATGAATCTACATCATTTGCCTTCTAGAATACTGTATTCCAAACTCTATACTCCTTTACAACATTGGTTGGCATATCATCTGTGACTCATACTGTAACTCCTTGGTATTTGAAATCTTTCTGTCTGCTTGTAGCATTTATCTTTGACTTGAAACTCTGGATTTTGACTATAACATCCCTAGGATTTTTCATTTTGGAGTTTCTTTCAGGAGCTGATTGATATAATCTTTCTTCTTCTACTAAGAGGTCTGAGTAATTTTTTTTCATGTTTCTTGAAATATGATAATTAGATTATTTTGGCCACAACATTAGGTAGTATAATAATAATTTCTTTTTCTTCTGTATATATTTTCCAGATAAATAATTTTTGCTATAAGATACTTTACATTTTTGTTATTTTTACTGTTTTTTGATAAGAAAAAAATCCAATTATCTCATGGAGTCACCATTTTTTGGTCTCTTCTAATTGTGAAGGATTTTGTTTCTTGGGCAAAGATTTACCTATTATGCCAAGCTCTTAATTTCTTTATATTTTTAAATAGTTCTCATTTCTTTCCCACTTATTCTCTCTAATTCTCTTATTTGATATTTTAAATTCTTTTTTTAACTCTTGCTTTATTTCAGCCAGAGATTCTAATTGAATTTTTCTCTAAGTCATCTTTTCAATTTTTCTGTGGCTTTGCTTGTAGATATTCTGGAGGAATTCTTTTTTTCTTAGTTGGTTTCCTGAGTATTTCTTTCAAAATAATATTTTGTGGTGTAATCTTTTTTTAAATAAAATTATGTTTCCAGCTTCATTTCTGGCTTCATGTTTCACCAAATTCTGTAGTTCTGTCAGAAGGTTTGGACTTGTCTTTCTTCTTTTTGTGGTATTGAATGTTGTCTTATTTCAGACTTTCAGGGACAACTCAGAATAAGACCTCCAAGCCTATGGTGTTTCCAAAGTGGTGCAATACAATGCAATGTTTGATCACTGCCCACCTGGGTCTGAATCCAGCAAGTTTCTGACCTGAGTTTTGATTTAAGCAACAATAGATTCCTACTGCAACTACCAATCATTAGATATCTGTAAAGTTCTGTGGATTCAGAGAAACAGAACTGGATTCCAGACCTGATTATTCTTCTATAGGTTTTGATTGGGCTAGAAGCTATAATTGAGATACTGTTCTATTTCTAGGATCCTTCTCAAAAGCCTGTTTGATTATGTACTTGCTCATTGCTCATGACATAGACTAAAGTCTGCAAATTCTTCTTACTCTTAAAGCTACTCCTAACCACAGGTGCCCTCTTAAGTTTCCACTCAATCTGTTATCAAGAACTGGGTAGTGCATAACAAAGTTGACAGGTGACATTTCTTCCCTCATTCTGAATAACATCATGGGATCCTGCTATGGTTCTGGATGGTCATTTTACCCCTATGGAGAGTCATCTCTCAGGCCCTATGAACTAGAGTGCTCAACTTAGCATGTTCCTGGATGGACACTATGTATTGTGTTTATAGACCATTCTGTCTCTCTCTATGTTGACATGAGCTGGGAAAAAAATATTCACTGTGACATTTTCTTGGATTTCCTACTCAGGATCCATATAAGTGTTTTTTTTTCTAGATTAGTCTGAAGGAGTTTGAGAGGGGTGGGGAGACATTTTTATTACTCTGCCTTCCTGTTTTGATATGGGCAAAATAATTGGGGATTTGAAATAGAGAGAAGGGTGGAAGAATTACCTCAAGCAGTTGTTCAACTTTCCAAGTAAAGTAAAACTAGAGATCTTCAGTTAAGAGAATGATGGAAGGGGGTAATTTGGACATATGAGAAGAGAATTTATGGAACAGCCTCAGTGGTAGGTGGGAAAAGGATTCAAATAGGGAGGGATAAAAAAATGCCATACTCTAGTGAAGACCCAGCTGAAATTAGATAATATAAATATGAAGTGTAAAGTAAAATCAAATGTGCTTGGTTGTCTAACTTCCTCTAGTTCTGTTTAGTAACAGGAGTCAATGGAAGCAGATGGTGGAAATAATCTAGAATTATGATGTCAAGTAGATGAGGGCACAAGGGATTCAAGAGAAATAGATATTATGAAGTTGAATTGGGTCAGATGGGGAATGCTAGAAAGGAAAGTCAAAAAAGGCCTAATAACTTGACAAATTAATGAAGCGAGATGGAGATGAAGTTACAGAAATTGTTATGGCATCACCTTCCTGATGCCCTGGTCCTATTCAAGAAGAAAGGACAAACAATAACAAGGGGAAATGGGACCTTTAAGTTTTCTATTTCACACCAATAAATGACATTATACACATACATTATACACATGGAGCCACCAATATGCAGATACTGTGGAAATTTATTTTGATGAAAGAAGAATTCAAATTAGGACAGCAACTGTGACTGCCAAATTTCGCTATTGTCACAGCACCTGCTTTTTGTTGTTCTTTTGGAGATTGCTTTCAGCAGGTGATTCTCTTCAAAGAGTTAGATTACATAATATGTTCTATGTAGAGAAGATTTTTGTTACTTAATCTCATGATTATAAGCAGATGTTCCATACATTTTTCTATGCCTTCAGGAAATTATATCATTGAATGGATTGAAAACAATGCTTCAAATAAGAATGTGGGAAAATTGTCCCCAGGTTTTCTTTCATTAATATTTTAAAGT
Organism: Petaurus breviceps papuanus; assembly: GCF_028583685.1. Lineage (NCBI taxonomy): Eukaryota > Metazoa > Chordata > Mammalia > Diprotodontia > Petauridae > Petaurus > Petaurus breviceps. Next base: position 10,699,374 of record NW_027187372.1, read on the forward strand.
AAATACATCTGTCTAATTTTGGGGGAAAAGAAAATTAAGATTGTTTTTTTCAAAGAACAGAACTGAGCATTAAGTTTGCCTCTGTGAAATCACTGTGGATCAATCAAATTAATAATAATAATAATAAAGTATTTAGATACTGTCTAATTAAAATCACTTCAGACTAGACTGGGAGTTAGTAAAATTAGACCTTCCTACTGGCTTTTACAGTTATTTTGCTGTGAGTCTGGGCAAATTGCTTCACTGTTCTCAACATCAGTTTACAGATTTGCAAAAAAGAAAGTGTTAGATATCATGGTATCTAGAGTCCTCTCCAGTTGTAATATCTTATAATTCAATAGTCATTTATTCTTAGAAAGACCATATCTAGGCCTCTTCTTTTTTTTCTGTGATTTACTTTTTTCTAGCCAAAATCTCCCTTTTGTAAAAAAAAAAAATTCTCATTTTTTTCCATTACAGGTAAAAATAATTTCAAACTTTGTTTTTTTCCCCCAATTTTGAGTTCCAAATATTGTACCATTCTCCTTAACCCTCTCACATCATTGAGAAGATAAACATTTTGATAAAGGTTGTAGGTTGCAGCGATGCAAAACACATTTTGATTTTAGTCATGTTGTGAAAGAAAACACAAAAAAATAAAAGCCAAGTAAAATAAATTAAAAAAAAAACTAATGATCTTCTCTTAAATTCCTTCAGTTCTTTGTCTGGAAGTGACCATGTATTTTTCATTAGTGGTCCTTCAGAGTTGTCTTGGATTTTAATATTGCTGAGAATTGCTAAGTAATTCACAATTGATCATTGTACAATATTGGTATTACTCTGTTCAATGTTTTTCTTGTTTTGGTCACTTTGCATCAGCTCACATAAATATTTCCATGTTTTTTTTTTCTGAAAACTTCTTGTTCATCATTTCTTATAGCACAATAATATTCTATCACAACCAAACGTCATAACTTTATCATTCTCCCATTGATAAGAGTCTCCTCAATGATAATTGTCCCTCAATAATTTCCAATTGTTTGCTACCACAAAAAAGAGCTGTTAGGAATATTTTTGTAAATATAAATCCTTTCTTTCTTTTTAACATCTCTTTGTTATACAGACATAGTAGTGATAATGTTGCATTAAAAGGTAAGCATAGTTTTGTAACCTTTTAGGCATTGTTTCAAAATGCTCCCCAGAATAGTTGGGTCAGTTCACAACTCCACCAACAGTGTATTAATGTCCTGATTTTTGCATTTCCCTTCCACCATTTGTCATTTTCTTCTTCTGTCCTGTTTGCCAACCTGAAAAGTGTGAGGTGGTACCTCAGAGTTGTTTTTTTTTTATTTGAATTTCCCTAATCAATAATGATTTAGAGTTTTTTGTGGCTATAGATAGATTTGATTTCTTCTTCTGAAAACTCCCTATTCATATTCTTTGACCATGTATCAATTGGGGAATGGTTTGCATTCTTATAAATTTGACTCAGTACTCTATATATTTTAGAAATGAGGCCTTTTTCAGAGATACTGTAAAAAATTGTCATTTTCCGTTTTTCTTTCAAACTTAGCTGCATTACTTGTGTTTGTGCAATAAGGTTATTTCATAAAATCTAAATAATTCATTCTATATCTAGTATTCTTTCTATCCCTTGTTTGATAAGTACTTCCTCAGTCATAGATCTAAAAGAATAGGTGAACTAGTCTTTACTCCCTTAATTTGCTTTTGGTATTACCCTTTATATCTAAATCAAATACCCATTTTGACCTTACTTTGGTACACACCTAACTTCTGCCAAAATGCTTTACAATTTTCCACTACGTTTGTCAAATAGTGTCTGGATTTTTGCATGTATCATACACAAGATTATTATGGTATTTTCTGCTATATATTGTATGCCTAATCTATAACACTAATCTATCAGTCTAATTCTTAACTAGTACTAGCTTGTTTTGATGATTATCATTTTGTAATATAGTTTAAGTTACGGTATGGCAAGGCCACCTTCCTTTAGATTTTTTTTCCATTAATTTCCTTGATATTCTTTACCCTTTGATCTTCCCTATGAAATTCATTACTTTCTCTAACTCTATGAAATAATTTTTGGTAATTGGATTGGTATATCACTGAAAAGTATATTAATTTAGCCTCTGTACTACATTGTGCCCAGCAATGAAGCCTCACTGATGGCTTGTATGGCGTTTGGTTGAAAACAAAAACAAAATCTATGTTTACAAATAACTGAGAAAAATTCAGGTAGAAGGAATAGGATTGAAATTCTTTAAGTTAGAGTCATGTTCTGTGACCTTTTGAGAAGAAAATAATTGCTTCCTTGGCATGATTTTTAAAATAATTTTGATAATAATATCACAGAATATGAAGGACTTTAGATTTCAAATTTTGCATCCTGATATTTATAGAGAGTAAAACTGACTCAGCCAGGAGAAATGACTTACCTAAAATCATATGATTAGAAGTGAAAAACAAACTACAACACATGCCTTTTCATGCTAGATCTGACAGATTTTCCATGATAATATTGCCAGTAAACTAATCCATATTGACATCATGTTCTTTGAAAAATTGCCATAATATTTGATTTGTAAAATGTGAAAATTAGAAGCAGTTTGATAATTGATAGAAAAGTAGAATTGTGATATGGAAGGAAAAAAACAGCAATTATAAATATGGAAAATTATAATATTATAAATTGCCTATAAATATGTGCATTCAAGAACTCTATTATTTTAATTATTTCCTTTATATATTTTTATTCTTCTTTTCAAATATTTTATTTCCTTAAACATTTTCCAATTAAAAGGAAAATATATTAACATAAATTTTACTTTTAATTGGGAGTTCCAAATTCTCTCCACCCTCCTAGACTTCTCCACTCCTAGATAAGGTAAGCTGATATTTATTATGCATGTGAAATCAGGGAAAAGTATTTCTATATTATCTATGAATCAAAAGAAAACATAAACACACACACACACACACACCACCACCACCACCACCACCAAAGCAACAAGAAAACTAAAGAAAATGTTTGGAAAAATAAAATACACTTCAATCAGAGCTCATCATGTCTCTCCCTGAAAGAAGTCACTGGTCTCACACTCTACTCTAGAGTCATCATAGTCCAATGGCAAAACAGCGTCACAATGACTGGTGATGTCTCAAGATGCAGTGAATGACCTTGTTGTCTTCCCTGTGTAACCAAATAAATTCTAAGTGATCACAGTGCCTGCTTCTACTGTCTTCATGTCTGTTGGAAAAAATTTTCTCACCTGCCTATTCTACCACATCCTTGGAAGTCTTCACATTCTAACTCACCATCAGGTTTGAGACCTCTTTGTTGCCCTCAACCTGTTTTAGCCCATTTGCCAAAATGACTTGCTGGGGTGTGGCCACTGAACATGCTATAGCTTCTTGGAGCCCATAGGTGAGAATTAGGTGGAAGAGGTGTTCACCAAAGGTGGAAAGCAGCCCTAAAAAGAGCCCACTAACCTTTACACTAGAAGTATTAGTGATCCCTGAACACACACTCTTCCCCTGTTCTAATAATAATGAAATTCTTAGTAGTTGTGTGTGTATGTATTATCTTCACATATAGAGATATAAACCATTTTATCCAAGTGAGTCCCTTAAGATATCCCTTTCTTGTTTACTTTTTTATCTTTCTCTTGAATCTTGTATTTGAAAGTCTAATTTTCAGTTCAGCTCTGATCTTTTTGTTGAGAAAGATTGAAAGTCTTTGATTTGTTTTAAATATTCAGTTTTCCCACAAAGGACTAAACGTGTGTGTGTGTGTGTAGATTGTTCTTTGTTATAATCTTAACTTTTTTGCCTGCCAGAAAACAAAATTAAAATGCATCTGATAGAATCTAACCACTCCCCCATGTCCAATCTAGCCACTGTCTCCATCCCCAAAATCTGAACTTATTCATTTTCCTCACAGAAACAGCAGGCATGTACATGCACCCAACCACAACCACATCCATTTTTGTCTCAAACAGGACCACAATATCCAGCCAGTTAGAAAGCAGCAACACCAGGATACCTGAGCAGGATGTGAGCCCCAAAAGAATAGAAGGGACTTTCTCTAAGTAGGTGTCTGTACAGTAACAGCAAAAGCTCTCCTTAGGTGAACTTACACTGTAAAGAAGCTTATTATAATATCATTATCATGCATGTACTTCGCCCCCCCCCCCATGTGGGCATTTCTGTATGCATTATGGGTAATCACATGTGCAGTTCCTCCAAGACTGGGACCCTTCCTCCATTGCTTAATCCCTCAATAAGAAGCTCCTATATTTTAATATTCATATAGTCAGTAATGATGCAATTACTCTAAAAGAATCCCTGTCTTGTTCAGATAAGCTGCCAGTTCCTCGCTGGAGATGAGTCTTTGTTTGGAGAGGGATAATTCTTAATAGACACCTTTGCCTGGGTGGGAGCTGGTCTGAATCTGTAAATTCTTTTCAGACAATTCCACAACACACCACCTCCACTCTTTTTTGAAAATTATTTATTCATTTATTTTTGGATTTCACCATTCATTTTCAAAAGATTTTGAGTTGCAAATTTTCTCCCCATCTCTCCCCTCCCCCATCGCAAGATGACAAGCATACTGATTACCCTTCCCCAGGTTGCCCTCTCTTCTCCCCTCCCCATATCCTTCCCCCTTATAGGGCAAGATAGATTTAGATACCCCCTTGCTCATATATCTTATTTCCTGGTTGCATGTAAAAATAATTATTTAACATTTGTTTTTAAAACTTTGAGCTCCATTTTTTTCTCCCTTCTTCCCTACTCACCCACCTCCAATGGGAAGACAAGCAATTCAATATAGGTTAAACACGTATAGATGTGCAAAATATTTCCATAGTAGTAATATTGTGAAAAACTAGCTATATTTGCATCTATCCAATCCCCCCACCCCATTTATTCTATTTTCTTCTTTGGCCTTCTCCCTTTTCAAAATTTGTTTGCTTCTGACTACCACCTACCCCAATCTGCCCTCCCTTCTACCTTCCCACCCTTATATTCCATTCTCCTCTACTTTCCTGTAGGGTAAGATATCCAGTTGAGTATTTGTGTTATTCCCTCCTTCCCTGTCCTCCCCCCTCCAAAAAAAAAAAAGAAAAAAAAGGCATCATTGGAGGATATTGAGTAAAAGTGCTATGATTAGACCTATACCTAAGAAAAATACTTTTGGTAATTGTGTGCAGGATGGATGAGAGTAGAGAGATACTTGAGGCATCATGTCTATTTAGATTATATATATATATATATATATATATATATATATACATATATATATATTATTCAAGAGATGATGAGCGTCTGAATTAAAAGAAAGGGTTTGTGAGTAATGAGAAAAAAGAAATTAGAGATTATCCAAAGGTAGAAGTCACAAGAATTTCACAAGTGGATGTGTATGTTGAGGGTGAGGATCTGTAAAACACAGGGAGGCAGCAATGCTAGAAGACAGAAAAAAATGATTTACCATCAAAAGAAATAGGGAGCTCAGAAATGAATTTGGGGAGAAAGGTAATAAATTCTTTTCTGGATAAGTTGAGTTTGAGTCATCTATATGACATTTAGTTTGATTGTCCAATAGAAAAAAAAATATAAGTTTCATTAGAGGAAGGAAAGGAAAGGAATATTTTCACTAATTAATTACATTGTGCAGTACTTTTGCCAAGACTAAGTAACTGCGCTGAATCAGTGCAATATAATAGAACCACGTAGAAATTTCTTCTATTTTCTGACTCATTTTTCCTTTTTATACTTCATTATATCTTTCTCAGATCTTTAATAAATAACAAACCATTGAAATAATCTCTACTTTTCATTTATAAGTAAGCTTCATGCTTTAATTTATTCTCTTTATTACTCTAATATTTAATGAGGCTATAGAAGCAAAATTATTACACCTGCCATTCCAGACAGTTACAAAGTATTGAGAGTTTCAAAATTTATAACTTTCAAAAACATAGAAAACTTGAAAATAATTCAAAGGAGATTCACAAATCAAACTTAAGAATAAACCTTTCAATGAAACCTAAAGAAAACTGAGCATGGAGAAGGAAATGATGTGATATAACAATGTGAAAAGCTATTGAAATACTTTATATAAAACGTGATGATTTGTTGTCATGACAAAATATTTTCACCCATCAAAGATCCCTAATTTCTCCTGTCTTTTAATTTTGTCTCCTCTATTAGACTGAAAACTCCTTGAAAGCAAAAATGATGTCTTATGTGACTTTTGAATCCCTAACAATATCAATATACCATTAGACTATAGTTGTTGCACAATAGAAACCTATTCAACTGAATATATAAAGGAGGAAAGCCATGAAGATGTGAGATATACTATTGCATCAGGATAAAAATCATAATTTTTTATTTTGTTTTTTAGTTAAATAAATACACTGGGGTGTGGTTTATCTTTTATGGGATCCCTAAAACCATCTTTGGCTCAACTCCAATAAAGCATGTCATAATTTGAATTATGGGTTTCATCTTATTAAATATTGCTATGATTACTTCTTCTAGATGTCTATATTTTCACAGCTTTGCATTCCATATAGTTTGGAAAGTTATGCGTATTTGATAGGGTAGCATTTATCTATTGCAGAGATTTTGAGGTTTCTACCCTGGTTCCCACTTGCACTGGCAGATGCAATCTCCAGGGTGCATTAGTTACTTTTCCTCTCAGGATTCTAGGTGTAATTAATTCATAATCCTGTAGGATTGAGGTGAAGGGAAAATTTTTCTTGCACATAGAGGCACAAAATGAGATGCTTCTGTATTGGTTATCAGTTGTGGTCAAATAACCAGTCAGACAATTTATATTTTTAAGGAATAATTGTTTACTAAAGTAGTATAGAACAGTGGGTAATATTAGTAAAAACAATTTGTACAACCATCCCTGCAATCTGGGGGCATAGTGCCCCATACAGAATTCAGAAAAAGGGCTCAAGTTTAAAGAGTATATGTGGTAAAGGTATATCTATACTTTTTGGTTCTTAGAAATCCTCTTTCCCCATCTTCACAGAATACTCATAGATTATATGATGTTTCCCTTGGGCAAGGAAAAAAAAACTTTCTTCTGGGACTCTTAAAGAATCTTAAAATTATCTTTCCTCAGTGAGCCTAATTTTTCTTAGAATCCTCATACAGCTATTGTTGTCAGCCATTACTGTTCTGGGTACATTGCTAGATCACAAACATGAGTTCTAAAATCTTCTAACAAATTAAAGTTCATAAAGACATCCTTTGTGGTTGGTAGAGATGAGGGATGGGAGAGGCAAAATCTCAATAATTTTCTCTCAGGTGCTTGGGTTGAACTGAGCTTGATGGCAGATTCTAAATTGGCTTGTTATTTTATTTTATTTTTTTCTCTCTCTTTTTTTATTTTTAGTTTACATCATTCATTTCCACAAGATTTTGAGTTACAACGGCTTGCTATTTTGTGTGAGCCCTAGAGTCCTCTAGACAAATCACAGCACATTTCCTGTAAGGCAGAAGTTTATTTCACTCATTTTAGGAAGAGGAAAGGAAAAGGGAATTAAATGCCTACTATGTGGCAGTTATTGTGGCAGAAACTGTGCTAAGCATTTGACAAATATTAATTGTTTTTGTGTTCACAGTACTGTGAGGTAGTTGCTATTAGTATTTCCATCTTACAACTGAAGAAACTAAGGCAAAGAGAGGTTAAATGATTTGCCCAGATTCAAACAGCTAGTATGAGACCAGATTTGAACTCAGGTTTTCTAAGCTCCAGGCTCATCTCTGTAACTAGTTACTATTATGTAGATGCCAATGATCTTCACTTCATTTACACCTAGCTTAAAGCCATTAATCGTGTATTTGATTTATTCAATAGAGTTTTCTTCATCTGACAATGACATTATAAATTTCAGCGTATCTTCTTAATTGTTCTATGGGGGCTGGTGTGATCAAATATTTTAATTAACTACTAACTTTATATATTAAAATATTATTATTGCTACTTTATTTTTATGGATCAGTTTTGTGCTCAGATGATTATAGACAACCATTCTTTCCTATGAAAATACACCAGTTATAGTTCAGTTTATTTGCTGAATTTCAAGCAATGTTTGAAAATTTGTCTTTGTGCCTTCAGATTTTGTCTTTCATCTATAGAAGATAATGCAGTTCTTTTTCCCTTAATAATGACTTCAGTGCCTGACTTAATGTCTTTTTCTACTATAATTTCTGCCTTTAGATAAGGGGACTTCAATATATGCATATATGTATGCTTGTATGCACTCACATGTCTGAATAAGAATATCAATGTGTTTATGTATGTATTATATGTGTGCATGTATTTGTACATATACTTGCAATCTACATACACAGATTATTTGTGCATGTGCATGTGTGTATACCCTCAGATACTCTGATTTCCCAAAACATCGCATACTCAATTCCCATAACCTACTTAACTTTAAAGCCAATTTCAAGGCACCTTCTCTGCTTGCTTTCAACTCCAAGATCATTATGCCTCCCCCAGGATAAACCCATCTCCTGAAATCTCATCATCATGGAGATAGATTCAGCTTTGATACCTGCACCTTTCACCTTCTGACTGAAAGGCTGGAGAGTGAAAGATTAAAGTCCTCCCCAAACCTCCCTTTATAGAGGACTCAAAACTTTCAAGTAATCTTAATTTTCAGATCAATTACGCTACTGAGTTGGGTTGTAAAATGATGATGATGATGATGATGATTACTGCTAATAGTTCTTTTATGCCAAGATCAAGGTAATATAGAATAGTGAATGTAATCAACTTTGAAACCAGGAACATATGAATTTCACTGCATCTTTCTGAAATGTATTGACTATTTTTCCCTACATAAGTCACTTAATGTCTCAGTACTCTGGGCAAATTTCCAAAACCTTGAGTCACAGCAAAGGTGGTGTATCTTATATATCCATTTGCACATGCATATATAATCTTATATATCTATTTCATATGTGTACACTTGTGTGTATATGTGTGTGAGAGAGATTTTGTGTATATTAGCTTTATCTTTTGCTTTTGGTTTTATATTATAAAGCATGTGATGAAGTATAATGCTGAATTTCCTGTCTTGGTCTAGTAAACACAGTTTCAGTAGGAATAAAGAGACTTCATCTTCTAATTTTGGTTATTCATCTCTTTGGAACTGAAAAATTCTGAGGTCAAATTTCCACTATCACCTTGGGAACATGGTGAAATTTTTGAAGGAAATTAGTGCTATAAATCTAATGTAGCACTTCTTTGCAATATATATGATATTTTTTTTAATTAAGGTCCAAGAAATTATCATTTCTTTTTTTTCAGAATATACAATAGACATGATCATTGAGTTTTATTTATAATCAAAATTGATATGGTTTCATCTCCTACTGTTCATTGTCAGTATCTTAGGCAAAAACAGTAGGAAGAAATCTGTCTGCTACTAATATTCAATGTGTGTGTGTGTTTTTTTCTTTATTTCAGCAGGGAAACTCATTATAAACTATTGAAAACAGATGTACATTACCAGGTGAAATAGGTGTATTCAATCTACAATAGTGTTGGAAGCCAATATTATATAATTTCAATATTTCACATTTCTCAGCCACAAAAAAAATGAATTTTAACTTAAAAGATGCAAACTCCCTACAACACTTTGGAGATGTCTTTTGTCAGGGATGGAGATTGCCACTCACCAAGCAGATTCAAAGTTAGAAAGAAAAATAATATTAATCAAATGCATAAGAAAAATTATTTCTTCAGTAATTACTTGATTAAATATAGAAGTTAAATTTTAAAAGGAACATCTTTAAGTCCTGCTAGAGTAATTTTTCTTAAGTGAAAATTAAAAAAAAACACAACTTTTTTTTGAGTGAGGTATGATTTGTCAAAAGTCCTTAGGGTATTTTCATAGTTGCTGACCACGGTACATAGTACATTTTTCTAAGCTATTGAGCAATGGGGGGAACAATCTCTCAGAGTTTACGGTCTTAGCTTTTGAGAATTCAGTGAAAGTTTTGCACCCCAATGAGGCATTAGAATTTTTTGAATAGCTCTTATATTATGACAAGCTGCTCATAAAAACAGAGAATTCATCATATAAAAAAGACAAATTTTCTTTTTCCTGGAATAGAAAATGAAAGGCAAAGGAGTTTTTTGTTTTTTGTTTTTTTTTTAACAAGAAGGTTTTATTCACAGAGGGTAAAGCTAATGGACCTCTCAGCCTTATTGGGCTGAGCCGAGTGTTGGGGTGGGAAGGGGGGTTTTGGCTCCACTGCTTGCCAGCAATGAGTGGGTTCCTGAGAACCACAATGACTGAATCCCCCCTCAGGAATATCTTGGAAATGTAAAGATCTTTGTTCACTGGTTTCTACATCTTCTTGCCTTTGCCACTTTTGGGTACCTCCATCCACATTTCTTTTATGTTCTCCAAGACCATGTTACAGTGCTGTCAAAGGCTTTCACTTGGCCCAGAAGATTCTTGTTGCAACAGTTGATGAAGACCTGGGTATTGTTCTTCACCAACTGGGTGAGCACTGACAAGAGCCCAGTGTTGAACTCCTCTTCCAGCTTCTGCAGTTCCTCAGGGGTCATCTTGCTCTTGGGTTTGTTTAAAAGACTCATGACAGTGATGGCCCCTCAGTCCTTTGCAATCCTGCTTTCTTTGTGCTGCTGCTGCCTCAGTAAAGGAGAATTTTTAGAACACCATTTTGTTTTCTTCAGAGAAACAAACTGTGTGGACACCGTGTAAACTATTTGAAGTGCAAGATTACTCCTTTCAGTTATTTCTATTTTATAAATCAATGAAGCTTTGTATTCTATTTGATTATTTAATACTCAGGTTCCCCAAAACCTTATATCTAAGCTTAATAGCTTAAAATTAGACTAAAACTTTTGGGATTTAATATGTGTGTTTCTGTATCTACGTCTATCTGTATGTCTGTGTGCACATAGATATGTGTATATTGATTTTTCTGCTCGAAAGCTTTCCAAGACTATCTTATTCCACATAGTAGGCATGACCTTTCACAGAGAATGCCATACCCACTTGAAATATTCAATTATTGTCAGTTTTTCCATTTGTAACAGTATTTGACTTTTTTTTTTTTTTGGTTTAAGCAGACATTTAGCTATACTGGAAAGACCACTAAACAGATAATCAGGAGTCCTCCTTTTCAGTCCTTAAAATTAATTAACTCTAAAACCTTGGTTAATTCACATAGTCAAAGTGTGATTGGCTACACCTTAGTCAATTTGCTTAGTCTTTCTAAAATTTAACTTTACTTTTCAATTCCATTAAATATGCATTTTTATGACCCTGCTCTAGGGCAGTATACAATGGTAGATTGCTCAGATTTTTTAAAGAAGAGGAATAATATTACCCTCAAGGATTTTACAGTCAAATTATCAATATAATGAGAGAAATGGGCAACATAATTGCTAAGTTGTTTTTTTTAATAAAATATAATTGGAAAGATAAATAATAATTTATACTTTACCCAATTCAAAATTGATATAGAAAAATATTATTTTTATTTTTTTCCATAACAAGACTTATGTAACAAAGCTTTGGTGATCCTTTGGAAATTTGTTAAGCTTTACAAAATTTCTATCAGACCTTCCACATTTATAGTAATTATATATCTCTTGACAGTGAGAATGAGGAGTCAAACACATTACCATGTAAGATCTGTGAATTTGTATTAAATCCAAATTATTCTTTACCTTTATTTGGATTTCTTCTGGGCTCCATCTTATTTCTATCAAGTACAAAGTACATAGGAGCCAAATTTGGCTGAGTTACACAATATACATATTTCCTACCTTCTTCTTAAGAGTTACTGACAAAGTGTTTTATCTGTCAAAATTCATAGAATGATTAGTGCTAAATTCATCTGCTAAATTCAGTCTTTTTAACCTTTTCATTTTAAGAGATTCCTAAGCAAAATATAAGGAAGTATTTCATCCTTGTGCATAAAATGAAATTTTATTTTTTTATGAATGAATATGGTGAAACCTATTTACAAAGCTGTTTCAAGTATTGAAAGCTCTTATGCTGTAGGCAACTAGATGTCCTGTGGCAGAAATGTCATCAATTAAACCAGAAGGCAAATAATCATACTATATAGAGGAGAAATAACTCCACATTTTTTTTGCCCTCTGTGTCTCTCTGTCCTTTCTCAGGCACATATCACTTGGTTAACTACTTTTCTCCCTGTACTCAATTAGATTTATTCATCAAGAATTGAGTTTGAGAGACAATATGATAATTATTTCCATGTAAAATGCAAATCTGTATTTTTGCTATTTTGTTACTTTTGGTTTGAATCAAGTCAGAGACAAGCACCAAGGACAAACAAAATTCTAGAGGGGGGAAAATTAGATTTATTTTTGTATCAATGTAGCATGTAACTTCTTGGAGTTTGGAGACAGTTTTCATGCAATAACCTCCATCTCTTACTATATCAAGTAAGGAGAGATTTTTATAGTACATGCGTAGGGGCAGCTAGGTGACTCAATAAATGGAGTGCCAGGCCTGGAATCGGGCTCATTTTCCTGAGTTCAATTCCAACCGCAGGCACTTATTAACTGTGTGACTCTAGGCAAGTTGTTTAACCCTGTTTACCTCAGTTTTCTCATCTGTAAAATGAGCCAGAGAAGGAAATGGTGAACCGCTCCAGTATGTTTGCAAGAAAACCCCAAATAGGAGAGTCTGACATGATTATTTTGATAAATATTGCCATTGGCTTTCATATCTGATCATTTTGAACAAATATTCTATAAAATTGACTTTAAATATTAGTGTGGTAGAGGAAACATGATGAAAACATTTGAGTTGAGTTGACTGGCCATAACTGGCAGGGTTGAAATGTACAGGAGGATTATTGCTTTCCTATCACCACTCCTTCCATTTGAATGCAGGGTGTTTAAATCCTGCCTCATTCTGTAATTAGATCCATAAAAATCACTTAACATAACACCTCACCCTCAGTTTCTTTATCTGTATAATGGAGATACAAAACTAACACATCACTTATTCCACAGATATTTGTGAGGATAGTATGAAAAACACACGCACATACATATACACATACAACACATTTGTACATATGTTTGTATGTATTTATTAATTTAGAAATCTAAGAGCAATATTAGCAATTCTTTTCCTCTTTTCTGATGGCATAGAGAGCCCCACCCTGGGCCTAGTATATTTATTAATTGCTATATTTTTCATCTGGGACATTTTGGTGTTTTTCATATCTCTAGAGTTAGAATTAAGGAGTACTCTACAAAAAAGTATATCTATCTACAAACATATATTATTTATATATGCAAAAATCGTATAACTGTTAATGTATAAGATACAGGTCTGGAGAGACTCATGGATTGGGAGTTAGAAAACTAGGTTTTGAATTCTCGTTCTGCCACTTACTACTTGTTAGACTCTTGGCAGACATCATCAATAGTATTCCCAAAATTTGGTCAGTACAAGTTCCCTGTTACCTTTAACCAATTACATTAGCATCCTACACTAGTCATTCTCTCTGGGAGGGAGGTGGATTAGGATCAGAGTTTAACTCTGTCCCTATATATAATTAGTCTCACCAAAATTAAGTCCAACTACTCTTTCCTCCTTATTTCCAAGTGCCCTGACAATTCACTCAGATAGAATATTGAGCAAAATTCTGCGTTTATTCACAGGTGTTCATCCCATCAAGGATTCTGTCTTCTATTGTTAAAAAAAATTTTCTGGGATGAAAAAACCCTGCCTTTTAGAAAAAAAGTGGAAAGTATTGTTAAGAGCTGATCCAACCATTAAAATTGTTGAACAAAAGAAAGAAACTGGTACAATCAAAAGTTGAAGCACCCAATTGATATGGTACATGTATAGACACATTCTCAATCATTTTCACAAGAATACATCACAATATAAAACCCTAGTTTTTTAAAAGATCCTCAACTGGGAAAAATCAAAATCCATTTGTAAACCTCTTTATATTAAATACTATTTTCTTTCTGCCAACAACAACAAAAAAAAAAGTTCTTTAACTCTTTTTAGTTATAGAAGCTAGATTCTTTAGTACAGTAGAATTTTAATCATTGATTTTTATCCTTTGGATTTAGCAAAATGTGACTTGAGGCTATACTATAGCAATGGAAAATGCAATCAAAATGAGATAGCAGATAGTGTTGCACACAGGCTTGCAAAATAATTTCTTTTGCTAGAGGTAAAACCGGAGGAATTTGCAAACAATTGCAGAATCTATTCCTACCCCTCTATTATTCCCATAAAATAGGCAGACATTAAGAATTTTATGTCCATTTTTCTTTTTGGTGCTTCTATGTAGAGAAGAGTAAGTTGAGTATTTTAGTGAATGGAGTTTGAGCAGCAGGAAACTTAATAAGGTCATTGAATAGATTGTTTTTCTTCTTTTTTAGAACTTTGACTTCTGCCTGTTTTTAATAGAGGAAGGGAAGGGAAAATTACTGAAGTCATTAATTTCTATAACATTGTATGGGACTATAGAACTCTAACAGAGTTAGAGATGAATGGGAATTTAGAAACATTCTAGGCTGCAACTTCATATTTCAGTGCCAGAAACTGAAACAATGAGAAATTAAGAGTTTTATTGAGGTAATATGTTTAGCTATTAGAAGGGAGCAAATAGATTATTTTATTGTTATACTACAGATCGATTAAACACATATGCATATGTGTGTACTTGTATGTCTGTGATAGCTATTTCATAATTTTCTTTTGATGGCATGGGACTCCCCACAGGATGTAATATTCTCGCTAATAATTCTCTCTCTTTCTGTCTCTCTGTCTCTGTCTGTCTCTTCCCCCTCAAGAAAGATATGTAAATATAGATATATACATATATATCAAAGATAAGAGATATCTTTATATGAATATATATGTGCATGCATGTGTTTATAGGGAGATAAAAAGACAGAGACAGATTACATATATGTGTGTTCCATGAATATTTTTGTACAAGATGATTTTTTCCTCTTATCTTTGATATCTTTTGAGTTTTTATTTACTCCATTTCAAGTCTAGGCTAGATTTTACAACTTCAGGAAAGCTGATTCTTCCTCTTCCCCTGCTCCTGTGTGCTAATATTTTAATGGTAAACATTTACACATATATGATCAGCAAAGTCTACTGAAGCTCAAAATTCTAGGACTCAAGAGATTGTATCCTTGGCATCTGGGATTACAGTTGTGTGTAACCATGCTCTACAAGATTATGGTATTTAAATATTTCATAACTGACTTGGAAAACAGGGTATAGACAGCATGTTTATCTAGCACACAGATGATATTGTTTAATGGCAATTAAGTATATGACACCATCAGAATCTAAAAGTATCTCAAGGGACTAGCAACATTTAATGCAATTAACAAGACAGAATTAAATAGGCATAAACATAATCTTAAACTAGGATTAAAAATCAATTGCATAAGTGGAAAAAAGGGAGCTGTGGATACAGATAAATTTTGACATACTTATTTAAATATAATAATACATACACAGAACACATATATAACTACATACTTATTTACCTAGTTAGACATAGGTATGAACATGTGTGTATATCTACATATATATATATATATATATATATATATATATATATATATGTATGTATTCAGAAGAGGGTAACCAAGAAATTCATTGACTAGAGCATAGGAAAATAGATTGAAAACAATAAAGATTTTTAGCTTAATTTTTAAGACCTTACAGTGTGATAAAAAGGTAGGTAAAAGTGTTATCTTTGAGTCTTTAAAGAGCTATTTTATCAATAGGATATCTTTTTTAAAAAATTAATATTTTATTTTTCTCCAATTACATGTAAAGAAGATATCTGATATTTGTTTTTAAAAAATGTTGCAAATTCTCTCCCTTTCCCACTCTCCACTCCCTTTATTGAGAAGGCAAACAATTTGTTGTAGATTTCACATGTGTAGACATGTGAAACCTTTCCATGTTACTTATGTTGTGAAAGAAAACATAGATGCCTATAATGGGAATGCAAATTTGGAAGATCTTCCCTGCCCCTAGGCTGAGGTGTACCTGGAGCCTGGGGTGGGAGGCTTGTTTTTCAGTAGATACTTTCTGATTGGCAAGTGGGTCCAAAAGGTTGTTACATACTCTGAGCCAGGAGAAGGCTATATAAGCCCAGATGTGAGGCTTTGTTTTGGGGGCTCACTTTGAGAAGTGTTCTGTGATTTGATCTGTATTCTGGAAAGCCGTTGTCCAGGGCCCCCCCGGCTTTGAAAAACCCAGATGTGGAAACCCAGATGTTGACTGGGTATGGATATAATGGTTGGACGGTTTGGAAAGCTGTCTACTTGATCTGTTAATGTCTTGATAATTCTGCCTGTATACTTTGAAGTTCGGTGTGCTGACCTTTTTCCCCTGACCAAGGTAAACGATATATGTCTGACTGATTAAAGTAAGCTTGTTAACCCCTTTTGAGTTGCTTTCCTTTATCAAAGCAGATCCAAGAACCTGTGTGAGCAGCCACCCTGCTGACGCTGGGGTGCTTGCTGCTGCAATGCCCCCCCCCAAAAAAAAATCTGAAGAAAAATAAAGAAAGATTAAAAAATGTGTACTGCAATTTTTTTTTCCAGAAACCGTCAGTCTTTTTCTGGGGATGGATAGCATTTTTAATAATAAGTCCTTCAGAGTTTTCCTGAATCATTGCATTCCTGAAAATAGCTAAGTCATTCACAGCTGATCATCTCATTATATTGCTCTTACTTTGTCCACAGTAAATTTCACTTTGCTTCAGATCATGTAAGTCTTTCCAAGTTTTTCAGAGAGCATCTTGATCATGATTTCTTATATTACAATGTTACTCCATTACAATCACATAGGACAATTTGGTGAGTCATTCCACAATTGATAGGTACTCCCTTACCTGAATTTTCAATTCCCTCCCACTAAAAGAGAGCTGCTATAAATATTTCTGTACATATACGTCCTCCTGCCTCCCTTTTTTTAAATCTCTGCTGGTCAAATGTAGCCCTTTGGGCATAGTTGCAAATTGGGCAAAAGCACAGTTTAATCATCTCAACTCCCCCAACAAAGTATTAACATTTCGTTTTTCCCACATCCTCTACAAAATTTGACATTTACTTTTTTCTGTCCTATTAGCCAGTATAATAGCTTTGAGGTAGTACATCAGAATTGTTTCAATTTTCATTCCTCCAAAGAATGGCAGTTTATAGCACTTTCTCATATGGCTATGGAGAGCTATGATTACTTCATCAAAAAATTGTTCATATATCTTTATCATAGCTCTTGTATTTATAAATTTGATTCAGTTCTCTAATTGTTAGAGAATTGAGGCTTTTTTCAGAGACACTTGCTTCGATTTTTTCACAGTTATGATTGTTAAAGATATTTTTCTCCATCCTATTTCTTCCCCACTCTTTATTCTGTTTTCTTTATCCTTTCATTGTTTTCTCTCCTCGAGAGTTTTGCTTCTGTCTACCATGTCTCCTAATCTGCCCTCCCTTCTATCATCTCTCGTTCTCTTATCCCCTTCCCCTCCTACTTTCCTGTAAGGTAGGATAGATTTTTCTAACCAGTTGAGTGTGTATGTTATTCCCTCTTTTTCCGAGGAGGGTAAGGTTCACTCAGTCCCTTCCACCCTCTATCATTCGCTCCACTGTAAAAGGTTTTTCTTGCCTTTTTTATTTGAGATAATTTTTACCTGATTCTCCTCCTCCCTTTCCCTTTCTCCTAGTACATTTCACTTTCTCAACTTTTAATTTTTGTTTTATATACCATTCCTTCATACACAACTTACAGTTATGTACTCTGTCTATATATACTTCTAACTGATCTAAGAATGAGAAAGTTGTTATGAGTTATAAGTATCATTTTCCTATATAGGAATGTGAACAAGTTAACCTTTTTTTAAGCAGTTGAGGTTAAGTAACTTGCTCAAGGTTACACGACCAGTTATTTCTGTGTGTGGTGCTAAGTATCTGAACCCGGATTTGATCCCAGGTTATTCCGACTCTGGGGCCAGTGCTCTTACTCGCTGAGACACCTGGCCTCTCCTAAGCAATTGGGGTTAAGTAATTTGCTCAAGGTTACATGGCCAGGTGTTTGTGGGTGGGTGCTAAGTGTCTGAGCCCGTATTCGATCCCAGGGCATCCTGACTCTGGGGCTAGTGCTCTTACTCGCTGTGCTACCTGGCCTCCCCAACAGTTTAACCTTTTAAGTCACAAATAATTTCTCTTTCCTGTTTACCTTTTCCTGCTTCTCTTCAGTCTTCTAGTATCTGAAAGTAAAATTTTTATATTCCACTCTGGTCTTTTCATCAAGAATTCTTTAAGGTGGGGTGGAGGCAAGATGGTGGAGTAAAAGCAGGGCCTAGCTTGAGCTCTCCCACAAATTCTTCCAAATACCTGCAAACATGACTCTAAACAAATTCTACAGCAGCAGAACCCACAAAAAGACAGAATGAAAGAAATTTCCAATCCCAGAAAATCTAACCTGGCTAAGGTCTGTGGCACTGGACTAGGAGAGGAGTGAAGTTTGACATGGGCCACATTGGCACAGACTGGGCACCAACAAATCTGGGAACAGGCCTCAGGGGACTGAATCACTGGCAGCTGAGGCACTTTCCAGACTTCTCAACCCACAGAAACCAAAGATAACTTAGAAGGACAATGGGAAAAGTCTGTTAAACATGGGTAAAAGAGCAGCACAAATCAGCCTCAGTCTCAGTATAGCTTCGGGTCAACAGCTGCAGCAACAGTAGTGGCCTCTAGTGGCAGCTGCAGAAGTGGCTACTTCCAGAGCTTTCAGCTCATAGACATAGAATGGATTGAACAATTGATGAGAAGGAGATTACAGGGATCTCTTTGCTGGCACTGAGGCAGCATTCTGATGCTTTGCCCGTGCTTTCATCTGGGAGGTGGGGGTCCTGGAGGGATGAGGAACACTAGCACAGCAGAGCTTGAAGCATTAGCAGAGAGGGAATCCTTTTCATAGAGTCAGGGCAGAAAATATTACCTGTGGTCACTTACTGACCAAAGCACAGGCCAGGAGAGGAGTAAACACCTTTCCTTAGATCCTACCAACTTGGTGCACAGGTTGCTAGAAGGATCTCTGAAAACAGTTGCACAAAACCCCTGAAGCTTGGGACAGTGTACCCTACACATTGGAAGCAGAGCCATACATTAACCTAGAGTTGAAAAGTCAATAATTGACTTGGAAAAAGAGCAAACAGTGGAAAAAGAACTCAGACTATAAAATCTTACTGTGGTGACAAGGAAGATCAAAATATACACTTAGAAGAAGACAGCAAAGTTAAAACTTGTACATCTAAAGAATAATATGAATTGATCTTAGGCCATGGAAGAGCCCAAAAGTAATTTTGAAAACCAAGTAAGAGATGTAGAGGAAAAATTGGGAATAGAAATGAGAGTGATGCAAGAAAATCATTAAAAATTAGTCTGCTAAAGGACACCAAAAAATATTGAAGAATATAACATCTTAAAAAGAATATGACAACTTAAAAAATAGACTATCTCAAATGGCAAAAGAGGTCCAAAAACTCAATGATGTGAAGAATGCTTTAAAAAGCAGAATCAACCAAATTATAAAGAAGGTCCTAAAATCACTATAAAATAATTCCTTAAAAATTAGAAGGGAGCAAATGGAATCTAATGACTGTGAAAAACTCTATATAAAACAAAACCAAAAGAATGAAAAAAAAATAGAAGACAATGTAAAATCTCTTATTGGGAAAAACAACTGACCTGGAAAATAGATAATGGAGAGATACTTTAAAAAATCATTGAAATACATGGAAGCCATGCTCATAAAAAGAGCCTAGACATCATACCAAAAAAAAATCATCACGGAAAACTGCCTTGATATTGCAGACCCAGAGGGAAAAATTGAAATTGGAAGAATCCACTAGGTGTGGCAAGGCCTGGACAACATGGCAGCCGCATATGGAAGCTTGGATGAGGCCTGGACAACATGGTGCCATTTCCAGGCCTATCACCACAGGGCTGAGATTGGAGAGAGCTGGGTAAGAGACAGATGCAGGGCCTGTGACAGTGCCAGCAGCTACTCCTTGGAACATCCACTTACAGCCTGGAAATTTAAAAAAGGACCTATCTGAACTTCCAGGGACCAGAATGGCAGAGTGAACCCTGGCTGCTCCAATCTCCTCCCTCTCACCCCCGCCTTTGACCCTGAAAACACAGAAATTATTGCCCTAGAGGCAAACTTTAAAATAGTGAAGACTTGGGAGTCCTGGAGGAAGGGTGTGGCTAAAACCCTGGCTCAAAATGGGTAAAAAACAGACTGCAGAGATAGACTGTAGAATCTTAGGGGAAGAACCAAATTCATAAGGAGACATCATTGACTCCACACGCACAGCTGAAGCCTCAGCAGGGAATATGAACTGGTCTCAAGCATAGAGAGCATTCCTAGAAGAGATGAAGAAGGACTTTGAAAACCAGATTAGAGAGGTAGAAGATAAAATGAATTATTCTGTCAAAATCAAAATTATCAAATTAGAAAAAACATCACAATGAAGAAAACAGATCCGTAAAAAGAAAAAAAATGTATGAACTAAAAATGAAATCCTAATATATGGAAAAGAAGCTTCAAAAACTGAGGAAAATAATTTGCTAAAAATTAGAATCAACCAAATTGAAACTAATGATTCTATGAGGCACCAAGAATCAGTCAAACAAAACATCCAGAATGAAAAAATTAAAAAGAGGGGTAAAATATCTCAATGGAAAAATAACTGACCTAGAAAACAAATCCAAGAGAGATAATCTGAGAATTATTGGTCTACTGGAAAATCATGATGAAAAAATGAGCCTGGACATCTTCCAAGAACTCATCAAAGAAAACTGCTCTGAGATCCTAGAACCAGAGGGTGTAAGGGTTATGGGATTTAAAGATCTCCCATGCCCCATGGACGTGCTGACATAGCAGAGCAAGAAAAAGCGGAAAGCGGAAAAAAAAAAAAAAGCCGAGCTAACGGTCCTGCGGTTGGCGGTTGGCGGCGGTTACGGTTGCGGTTGTGGCAGCAGCAGAGGCAGCGGCAGCGTGAAGCCCTTTTTTTTTTCCGCTTTTTGCTTTTTCTACTCCTGCTGAGCACTGCCAGGGGCCGGAGCGGCTGGGAGCAGGACTTTCTGCTAAGGACTCCTGCTGACCACTGCCGGGGGCCGGAGCTGCTGGGAGCACGTTTCCCGGACACTGGGTGGTTGCTGTGAGTGGGGAGACGAGGACCTTTGCCTGGGGTAGCCTGTTCTGATTTGAGGGCTTGAAAATGTGGGTGCTTTCTACTTTATCTACCTGTGCCAATATCATAACTACTCTGATGGCTTTCACTTTCTGGTTTTGGGACTCAGTCTTTTGGTATCTTAATAAATTTTCTAGTTTATTTCCCTAAATGGCAAACCTCATGTATTTTGTGATGGATAATTATATCAGCATATTTGTCATCTCTATAGGCATTGTGAATATGGCATTGCTGATACATTTGGCGACGAGGATGGGATCACAAAATGTCAGGCCTCTATTTGGAAGCAGTGGGGCTTTAGAGGGAGAAATGGCTATTCCAGGATGGGAGGATTTGCCTTATTCCTCTCTAGCCAGAGAATGGGCTAAAAGCACAGGGCCCTGTGAAAACTGGGAACCCAGGCTAAAAGAGGGAGAACCTGGAGATTTGGAAAGATGTTTGAAAGCAATACCCATAGAACCAGGCAAAGAACTGGCAGGAGTGTGCAGGAGAGGCTGGGTGTTGCTAACAAGTTATCGCCTTATGTGTAAAAGTAGGGATAAGCTGCTGAAGGAAAGAGCTAGGATGGCTAGGGAGTCAGCTGGTTTGCCTGAGGATTCTTCTGTGTCACAGCACTCAGAAGAGCAAACTGGAGGGACTCATGTGGTCCAGGAGCAAGCTACTGTTCATGTAGCTAAAAGGAAGCAAAAAACTAGCCGAAGGAATGTGCATGCAGCTTTTGTACAGGCTGGGCAGAGTTGCCCTGACAGCTTCCAGGAGAATGTGTGTGAGGAGAATGGAACAAGGTTAGATGAGGAGTCTCCTAATGTAGAAGCTCTCCCCATACGAAGAAGAAGGCAGGAGAACCACCGAGTCAAAACAGAGTCCAGGGAGATAATTGAGGATTTCACTCAACAGGAGATCACTGATATATGGAGTAGATTTACCCAAAGAATGGGGGAGTCTTTAGTGTCTTGGATAGTAAGAATCACTGATGAAGGCGCAGGAGGAATAACACTGGACAATGAGGACTGTTTAAAATTCATAAGTATCAGTCAGAATCCTTTTGTAC
>NW_027187372.1:10726748-10742593 GCF_028583685.1 Petaurus breviceps papuanus
CTGCTGGGAGCAGGACTTTCTGCTAAGGACTCCTGCTGAGCACTGCCAGGGGCCGGAGCTGCTGGGAGCAGGACTTTCTGCTAAGGACTCCTGCTGACCACTGCCGGGGGCCGGAGCTGCTGGGAGCACGTTTCCCGGACACTGGGTGGTTGCTGTGAGTGGGGAGACGAGGACCTTTGCCTGGGGTAGCCTGTTCTGATTTGAGGGCTTGAAAATGTGGGTGCTTTCTACTTTATCTACCTGTGCCAATATCATAACTACTCTGATGGCTTTCACTTTCTGGTTTTGGGACTCAGTCTTTTGGTATCTTAATAAATTTTCTAGTTTATTTCCCTAAATGGCAAACCTCATGTATTTTGTGATGGATAATTATATCAGCATATTTGTCATCTCTATAGGCATTGTGAATATGGCATTGCTGATACATTTGGCGACGAGGATGGGATCACAAAATGTCAGGCCTCTATTTGGAAGCAGTGGGGCTTTAGAGGGAGAAATGGCTATTCCAGGATGGGAGGATTTGCCTTATTCCTCTCTAGCCAGAGAATGGGCTAAAAGCACAGGGCCCTGTGAAAACTGGGAACCCAGGCTAAAAGAGGGAGAACCTGGAGATTTGGAAAGATGTTTGAAAGCAATACCCATAGAACCAGGCAAAGAACTGGCAGGAGTGTGCAGGAGAGGCTGGGTGTTGCTAACAAGTTATCGCCTTATGTGTAAAAGTAGGGATAAGCTGCTGAAGGAAAGAGCTAGGATGGCTAGGGAGTCAGCTGGTTTGCCTGAGGATTCTTCTGTGTCACAGCACTCAGAAGAGCAAACTGGAGGGACTCATGTGGTCCAGGAGCAAGCTACTGTTCATGTAGCTAAAAGGAAGCAAAAAACTAGCCGAAGGAATGTGCATGCAGCTTTTGTACAGGCTGGGCAGAGTTGCCCTGACAGCTTCCAGGAGAATGTGTGTGAGGAGAATGGAACAAGGTTAGATGAGGAGTCTCCTAATGTAGAAGCTCTCCCCATACGAAGAAGAAGGCAGGAGAACCACCGAGTCAAAACAGAGTCCAGGGAGATAATTGAGGATTTCACTCAACAGGAGATCACTGATATATGGAGTAGATTTACCCAAAGAATGGGGGAGTCTTTAGTGTCTTGGATAGTAAGAATCACTGATGAAGGCGCAGGAGGAATAACACTGGACAATGAGGACTGTTTAAAATTCATAAGTATCAGTCAGAATCCTTTTGTACACCAGGCTTTTAGGGATCACCATATGCAAGGAGGAAATAACAAAACTAATCTTCTAGCTTTAGCTGCAGAAGGGTGCAAAAAGCAATATCCGACTGAATCTATGTGGCCTAGGGGAGACAGACCCTGGTACTCACTTAGAGACTGTATGAGAAAGCTAAAGGAGGAGGTAATGAAAACTGCTATCCTGATTGGAGATGAAAATGCATATTATGATTCCCCCCTAGGAGTTCCTCATAGAAATATCATAGTGAAGACGGCTCCTCCTGCATATAAGCACCTAATTCTGACTCTTTTAATTGGAGAAATAGGGCACCCTCTTTCAGAGGCGCTGGATAAGATTTCACAATTAAGCGATTTAGGGGAATGGGAAAAAGACAAATTGCCTCGAGAGAGAAGAGTAAACAGCCAGAGGATTCAGAGACAAAATAGACCCACAAGAAGGGAACTGTTTACTGCTCTATTAAGAGCTGGGGTGGACTTTAGAAGAATAGATGGTATTCCAACTGAAGAGCTGCATAAGCTGTACCAAGAAAAGGTACTTAGCATTAGAATGAACAGGGAAGCAGGAACCACCCCTGCAGGTATTTCTGAATCTGAATCTTTGTATCCAAGTTTGCCCCACCTTCAGGGGGAATAGGAGATAGGCCAAGCCCCAGCCCAGATAAAAGAAATATGCAGAAGAGATTGCAGACCCCATATTGGTTTAACAATATATTGGAAGAATGGATCAACTACTGTGACTAGGGCACTTATTGATACTGGGGCTGAGGCCACACTTATCTATGGAAACCCTGATAAGTTTAAACATGGAACTCCTATTACCATCATAGGTCTAGGAGACACTGAAATATCAGCCAGACAGGTTAAAATAATAATGAAAATTGGGCAGTTACCTAAGAAGGAATATGCTGTGGTTGTTGTACCCATTCCTGAATACATCATTGGAATAGATGTATTGAGAGGCATGACTCTGAATTTACCTGAAGGAATATACCAATTTGCTGTGAGGAAGATAGGAATTAATACAGTTTTAGTAGGAAAACTAAAAATGGACCCAATCACTTTACTTGAACCTTCTGAAGTAATTACTTTAAAACAGTATCGTGTGCCAGGTGGGCAAGATGAAATTGCCACTACTATAAAGGAATATGTTGAAGCAGGAGTGTTAGTCCCTACAACCACAAGATGGAATAATCCTGTCTGGCCAGTAAGAAAATCAGATGGGACATGGAGAATGACTGTGGATTATAGACAGTTGAATAAGGTGACTCCTTCTTTGTATGCTGCTGTTCCATATACCATCACCTTAATAGAAAGGATCCAGAAATATGATGGGACTTGGTATGCAGTTATTGACTTGGAAAATGCCTTCTTCACCATCCCAATAGACTCTAAACAATGGGACCACTTCGCTTTCACTTGGCAGTGTAGACAATATACTTTCACTCGTTTGCCACAAGGGTACATACATAGCCCCACTATTTGTCACAGGATTGTGGCTGAACAGTTGGATGAATTAAAGCTACCTGGTGTACAGCATACCCACTACATTGATGATATCATGATACAGGGAAAAGATGCAAAAGTAGTGGAAAGGAGTTTGACCCTTCTAATTGAGCATATGAAAAGTAAAGGGTGGGAAATTAACCCTGCAAAGGTTCAAGGACCAGCTCAGAATGTGAAGTTTTTGGGTATACAATGGAACAAGGGGCTAAGGGAGATTCTTCCTCGAGCCCGACAAAAGATTCAGGATTTTCCTACCCCTACCAATAAGAAGGAGGCCCAAAAGTTCATAGGATTGTTTGGATACTGGAGGCACCACATTCCACATTTGGGACAGATTTTAAAACCTTTATATAGAGTCACACGGAAGAAATATGAATTCGATTGGGGACTTGACCAGAGTAAAGCTTTTGAAGAAGCCAAGGCTGCCATACAATTGGCCCTAGATTTGTGGCCCATGCAAAATGGTCCAGTGGAATTGCAAATGACTGTACAAGATGATTATGCAAACTGGAGCTTATGGCAAAAACAACAAAGCCGAAATGTACCTTTGGGATTTTGGTGTAGGAAACTCCCTTCATCTGGAGTCCAGTATACACCTTTTGAAAAGCAGTTGTTAGCTGCATATTGGGCTTTGGTGGAGACTGAACAACTGACTGTGGGCCATGAAGTGATATTAAGACCTGGAATCCCAATTATGACCTGGGTAATGTGTACCCCAGCTTCTCACAGAATTGGACATGCCCAAGAGGCTAGTATAATCAAATGGAAGTGGTATATTCAAAATAGAGCGAAAACAGGCAAAAGCGGAGTCTCTGCTCTGCATGAATCTATAGCAAACATAGAAATTGAGAGGAGTGACACACCCCCTGAGCCAAAGCAACAGTTGGTACAGTCCACTGTAAAATAGAATGAGGGATATGATGTATTAACTGAGGAACAAAAGAGACATGCATGGTTTACTGATGGGACAGCAAAATATTTGGGGCAAAAAAGACATTGGAAAGCAGTGGCCTATAACCCATGTACTAGAAGGACTTTGGAAAGTACTGGGATAGATGCAAGTAGCCAATATGCTGAACTTATGGCAGTATATCAAGCCATCAAAATAGAACAAGGAGGACAGTGTCATATATTCACTGATTCATGGGCGGTAGCTAATGGGTTAGCTACATGGATGCCCATGTGGAAAAATGAAAATTGGGAAATTCATGGGAAACAAGTCTGGGGCAAAGAATTGTGGGAAGATATCTGGAACATGTCTTTGGTCACTGACTTGTCAGTTTTTCATGTAGATGCTCACGTGGCCCCCACCACACCAGAACGTGAGTACAATGCTCATGCTGATCGACTGGCAAAGATTGCTACTGAACATATTGTCCCTACTTTGACAACAACTGATGATCCGGTATTAGCAAAATGGGTCCACCAAACAGCAGGCCATTTGGGGGTCCAGGCCACACACCAGTGGGCAGAAGATCGAGGTATTAGTATCTCTCATTCACTGTTAAAACAGATAGCAGAAGAATGTCATATATGTCAATTGGAAAAGGAGCGAACTGTTCCTCGGGTAGTAACTGGAGAGATAGCAAGAGGAAAAGTCCCAGCCCAAATCTGGCAAATAGATTATATTGGTCCACTACCACTGGATAAAGGATGCAGATTTATATGTACTTGTGTTGATACCTATTCAGGTGTACTAGTAGCTTGTCCTTATAAGAATGCAACCCAGAAAAACACTTGTAAAACCCTAGTTCTCATAAGTCTATATTATGGAACCCCAATGCAGATTCAAAGTGACAATGGGTCACATTTCAAAGGCAATGAAATGAAGAAGTATTGTATACTAAACAATATAGAATGGATATATCATATTCCATATTATCCATAAGCATCTGGGTTAATTGAAAGAATGAATGGATTACTGAAAGAACAGTTGAGGAAGTTAAGTTCCAATAATTTATACCAACATTGGAAGGATAATTTGTTCATGGCTTTGCATAATTTGAATAATAGACCATTGGGAGGAAGTACACCTCTAGCCAGAATGATGACCCCCAATCTGCAAATTAGAAAACAACAAACACACAAGATCCCAAATATTGAGTATTGGACCTTGAGGCCAGATGTCCCAGCACCGTACCCAGGACCACCTGGTTGGGTGGGGTATGATTTACATTGTTTAGAGGACTTTTGGTTGGACAGGAAAGAAGTAAGAAAAATTTCCACTGGGATATGCATAAGAATCCCTAAAAATCACTTTGGACAGATTTTACCCAAATCAGGATTATCAGCTCAAGGAATACATATATTGGCTGGAGTAATAGATTGTAATTATCAAGGAGAAATTGTTGTAACATTCCAGAATTTAGGTGAAGGGCCCATACAGATTCACAAGAATGATAGGATAGTTCAAGTGATTATCGTTCCTTGTAAAACAATGCCACTTGTAAAAACTGACCCTCCTTCCAAAATAACTGTCACAGGAACTGAAGGATTTGGTTCTACTGAGAGAATAAAATCAGGAGCTAAAGTATGGGTAAAACGGAAGCCAGATGATGTTCCAAAGGCTGCAGAGATTATAGCATATGGGAAGGATAACACTGTAACTATTGTTTATTCTGGAGAAGATGATTACAAAATTGTACCCTTAAGTCATTTATTCTACCGTGAGTGAGGCTACAATAGTCTGGTTATTGTCTCTTTGCTTCTTCTTGATTTTTTGTTTGTTCACCTTGTTTGTTAGATTTGTTTCCACAGGCTTGGTACCCTCCATCTGTAGATGCCTGATAGCTTAAGCTGGATGTCACCCCCTGTCTGCAACTGTGATGTGTCACCCTTGCAACTGGCATCAAGCATATTAAGAACTGACCTCTCAAATGGGACCCCTTAGGACAGGGACAGCTCTACATCTGATTTCAGCAGCAAGTAGCCATAGAAGAAGAGATATTCACCCCTTACCACAAGATTTTGGGGCCCCATTTGTTCGGGGTGGGGGGAATGATGGGGAGCTTGTGCTAAAGCCCCACCCTAAAATATGGTTTTTTGTGTTTATTGTGTGCTATTCTTGTTATATTTTGTGAAATTTTGTTGACACCAGTTATTCCTACTGTATTTTTGCCAAGTAAGGGCCGAATGTAAGGGTTATGGGATTTAAAGATCTCCCATGCCCCATGGACGTGCTGACATAGCAGAGCAAGAAAAAGCGGAAAGCGGAAAAAAAAAAAAAGCCGAGCTAACGGTCCTGCGGTTGGCGGTTGGGGGTTGCGGCAGCAGCAGAGGCAGCGGCAGCGCGAAGCCCCTTTTTTTTTTTTTTGAGTTAGGACTCCTGCTGAGCACTGCCAGGGGCCGGAGCTGCTGGGAGCAGGACTTTCTGCTAAGGACACCTGCTCAGCACTGCCGGGGGCCAGAGCTGCTGGGAGCACGCTTCCCGGATGCTGGGTGGTTGCTGTGAGTGGGGAGAGGAGGACCTTTGCCTGGGGTAGCCTGTTCTGTTTTGAGGGCTTGAAAATGTGGGTGCTTTCTACTTTATCTACCTGTGCCAATATCATAACTACTCTGATGGCTTTCACTTTCTGGTTTTGGGACTCAGTCTTTTGGTATCTTAATAAATTTTCTAGTTTATTTCCCCAAATAAACCTCATGTATTTTGTGATGGATAATTATATCAGCATATTTGTAATCTCTATAGGCATTGTGAATATAGCATTGCTGATACAGAGGGTAAAAGAGAAATTGAGAGAATCCACCAGACCCCTCCTGAAAGAGATCCCAAATTGAAAAGTCTGCAAAATGCTCTAGCCAAATTCCAGAACTATCAGAAAAAAGGAGAAAATACTACAAGAAGCCAGAAAGAAACAATTCAAATATCATGGAACTACAGCAAGGATCACACAGAATCTGGCAGCTTCTACACAGAATGACTGGAGAGACTGGAATGTGATATTTCACAAGGCAAAAGAGCTCAGGTTACAACCAAGGATCAACTATCCAGCAAAACTGAGCATAACCTTTCAGGCAAGGAGATGGTCATACAATGATATAACAGACTTCCAGAACTTCTTAGTGAAAGAACAAGAACTCAATGGAAAATTTAATCTCCAATTGTAAGATTCAAGAGAGACACAGAAAGATAAATAGGGAAAACACACACACACACACACACACACACACACGGCAAAATTGAGGTTGAAATAATCCACCGACCACCTCCTAAAAATGATGACAAAAAGAAAATCCTAGGAATATTATAGCTAGTTTCAGGAGTTCACAGATCAAGGAGAAAATATTACAAGCAGACAGGAAGAAACAATTTGAATAGTGTGGAAACACAATCAGGATAACACAAGATCTGGAAGCTTCTACACTGAGGGATTGAAGGGCTTGGAATATGATATTCCAGAGATCAAAGGAGCTGGGATTAAAACCAAGAATCACCTACCCATCAAAACTGAGTATCATGATAGAAAATTATTCTAAAATTATTCTGACTAGAAAATTATTTCATCCTGTCCTTTTATGTGTTCTGCTGCTCCAGGAATTATTTTATGGCATTATTTTTTCTGAAAGGTTTGAGAGGATAGCCCAGGTAAGTTGCTGCATTTTTTTTAACATCTTGTTTCTGCCTCTTCTCTTTGTATTATTGAAGAAAACCATAATAATCATTTTTTGGAGAAGGTTATAGAGGGGATTCTCTTTCAGTTTTGTGGAACTTGAGTTACTTGATTTGAGTATTGTTTTATTGTATTGATTACATATTCAATTTATTGTCGATCCCCATTATGTTAATGAAAACATTGATTCAATGTCTATGATTAGATTGCATCATTATCTTATAAGAAATAACTTTATGATTGTTGACAAATATGTCATATCCTACATGCACATGTGTATACATATGTATATATAGATAAATGTATATATCTATAGCTACCTATCCATCTACATATGGAGAGAGAAAAAGAGAGAGGGAGAGGGAGAAGGAGAGAGAGAAAGATATGAAGGGGTAACAGGTATTTAGATTATGTAGGAAAATTGCATTTTAAAAAATTTTCTTACTCAATAATAAAATTAATTAATGTATATATGTATGTGTGTATATATGTATGTATGTATATGTGTGTGTGTGTGATGGGTCTATCTATGCAACATGCAGAACTAACATAGGATGCAGAAAAAAAAAAGATTTTTTCTGCTATCTAAGAGATGCGAAATTCAGCAGGGGCATATGCATGCATATAATTCCCTGAACATAAACCTGAGCTGGGAACATTCAGGAAATCATTCAAGGCCACCAGGTTTTAAAGCTATGGTGACTCACATCAAGAATATTAAACTATATTCCCTTTCCCAGCAAATAATCAAGGAGAGACTAAGTGAAACAAGATCTTGTAATAAGAATGTAAATTTTAAAGATCTTCCCTGCCCCTAAGCTAATGTGCACCTGAAGCCTGGGGTGGGGGAGGCTTGTTTTTCGGTAGATACTTTTTGATTGGCCAGTGGGTCCAAGAGGTTGTTACATTCTCTGAGCCAGGAGAAGGCTATATAAGCCCTGATGTGTAGCTTTGTTTTGGGACTCACTTTGAAAAGTGTTCTGTGATTTGATCTGAATTCTGGGAAGCCGTTGTTGAGAGTCCCCCGGCTTTGAAAAACCCAGAATGTGGAAACCCAGATGTTGACTGGGTATGGATGTAATGGTTGGACAGTTTGGAAAGCTGTCTACTTGATCTGTTAATGTCTTGATAATTCTGCCTGTATACTTTGAAGTTCGGGGTGCTGACCTATTTCCCCTGAACAAGGTAAACGATATATGTCTGACTGATTAAAGTAAGCTTGTTAACCCATTTTGAGTTGCTTTCCTTTGTCAAAGCACATCCAAGAACCTGTGGTAGCTGCAAACCCTGAGGACGCGCTTGGGGTGCTTGCTGCTACAGACCTGAAGGAATATGAATGTTAACCTAAGTTGTATAGAACTGAATTATCATTAACAATTGAGTGCCACTAAAAAGGTTTTCTCCAAATGATAAGAAAAGAATAGAGAATTAAAATACTCGGTATTTTAAAATGTATTCTAATTCAATATGACATTTAATAACAAGAATAAGAGCTCACATTTACATAGTTTTTGATGTGCATGAAATACTGTGCACACATTAGCTTATTGCATCCTAATAATTTAATTTTTACATAGGTTGTGTGCGTATTCCTCGCCACCACACACTTCTGCCTCCCAAACACGAATGTTTTAGATTAAGAAACTGAAATTTGGAAAGATTAAATAACTTTCTCATGATCACATTCATAAATAGTAGAGTAGGAATCAAAACCCCACACTGAATTACAGTAAGAAATTTACTTTGATATATTATATGTTGTTATTTATCAGTTTACTTCACCTTTCCCAATGCGGAATGATCCTCATTTCATAGTTTTGTACTCTGAAATTATTCTCCACATTTCCCCATAAACATACATATAAACCTGTGTCTGGCCCTTTTTTATAACTCAAAAGGCACTGTTTTTCCACTGTAGTTAACTGTTACTAGTTTTCAAAAAAAATTCATCTGCCTGATTAGAGGTAGTCACCACTTTCCTTTCCATCTCACTTTCTCTTAGGGAATTTCTATGCTCACAAGGCAACTCTCAAAGCCTTTTACATCTAGCCACCTTTGTGAATCATTATCAGGCCCATATGTGATTTACAATGGCAAAATATGCCACATCAAAATATTTTTACTTTAAGAAGACTTTACATTATATTTCCAAGGGAAAAAAGCCAAGGATCTGGAATAAAACCATATCTTTTACTGTGACGTGGGCAGCTTTGTAGGTATATGAAATTTGAACACACAATCCCCTATTTTAGGCCTGTTATTGTATAATGAATGGTATCATGACATGTTGTTCAAAATACTTTCAGTGTTACAAGGATTAAAATTGAACATTCAATTGGTTATATTTGCATGATGAACACTTAATGGAAAATGAAAAGTCATATACAGTTTATTTAAGAATTCTCTGATTTGGGGCAGCTAGGTGGCACAGTGAATAAAGCACAGGCCTTGGAGTCAGGAGGACCTGAGTTCCAATCTGGCCTCAGAAACACTTACTAGCCACTTGAGCTTGGGCAAGTCACTTAACCCTAATTTCCCTTCCCTCCCCCCCCAAAAGAATATTCTGAGTTACTAAAATTTTCTGATGATGCAACTATAAGTGCTATCTAGTCTTGTCCAATAAAATATGAACTACTTGAGAGAAGTAACTACATTTGCAATTTTAATATCCATAGTGCTTAGCACAGTACCTGGAATATAGTAAATATAATAAAAATGCATGTTGATTTGACCTGGCATCCATTTTAGTCCACTTGGTGTAATAGATAGAAAGCTAGTTTCAGAATAAGATCTTTGGTCAAATGCCATCTTTTTTTCAATTAATCTCTTACTTCTCTAGACAGTGCCCTAAGGTTACAAGCTACCAAGAAGATGACCAGCAATACTGGCAGAAGAGGTTAACTCATCTAGGCTATTTCCTATTTCAGTAAAATCCAAGGTCATGTCTCTATCTTAATTATACACACACTTACACACAGACACACACACATACATATATATGTATATATATATGCACACACATACATATATTGATGTTTCTTTATTGTCCTTTCAGTCACCCACAACTTTAATGCTTGTGACAAATAAGCATAATCAAACAAAACAAATTTCCATACTAGCAATATCCAAATATGTATGTCTTATTCAGAATATTAGTCTTTTACCTCTCTCTCAACTGGTATATGACTTTCTGCATCTTTGGTGCTCTATATTCAGGATTGATTATTTCATTGTCTAGAGTTTATAAGTATTTTGAAATTTATTATTTATAATATTGATGTCACAGTATACATTTTTCTCCTGCTCACTTCACTGTGCATCAATTTCAAATGTCTCCCCAGTTTTCTCCGAAACTATCTCAGTTTCCTAGAAAACAATAAAATATCATTTTATTAATATAACACACTCAGATATTACTCAATTGATGGGCACCCATTTATCTTTCATTTCCTTGCTGCAACAAAAATAACTTTTAAAATTATTATATGCTTGTCAGACATTTCCACTTAATTAGATATGTTTGGGCTATTGGCTTAGTAGTGGAATCATTGGCTCAAACAGTATACAAGTTGTAGCAAATTAATGGATAATAATTTCCATTTTTTTAATGTTTGTACTAAATCACAGTGTGAAAAATAGTGCATCAATATGTCTGTTTTTACCACAGCCACTCTAGCATTGGTCATTTTGCTTTTTGTTTCTAAATTCACCAATCTGACAGTAATGAGTTAGAACCTCAAAAGTGCTTTAATTTACATTTTAGTTATATTAAAATTTTTTCCCATATGAACATACAAATTTTGAATTTCTTTCTTGCAAATTGACTGTTTATATCTTTTGACAAGTAATCAGCTGGGCAGTGAAACTTACTTTTTTCAAATCTGAATCTATTCCTTTTATATCTTAGAAAAGAGGATTTTATTAGAAAAAAAAAAAACTGGTTTCAATTTCCTTCTCTCCTTCAGCCTGGCAAAGTTAAAAGTTTCCATAATAATCTTAACTGCATTAGATTTATACATTTTATTAAATTGCAGGTAATTAAAATTGTATACTTTATCTTCTTTGATAGCATTTATTTCTTGTTTGGTTATGAATTATTCTCATATTCATACCTCTGAAAATCATTCTCTTCTCTGTTCCTCAAATTTGTTATAACATTTTATGTTTAGATCATGTATCCATTTGAGCATCAGCATTAATAGCATTATAATATCTTAATATATGGTATAAATTCTTGGCTTATCATGATTTCTGCCAGATTACTGTTCAGTTTTCCC
Source organism: Petaurus breviceps papuanus (assembly GCF_028583685.1). Classification (NCBI taxonomy): domain Eukaryota; kingdom Metazoa; phylum Chordata; class Mammalia; order Diprotodontia; family Petauridae; genus Petaurus; species Petaurus breviceps. The sequence goes on from NW_027187372.1 coordinate 10,738,381, forward strand.
GGGAGGCTTTATTATCTAATTAATTTGTTATTATGTTATGCATTATATTCTTTATTTATCATTTATGTTTTAATCATATGTTTAGTAGTCTATCCATTCAGTCCTTTATTCATCTATCCATTCATTCCATTAATTAATTATTTAGTTCTCTAGTCTTTAAAGATTGTAAGACCTTTGCCCAGTAGTTGAGAAAAAGAGGTCTTTGACTTTGTGGCTTTAAAGGCTACTATATTAAATTAATTGGTTTGATTTATCATGTGTATGCCTGGTTTGTTCCAATGTCTATTTTTCAACCAATACCAACTTCTTTTACCACTCATTGTTTGTAATAGTAATGGAATTTGAAAACCCCCTTGTATTGACAAGCTAACAGGTACTTAGTTAATAAGCAGAAGGTATGAACCCCTGTTGCTGATGTAACAGGGAGGGTTGGAACAGGGAGGAGCTAATACCATATATAAGGAAAAACACAAGTTGGAGAGTCAGAACTTGTTGGAGCAAGCCATGTGGAGGCTGAGCATGAGAAGCCAGAAAGTGATTTTGATTTGGAGAATGGAGCTTCTGCTGAGAATTTTTTCTGGGAACATCTGCTGAGAGCTTCTGAGAACCAGGCTGAAGAGGTACTGTGAGTGAGAAAGGAGAATCCCTGCTTGAGGGAACCTGTTCTGCTGTGAAGGCTAGGAAATGTGGGTGTTCACTGCATTAACAATGTGTACCAACCTCATGGTAACTGTGGACTTTGTCTTTCTGGTCCTGGGATTCAGTTTCCTGGTATTTGAATAAGGACTTGAGGTGGACTAGACACTGTGAACTTCAATATGGAACAGGAACACCATGGAGAGCTGGACAAGGAACTGGGATCTCTCTGCTTTTGAACTCTGGAGGCAGTTGGCTAGATTCAGGCAGGAGCTGAGATGATTGAAGAGGAACCATGGAAGCTGAGAGCCTGCCTCAAGTCAAGATGAAAAGACCTCTCTTTGGGTATTTAATGCTGACAGATAAGATTGCAACTTACTTGTCATCTAGGGGTGAATGGCCTTTGTACTTTCCACTACCCCTTAAGAGGGTATTGAGTAGTGACTAATGATATTGTAACTTGATTGCACCCCATGGGTAGAGGACTTGGACCTGTGTACTCTGTGTCAGATTGAATCAAGGATTTACTAAGTGAAGGACTTACTAAATTAATGTTATATTTTGTTTAAACCTATGTGACCACTTTGGTGAAAACCATGTGTCCATTTTAGTCTTAAGTTCTTGAGATGTGACATGGTGAATGCTGTATTCTGTGAATGTTTTGCCCTAATTTGTTACCGAACAGAGTTCACTATACTGTGTAATCAGAACCTTGAAAGCTGTTCACAGCAGCGGTCCTCTGGAAAGTGCTTGGCTTTACACTATTTTCAGTGTAGTTTGAGATATGATATAGCTAGATTCCTTTCTTTCTCACTTTTGTCCCCTTTATTTGCCTTGAGATTTACTTTATCAGGCTTCAGGAACTTACTAGGTTTGTTGCTAAGCAAGTCAATTAACTTCATTTTGAAACTATGTATACAAATTTACAAAACTTTGCATACTTTTTGAGATACTGATTTCATTGCTATGCCTATGTCCCAAGAAAATCAACTATAAAATATAGAAGATAATAATACCTACCTGCCAGAGTTATTGTGAGAATCAAATGAGGTAACTGTAAAGTACTAAGCACTCTGCTTGGCAAATAACAGGTTCTTAATTAATTATTGTTTTCTTCTCCACTCATTTGTGCTCTATTTGGAATGGCAGTTGATCTTCCCCTCCTTTCCTATTAATTTGGTGTACCAATGAACAATTAATATTTGGTCAACCATTTATGTCTGTCTTTTTTTCCTTAAACAATATATCCTAGATCATTTCACAAACCTCTCTCCTGCAGCGCCCCCCCCCCCCATCTCTTTTTGTAGGTAGACTCACAAGTACTTTATACATTTCTGGTTAATTCCAATGGAATTTCTCTTTCTACATCTTCCTGCTGAGTTTTGTTGATAACATGTAGACATTACAATGATTTATATGGATCTATTTTATATCCTGTAATTTGCCAGAGTTATTAATTGTTGAAAATAAGTTTGTTTCTTAGTTTCCTCAGCATACCAGCATATCATCTACAAAAAAGTGTCATTTGAATTTCTTTTTTGACAATGATAATTCTCTCAATTTATTTTTCTTGTCATTGATACAGCTAGCAATTCTAGAACTATATTAAATTCTGGTGGTGACAAGGGACATTCTTATTTTTCCCTGATCTTATTGGAAAGGACCAGGATATGTCTAGCTGACATATACTGCTAGTTCTTTCATTAAATAGTTTATTTGCCAATTTTTGCAATTTGAATATTATTATAATTAATTTTTCTTTGAATATCTGATATAAATCACTTTCAGTTCAACCTGGCCCAAGTTTTTTTTTTGTTGTTGTTGTTGCCTCTCCCCCTTGGAAATTGCATTTATTTTTTGTCCACTTTCTCTTTTTTTTAGATTTATTTATTTAAATTTTATTTTTCTGATACTGACAATAATAATATTTAAAATATATGCATCCATTTTATTTAATTTGTCAGTTTTGTTTGGATATATTTGGGGAAAATTGTTTTGTACTATATTTTTATATCTTCTTCATTTCTTGTGAAAACTTTTTTTTTGATGCTGGTAACTTGGCATCCTTTCTTTTACTTTAAATCAAATTAGGTAGTTATTTGTGTATTGTATTGCCTTATTAAGTATTTGATGATTTAACTAAATTTTATTTTTGCTACTTTCTTATTTGATTTTTAAGATATTTTTGGTATTTAATTAATATTTCTTATCTTATTTTTCTAGGATATACCTTTAGATGAATGCAGAATTCATTGATTTGTTCTTTTTTTTAATATTTTATTTTAAAAATATTTTATTTACTTTAAAACTCTTAATATTATTAATATTAATATTTCTTTCACTATTATATAAGTAAAAAGCTTAAGGTTTGTTTGCTTTTGATTAATCTCTCCCCTTCCCCCTCTTTCTGTTCCTATCTGTATTCCTAATTTAATGTATTGTTAGCGAAACTATTTAAATGTCATTTCTCTTGATAGACGATTTTTGTGAACCCTTGAGACATTAGGATATAACCACTTCTTCTTCATAAAGTTCCTTCTGATAATTTGCTTGTAATTATATTTTATTTTTGTCTCTTTACTCCTATGTTCTTTTTAATTTCAGAATTCATTGTCAGTTTTGATGCTTTCAGGAATGTTTGAAAACTTTGTTTCATTGAAGATATATTTTTCCTGTGTATAGTAAATATTTAATAGAGATTTCCATTTTTAATTCATTCATTCTTCTATAACTGAATTTTAAAACTGAGATCAGTTAAGGAGTTTGTAGATATATTTTGAGAATTCTCTGTAAATAAACAGAAAAAATGCATCCTTATTTTCATTAATATCTCTCTTCTAGAAATTTAGCATTTTCTACAATTGTTTACAAGGCAGCTAGGTGGTGTAATGCATCTACTTCCTGGCCAGGGGTCAGGAAGTCTCTTCTTCCTGGGTTCAATTTATCCTTAGTGATTTACTAGCTGTGTGACACTGGTCAAGTCATTTAACACTGTTAGCCCCAGTTTCCTCATTTGCAAAATGACTAGAAAAAGAAATATCAAACCACTTCTGTATCTTTCAAAGAAAATCCCAAAGGGGTCAACAATGACTCAGATGCAACTGAAAATCAGCATCATTATTTATAAGTTGTTTTTTTTTATAGAAGTTTCAATAAGTTTCACCAGATTGCAAAAAATAATTTCCATGAGATAAAATGTCTAAAAACTATTGACCTAGAAGTAAATTCAAGGTGCCCTTTGTAGACACAAACAAGTTTTTTGTTTGTTTGTTTCCCCCCACCAATAAAAACAAGGTTTTTGTCTGTAGGTCTCTGTATAATTCCTGTTGTTTTCCATGCTTTTTGGAAGCAAGATTCTGCATCTCTTATTACATTTTTTTATTTCCATCCTTTCTCATCATCCCTGTCAATATTTCTGACAGCTGTCTTTTCTATCCCTTTGTGATTTTGGTGTCCAAATCCTGGGGTTCCTTATGAGAGGTTTTATTTCTTTATGAGTAGCTCCCAGCTCTGAGGAAGGAAGGAAGGAGGGAAGGAAGGAAGGAAGGAAGGAAGGAAGGAAGGAAGGAAGGAAGGA
>NW_027187372.1:10742603-10747825 GCF_028583685.1 Petaurus breviceps papuanus
GAAGGAAGGAAGGAAGGAAGGAAGGAAGGAAGGAAGGAAGGAAGGAAAGAAGGAAAACTTACTCCATTACTTAATTGCTAATTAGAAGAGTATGGCCAAGCCCTAAACTACCTTCAGCTGTGGTCTGTGTATCAACCCTTTTCTACCTCAAATAATTTAGAACTTGTAGACAATTTTTCCTGCAATGCCTGCCATGTCCCTGGTACAGTAGCAGAGTGCTAGACACAGTCAGAAGATGCCTTGAATCCTGTCTCAGACATTTGACTACCTAGGTGACAATAGGTAGTTTGTGATTGCAAACTGTTTAGCTAGTTCAATTAAATCACTTATTTCCTCATTATAGAAAAATCTCCCCTCCAAAGAACAACAAGAAAAAACCATGACACTTTTTGTTCTAAAAGGTTTTTTTTTCCTCCATAATAATTGCTGTGTTTCACCTTTTTCTCATTTGATACTATGTAATATTTACTCAGCTATTTTGGTATCCTAGGTTAAGGTTTGGAGTTGTTTCTATAATGCTCAAAGCCTTTGTTTATTAATGGATGCAGTGAGAAGATATGATTTATGAATAAATTATATCAATGAAGTTTTATGATGGAAATATATTTTATTCAAAGTCTATCAATTTTCTATAAATAGGAAAAAAAGAACTGAGAAACATTCATTTCAATTTCAAAAAGAAATAAACATTCTTATGCTTTTTATTCCCTCTAACAATTTATATATCAACCTTATGAATATATTTTGTTTTCCCTTTGTAATTTTTGTATTTGTTTTTGTCTCCTAAACACATCCTAAAAACAAAGAAAATAGCTTTATTTTAAGGAACAAGTAATATTTTTTCAATTAATATTAAAATCTTCCAGCCACATTACATTCTTTCTTCCATCATATTTGTGTGCAAACCACATCACCTTTATTTGATTATAATCTCCCTCAAAGCAGAGAATATATTTTTCTTTCATTATATACCACCTATCTGCTACAATGCAGTATAGAAAGAATGCAATTAAATTTTTGTTGAGTTGAATTTAATACCCTCGCTCTTATTGAATCAACCATATACAAAATGATAATGTGGTACCGAGGAGTGGAAATGATCCTACTTTCTAAGCCTTCATTTCCTTTGCTTTGTGATTCTCTTAGTATATCCAAGGTAAGACTCACTAAACTCTGCCTTGCTGCCATGACTGCCATTCTGGCATCTTTTGCCCACTACACATAGAAACTAACACCTAAATAAACAAAAAAACCCTGAATTTTCCTCAGACAGAATTAGCACTCTTAATTTGGCATGCACATATTTACTTGTTCAAACATGAAAGAAAATTGCTTATCTTGTCAAAGTTTCCAAGAGCCCTGTCACCATAATTATGTTTTAATTTTATTTTCTGACCTCATACTCTATTGATCACCTTCACAGTGATATTAAGTTTGATAAAGAGTATGGAAATGATCACCTCTAATCCTATTTTTCTTCCATCAGAACAAATATACTCATTCTAGATAACTTTGACATGGCTGTAATTTTAAAGTTCATTTCAGACATATAGGTAATTAAGTAAAAACAGGGTGGCAGAGAGGAGAATGTTGATATATCTATAGAGATACATTTATATCTGTCTTTATCTTCATCTCTCTATATATCTGTCTTTGTCTATCCATCCATCCATCTATCTATCTATCTATATCTATCTATCTATCTATCTATCTATCTATCTATCTATCTATCTATCTATCTATCTATCTATGTATCTATGTATCTATCATCTATCTATCTATCTATCTATCTATCTATCTATCTATCTATCTATCTATCGTAGCAGCAAGCACCCTAGCATACCCAGGATGGCTGCTAGCACAGGTTCTTAGATCTTCTTTTCTAAAGGAAAGCAACTCACAATGGGTTAACAATCTTACTTTAATCAAACATATATCATTTGCCTAGTTCAGGAAAAAAGCAGCACCCTGAACTTCAGAGAATACAAACAGAAGTTACAAGCAGACAAAAAAAATACAGACAGAGAAACAGACCAGCAGACAGAGCTTCCAGCTGTCTGACCATTACATCCATACCTAGTTAGTTACCAGAGAGGGAAGCACCAACATCTGGGTTTTCAAAGCCAGGGAGCTCAACCACTGCCAGAGTCTCATTTGGCCAAATGACACAACTCTTCCCAAAGTAATCCCCAAAGTAATACCTTACATCAGGGTATATATAACCTTCTCAGGTTGTTAGTCAGAGAATGTCACAACCCTCTTGACCCACTGCCCAATCACAAAATAACAAGGTATGGGTGTTTCTGAAAAAACAAGCCTCCTGCCACAGACTCCATGTGACCACATTCAGCCTATTAGGAGGCAGAGTATATTTTCAAATCAGGGGAGGTTCTCAGATTCACTTAAGCCTATTAGGGGGCCATGCGGCAAGGAAGATCTTCAGATTCCTCTTCTCATTACATCTATCTATCTATCTATCTATCTATCTATCTATCTATCTATCTATCTATCTATCTATCTATCTACCTATCTATCTATCTATCTATCTATCTATCATCTATCTGTCTATCTATCTATCACCTTTTTTCTACAAAAGCAGAAAAGGAATTTATTTCTGCATAATGTTCTGTGCCACTAGGCTCTTCATGAGGAAAGCTTGAGAAGGATTTTTGAGAACACATTCACACTATGATTTTTAAAATGGCATTTCACAGCCCTAAGGAAAATTCTTTGGAATCATACTTGCTATCACCCTCTGCAAATAAAATATCTTGCATGAAACAGATTGATTCTGAGTACCTTTAAAATGCATATATGTCAAAAATTTAACAGCTATATTGTGTTCCAGATTCCATTACATGTCAAGGAACTGTTGACTCCACATCATGGTGCAAGTAGAATTCAAGTATCATAAGAAATTAAGCTCCTCATATTCTTACCAAAGAAGAAGGTGAGATTTTCAATGTTGAGTACAGGAGAATTCTTTTTTTTCTATTTTTTAAACAATTATAGGAACTTACATTCTATTTAAAGTGTCATAGTAGAGGAAGTCAGTGCAGGTCAGTGAAGATCAAATTAGAGAATTCCTAGAAAAATGATGGAGTTGGGGTGGGGGGGATGTAACCTAGTGACAATTTTCCCATGACCAAACAAAATAATAAAATTAAAGAACACCTAAATCAGAAGATCTCAGCAATGGCATGAAGAGGAAAAGTGGAGGGGAAAAATTAAAAGGTAACATTTTCAGAAAAAAAAATAACTGACATCCAACTCTTGATGGTCCATCAGGTACTCTATCCTTTTTCTTTCCTTTTTCCCATAGAGCTCTCTCTGGCCCAAGGTTGCCATTCTTACATGATAATTGTTAGGGCAATTTTAGTCACCTGCCTTGTGTACTTAACCCCTTGGCATTTTCCAAAGGAATTACCACTACTAGGGTAAATCAAGATGTAAAAAAAATCAAACCAGGATAAGGAATAAGAAGAAAAAGAGGGATTATGAAGGAATGTGAGACCTAGGAAACAAGAAACTGGAGGAGGAACCAAAATATATAGAAAACAGGGAACGAATAAAGGGAGTGAAAGAAATGTGGAAGAGACACAAGCATTCAAACAATCAAGAAGCTTTGTTAAATACCTGCTGTCTTCCAGGCACTGTGAATACTGATGCAAAGATTCAAAATATGAAATTACATGGAGATTATATGCTAATGGACAAGACAATTGGCACATATTTAAGTATATATAGCATCGATATATAGTAAGTACAAATATATACAAATGTGTTTTAAAAATAGTTTTGGAGTCAGGATACTGCTGGTTCTGGAAAGGGTCAGGAAAGGATCAGTGCAAATGATGATTAATCTTAAAGGAAGAGAGAGACTATGTGTGGAAAGAATACATTTTAATCATGTGGTAGTGCTAGGGAAAAAGTATGAGGATGGCAAATGTAATATCTTGAGTGAAGAAGAGGCTGGTTTAGCAGGCTAGCTGGATCATAAAATGTAGGAATTTCAAACTTGTCCAGTAAGGATTTAATGATAGTTTTGGGCTAGATCATAGACGACTTTAAAGGCTAAACAGAGGAGGTAATATTTTACTCTATAGTTCATAGGGAGATCTTGATATTGTTGATAGAAATATCACACGATCATACCTACATGTAAAGAAAATTTCTGGAGGAAATGTGAAGGATAAATTGGAGGGGTCTGAGGATAGAGAGCAAAAATGAGACAGAGAAGTCATTCATAAAGCTTTTGTCATAATCAAAGTGAGAGATAATGCAGCTCTGAACTAAGTGTATAGCCATGTGAGTTGAAAGAAGAGGTCAGATACTATAGAGGCAGGAATGGCAAGATTTAGAGAGTGATTGTGTATGTGGAGTAATTAAGAGTAAAGCACAAAAGTGGCTAATGAGGGAAATCATCATCCTATGACATTGCATCAGCTTTGGTACTCAGTCTTCATCAGTACCCTTTGTCTGTGGAAGGCTGAAGGGTGAAGGAACAAAAAATTCCTCCCAAAGCCTCCACTTCAAGAGAGATCCCAGACTAGCCATCTCTTCATTTCCAACCATTTGTACTTCTTAGACTGAATTTCACTGTCTCTATTAAAAGTTCTCATTGGGAATATTATTATACTGTGAGTTTGCATTAGCTTTCATATTTACTTCTTATCTGTACTGTCAGTAGTCTCTGCCCCTGTGATTGGAAAGCTGGACAGCAGAGCAAAGGACTCCTCACAAACTCCATAGAAAGTGTATTCTGAGGTGGTATAGCCAAGATAAAAGAGTGAAGTGGTGATTTTTCCCATGTCTCCCAACAACCCTCAAACACACACATACATACACACATATATATGTCTATATAGGAGGGTATATGTGCATATGAATACATACATGAGTGTGTGTATATGTGTGTACAAGTATACATAGACAGAGGTGCAGGATGAATTGCATAAGGAGGGATGATATTTAAAAGGTGAAATTTAGAGGTAAGAGAGCAATATAATGAGAGGAGATGAGGAGAGACAGAATGGGGTAAATTATTTCATATAGAAGAGGCAAGGGAGAATTGCTACAATGGAGGGGAAGAATAGGAAGGCAAAAGGGAATGTGTCAATCTTTCTCCCATTGAATTTGGCTTAGGGGGGAAATGACATACACACTAAATTGGGTATCTTGCCCTAAAGGATAGTAGAGGGGAAATGGATGAGAGGGGAGAA
>NW_027187372.1:10747925-10753373 GCF_028583685.1 Petaurus breviceps papuanus
GGTTGGGGGGGGGGAAGGGAAGTTATAAGCACACATTTTTGAAAAAGGATAGGGTCAAAGTAGAGAATAAAACAAGTGGGGGTGGTATAGGATGGAGGGAAATATAGTCAGTCTTTCACAATATATATACTATGGAAATTTTTTGCATAGCTACACATATACCACCTATTGAATTGCTTATCTTCCCAGTAAAGTTGGGTGCTGAGGGAGGAAGGGAAAGAATCTGGAATTCAAATCTTAAAATCAATGCTTAAAATATATTATCATTATTATTATTATTATTATTACATACAACTGGGAAATAAGATACACAGGCACTGGGGTATTGAGATCTATCTTGCCCTACCAGAAACTCAGAGGGTTTATGGGGCATGATATAGGAAAGAGCCATTTGGGGGAAGAGTGTATACAGTGGGATTGCTGTTTTTGAGTGGTTTGTAGGGGAGAGATGGGGAGAAAATTTGTAACTCAAAATCTTGTGGAAATGAAGGATGTAAACTAAAAATAAACATAAAATTTAATTTTAAAAAATTGAGACTATATGAAAGCCATGATTTTAAAAGACCCTATATATTATATTTCAAGAATCTATTAAAGCAAAAACTGCCCAGATATATTATAACCACAAGGTGATGTAAAAATTGGAAGAATTCACCAATAACCTTTAAAAATCCTAAAATAAAAACTTCCAGGAATATTAAAACTAAATTTCTTAGCTCCTAAGTCAAGAAGAACATACTGAAAACAGCCAGAAAAAAATTGTGTAGTTTGTGGCCATAGTCAAGATCACAATTTTTATCAACTATCACTATACAGAAATGGAAGGTTTAAAATGTGATTTTCTCGAAGGCAAAGGAACTAGAATTACATCAAATAATAAGCTATTCAGGCAAGGTAGGCAAAATAAGAATTGGTAAAATAAGGTTATTGGGGAAGAATTTGTTATGCTTCAGTGTGAAGTAAAATAAGTAACAATGGCAATCATGATTGGAACAAATCAAAACCAAAAAATAGATTAATTAGGTAAAATAATCAAAGAAACTATATATTACCAAGCAAGGTGTCATGATAATGAAGAAATGCAGAAAATAAGCTACAAGCAGTATAGCATCCAAATTGTTTTTTTTTCCTAATTTCTTTTTTAATTTTTAAAATAAATACTTTTTTTTAAATTTTGAGGTCCAAATCCTTTCCTTCCTTTCTATGCTTTCCCCACCCAATGAGAAGGCAAGACATATGATACCAGTTAAACACATAAAATCATGTAAAAGCTATTTCCATATTAGCCATGTTGAAACACACACACAAGAAAAAATAAAGTGAGAAAATCATAATTCAATTTGTACTCAGAATTCTTCTGTCTCTGGAGGTAGATAGAAATTTTCATCATGAGTCTTTCTGAATCATCTTGAATTATTGTATTGATCAGAATATTTAAGTTATTCTGAGCTGATCATCATTACATTATTACTGCTATTGTGTGCAATGATCTCCTGGTTTTGCTCAATTCAATTTCCATCATTTTATATGTGTCTTCTCAGGTTTTTTGGAGCCTACTCACCATTTCTTATAGCACTCTTATATTGTGACACAATTATATACCATGACTTTTTCAGTCAATCCCTATTTAGTGGGTATCCCACCAGTTTTTAATTCTTTGGCACCACTGAAAGAGCTACTATGAATATTTGTGTACATATAGGTCCTTTTCCTTTTCCTTTAATCTCTAGGAAATAGACATAGTATGGTATTGCTGGGTCAAAGGGTATTTAGAGCACTTTATGTACTGTTCCACATTTTTCTACAGAATGGTTGAACCAGTTCATGACTTTACCAACAGTTCATTACTATACTTATTTTCCCACATGCCTGCCCATATTTGCCATTTTTTAGAGGTATTAGGTGGTATCTCATTGTTGCTTTAATTTACATATCTCTATTCAATAGTGATTTAGAGCATTTATTTTCATGTCTATAGATAAATGATTTCTTTTGAAAACCACTTATTCATATTGCTTAAACATTTATTAGTTGGTGAATGCTTCTTATTTATATAAATTTGACCTAGTTACCTACACATTTGAGAAATGAGTGCTTTATAAGAAAAATATGTAAAGAAAAAAAATAAATATCATAGGGGATGTAAGATGTATGGCAAAACTAGAGAAATAGGAGAAAACTTTTTAATAAAAGGAAAATGAAAAAAGATCTTTGTAAATCAGAAGAAGAAAAACAACTGGAAATGGGGTACAGGTACTGTCATAGGATTGAATCAATTTCTCCCTAGAATATGACCTCACATTATCATTCTTTGACTCTAACAGAATCAGACTTTGATCAACTGCATATGGCTAGGAATCCAAAAAAGAGGAAACAAAAACTGCAATTTGGTCACAAATTCAAAGGAATATATGAAAGAAAAGATTTGGAGACAAGCATGTTTTCAATATGACACTCACAGAAGAATCACCATATTGATTAAGATAAATAAAATCTGATTGAAGAAGGGAAAGGAATATGTATTCTGAGTGTCATCTCAAAAATAGAATGGATTAGGTAGGGGAAAAAAAGAACATTTTTTTCTGGAGTGTGATCACAAGTGTCAGCATCTTTGCATTCGTTTTCTACCTCTGTGACAATGGTCAAGTCACTTGACCATGCTGAGACTGAAATATTTTCTCTGAAAAATGAGGGGATTGACTTTGAAGATCCAGCCAGCTCTAAATCTAAATCTAAATTCTATGATTTTCATCACAGTGGAATATGCCTTTTAAATAGTTCATTCTAAAAAAAATTCGTTGATTCACTGTAAATGTGAATTATTTTAATATTTTCAGTCCTTTAAAGTTTTTATATTTGTGTTTGAGGAAGCCAAATGTGTGTGTTGTGTGTGTGTGTGTGTGATAATGCTCACTAGGTTTAAATTTCTTAAAATATATGAATTTGCTGAAAGAGTTTGTGTCCTTTTGGACTCAACAATGCTGTATCAACAATGTGATTATGACACCTTCTTTTAGACTCTTAAAAAAAACTGTACTGACTTAATAAACCAACTGTTATTAAATAGAAATATATAAAATGTATCTGTGTGTGATATCATAGTTATAAATATGTCCTCCAATGATGCACATTACAACTAATATATGCCTTACCATGCTCTGTGAAATTTAAACATATTTTCCCACAGTTTTACTACCTAACATTCTTACCATTTTAACAGCAATGGAAGGTTATACATACACATATATACACAAACACAGTCATACACATATACGTGTATAAACACACAATATATACACTATATTTGTGTATGTTTAGTGTATGTTTTATGTATATATGTCGATCTATGTTCACATATATTTATAAATTAGTGTATAAATGTATATATGTGTGTAAATACAAAACTGATATATATGTATATGAATATAAGTTTGTACACACATATGTTTTCATGTGTGCATGTTTATCGATAGGTATATAGGACAAAAGATAGATTCCATGAGTAAGCAAATAAATAAATGAAGAATTGTCTTTGAATTTTGAAAACATAGATGAGAGAATTAGGCCCTAATTTCTTCACTATTTCACTTCTGTTATTAGACTACATGGTGGTTGGAGGGGTAGAGGTGAGGAGGTGGTCTAATTATATGAAATCAAAAAGATATATAAATATCAATCCACAAAGGAGATATGGATAAATAATGTTCCATTAATATTAATTTTTAAAAATTAATTTCTGTCTTTTCAGGAAAAAAATTGGCCTTTTTGGGTAGTGTTTTAGTATAATCATCAAAATATCTCTCTGTGCAATTATAATTTTGTATTTCCTTGACCATTTGAAACAATAAATCCTTCAAATTGAACCAATTTTATGTTAATCCCAATAGTGTTTAACTTTTAAATTTTCACTTTTGAAATTTAAATTTGTCACATCTTAAATTCAATATATTCTAAAAATTATTACATCCTGACATAGAAAAATTGAATATTTATTGAGATAAAATGTTCTTAATTCCTTTGGACTTTCTACTTTATTTTGTTTACTAATCACAGGTGCTCAATATTAAAAATTCATCAACATAAACAGCATGTAGTGATATATTGTAAATGATCACTAAGGGGAAATATGATATCAATTCAAGTAGTTGAAGTATTTACCATGTAAATTTGAACTCAAAAGAAACATATTTGGATGTGCTTTATGAGAACCAAGAGAAAGAATACCTGGCATTAGTTCTTGACAGAGAGCATTCATCTAGGTAGACAGCCTTGTTCTTTTTTATATTAGAAACATTTCTTAAAGAAAGTGAAAGAGAATAATGTTATGTTAAAGAAAATTGAATTTAGTAAAGTATTAACATTCTCTAGATGTTTGTAAGAGTTAATCCTCTGGATCTTAATTTTCAATTTCTGAAATTCTATGTTTATTAAATAATTTTTATATTCTATAAGATATGCAACAACTGATCTATCTATCTATCTATCTATCTATCTATCTATCTATTTATATATATATATGTAATCTATCATTTACCAAACATTATGCTAGATCTGATATGTAAAAGTATAAAAAATTAAATTATCTGTACTTAAAATGAACTTATATTCTAACGAGGATGTTTAAGAGCTGAAAAAATAAAGACCATAAATAAAGCCTTGTCTTCATCTGAGACAAGAATGAAGGAGGAAATAGTGGACAGATATATCAGCTTAATATGAAAGGAGGGAAAGGGTAAGAGGAGAAGATTTAGACCATGTGTGGTGTTTTGACAGAGTCCAAGTTTTACAGAATAAATCCTTTTATTAAAGGGATTTATACTGTGAAGTTTGGATTCAGTTAAAAGGTCACATTTGAGGACTTAGAGGGCCACATGTAGCTTGGAGGCCACAGGTTCCCCACCTCTGGTAGGCCAATGTTTGTGTGTGTGTGTGTGTGTGTGTGTGTGTGTGTGTGTGTGTGTGTGTGTGTGTGTGTGTGTGTATTTAGTGAGGTATACAATAAGGACTTTATCTAAAAGGGGTGCTAGAGGAGAGATGAAAAAAAATTGGAACAACCCACAGGCAGAAGGGGACTTCAATGGGGATTATCATTAGGAAAAAATGTAATATTTGTTTTGCCACATTGAGGATCCAAATGAAAAAAGATAGGCTTATTTGACAAAAGTGAATCTAAAGGAAAAATTGGCCTCAGTAACTTTGTTAAATTGTAAATTGTCACCATTGAAAGCAAGATATGGATGGAGATGAACTTTCAACAAGATAGAGAAATAACAGTTGACATACCCATTATGGAAGGCTTTGAATTGTGAGAAGAGTATGTCCATACCCTTTGACCCAGAGATTCTATTGACAGGCAGATACCCCAAGAAGGTCAGTGATACTTAAAATTTCAATAGATAGGTAGATAGATAGATAGATAGATAGATAGATAGATAGATAGATAGATAG
>NW_027187372.1:10753383-10758055 GCF_028583685.1 Petaurus breviceps papuanus
TAGATAGATAGATAGATAGATAGATAGATAGATAGATAGATAGATAGATAGATAGATAGTTAGATAGAGAGGTGGAGATACACATTTTCATGATCCCAGTGAAGACCTTTAATCAACAAGTAATATTTTCTTATGAATTTAATCATACTGACTATATGCCATTATCAGTTGTGTAATTACTAAGTACAAAATCTCAGTCTACACACACACACACATGCAATATGTGTGTATACATAATAGTATAAAAACCGAGAAGTTGAAAAATATTGAATAATTACCCTACTTTAATCAGATATTGTTGTAAATCTCAATATGTAAAAACTGAATTATTATGATTGAACATACATTCTCCAAAATCTTATTTTCTAAAACATTCAGTTCAAGTTGGTGAGCATGTACTATATTAGGTACCCAATTTTGGCAAGGTCCTGGGGATACCAAGAAAGAAAATAACTTTTACCTACCCTCAAAAAGCTTATATTCTACTTGGAAAACAGAAAATGTAAAAGATGTGAATGAAATCTTAATAATATACAAATTTCTTACTAAGAACTTTAATGTTCAGAAAGGACTAATTGCCTTTTGCAACAACTTTAAAATTCTTTTACTCAAACATATATTTGGGGACACACAAAATTTTGTTCAATGTTATACAATTTTGTTTATTTAACAATAATTGATAGTCAGTTTATGAAAGAAAACTATCATTTATTGGAAGAGTAATCTAATATATATTTTAGTTTATTTTACTTTATTATATTTTATATAAACTTCTTTTAGAAAAAAATAAATGAGCCTTGGAAGAAACTGAAATACTAGTCGAAAAGCTCCATTTAACATGTCTATGATTTTTTATATTTCACAATAACTCAAGGTCCATTAACCATCCTATGAATTTTTTTTATTGATTTCTTTCAGACATCTTACCCTTGCTATAGGCTATTTTTATTATTAATATGGTATTTCCCCTTTGTTCAGATGTATGCTGCTTCTTATTAGTTTTGTTTCTAGGACTTTGTACTTCAAGAATGTCTTTTAACATTTTCAATTTTTTCTTCAGTCAATTCTCAATTTAATGTATACTTCATTTTGTCTCTTGGGCTATTTGAAGTTTTAAGTAATCATACGATAGCCTAGTAAGCAGAAATGTTTAAAATAAAGTTTACTTCCAATTGATACTGTCAGAGTGGGGGGAAAAGTTATTTCTTCCTATTTTTGTTTAGATTTTTTGTGTAAGAAAGTAAAGAAAATTCACTACTCCAAAGGTTGTTTTTAAATATAGAGTTCCTATCACTTCCAAGATCATCAATTATAAAATTGCACACACACATATATACACACACAAATACTTATGAATATATATACACACACATACATGACATACATATATGTCATGCTTTTTGGCATTTTCATGAGCTGTCCCCCATACCTCTCTCCCCTCATCTCTATCTTCTTGTCTCACTCAAAAACTCTACCTTCTGTTAAAATGTTCTCATTCCTCTCTATGCTAGTTCCTTCCTTTTGTTGATCAACCCCTATTTACCCTCATATATCTTATTTGTAACTGTTTGTATACATGTTGTTTCCCTCATTTGACTATGAACTCATTAAAAGCAAGGAATTGATTTTATTGCCTTTCTTTGTATCCTCAGAGCTTAGCAGTGTCTAGCACATAGTATGCACTTAATAAATGATTACTGATTAATTTATATCAGGTAAATTTCCTTAAGTGATATTTCATGACAATGCTTTAGTTATATCCATTTTCCATTGCTCGGCATTTTCATCTTGCTTGAAGACGTTCCACTGAAGCCTTTGTAATTCCAAAAATATTTTTTATTATTTCTCTTTTTTTGTTCTTAATTTTTAACCATTCTTCTATTGTCCATAATCACTCAAAATCTTTATTCAGGAATGACTTTTACATTGGTAACCTGCTACTTTCTCTCCAGGAATATATATTTTTATCCTTTGATAGATAAACTGTTTGTATTTTCATAGCTTTGTAAAACCTTGTTGACATGCTATGAGCATGATATTATTATTATGAGGAATCACAGCACAATGATTGTTCCATTTGAACTCAGGTAGGGTAAATGAGTCTTTTATACAAATATAGTATTCATTTTATTGATAGTTTACCTTATAACTATCTCATCAAATTGTTAAAATTTATTAATATTCATAATTCGATAAATTTTCAGTGAATTATATGAGGTAGTGTATCATGAAACACCACAGTCTTAGAAGAATATTTTAAAATGCTTATGAGACAAAAGACAGAATATAATAGATGCAAATAGATGGAAATACATTTTAACATAATGAAGTGGTAGCTAAGTCATTTTAAAAGACATGAATGACTAGAAAAAGGTGTAGATTCATGAAGAGAGAATGTGGGACAACAAATCTACATTTGAGTGTTTTTGTTATCATAGATAGATAGATAGATAGATGAATAGATAGATAGATAGATAGATAGATAGATAGATAGATAGATAGATAGATGCATTTATATATATATATATATATATATATATATATATATATATATATATATATATATATATATATATATATGGATAGAGAGATACATACCTATAATATGTTCTGGCAACTCAGAGACCTCCAAAATCTAGGTTCATATTATCTTTCCTTCTTTTCTTCCAGCAGTTTCTCTCTATGTGTTCCATGTGCCAGCTACTCAGCATCACTTATTTTTCTTGAAAATATTCCATATTTTCTTAACTGACTCTTTCCTTATAGAATTCCATTTACCTATAAGACCTTTCCCCAGAAATCAATATATTACCTGATTTACCTAATAATTTTTGGATGCCATCTTTATGAAGTCTTTATTTATACCATTAATCAAATCTAATCTTTCTCTAACCTAAATTCATGTAACATTTTATTATAACTTCTGTCTTTACCAATATGTATTGTAAAGTACTTTGTGTCAGAGCTATTTGTGTATTTTTTTTTCTTATCTGTTATTAATAGATTGTAAGTTCTTTGAGGGAAAATATCATATCCTTAACTATTCTGTCTTCTGTCTTCTGTAGTACTTATCATAGTGCCTTGAATATAAGAAAAACTATATATATATAATGTATTTATGTATAGATATATATAATGTATTTATGTATAGATATATTTCTTGAATAATCAACTGAAGAATGAAAAGACAAAGTAAGAAAAGTAGCAAGAAGATATCTCTCTCAAAAACCTGGGCACATTATACCGCAACTCTACATGTTCTCTGTGGGAAGTGAATACACAAAAGGAACACACATGCAAAGTCACACATACAGGAAACATGTGTAATAAAAGTACATACCTCCAACTCAGGAAGTCCTAAGTTCAAATACATCCTCGGACCTCTATTACCATTGTGAAATGAGGGAAGTCATTTAAAGCCTTTGTACCTCACTTTCTTCATCTATAAAATGGAGGTAATGATAACACCTACATCCCAGGATGTTGTAAGGATAAAATGAATTTTTTTAAATGAGGAATCAGGGTTAAGTGACTTGTCCAAGGTCACATGGATAGTTTTTATGTTAAGTTTCTGAGGCTGGACCTGAACTCAGGTCCTCCTGACTCCAGGGCCAGTGCTCTATTCACTGTGCCACCTAGCCACCCCAAAATGAAATATATATTTTTTTAATTTTGTAAACCTTAAACCACTATATGGGTTCTAGTTACCTTTACTGTTTATATATATATATATGTATACAAAATATACATATATATTGCCATGTGCTAAATGGTAGGAATACAAATTTAAAAATGAAAATTTCTGCTCTCTATGACAGAAAATATACACACATTGGTGGAGTGTGTGGGAGGGAAAATGGGAGCAGAAAATGAGCAGAAATATGGAATATGGGTGGAGAGAACAGGAAGGGAAAATGAAGGGAGCAGAGGGAAAGAAGAGAAAAAGGAGGGTATAGGAGAAGTGAGGCAAATGGTAAATAAAATTATGATTCTATGTGTTACAGATTTCTTTTTCTCAGGATTGACAGAGAACATTTAAAATTTGAATGGGCATTCATTGAGTAATGGAAGAATTAAATTATGATGATGAATGGGCTAAAAATTGACACTGTCACAAGAAATAATTAATGTAGAAAATTCAGAGAAATATGGGAAATTTCTAAAAAACAAAGCAAAAAAAATAAACAGAATCAAGAAGACAATATATACATCAGTCATAGCAATGTAAATGGAAAAAATGATTAAACAAAAATATCAATGATCATTTCATTTATGAGTACAACATTGTGTCTAAATAGAATCTGAGAATATGAGCCTTTGAATATGTCATACTGGTTATGCTTTCTGTCAAATTCAAAGAAAAATGGAGGTTTCTATTTTTGCAGGCCACATAATATTCAATTAATTTTAAAGTGTAATGTCTTTCTTTTATCACATTTTATTAAATATTTCAAAATTATATTTTAATCTGATTATAGACATACTTGGGAGCCATATGGGAGGCATATTTGATATTTTGGATTCATTTTTGCTAAGGTATTTTCACATCTCTAAATCTAAGAATCTGTTATTTCTTTTGTTGAAGAGGTGGAGGATTATGAAAGTGAAACCTTGAGTATTTTTCCACATCTATCTATCTATCTATCTATCTATCTATCTATCTATCTATCTA
>NW_027187372.1:10758155-10807958 GCF_028583685.1 Petaurus breviceps papuanus
ATCTATCTATCTATCTATCTATCCATCCATGTATCCATCCATCCATCTATCCATCCATCCATCTATCTATCTATCTATCTATCTATCTATCTATCTATCTATCTATCTATCTATCTATCTATCCATCCATGTATCCATCCATCCATCCATCTATCCATCCATCCATCCATCTATCTATCTATCTATCTATCTATCTATCTATCTATCTATCTATCTATCTATCTATCTATCTATCCATCAATCTAGATGAAATATTTACTTTTGATGAACTAATTTCTTTTTTTTCTTTCCTCCCTTTTAAAAAAATCTTTTCTTACAAAGGATAGCTAACTGTGGTGAAGTCAAGGGATACATTAAAAATGAGATGATAAAAAAAGATACTAATGAAATAAAAAAATAGAATTCCAGCTATATATTAAAGTCTTGACTGGTACATTGCTTTTTCCATTTTCTGAAAGAGTAGAAAATACAATGGAAGATTGAAAGCTTTCATCTTAAGAATGCTTTTGGGGAGAGAGGATGCTGCAAAGATGGTAGAATAAGACAGCAAATACTGGGGTCTTCAATTTTTTTCCCCCAGAAACAAGATAAAATACTGCCTCAAAGTGAAATTTGAGTGTTAGAAATCATTAAAAATCAGGGTAAAGCAGTTGTCCTCCTAAGACAATTTGAAAGGACCTTATGAAAGACAACTTCTAGTGAGGAGGTTTTGTCCAGATTGAAGTGCAAACACCTGCAGGCATACTCCAAGAAATAAGAATCAACAAACAAGCCCTCAAGGAAGCTTGGTCAAGGCAGAAACCTTGGCTTCAGGAACTTTCACCTCACAGACAATGGAGGTTAGACAGTTTAGTAGGAAAGATTGAAAGTCTTCCACTTTTATGGGATTCCAGATCCAACTGTGCTGACCAGACATGGTCCTCAGCTATGGTTATGGGCAATGAAGAGTGAGCTCATGAGTGTTGTACCAGATGGGTGGGGACCCTGCTGAGTGTGGGCACATGAAGCAGGGTGGAGTCCCTGGTTTGGGCTCCCAGGTAGAGGGGTGACCTGAAGTTTGTAGCCACAGGAGGGGTCACAAAGAAAAAAATAGTTGTTGCAGTGATAGCATGGCTGAAGACCCTAGCCAAGGTTCAGGGTCATATGAAAAATTCTCTAAAACACTATTTATTAGAAAAATGCCACTTAAAATTCTGATGTACCACTTCACACCCATCAGATTGGCTAACATGACAGAAACTGAAAGTGACAAATGGTAAAGGGGACATGAGAAAATTGGGGCATTAAAGCATCATTGGTGGAGTAATCTGTTAATTGATCCAATCATTCTAGAGAGCAGATTGGAACTATAATCAAAGGTCTATAAAACTGCATATTCTTTGACCTAGGAAGGCCCTACTAGATCTATATCCCAAAGAGATAAGAATAAATAAAGGAATAGGACCTACATTCCAAATTATTCTTAGAGCTTTTTGTGTTGGCAAGGAATTGAAAATTGAAGGGTTGTCCATTAATTAGGACAATTATATACCAAGTTGTGGTATATAATTGTGACAGAATTCTATTGTGCTATAAGAAATGATATGCAGTATGCTTTCAGAGAAACCTGGAAAGACATAAATGAACTAATGCAAAGTGAATGAGCAAAACCCAGGAGAACATTGGACACAGTAACAGCAATGTCAAACAATGATCAGTTGAATGCCTTGGCTACTCTCAGCAATACAATGGTCTAAGATAACTCTAAAGTACTAATGATGGAAAAGAAATTCTATCAACCTCCAGAGAAAGAACTAATGGAGTCTGAATGCAAATCAAAGTATACTGTTTTTGCATTACTTATTTTTCCTTTTTTTTGGTCTCCATTTTCTTTCACAACATGACTCATGTAGAAATGTTTTGCATGACTGCACATTTATAACCTATATTAAATTTCTAGCTATTTAATGATGAGAAAGGGAAGGGAGGGATGCAGAGAATTTGGAAATCCTTTTTTTTGAAGTATGTTAAAATTGAACATTTTATTAGACAAATATTTCTAAATGAGCTAGCAAAAAATAATAAAAATCATGTCAAGTAAAAAGCATTCATTTTTAAATAAATTGAACATAAAAAGGCTAAAACATAGTTTTAAATTCAGTTAACATATAGATAGTTTACTGGAATAATTTCTGGAGGTGATATTGGATTTTTTTAGTCAACAAAGAAGGAAATGTTCTTTTAAATGAGGTCTCAGACTGAGTACAATATGCAACCACAGGTAGAGAGGCCCTTACACCCCAGGCAGAGACAGATCTCTTTATGTATTTAGTAAGTGAAGGAAAAAATACAATCAGGTGAAATACACACCTGGGAAAATGCCCCCATGATGGAATTTATTCTTTGTTGTTTTCAAAAAACCTTTAGAACTAGGTTCAAACTTCTCTTCCTAATCTCAGTTCCTGTTAAGGCTAAACAAAGACTAAGGTCTTCACATGTTTAGGGAGGGCATTCTCATAATTTACCAAAGTGCTTAAAGCCTGTTGGTGACTCTTACCCTAGTTTATCCGAATGCAATGGCAAACAAAGAAGTACTTAGTGTTTTGTTTCAGCTATTTAATTATTAAGCACCTTGTTTCAGTTCAAGTTTCTTTTCAGGCTTGCCCAATATTATGTCAAGTCTTTGTTAAGAAACTGAACTTGTGAAACCCACAGTGGGAGGATCTTGCCGATGCAACAGGAGGGGTGGAACAGGGAGGAGCTAATGACCATATATGAGGAGAAGTCCAAGGTGGGAGAGAGCAAAATTGAGAAGGGAACATTTGTGGTCACAGCACTCTGTTTGTCTCTTCTGTCTGTGTTGATTTTTGTTTGTAATACTTTGTAGAGAAGCCCTGGGACCTTACTGAAAGCCCTGAAAGAGGATTTTCTTGTTGTCTGTTTACACAAATCATAGAGGAGGGTTTCAGAGGTCCTGGCACTATAATGACAATTTGTGTTGAGTTCTCAGAGCTTGTTGGTCGGTCTGTGTTGATTTCATAGGCAGATAATGAATTGATGATGGTGCAAGTAATGTGGATGAAGGTTATTGTGGACCTGTTAACCTTTGTCTTTCCAGAAACAGAAACTGTGAAGGACTTGAAGTGGACTGGACACTGTGAGATTCAATATGGAACTGGGCAAGGAAATGAACAAGGAGCTGGATGAGGAGCTAAGAGCTGCTTACTTGTGAATCCAGATGATTGCGTAGATTCAGGCAGGGGCCAGATCCATAGAAGAGGCACCATAGAATCTGAGAGC
Source organism: Petaurus breviceps papuanus (assembly GCF_028583685.1). Taxonomy (NCBI): domain Eukaryota; kingdom Metazoa; phylum Chordata; class Mammalia; order Diprotodontia; family Petauridae; genus Petaurus; species Petaurus breviceps. The sequence continues at coordinate 10,761,435 of NW_027187372.1, forward strand.
CAGCCTCAGTCAAGATGAAAAGAACTCTCCTTGTACAGTTAGTACTAACTGAGATGATCATGATTTACTGTGGCCTCGGGGTAGGAGAACTTTGTACTCTGTACCTTGTACCTCTTAAGGATGAATGGAAACTTTGTGTCCCTTAAGGAGGCTTGCTCCTTAAAGATGATTCAGTTAAATACTTAACTGAAAGATATTTTTTGTTTAAAACTATGTGGCCACTTTAGTGATAAATTGCTGTGTTATATCATTTTGAATGCTGTACTTTTTGTCTCTGTGAATGTTTTGTCTTAGTTTATCACTGAATAAATAGAGAGTTCACTATACTATGTGATCAGAACATGTAAAGCTGTTCACAGCAGCAGTCTTCTGGAAAACTGCCCATGCTTTATACCCATTTACCAAGATATTTATTTACCACGATGTGTCTGCTAGACATGCTACAGTTTCTTGGAGCCATAGGTGAAAGTTGAGTGAAAAGTACACACCAAATGTATAAATAGAACCAAATAAATTTAACAGAGAGCTGTTATTGTTCAATGAGAACTAAACTGAGAGGTAGTCTTCAAACAGAAAAAGCATGAGGGAAGTGGTGAGTCTGTCTCTCCCTATAGTCATCTCAAATAACATCTTGTTCCCAAGGACAGCAACCATAGAGAGTTCAATGAAACATTTCCTGGAGGGGTAATGAAATGGTCTTAGAAGATCAAAACATGTGGCTGAAGATATTGGAGCAGCAGAAGAAGAAGCACTGGAAGCACTGGAGAAGCAATAAATCTGAATTCAGAATTTTAAAGAGAAAAGAGAGATGGGAGAGGAGCAACTGAGAAAAAATAACACAAATGCCAGATTTATGTAAATTAGAAGCAGATTTGGATCCTTAAGAAAAGAAACATTGTTCATCCATATAGTCCTGCCTGGAAAATTTTTCATTACAGAGAGGGCAACAAGGATAGTCAGTGGCACAGCAACAAGCACCCCAAAGACAGTGCTGGAGGGGAAATCACCCAATGAGGCTTCCTGGATTGCAGTATCTTGGAAAGAGTGGGATAAGTTTCTAAAAATGGTTTTCTTAAGAGATGAAGGGGGGGGGGGTTCCGATATAGTGGTATTCAAATTGAGGAGTCCTTGCATCCAGAAACACTTAGGCCCAATGTATTTTTCAAGTACCAACAAGGATATATGCTTTCAAGTAATAGATGCAATTACACTGTTAATACCCAAACATTATATGAGGAGGGAGTTGCATGTTCAGACAAAAGGAATCATAATATAACCTTGTTAAGAAGATGAGTCTACTGCTGGTCATGCTTCATATAACCCCAAACCATTTGATCTTTACTATTTGTCACACCAAAATTTTGTCTTTGCTCATAACCTTCCTCAACCCAATCTCCCCACAACCATTATTCCTACTAACACTGGCCTCTCTCTGCCTATCCTGGTCAGTTAGTTGCGACTACAAGTACTTTTTAAAGATTACTCTAGCCAATAATAATTTCTCCTTGTCCAGGATTCATAGCCCTCATAACAGACATTACTCATTTGGTTGTATTGTCCTTTATGTTTTCTGATATATATGTATATATATATATAGATAGATAGATAGATAGATAGATATAGATATATATAGATATATAGATATATATATATATTTTTTAAATTTGAACTATTTCTGTATTATTTTTCCAACTTGTCTCCCCAACTAGGTGTCAGATTTCTTGAAAGCTAAAACTATTTTAAACTTCATCAGATAATCTATGGTACATATTAAAGGGCTCTGTATAATGAGGATATTCATTAAATGTTTGATTGACATCAACTGAAAATGAACTTTAACATTTGGTTTCAATGATGTTATTATTTTTAATATGGAATATGTATTGATTCTATGACCATTTGGAAAGTAACAGATTATAACCCATGCAATATGTCAATTGGTGGCTTTTATTGAAGAATTCGTCATTGAAAAGTCATTCTGAAAAGTAAATGTTATATTTGAAAACATAGGAGATACAGTAAAAATAGGCATTTAGAAAAATGTTGACTCCTTCTGGAAGAACTATAAAACTTGAGGGAGAATCTGACCTTTTCCTTTCTTCTTCAGAGAGGCACCATTAACTCCAATGAAAAAAGTAATGTCATTCAATGAATAAAATAAATGAACAGCAACATTAAGCTTTATATTGCTCTGGGAGAATGTTGCAACATTGCATGATGATGACCAAGGAATATATGAAAAATAAATAGTGATATCTAATTGAATGATACAAATTTTCAAACATATTACTGAGCTTATGTGTATGTCCATTACACATATTGTTCTCCTATTGCATTATTTATAATTCACCAACATTTTAATCAGTTGCCAATTACCACATTCTAAACTTCAATATTATGCTTCAACTGCAGTCTCAAAATGAATCCTACCTCGAAACTTGGGGAGACTTCACCCTGGAACATCCATGCTCTCCTGTGGTGTTCTTATAATGGAACATCTCTCTGCCATTTGATTCCCTTCTCCCATTGAGTAATTTCTCCATTTTGTAGAAGGGCTGAGCTCGTCCATTGTTCATCTGTCATCTGGCTATGGTTCTTACTTTTTTATATTTCACTAACATGTCACTAGGTGGGTACTTTTACTTCCCTCCTTTTATTCTTCATCTCCAGTCTTACCCCCCCCCACTGTTTAGCTTCTTTTTTAAATTTTCTTTCCCCTTTTAGAATATAAACCCTTTGAGAATCAGGACTTCCTATGAATTTTTTACTGTTTGCATTTATAGCACTTAGTAGAGTGCCTGTTACCACCTCTACCACCACCACCACAAAATATTTGTATAAAATATTTACTAAGAGTTTTATAATTATTTCATTTTATTTTATTAAAACCATAAGGGATAGGAATTATTATGATGCCCATTTTCCAATGAGAAAATGGAGGCAGACATAAGTAACAGACTTGCCTAAGGTCACGCCTAAATAAGCACTTTTAATAAATCTTTGCTGCCAAGATGTTCATACAAATTTAAGACCTATTTTGGGATTGGGTATAAATTTTCATGATAACCAAGAGTTTAAAATGTATAGAAAAAACTAATTATTAGAATAAAAGTTTAAAAATTAGACAGCAATATTTTTTTTCAACATAATACTATAAGCCAGATGAAAACAAATATCCCGAGGAAAACACTACACAAAATGGGCAAAATTAACATGGCTAACTTATGGGTGTGCATTTATTATCGCTAAAGGAAAATAGGTTTCAGAATGTGGAATTATGGTTCTCTTTATATGTCCAATAATCCAACACAAGTACAAAGGACTTATGAAGGAAAATGCTATCCATATGCAGATAGAAACTGATGGACATAATACAGATCAAAGCATATCTATTTTCACTTAATTTATTCTTTTTTGTGTTTTTTTTTCTTTTTTCTGTTTTTTCTTTCACAACTGTGGCTAACACAGATGTATGTTTTACATGATAACACATGTATAAACTAGATCAGGCCTGAACAACCTGGGACTTACTGGCTACTTGAGACTCTTGGGCTGATTACAGTATGACAAAGGATTTCCTCTACATACAGAGGATGTTTTCCTGTACATTTTCCACTGGCTGCCTGAAATCCTGTGGTGTGCCACAAGCAGCCCAAGGGCCATAAGTACCCTGCAGGCCACAGGTTCTACAGATCTGAATTAGATCAAACTGCCTACCATTTTCAGAAAAGTGGATGGGAAGGACAGAGTGAAAAAAAACATTTAAAACTCAGAATCTTTTAAAAATAAATGCTAAAATTATTCTTGACATGTAATGTGGGGGAAATAAAACTTTTTTGAAAGAAAAGAATGGAAAAGAGAAAGAATTGGGATGGGAAGATAAACAGTGTCAATATATGTTTCTGTAGTATGGTAAGCCAACTCTTCTGATCCCATGCTTCCTTCATGTTATGTGATGACTTATGTGTAATCTCATGATTTATAGAATAATGATCTCTCTTTTAATCCTGAAGTTATATTTGGTAATTTCATTTTGTTGTAATCTCTTGGATTTTAAAAGCAATAATTTCATTTTCTTGTTGATGTTATAGATTTCTATATTCTTATGTGTCAATATACTATAAATAGGTAATAAAACATTCAAATTACTTCATTAATTTTTTTAATTTTAAAATAAAGAAAAAATAAGTAGGATTATTTCTTGACCCAAACTCTCCATTATTCATTTAAGACAATAGCAATTGTCTTTGAATTAGAATAAATTCAAAGTTACAAGTATTACCTGAGAGTTTTTCTTTAATCCAATACAACATATATTGATTAAATAACAAACATGTAGAAGGCAAAACATTAAGAGCTGTTGATAGAAATATGAAAAATTACACAAACTGACCCTTCACAGATTTTAAATTTAGTAAGGGTATGAGAAACCTGTACAGATAAGTTTTACAAATGATTCAGTATACTTACAAGACAAGATAAATGCCAGTGGTAATTCATAGAAGTCATGATTGGGAATAGTGTTGGTGGGAATAATGATATTAAAAAAAACCTGCTGCTCACTTCACAGTGCCTGATAACCTGGCTCCTACCAGAACAACTGTACTAAAGCTGCCCTCTGAAAAGTTTCTTATCATATTTTATCTGCTAAATCCAATGACCATTCCTCAATCCTCATCATACTTGCTTTTGGTGAAGGTATTGATATAATTGAAAATTCTTCATATTTTCATCTCCTGGTTTTTCTTTTACCATAAACATGGATTAGTTCCTTCTTTACTCTAAGCCCACAAATAAATATCATCTTAAAACATATTTTAGAGAAATATTTCATCATGTAGATACATTAGAATCATGTGATTAAATGCTTTCTCACTTGATAATTCTTTATATTTTTCTTTTGATAGCTATGAAGATGATAAGCAAAGATATTAATATGTGCACCTATTTGTCTCTCTCCCTTCTGTCCCTTTCATTCTCTTCTTTTTGTATTTGAATTGTATTCAAATTAGCAGAATTGAGTAGATATATGGTCAAATTCTGATCTTTTAAAATGGTCCTGTGTTTGAGACATGCTTAATAAGAATGATCTATATCATTTGGATTATGTGGATTGTTTTGAAAATTTTACTGATTTTTTTTATTGTCTAAACAGTTCTAGAGAGACAAAAAGTGCTAGGTAGATGTTTAACATTTGGATAAAACATATCTATTTGTGGCATCTAGAAATATTTTTCAACTGTCCTGACTTTCTTTCACTTTTCTTAATTGGAACACCCTTAAACTTCAGTCTTCACAGTTTCAAAATAATCATTTACTCTTCAATTTTATTGCTCTAATAAGATGTCAATTTGTGCATACTGCACTTATATCTATGGTGTCTTTATAATTCTCTCCACTCACGTTTATTCCATAGGTCCACAGAAAAAGGACCAGTTATAAGTTACATATGTCATCATTGCTTTTGTCAAGAGGAGGTCATTTCCTTTTTGACAAGTTCAGTAATATTATAGGTCCAGGAACAGCTGAATTTTGCAAGTTTTTGACAAAGTTTCTAATAAAAACTAGATGATAATATAGACAAATGGATTCAGAATTGGTTGAATGACAGCATCTAAAGAGTAGTAGTTAATGAATCAATGTCAACTTGGAGGAAAATTAGATGTTGCTATTATTGTTTGATTATTTCATCTATATCTTACATTGTGACCCCTTTGTTGGGGCGAGGGGTTCTTGGCACAGACACTAGAGTGGTTTGCCATTTCCTTCTCCAGCTCATTTTACAGATGAGGAATCTGGGGTAAAATTTAAGTGATTTACCCAGAGTCACACAGCAAGTAAGGGTCTGAGATTAGATTTGAACTCAATTCTTCCTAAATCCAGGCCCATCATTATGTCCACTAAACCACTTAATTACATTTGAAAGTTTTGATGAAATCTCTTTAAAGTTTGAGATTTTGAATTTTTCTGAAGTCAAATTTTATGCCTTCCACTGAAAGTTCAAAGCCTCTCTTGTAATTTGAAAGAAGTTTTCTATTTTCAAACAATAAGGCATACAAAAAAGTTGTGCCAGATTTGGCGGTTACTATTCTATTTTATACTAACACATACTCATAAATTACTTTTTACAACTTTATTCATAACATTAAGGCTAGTTGACATAACAGAATTCAAGCTAAGCTATTTAAAAGCCTAAAAGATGATGCAGTTGAAACATATTGCACTCAAAATGCCAGCAAATTTGAAAAATTCAAGTGACCACTGCATTGGAAAACATCAATTTACATCCAACTCATAAAGCAGGGTAGTGCCAAAAATTTTCAAAACTGAGTAATTGTGCTCATTTCACATGCCAGGAGTGAAGATTGTCCAAGGTACGTTTCAACCATATATGAACCAAGAATTACTGGAAAAAAGAGTGTTTTCAAAGAGGGAGAGGGACTAGAAAACAAATTGCCAATATTTACTGAATTGTGGAGAGAGCAAGGGAGTTCCTGAAAGCTTCATTGACTTTACTAAAGCTTCGGAATGTGTGGATCACAACAAAATGCATCAAATTCTCTAAGCAATAGGAGTATCAGATCACTTTTTTGGTCTCCTGATGAAGTTGTAGGCAGGTCAAGAAACAATAGTTAGAACTTTACATGGAACAACTGATATTTTAAGACTGAAAAGACAGTATGACATCTTACTTATTTAATTTCTATAAAAAGTATATCACAGAAAATGCCAAACTTAATTAATCTAAAATTGGAATTAAGGTTACTGGGAAAATATGAACAATGGCATTGTAATGTAATGACAAGGAAAGGCAACTTCCCAAGGTTCAAAATACCAGCATAGGTGCTCTCCATTTTATTCAGTGACAAACCAAGAACAGAGAAGACAAAACATGACATCATTCAAAATACAGCATTTACTAAGTGTGATTAAATAATCTCCAAGTACTATCCCACCCCAGGACCTTCCATTCATTCAATCAATTACAAAGTCCCTGTTCTAAATACTACTCCACCCCTAGGCTGTACCTTCATTTAGTCCACCACAAAGCCCCTCTTCTCAAATGGAGATTAGTTTCCAAACATAAGTAAAGTACATTCATTTGTTCAACCATAGAACACAAAAAGGTCAAAAGTTCCCCACCCCTGGATCACAATTGAATCTACCCCAGAGTTACATCAAGTTTAAGCACAGCACTTAATACCCAAATGGAGGTCTTTTCTTCATCTTGACACCAGGCAAGTTCTCAGCAATCTTAGTTCCTGGGGAGACCAGGCTTAGCAAGGCCACAAGATACATTGAGCTCTTAGCCAACAACCAGGTTCCAGGACTTCTTCAACAAAAGGACTATCTTTCACCAGTGGACAAATCTGGCAAAACAACATAAAAACAGACAGACAAAGTACCAGCAAAACAGCCATGTCTCCTAAGTCCTTGGCAGCTCAGGGGGCAGGTCTCAAAAGTCCAGGGCAATTCAAAGTGGCCCCCAGCAATTCTCTCAGTCTCTCTCTCTGCCTCCACAAGGGTGCTGCTTCCAAAAAGTTCTTCTGCCTCTCTCTTGTCTCTCCAAATCTATGTCACCAGCTCCTTCCAGTTCAGGACTCTCTTTTCACATCAACAAGTCCATCCCACAGGTGGGATTAACAAGCTCTGGGTTTTAACACAATCAATTTGAAAACCAAGCCAATACAGGGGAATCTTTATATTCCATTACTATCACACTCATATATTCAGACAATACAACTCTGATGACAAAAAGTGATAAAGAATTAAAAATCCTCTTGATGAAAGTGAAATAAGAGAGTGTAAAAACTGACTTGGAACTTATTATAAAAAAAAACAAAAAGAAAACTAAGATCATGGTCACTGGTTTCATCACTTTCTAGAAAAAAAAGGGAGAAGAAATGGAAGGATTTTCAGATTTCCTATTCTTTGACTCATTTCAGACTGAAAGTACAGCCATGAAAATAAAAGAGACTCAATTCTTGGAAGGAAAGCTATGGCAAATCTAGGCAGCATATTATAAAGCAGAGGCATTACCCTTGGAAACCAAAGTCTATCTAGGCAAAACTATTTTTTCCAATAGAAATGTATAGCTGTGAGACTTAGACTATAAAGAAATCTCAGTGCCATTGAATCAATCCTTTTGAATTATAAAGCTGGAGAAGATATTTGAGAGTACCAGCAAGAGGATTAAATCAATGAATATTTGAGGAAATTAATTCAGACTATTCATTTGAAGGTCAAATACTCTAGTTAAGTTTAAATACTTTGACTGCATAATGAGAAGATAGGACTCATTAGAAAAAGACTCTGATGTTGGGGGAAGACTGAAAGCAAAAGGAGAAAGAGACGGCAGAGAATGAGTTGGATAGATAGTGTCATGGAAGCAAGGGACATGACCTTTGACACTTTAGTAGATAATGGATGATAAATTGTCCAGATTACCATGGTTTCATGAAGTGTTCGATGTTACTAAATGACTGAACAACAAAAATATCAGAAACATTGCAAAGATACACTTAATCTTAGCCCAGATTAAATAATTAATTAAATAAAATACATAATTTAAGGACAATTGAATAAATATTTCTAGCTACCACAAGTGTATTTTCCCACAAAATAAAAACTTTCCTGCTTCTGATGCCTTTCTACCTCTTTTTGAAAAAAAAAATAAAAATAAATGTATTCAGTCAAAACCTATAATACAGCCCTGTCTTGTTGAGTACATTATACATACTGAAGAATTTTAGGTTTCAAGCATATAACTACTAGATCATCTGATTATTCTGAAAAAGAAGAAAGAGAGTGAAAGGGGAGACTCTAGGTGTACATTCTGATATATCTCATTAGTATGTTTAATTATAAGTATAGAAAAATGTCAAGAGTCATCAAGTATAACAGCATTTAATCACATGTTCTTAGGTCTCTTGATAACAACATATTGCTCTGGAAAAGGCATTAAAGATGAAGTCTTTTTCTTGGGGTTGGAATAAGGAGGAGAACAATTCATGCTTAAGCACAATCAATTACTATAGGCATGCCTAATAATATGAAAATTAAAGTGTTTCCTTTTTAATAGCCACTACTGAAGTAAAGAAGAGAATTTTAATTTTAATAGAGCCATAGTCTCCAATATTTTGGCTCTGCTTATTAGTATATTAAAGTCCCTTTATTATGGCATTACTCAAAACATTCATCCTCTCCACTTTAACAGGGAAGTAAAGAGTTCATCTCAGAGATAAAAAGTAAAGTTTGACCAGTAAATTCAAGCTTTTCAAATAATCTACCTCTTAAGAGAACATCAAACTCCCCAGTAAACATAATAATTGCATCTGGAATGACTGTATCCATTAACTTATTAAATCTTTTAAAACAAATATTATGATTCTATTGTAAAATATTCTAAGTACTTTTAAAATAATAAGAATCCAACAATTTTCCAATTTACCTTTTTATGTCTCTCCTGAGACAAGTCTTGTAATTGGAGATTAAATTTTAAATTGAGCTCTGGCTTTTTCTTTAGGAAAGTCTGCAAGTCCCTTATTTCATTAAATGACCATCTCCTTGCCTGAAAGATAATCCTCAGTTTTGCTGGGTTGTTGATCCTTGGTTGCAGTCCTAGCTCATTTGCCTTACAAAATATCAAATTCCAATACCTCTAATCTTTTAATGTAGAAGCTGCTAGGTCCTGTGTAATCCTGACTGTAGTTCCATGATATTTGAATTGTTTCTTTTTGGCTGCTTGCAGTATTTTATCCTTAACCTTGTAATTCTGGAAGTTGGCTATTATATTTCTTTGAGTTTTCAATTTGGGATCTGTTTCAGGGGGAATCCAGTTAATTTTTTCAGTAACTATTTTATCTACTGATTCAAGGAATTAAGGAGAGTTTTCTCTGACAGTCTCTTGGAGGTTGTTGTCCAGGCTTCTTTTTTCATCATGGCATTCCAGTACAACAATAATTTTTAGATTCTCTCTCCTGGATCTATTCTCCAGGTAAGTTGTTTTTCCAGTGAGATATTTTACACTTTCTTCTAATTTTTCAATCTTAATGTTTGACTTTATTGACTCTTGGTGCATCATAGAGTCCTGAGCTTCATTTTGACTGATTCCAATTTTAGTGAATTATTTTCTTCAGTTAGTTTTTGAAGGTCCTTTTTTAGGTAGGTATTTTCTCCAGTTAGATTTTGAACCTCCTGTCCCAGTTTACAAATTTCACTTTTTAAGGATTTGTTTTCTTCAGTGAGACTTTTTCCAATTTGGTTACTGTAGATTCAAATTCATCTTCTACTGCTCTAATTTAGCTGTTAAAATCTTTCTTGAGCTCCTCCAAGAATACTTTTTGGCCTTGAGACCAGTTTATATTTCCTTCTGTGGTCTCAGGTGTGAGTATAGAGTCCACGTTGTCCTGTATATTTTGTTGTTCTTGCTCGCTATTATAAGCTTGGATGGATGTTCTTGCCTTTCCTTTTCCTTCTCAACTTCCTTCTTTCCCATTGTGATTTTCTATTTCCTAATTTCTCAGGCTGGGAAGTAAGGGCCTGGTTGTTGACTTTGTGTGCTGTAGACTTTAGGTTTCTAGACTGAGGCCAAGGCCAGGATACTCAGTGTTTTCCCTGAGTTACCCTAAGGCTCACAGAGTAGCCTGTGGGGAAGGGGTGGTCTGGCCACTTCAGATTTCCACCTCTATGTCCCTGGGCAATAGCTGAGGCAAGCTCAGCAGCTAGTGGCTGGCAGCCCTGGTGTCTGCAGATTCCCTGGTAGTGCTAAGATTCACCTGGGCTTGTGTTGTTAGAGCTTGCTGGCTCCACCCCCCTGGGCTTTGGGAGTTCTTGTTGGTCAGCTGAGGTGGGCCTTATTGGGACCCCTCCTGCCATTCACTTCAGAGTCCTTACTGCCTCAGTTGCACCCTTTCTCAGTGACTTCTAAGCGTGAGGCTATTTCCACTATTTCAGGATTTTACTCTGGGTGGGCATTATCTCTGGGTTTTCTAGGTCAGAGAGGGGGAATTAGAGCAGCTAGAGTTTACTTTGCCATCTTGGTTTCTGGAAAATCAAGTAGATGATTTTTAAACTCACAGGCTGTGTTCTGATAGCTACAGGAGAAGCTGCTGTCTCTGCTGCTGGCCCTCAGCTTTTTCTTACCCAGCTCCCACGGATCCTACATCCTGAGTGGGTGAGACTGCTGCAAATTGCCCTTGGGGTGGCTGAGACTGCTGGATAGGGCTCCTTCTCACTCTGCTGTTTTCTTCTCTCTAGTCCACGCTGGTGCGGCTGCCACATGTTCAATACTCCCCCTGCCCAGACACATGTGGGCACTTTCCTGGGATGGATTCTGCCACATTCCATCTTCCAGTGGATTCTGTCACTCTAAAACCTGTTTAGATTCACTATTTAAAATTTAGTGGCAGGTTTCATGGAGGAGCTTAGAAAAGTTACTGCTTCTATTCAACCATCTTGGCCCCACCCCCTCCCAACAATTTTCTCAAGAAAAGATCATTCTGTGGGCAATTTTTCTGATAATGTAAATATGCTGCTAATATGTAAGATAATATAATTATTCACACACATATATTCTGTATGTCTATGTTTTGTTTTTGCTTTTTGCATGGCAGTTGGGGTTAAGTGACTTGCCCAAGGTCACACGGCTAGTTTTTTGTTAAATGTTTGAAGCCAGATTTGAACTCAGGTCCTCCTGACTCCAGGGCTGTTGTTCTATTATTCATTGCACCACCTAGGCCCCTCCTCTGTATGTGTATGTATATGAGTTGTTTTTTTATGGAAGGAAAATAAAGATATTACTGGGGAGGAACCTTTCTTAGAAATGAGAAACATAACTTACCATTGGACTCAGAAGAAAAACACACAGTATCCATCATTAGTTCTGGGATTGAAGTCTTTCTAGATTGATTAGACCTGACAGAGCTTATGTTCACTGGCATATTTAAAAAATTCATCCTCATCTTCCTACCACAATGAAGTATAAGAGTGGGGATTTTGAAGCTCTGAAGTGATAGCTATCTTTCTAAGAAGATGCTATGTGGCCCTTTAGGATTTAGCCTGTTTGTATCCTCTATAACTTCTCCCTCCTCCAAATACTAAAATTTGTAGTAGCTTCAGTTCAGTCATTTTCACTAATACTCATTTCCCAATTTAGACCATTTCTACAAGATCTGTCTTTCACATATTTTGTGGTAACTTCCAAAGAAAAGTGAGAATGTTCTAGCAACGAAAAGTTCAAGACAGTGTCAGTAATTCACAAAGAACTCTGTTTTCCAGGCTTTACTTGACTTTAAAAGTGTTAGATATCTTCACTTTCTTTAACCATTATCTCTTCCTTGAATGTGTTAAGACAATATAGGATATCTGAAACACAGAATGATAAGCAACAGATCAGCTACTGAATTTTGAGGGTTGTCTAGTTACAGGATTTAAGAATAGTTTTGATATGTAGAGGAAAAGAACAAATATAAGGAAACCTAACCTTTTCAAATTGGATCTTGTACAAAATTCTTACATCTGTCTTTAAAAATAAAAATTTAGATGATTATTCAAAGATCTACCCAGAATAAAAACAAGGAAAATGTATTTTATGAAATATTGATTTTAGTTAAAGGCTTTCAAAAATTTACTATAGATTAAATTAGAAAACACAATGGAAAAATAACATTTAATTTGAATAGCATAAAGGAGTTTAAAGTTCAAAGTGATTTTTAATATTTTTCCTGAATTATGGTTTTTAGGTTGAGTAAAAATAGAAATCATATGATACATATTATGGAGCAATGTGTGCGTCCACTTCATCTTCTATGTGCACATCCCTGGAACATATACTGACAAAGTAAGTGAATTTATCCACAACTGTCAAAATTTCTTCATTTGCTATAATCCAAAATTTGACATATGGAAAGTGTGATGCTAGCTGGTGGAGAACCTCTGTATTCTTTGTGTAAATTGTTAGGATGAAATTGCCACAAACAGCAGAGAGTCAATCCAAATGCTGTATATGTATGTATACACAAATACACATATATGTATGTGTACATATATACATACATATGTAGAGATAGGAATATGGAAAGACAGATGCCATATGATGCACATTTTAGTTCTTTTTTGAGTGTTTGTGTGACTAGAGAATGCAACGGGTTGTATCTTCCTCTTACTCCAATATTTACTTAAGGCCTCCTTGCCAATCCTCCTTCACTAAATCTCTTATATAATTATTTAGGAAATAATTTGTATCTCTCCAAATGTACTAGAGATTAGGTAAATATGTCCTTAAAGGGGTTAAAAATATCATTTTTAATAATGCTATCTTAAACAAGAAGGAATGTCTAGTTATTTAAATAATGACAAAGTGATATTTGATTTTATATGTCTGATGTTCAAAAATGACATTTTATACTATATAATCTAATTACATACTGGGAGAGCTGTACTTAATATTACTTTTTTTTGCCATAATCAGGCTTTGATTCACTTCTTGCTATACTTAATACTCATTCTAGACTTAATGATCACTCCATGGAACTCTGAAGGAATTTTACAAAATCCTCCCTAACTATAGTTTGCTTCTCATCTAGGTGGCAAAATGGATGTAATTTTAAGATTGGAGTCAAGAAGATGTGAGTCAAATTTGACCTCAGGTATTCACTGGCTGTATGACCCTGTGCAACTAGCTTCACCTCTGTTACTTAATTTTCCTTATGTTTAAATAAGGATAATAATAGCACCTACAGGAGTGGCCAGGTAGCACAGTGAGTAAGAGCACCGGCCCCAGAGTCAGGATGACCTGGGATGGAATCTGGGCTCAGACACTTAGTACCCACCCAGAAACACCTGGCCGTGTAACCTTGCACAAGTTACTTAACCCCAATTGCTTAAAAAAATAATAGCACCTACCTCCCAGCAATATTGTGAGGTTCAAATGAGAAAATATGTGTATAGTTCTTAGTTTAGAGCCTGGTACATGTTAAGGTTTGTAAAAATGTTAGCAATTATTATTATTCCTGTCCTTTATACTTCTATTACAGAATACAGTTATATCCCAATAAAATTCTTCTCTGATTTGTAGTAAACATTTCTTTTTCCCCTTTTTATTACTAAAACAAATATACAATAAGAAAAGAAAAAGAAATATTATAAAAACAATCATTGAAACTTAAATACAAAGAAGAATAAAAGCATGTCATGTGCATAGCAGAATGTAAGAGATAATTCAAAATATGCAGCAATACATTTCCATTTCAAGAAAGCCTATACAATAAATACTACATGTTGTATTGAGAGCTGTCCAACATTTCTTTGCTTCCTTCTAAGTTTAGATTTCTATACCATCAAGTCAGTGCTTCTACCCTTTAAGGTTTGTTGTTGTTTACAAAAGCAAACAAAATGAAAAATAAATGGCCAAGTTGCTTGATCATATGGTATCTTAATGACCCACTGAAGTCTTTCATTTCTCCTCAAAAAGATTGACTGTCCTCCTGGGTAATATTTCTCCACTTACTCTGACCATTTGTTTCTGGGACATTACTATAGTTGACTTGATGGAAACCAATTTGTTGCCACTTTGTCTCTTGTGTATCTTCCCTATATAGTAATCCACAGGTGCAGCTTATCTATTTTGACAAACAATGCATCACAGTCCCCCACAGAGTCAAACACAGTTCTTTTTTCCTGATGTAGTCATTTTATCTTAGCTTTTCTTTTCTTTCTTGAGGCAGTGTGAAGAAGGCTCATTTGCTCTTTGTTTTTGAAGCCCTAGAGGGGAAAAATATTTGTCAGGAGTAGTAAGAAATCAAGGGAGAGGGGAGAAAGAATTCTAGAATTGTAGAATTGTATGGGGTTTTAGAAGTCTTCTAGCTTATGATTAAGTAGAGCCAGCATTGTAAAATGGTACAAAGATATATTTGACATCGGAGAGCATCAGGTCAAAAACTTCTATAAATGCTTGCGTGATCTTAGACAAGGCATTAAAGATTTTGGTAGCTCAGGTAATTAAAACAATTAAAAGGGGTAGTGGGGTTAGATGTGCTCAAAGGTCCCATTAGCTTGAAATTCATGTCCATCTGAATCATTAAATTTATTTATGTCAATGACAATAAAAAAAAAACACAACATACTCTAGGAATCACTTGAAAAACTGTAATTAGGAAGGCTTTTCCCAAGGAGCAGCAGTTCCACTTTCATATCTTTTAATTTTGGAATGTTCATTGGTTTTTTGCCTTATTTCAAACAAACAAAAAAAACTGCATAGTTATTTCTACCCACCATTCTTCCAAGTGTTTATGGATGAGTTGAATTCTTGTTCTTTCTCAAATACATTAAACCGTAGTTAAGACGCCTATCATGTCTCCTATAACTTCTAATACTCTTGATAGATATCTAGCATTTTGATTGTTCTTTAAAGTTCAAAGAGCATTTAGAAATATTTTCTCAATTCTTTTTCACAGTACTAAATATAACAGGTGTTATCATTATCTCCAATTTACTGATGAAATAAATGAGGCAGAAGTTAAATGCCTTGCCAAGCGTCATGCAGCTACTAAATATCTGAGGCTTCATTTAAACTCATATCATCTTGAATTCAGTCTTAGTGCTTTATCCCCTGGACTACTTGTCTGTATTTCATCTAATTATCGTTTCTTTGTTTTAAGTTTCCTCATCATTCTGATTGCCTTATTCTATAGTTTTACAGTGTACTTCTTGAACATGATACATAAAAATGAAAATTATACTTCAGATTTGATCTGATCAGAGAACAGCTGGGTCCAAGAAGGAATGATATCAGAGCTTATGCTTTTGGAATCTGGATAGCAATCATTATTTTATCCAGAGAGACACAGCCTTATCATCTAATAATCTGAAGGATGGGCCCAATGAGTTTTAAATGCGTTGACCACTGTAAGTGGAGTTTCTATTTCTACAGTAAACCTCAGTCAATTTTTAAAATAAAGAGTAGCTTGTCATTATCAATCTTCCTTGGTCCTTTTTGTACCTCCTCTCCTCTTACACTATCTGGTCCCATTTCAGAAATAAGTGTAAAGGGAATACTGTTCCTGAGTCTGCTTTCCCTCTCTTGGTACCACATGTTTTTGTCCTTTATTTCTTCTGCTAATCAAAGTTTAGGAATTCTGTGACTCTTCTTTTCATATACACTACCTTTTTAGGGTTGATCTAATTAACTTATATGAACAAAGAGTTCATATGATTTGGAACAAGAAAAGACATTAGAAATCTTCCACTGTATTTTACAGATGACCCAAAACCATAGGGAACAAATGTCAAAATCAGGATTTAAAACTATATACTTTGCTTCCAAATTTAATACCTTGTTTAGCCTGGATAAAATCAACCTTCTTATAGCTTCTATCCAAATTATCCAACAACAGTGCTCTCTATTTATTTTAAATTGAAAAGTCTTATAAAAGTTTTCTTTTTAAATGAGAAAGCACCCAATACATGTGTATTTACATTTTGGTGATTATATATGGCTGTCTATGTGTGTGTATACATACATGCACAATACATGCATATACATACACACATATATGTATACACATATGTGTATGTATGTGTATATATAATTTTACTACTAATTAGTGTATCACACAGCATCCAAAATTTAAATTATAAATTAAATAATATTTGATCCTACAGTTAATAGGGTGTAAAAGGGAGTTTGATAAATAAGGGAGTAATATATTCAGAGATGCATAGCAAAATCACTTTAGCAACTTTGAGTAGAATGAATTGAAGAAGGGAGAAACTTGAAATTGGGATACCAAAAATTGAGGCTATTCATATTATTTACATTAGATATTTTAGAGATAGAAATTACAATATTTGTCAAATTATATATATATGTATATATATATATATACATATATATGCAAAGATAGATAGACTTACAGACAGATGGAGTGAGTTAGAGAGAGGAATTAAAATAACATCAAGGTTGCAAAGGATGACTGGAAGAGCGAATATTGCTGTTGGTAGGTATAGGAAATTTCTAAGGGAGTTGAGTTGTAGAGATGGGTAATGTAATGCTATTTACCATGCAAATTATGACCCATCCATGCCTATGTGATGTGGGGCTTATTCTTTTCCCTTGACACTAAAAATAAGGAAGAGAGGATATGTCAACCAGATCTCTTGTTCATTGGTCTCTGCCTTTGAATATAGAGGCAACTAGTGGTCAAAAACCAGTGTTTTCCTCCATTCATAAAGTAATTTAAATCATAAGATATGAGTACATTGTTTGCAGCAGCACTTGTGTAGCTGCTGATGTTTTTTTTTCTTTTTTTTTCATGAACTTACTAGATGAAATTTATAATTTCTGTGGTGTATTCATACTCAGAGGGTTGTAACTTGTACAGCTTTTGGAGGGGGGTGGATATTATAGGGAGAGTTTTGGAATGGAGCAAAGAGCATTCCACCACTTGTCCCTTGACTGGTAAGTTTAGAAGAATGAGTGAGAATTCATCCAAAGCTGAAAAAGGTTACAGGGGAACTTCATCATTAGAACAGTCTTAATAAGTATAAGATTGAAGATATGAGAAAGAAAAAAAAAACAAAAGATGAAAAGAAATGTATTATCTATGGAGTAGGCATTCCAGAAAGTAACCACAGATGCTCATTTGTAATAGGTGATGGTTCCGATTTAGGATTCCAAAGGTGATTTTCAAATGTGGTGTCTTGTGAAGACTCAGTTTTCATTGGAGTTGCTGGATAGAGATAAATTATGTGTGAAATCATGAAGAATATATTTTCATAGAAGTCATATAAAAAAAAGAAAAATATATACCTTAAATTCAATATTCATTTTTTTCCTCTGGAGTATAGACCGTTTTCATCATGATGTTCAGAATTATCTTGATTGACTGTATTGATCAGAGTATGAAATATGAAATAGCTTTCTCTATTGATCATCATTACAATAACTGCACAATTATCTACTAAGCTCTTCTTACTCAGTTTTGCCTTAGTTCATATAGATCTTGCCATGTGTGTTTGTTTATTTACTTTTTCCCTGAAACACCCCCCCTCCACTTCTTATCACTTGTTATAGAACAAAAGTACTTAATCACAATCATACACCACAACTTTCTTAGTCATTCCCAAATTGATGAGCATCCCCTCAATTTCTAATTCTTTGCCATCACAAAAAGAACTGCTATACATATTTTTGTACCTTTTTCTTTGATCTCTTATAGAGACCAAGTAGGTGTATTATTGAAGAAATAGGTATGCACAGTTTCTTAAGTGTGGGTATAGTCTCGAATTGTTCTCTTTAGTGGTTGGATCAGCTCATTAAACTCTGCCAACAGCTTATCAGCTCATTTATGTATCTATTTTTCTCAATCCTCTCCAGCATTTGTCATTTCTTAAAGATGTGAGATAGTAATTCAGAGTAGTTTTAATTTGTCTTTCTCTAATTAATAGCTAGTTAGTGCATTTTATACGGCTATAGATAGTATGGGATTTGTTTTTTTTTTTTAAATCTCCCTATTCATATCCTTTGACTATTGATTGGTAAATAGTTTTTTTTTTTTTTACAGATTTGACTCAGTTCCATTTACATTTGAGAAATAAGGCCTTTATCAGAGAAACCCTATCATTTTTTAAATGTTATTTTTTCACCTATGGTATCTTTTAGCAAAAGCTAGTTTCCCTGATTATTCCTTTTAATTAGGTCTATTTTTGCTTTTGCTTTAACTGATATCAAGGTGACCACCTCTGCCCTCTTCACTTCAGCTGAAGCCCATTAGAGTCTGCTCCAGACCTTCATTACAAATCTATGTGTGTTTTTCTATTCAAAGTGTGTCTTTTGTATAAAACATAAGGTTGAATTCTTGTTTTCAGTCCATTCTGCTTCCCATTTCCATTCTATGATTTCACCCCTTTCACATTCACAGTTATGATCACTAATAATTCATTTCGCTCTGTTTCATTTTCCTATTTGTCTTTAGCACTTTTTATCCTGTCCATCTGTCTTATTTCTGACCATTGACTGTCCCAATCTGCCTTCCCTCTTTCCATTCCCCTTCCCTTCTCTCTTATCACCTTTCCCTACTATCTCTATTGGTTAAGATAGTTTTATTTACCTAAGTATGTATGTACACATGCATATACACACATATATGTGGATGTATACAAATAAATGGATACATATATATCTTTATTTCTACTTCTACCTATCTATTTATATATGCATATATAGATATGTGTATGTATGTGTACACATACACATGTATAGGCATATATATATGTACATCTGTACACACCATTCTCTTTGAACCATATTGGAAGAGAGCAAGGTTCAAGACTGTCCACTACTCTTTCCCATTTTCTACTTTAGTACACAAGTTCTTCATTGTGTGGTTCCTTTATGTGAGAAAATTTGCCTCATTCTACCTATTCCTTCCCTCTTCTCTCAATGCAACCCTGTTTATCATGTCTGCATTCTATTTTGAGAAATTATCTCACACTCATGCCCTCTCTGCCCTATTAATGATTACATTCTTAGGCATTTCAGGTATCATCTTCCTTTGTAGGAATTTAACAATTTATATCCTTTGAATCCCTATTGACTACCCTTTCATATTTACCTTTTTATGTTTCTCTTGTGTTTGAATGCCAATTTTTCCATTCAACTATAATTTTGTCATCAGGAATGTGTTGAAGTCCTTTATTTCATTAAATATCCATTTCCCCCCTGAAGGATTATACTCAGTTTCTTTCAGGGTATTTTATTCTTGCTTGTAATCCTAACTCCTTTGTTTTCCAAAATGTCATACCCCAAGCCCTCTGCTCCTTTAATATGGAAACTGTTGTATTTTGTGTGATCTTGACTGTGGCTCCATGATATTTGAATTGTTTCTTGCAGGCTGCCTGCAATGTTTTCTCCTTGACTCAGGATTTTGGAATTTGGCAGTAATAATTCTGGGAGTTTTCATTTTTGAGTTTTCTTTCAAGAGGTGATTGGCAGAATCTTTCAATTTCTATTTTACTTTACAGTTACAAAATATTAGGGGAGTTTTCCTTTATAATTTCTTGAAATATGATGCCTATGTGTTTTCTTTTGTTTTTTATCATCACTATCAGGTAATCCAATAATCCTTGAATTATCTTCAAGAGATCTATTTTCTAAGTCTCTCATTTTTCTGATGAGATAATTCATATTTTCTTCTATTTTTTACCCTTTTGACCTTGTTTCAATGTTTATTAGTGCTTCATGGAGTCAATAGCTTCTATTTGCCCAATTCTAACTTTTAATGTTATTTTCTTCAGTGAGCTTTTGTACAGACTTTTCCTTTCCAGTAATTATATTTTCAAGGAGTTCTTTTCTTCATTGAATGTTTGTGCTACTTCTACACTTAGACTGATTCTATTTTTAAGTTGTTATTTCCTACAGATTTTTTGAGGGGGAGGGGGGCCTTTACCAGCTGTTAATTTTCTTTTCACAATTTTCTTGCACCACTCTCATTTATTTTTCAATTTTTTTTTCTCTAGAACTCATATCTTTCCATGACTCTTCCAGGTGTTTTTAATAGCTTTGGGTCCTTTAGAATTTTTTTTCATCTTTAAATGCTTTATAAACTACCAATTTACATTATTCATTTCTACCAGATTTTGAATTACACATTTTCTGCCCGTTTTTCCCCTCCCCACTGCCTCACAAGAGTAGTCCCACAGTATATCCACTCCTCCAATCTGCTCTCTCCTATGTCTCCTCTAATACCCCTTTTGACCTTTCCAGTAGGGCATGGTGGATCTCTATGTCCCAGTGCGTGTATATCTTATTTCCCAATTACATGCAAAATAGTATTATTAATCGTATATATATATATATATATATATGTATGCATGCATGTCTGTGTGTATGTACATATACATACATATACACACAAACATATAAATGTGTGTGTATTAGCATTTGATTTTAAAACTTTGAATTCCAGATTCATTTCCTTCCTCCCTTGTCACCCGCACCTACTGGAAAGATAAGCAGTTCAGTATAGGTTGTACATGTGTAGCTTATGCAAAACATTAACATAGTTGATATATTGTAAAAGACTGATTATATTTCCCTCCTTCCTATCCCACCATCCACTAGTTCTATTCTCTACTTTGATCACATCCCTTTTCAAAAGTAGGTGCTTCCAACTTCCCTCCCCCTCAAGCCTGCCCTCCATTCCATCATCCCTCCTTTCATCCCATTCCCCCCCTACTCTGCTGTAGGGTTAAATACCCTACTTAGTGTGTATTTCATTCTCTCTCTGAGCCAAATTCAATGAGAATGAGTTTGGCCCATTCCCTTTTGCCTTCCTATTCTTCCCCTCCATTGTTAACATTTTCCATTGCCTCTTCTATATGAGACAGTTTACCCTATTCTGTGTCTCTCCATCTCCTCTCATTATGTTCCTCTTTCACATCTTAATTTCATCTTTTAAGTATCATCCCTTCCTATTAAATTGGTCCTGTGCCCTCTATCTATGTCTACCTGTAAACATATATACACATTCACATATGTATTCATATGCCCATATACACTCCGATTATATATATATATACATATATATATATACAAAGCTATTTTCATATTAAGAAAAATTTCATCAGTTACAATTATTGTTTTTCCATGTAGGAATGTTAATAGTTCCACTTTAATAAGTTCTTTATTGTTTCTTTTCCTTGTTTACTTTCTCATGCTTCTCTTGAATCTTGCATTTGAATGTCAAATTTTCTATTCAACTATGGCTTTTTTCAACAAGAATGCGTGAAAGCCCTCTATTTTACTGAATGAAAGATGATACTCAGTTTTGCTGGGTAGGTGATTCTTGGTTTAATCCTAGCTCCCTTGCCCTCCAGAATATCATATTCTGAGTCCTTTGACCCCTCAGAGCAGAAGCTGCCAGATCCTGGGTTATCCTGATTGTGTTTTTACAACATTCAAATTGTTTCTTCCTGGCTGCTTATAATATCCTCTCCTTGATCTGGAAATTTCAGAACCTGGCTGTAATATTCCTAGGAGTTTTCTTTTGGGAATCTTTTTCAGAAGGTGATCAGTGGATTCTTTCCACCTCTATTTTGCCCTCTGGTTCTAAAACATCAGGGCAGTTTTCCTTGAGAATTTCTTGGAGGATGATTTCTAGGTTCTTTCTTGGATCATGGCTTTCAGGTAATCAAATAATTTTTAAATTATCTCTACAGGATCTATTTTCCAGCTGAGTGGTTTTTCCAGGGAGATATTTCACATTGCCTTCTATTCTTTTATTTGTTTGGATCTGTTAAATAGCATCTCGATTTCTCATAAAGTCATTGGCTTCCATTTGCTCCAATCTAATTCTGAAGCAATGATTCTCCTCAGCGAGCATTTGAGATTTTTTTTTCCATATGGCAAATTCAGATTTTTAAGGCATTCTTCTTCTCATTTCCTTCTTGAGTCTCGTTTGCCATTTGAGTTAGTCTGTTTTTTAAGGTGTTATTTTCCTCAGGCTGTTGAATCTCATTTCAAAATTTTCTTGCATTGTTCTAATTTTTCTTCCCAATTTTTCCTGCACTTCTCTTATTTGCTTCTTAAGGTCCTCTATGGCCTGCAACAAGCTCATATTTTCCTTTGATGTTTTTGGTGTAGGAGTTCTGACTTCACTGTCATTCTCCTGTTCCATTTTTGATCCTTTTTGTCCTCAAAATAGGAGTGTGATGTTGGGTTGTTCTGTTTGCTTTGTTTCATTTGCCTGGGCATGTTGCCACACAATTACTTGACTTTTGGGCTTTTTGCCACAGTAGGACTCTGCTACCAGACAGGGGAGCTTTCGTTCCAAGCGCTGGTGTTTCTCAGCTTCCAGAAGTATTAATTCAGAGCCCTTGCTCAAGCCTCCACAAGCTTTGGCACGCTGGACACACACCCCAGTACCTTCACCCTAGACTGCAATCCAGATCCAAGCAGGTTAAAGCAAGAGCAATTACCCCTCAGAGTGGTTGCTTGGTCCCCCTACACTCTGCAGGCCAGGACTTGAAGCTACCACATGACAGCAGTGGCTGCATGGTAGCCCTCAGTGGCTTCTCACTCTGGGGGCAAAAGCTGAGGCACTCCCAACTACTGTGTCCCAAAGTCCATACTGCACTGACCTCTCACTTTCTCCTTTGCATCTATGTGTTGATAAATCTGAAAAGGACAACAGTTTTAGATGATCTGGAGTCTCTCCAGCCATCAGCTGGTCAGCGCCCCCCTGCCACCCCAAGGATAAAACCTCTACATAAAGCTGGGCTTTGCTGTCAGAGCACTGTGCTGGATGATTTCTGCTGGCCTGCCGGGTTGTCCTCAGTGGCAGGTTAGCTTCTCTGTGTCATTTTGTGGGTTCTGTAGCTCCAAAGTTTGTTTAGCGTCCACTTTTACATGAATTGGGGAAGGTGGAAGCTGGGAGCCATGGGAGGGGACCTGCTTCTACTCTGCCATCTTGACTCCGCCCCCCCCCCTTTAGCATTTTCTTTGAGGTTTTCCTTGTAAATGTTTTCACTCTGTTCTTCTAATTGTATGTCTTGCTCTTCCCTGCAAGGCAGTACCTTTTAATGGTAATATTATTTTGTTATTAATCATTTACAAGCATATTCCTTCACGTTTAAGTTTATTTTAAGTGATTCTGTGCTCACATGGGAACCATTCTTCCACTGGCTTTTTCTTCACTGCTGTTTTCAGAGGTTATTCTGGTGTTCTGTAAGTTTTCGCTGTTTCCAAGCTATTGTTATCATGATAAAGTCTGATCACTGCTCTCTTTATTTGTCTATGGCCTTTACCCAAGAAAAGCTCCTGCTTCCCTGCTCTCACAAGTACTAGTAGTATTCTTGGCCCTGGAACTGTCACCAGGTCCCCTATTTTCCTGCAGACGTAAGTGTTACCATTTCTTTTGTCCCTGGAAATTTGACCAGGTTCTCTGATCTCTCTGATAACAAACATTCTTCTCCAGCCTGCAATTGCAACCCAGAGCTGCTTATGGGCAATAATGTTGCCAAAAAGTGCCAGCCGCATCCTATGCCAACAAAGGGTCCCCTGGAATTTTTCTCTGACCAGTTGTCTGACCCTCTACTCCTCTCTGGGCTGAGAGTTCCCCAAGCTTCTGCTACCACTGTTGTAATAGCCACCTCCAAGGACCACTACTGGTGCTCTTGGCATATTCTTTTCTTACACCCATCCCTATTTCACAGATTTCTCCTGCAGATATCCTAAGTAGTCTTAGTATGAACACATGTCTCCCTTTGACCTTTTGTTATGCTGCTGCTCCAAAATTTTATTTGAGGGGTAATTTTAAAGTTGTTTTCAGGGCAATGTTCAGAGAGTTCAGCTGAATCCTGCCTTGTACTTTGCCATCTTGTCTCTACCCCAGTGTAAATAAATGCTTGTTGATTGTCTATTCATTATAAAATCTAAAGGAATATTCTAGATTTTCTGAGCATTACATTTTTTTTCCTATTTCCATATTGTTAACATTGCTTGTTTTCCCATTGTCTTCTTTTCTCTAGCTGTGGCGGAGTATATACATGTGGAACTCTTTATGGTATTAGTAATAAAATCATGAGGCTCCTCATCATTAATATTGAGATGATAGCCCCTTTGATCTCTGACAGAGGACACCTTCCTTTGGTGTTGACAAACTAAAAGAACTCATGTCCCATGATGACTTTATGCCATCTGATGGATGGGGTCTAATGTAGAAACTGTTGGCCCATTACATTTAAAAATACAAATATCTACTAGAAGAGGAATGAGCCAATTTCCTTCATATTAAAGTACAAAAAGGAAGGTAATCTATAGCTATCTGGATGTTTTATCACTGAAGTGGACTTAAAGTTCAAATGGAAACTTTCTCTTCTTTGTTAAAAAGGTGAGGTTTTCTTTTATGTCTTTTTTTTCCTCTGCAGAACTACTCAAAATAAATGAGTCTCTCCAAATCTTGCCTAGCAATCTTTTCTTTTAAAGACTTGAAATAGTGAATTATTCTCTTTCCCAAAAATAATTCCAGAAACATGGGCTGAACAAAGCTATCTTTCATATAAGAAAATAGTTCAAAATACATGGTTGTGTCAGACCTCGGCTTAAGTGAGAAATAACATTCCCCCCCCCCCCCCCCCCCAAGCACATGGGAATTATCAGATCATGGAGAAAGTTCTACTCAAGTTAGATAATGAAAGAAAAATTGAAGGAGAGAGTATGATAAATCAGTGGTTTCAAGGACATTTCCAGGTGCTTACATGCTGTTCTCTTCAAAGAAAGCCCAACTTATAACTATGATGAAATGACATTGAAACACACAATTAGAGCTTTTATTCACCAGTATGTGAATATGTGTAAATACTCATATATATATATATATATATATATATATATATATACATATATATGTATGTATTCATAGAAGTAGAGGTAGAGGAAGTAGAAAAAAATCAATATATTTAAAGCTTTTACCTTAGATCCAGATATTTTCTTGATAGATGATTTAAAAAAGAACTGATGCTTTAAAGAAAAGATTGAGCTAGAAAGCAGGATATATCACAAATTGTTTTGTGTTTTTTAATAATAATATTTTATTTTTTCCCCAGGTACATGTAAAGAAAAATTTTAGTGTTTATTTTTACAAGATTTTTTGTGTGTTTTATGAAAGTAGAACCTATGACATTTCAAGTCTATCATAACATAATTTTGATCATAAAAACTCTTTAAAATTTAAATTCTTTAAATTCATTTGATAATTTTTGTGGGTTTTTTTTACATGAATGGTGCTGGGGATATAAAGATAAAAAATAAAATCCCTTCTTTTAAAGAAATTTTAATGTTTAATATAGAGTAAATGTTATAGTTATCCTTGGAGGAAAACTATATTTATGCTTGGAGGAAAAATATTCTTTACAAATGGGTAACTTTTCATGCCAAATATTATGACTGGATTTCTTAGAGATCAGCAGTCCAGAAAATGTAATCCAATTTGAAAGCTATTGTAAAAGTCTATATTAACACAAGACCTCTAATATCTCTAGCCCTTACTGATGTGTTTACTTTTACTAGTCAGACATAGGGTGTATTTATTTTTTTAAAGGAACTAAGTAACATAACAGTGAGTACATTGGGCTTTATGATATTTTCTCATAATCACAGGAACTATCTCCCACAGGTACTGACAAGTTAGACAATTTGATATACTTAGAGAACATTTATAGAAGTATCAACTTGTGAGGAAAACATAGCAAAGACAAATAATGGGGTACATAATACCTCTGAAGGCTGACATTTTGATGATATCATCACACTCCAACTTCTGGGTCTGCCACCCACTGGCCTCAAGTGTTCTATAGTAATTAGTCTTCTGAAGTTAGTAAGGCCATTGTAAGATTCTCCTGAGAACACAGTTATGGTAGGTTTTATGCTTTTAGCCTCTGGCTTTAGTTAGAGTTCTCAGCTGAGGTGCTATAACTTCTAACATATTCCTTTTAAGCTTACTCATTGATCCAGCAATACCTCTATTAGGTCTGTATCCCAAAGGGATCATAACAAATGGAAAAGAAACTATGTGTTCAAACTATTTATAGTAGCTCCTTTTGTGGTGGCAAAAAATCCTTGGAAACTGAGGGAATACCTATAAATTGGGGAATGACTGAATAAGCTATGGTGAATAAATGTAATGGAACACTATTGTACAATAATAAATAATGAGCAAGTAGATTTTAGAAAAGTTTTAAAAGACATGTATGAACTGATGCAAAGGAAGGTGAGCAGAAGCAGGAAAAAAAATCATACTCAGTTACAGCAATATTGTCTAATGAACAACTATGAATGACACTTCTTTTCAGCAATATAATGAACCAAGACAATTACAAAGGACTCATTATGGAAAATGCTATCTACATCCAGAAAAAGAATTGATAGACTCAGAATGGAGAATGCAGCATACTATTTTCACTGTGTGTGTGTGTGTTTCCTTTTAGTCTTTTTCTTCTTCCACAACTGACTAACATGGAAATATTAGTCTTTAGTCTAATTAGTCTAATAATCCTTACATGATTGGAATGTATTACATATATCAAATTGCTTACAGTTTTAGGAAGAGGAGAGAGGAGGGAGGGAAAGAGAAACATTGGAATTAAAAATTTTGTAAAAAAAGTCTGCTAAAAATTATCTTCACATGTAATAAGGGAAAAAAGGTAGTATCAAGAAAAAAAAATAAAGTACCTATGAGGTCATCAAGTCCAAGCTTAAGATTTAAGATTGGCAGACTAAAGTCTAGAGATATGAAATATTTTATCCAAGGTCATAAAGACAGTAAGTGGAAGAGCTGACATTTAAAGCCACATCATTTGACTTTAAATTCATATTCCAATTATAATCTGACTATTTTAAGTCATAAGATCATACATTTTTAGGAAAAAAAAACTTTCCAAACTTGTTAATTGATACACATGGTGACTAAATAAGTTTTGTTTTGAACCAAGATCCTCTTATTTTTCAATTTTGGCACATTTCCCACCATATTATATTACCCTTTGTGTCCATTTCCACTGACTGTAATGGAAATTCCAAAAGTAGATTGAATTGAAAAACTGTTTCAGACATTAAGTGTAATACTGCACCTGTGCCTTCAATCCAAGTGATTGTCTCATTTACTTGGATAGATCCTTATATTTTAATTTAAAAACAATGGCAATAATTTTAACAACAAAATCATATAGATGTTTGTATGCATGTATGTATGTATACGTACACATGTACATATATGTGTATGTGCATATATAAATATAAATGTGTGAGCATCAAGGACACAGTACCACATAGATGGATGATTCTTAATAAATGTATCTTGACTTGAAATTACCAAGTAGGATTTACTCACTGCTATTTGGGGTATTTTACTTAGAATCAGTATCATTGATAGAGAGCACTTAATTGAACTAAATACACCCAGTTTTAGTGGGGGAATGGAATGGGTTACAAAAAAAAAAAGATGGTGTACAGGAAATTTAACTATCAGCTGGGAGATTTGAAATACTGTGCAATTGGAGGCAGCATTTTCACCTTCCTTTTTTCCCCCTCAACTTGTAATTCCCTTAGGCTACTTGGCATCCAAATGCTGTTATTTCTAAAGTACTGCTTTTGTATAATCTCAAACCTATTGATAAAAACAGTCTTTGATGCCTACTCTTGCTTGATCAGAAAGATTAGTTGATATAATATCTTATTTTTATCTAATGCTTTATTATTTAGAGAAAACTGGAAAGGGGAAATATCTTTGTTTTACTGATGAAAAAACTGAGATTCAGAGAGGAAAAGATGGATACCCATAGTCACTTCTGTTGAGTGGAAAACTGGGACTTAAATGAAAGAAACTATGTTTTTTTTTTTCAAAATTAGCACTAGGTTAGGATCCAGCGGACCTGAGTTCAAGCCTTCCTTCTGCTATTTACTGGGCATATCACTTCTTCAACATCAGTTCTCTCATCTTTAAATTGTACATTTGGTATTGACTTATCCTTGATTTTACTTCCATCCATAAATCCTGCAATCCTGTCTGATTCTAATTCATTGTTCCTTTCACTACATTATTCTATAGGATCTTTAAAAATATTACTAGACCTAATCCCTGAAACCCCACCTCAGTATAGAGAAGTAATAAATTAGATTCTGAGTACTGAGTCTTTGGGGAGTCTGTTATAGAAATGTTACACCTATTTCTTCTTTTACATGAATTTAAATCATTTTATAACCTTTCCTTAAACTACCTTTCCAGATATATTACACATATCATCTTTTCTTTCTGATATTCAACCAAGCTAGTCTTTATATGTCTCACATATGATGTTCCCTTTCTACTTTCCACAACCTTTCATTGGCTGTTCTTCATACTTAGTATGCACTCTCTCCTCATCTATTAATCCCTCAGTTCCTTCACAATATGGATCAAGTATCCCCTTCAATATAAAACTTTTTATCATTTTCCCAATCACTAATTTTCCCACTACAAGCAGATAAATACAAATAATATGACATGATATGATTTAATATAATATAATGCAATGCAATGTAAAATAATATAACAATATAATGCAATATAATAAATACAATAAAATGTAGTCCAACATAATACATAGCTTATCAAAATTAAATAGAATATAACATAAATATAGTCTATTTTGTTATTATATTAGGTTTACCCTATTAGAATGTAATTTTGAAGGAGAGATTATTTTATTCATTTTATCTTTATCCCTAGCCTCTAGCAAAAATGCTTCACACATAGTGAACCCTTAATATATTCTTGTTGTTTGATTAAATTCTAAAATTATATGTTTCATACTTTAGAAGTGTTTGCAAATAAGCAAAATAAAACCACTTAAGAAGAATTTGGCAAAAAGAAAGAATAAAAATATTGATGTTTTATTTTACAGAAGAGCATCCACAGTGATAAATTTGTTTATGTTACCACGCTTTCTCCAACACTGCAAGGCCAGCAAAGCTAATCTTTTAGCAGACAGTATGCACATGGAACAAAAGTATAATTCATCTTCATATTTAAAAATACTTTCCTTTTTAAAAGGAATATCATCTATGGACTGTGCCAGCCTCTTTACACTTAATCATACTCTGTTGCTTTATTCTGGATTCAGGGTGATCTTGGCCTCTAATTTTATTTAATTAACAATTTGATATACCTTTCTATTACTGGTGCTACCATAGATGAGACTGTATCTCTTTCTGCCTGTCTGCCTATCTGTCTGTCTGTCTATCTATCTATCTATCTATCTATCTATCTATCTATCTATCTATCTATCTATCTATCTATCTTTCCTTCTTTCTTTCCATCATCCATTTAAAATTTAGAATTTCATCAATATATTATTAATATATGACACAAATCTCTTTAAAATTTTAAAGATAGACTATGAGAATAACCTACAGTTCAGAAAATGTAGATACAGTATCCATGGTCAAATAGCTATTAAGCAGTAAAGCAGTATTTGAACCCAGTCCTTCCTGACTACAAATAAAAAGCAATAAAAGTAATGATAATTGTTGTGAGCTTGGATTATTTTAATTAAGACATAAATTTAAAATTCTGTTTGACTTTTTGTGATAGAGAAGAACTAGAAATACCGTCAATACTCATAAATTAGACAATGGATAACTAAACAAATTATCAATGAGATTTCATCATATCTCAGTTTGGAGAATTCTAATTAAGGTTGTGTATTCTATAAGGTGTTTTTGTTTGTCTTATCCTCCAATAGAATATAAAGTTCTAGCAAACAGAACTGTATCTTATCTAAACTTTGCAACCAGTAACACAAAATTTCCATGTATTTTCCCTCTTTTGTCCACTATCATGTCCCCATGGATTAAATCTTCCTCCTTAGCAGAGATATGACTAAGATTTTTTTTCACCTAGAGGAAATGTTAATAGGGGAGCTTGGGGTGGGGTATACCCGGGAAAATACTTCAATGGATATTTTTTTTTTCAGCAATCAGGGTTAAGTAACTTACTCAAGGTTACACGGCCAGTTATTTCTGGGTATATCTATATAATTGCAAATATCTTTACATCTCTTGAACAAAATTTAAATCCTTTACACCACTGATCTGACTTACCTTTCCAACCTCTAATATATGATGACCCCTTAAAATCTTTGATCTAGACAAACTCATCAATTTTCCCCCATCTCCAACACCCACAATTTTCCTTTTCTGTCATATTAGTCAATCTAATAGATGTGATAGTACCTCAAAAGTTGTTTTAATTTGCACTTCTCTAATCAATAGTGATTTAGAGCATTTTTTTTCATATGACTATAAATAGTTTTAATTTCTTCATCTAAAAACTGCCTGTTATTATCCTTTGGAAATTTATCAAGGGGGGGCGGTGGTTTGTATTCTTATAAATTTGATTTGGTTCTCTACATATTTGAGAAATGGAACCTTTATCACAGAAACATGCTATAGATTGTTTCTCCCACAATAGTTATGATTACTAACTGCATATTTCCTTCCATCCTATTTTCCCTTGTTTATCTTTATCCCTCTTTCCTTTTACTCTGTCCCCCCTCAAAAGTGTTTTGCTTCTGAGGACTACTACTATATCCCCTAGCCAAGTTTCCCTTCTATCAGCACCCATCTTCTCTTATTCCTTTCTCCTCTTATTTCCCTATTGAGTCAGATAGATTTCCATACCAAACTGAGTATTTATATTTACATGTATATATGTAACCATGTATATATACATGTATATTCACTCGTTGAGTCAGTTCCCATGAGAGTAAGGTTCAAGTGTTTTCTACCATCTTCCATATTTCTTTCCACTTTAAAAGCTTTTTACTCCTCTTTTATGTGAGATGATTTACTCCATTTCTATGTCCCTGCTTCCAATGAATTTAATTTTATTTTTCCGATGTTCCGTCATAGTCATTCCTCTTCCTCTACCCCTAAAACTTATTTTTAGATATCATACTATCATAGTAAATTTATACCCTCATCCTCTGTCTATATACCCTCTTCAATGCCTTAATAATGATAAATTTCTTACAACTGACAAGTATAATCTTCCCACAAAGTAATGTAAACAGCTTGACTGTATTGAATCCCTTATGATTTTTCTTTCTTGTTTACCTTTTTGTATTTCTCTTGTGTGGTGTATTTGGAAGTCAAAATTTCTCTTGAGCTTGTGTTTTTTTTTATCAGAAATGTGTGAAAGTCTTCTATTTCATTAAATATATATTTTTGCTCCGAAGAAGTATACACAGTTTTGCTTGGTATGTTATTCTTATTTGTAACCCTGGCTCCTTTGCTTTTCAAAATATCATATTTGAAGCCCTCTGATGCTTTAATATAGAAGCTACTAAATCTTGTGTTAATAATCCAGACTCTAGCTCCATGATATTATAATTGTTTCTACTTTACCCTCTGTAAAATATCAGGGCAGTTTCCTTTATCAATTTCTCAAAAAAACTGTTTTCTAGGCTTTTTTTTCTAATTATGGCTTTTAGTTAGTCCAACAATTCTTAAATCGAATCTCCATAATCTATTGTCAAGGACAGTTTTTTAATTGTTTAATCTTTTAATTTTGTTTTGTTTTTTCTTAAGGTCTCATGCAGTCATTCGCTTCCACCCATCCAATTATAATTTTTAGGGAATTATTTTCTTCAGTGAACTTTGTACCTTCATTTCCATTTTGACATTTCTACTTTTTAAGGAGTCATTTTCTTTGGTGAATTTTTTTAAATTTTGTCAATTTTGATTTTTAAGAAATTTTTCTCTCTGGAAAATTATTGCACATCTCCTTACACTTGATCTATTTTATTTTTACTGTGTTATTTTCTTTATTATTTTTGTGTGCCTCATTTACCAAGCTATGACCTTGTTTCTATGATGTTCTTGTATCACTTTCATTTAGTTTCCAATTTTTTTCCACCTTTAATTTCAGATTTTAAAATAATTTTCAATTTCTTACAGTAATTCTTTTTGAACCTGAACCCAATTTATATATTTTTGTCTTTGAGGTTGTGAATGTAGCTGTTCAGACTTTGTGGCCTTTTGAGTTTGTATTTTTATCTGCCTTGACACCATAGTGACTTTCAATGATCAGGTTATTTTCTTGTTGTTGCTGTTTGCTAATTTTTCCAGTCTATTTTTGGTTTTCAAGTTTATATTAAAGTTTTACTCTACTCCTGGGGTAGAGGGGGCACTGTCCCCAGCTTCAGATTATTCATGTTTTTTGTTTTCAGAACTAGTTCTGGGGTGTGTACATTTTCAGTTCTTCCAAAGTAGTATGATCTTAGGAGATATGTGGTCACTGCTCTACTGATGTGTACCCTTATCTGTGAGTGACCAGAAGCTCTCTTTTTCACTCTTTAACTCTGATCATGGACTCAGTTTCCAAGGGCCATGAGTTTATGTGTGCTATTGCTCTTCCACCCTGCAACTGGGAACTGGTATCACATATGTGCAATGCAACAGACTACTGCACCCAAAGCCAGCAAAGAGTCTGCTGTGTCAGTTGTCTTACCCTCTTATTTGTGTTCTGAGAGCTCTGAACATTTCCCATTCAATTCAGTCACCCCAAAATCCTGCATCGGCTTTCTAGGGTCCAGGCTGTTGGTAGCTTGCCTTGGGGCAGCCTATGCTAGGCTTGCTCCATTCTTACTCTAATGAGACAAACCTTTTCTATAATATACATTTGTGATATGCATTTACATCTCCAACAATGATAGCAGTTTTCATCAACTCCTCCTTTAGCTTTCTTATACCATCTCTAAGTAAGTACCAGGTTCTATCTCCACCAGGCTATATAGAGTCAGTAGAATATTGCCTATTGTATCCCTCTGAATCTAAAGCTAAACAGATTAGTTGTGTTGTTACCACATGGTAATTCCAAAAAGTTTGGTGTACAAAAGGATTCTGACTAATGCCTATGAATTTTAAGCCATCCACACTATCTAGTTATACTCCTCTGGTTCCTTCATCACAGATTCTCACCATCCAAGACACTAAAGACTCTCCCATTCTTTGGGTGAATCTCCTTAATATATCAGTAACCTCTTGTTGAGTGAAATGATCAATTATCTCCCTGATCTCTCTTTGGTCCTGGTGGTTCTCCTGCTTTCTTCTTAGTGTGGGGCAAACTTCTGCATTAGAAAACACCTCATCTAACTTTGTTCCATCCTCCTCCCACCCATTCTCCTGGAAGTTGTTGGGTAACTATGCCCAGCCTGTACAAATGCTGTGTGCACATTTCTTCTCTTAGTTTTTCTCTAAATTAAATGTAGCCTGTTCTTTTACCACTGGAGATCCTCCAACTTGATCTTCTAAAGGAGAGCCCAAATGCTGTGGCACAGAGAAATTTTCAGGCAAACCAGCCAACTCCCTTGCCTTCTGAGCTTTCTCTTCCAGCAGCTTATCCCTACTTTTCACATAAGACATCTTAGCAAAGCCCAGCCTCTCCTACACACTGCTGCCAGTTCTTTCCCTGGTTCTATAGGTATTCCTTGCAAACATCTTTCCAGATCTCTGGGTTTTTCCTTCTGTTACCAGTTTTCACAGAGCCCTGTGCCTTCAGCCCATTCTCTTGCTAGGGAGGAGTAAAACAAATCCTCCCATCCAGGGATAGCCATCTCTCCCTCTAAAGTCCTTCTGCCTCCAAATAGAGGTATGCTGTTTTGTGATCCCATCCTTGTTGCCAAATATAATTCCAAAGCAATATTCACAGCATCCATGGCAGCTACGAATATGCTGGTGTAGTTGTGAATCACAAAATGTAACAGGCTGTCCACATGGAGGACAGAATCAAAGGAGTAATTCAAATACCAGAAAGCCAAATCCCAAAATCAGAAAGCCAAATTCATAATAGTGACCATAAAGTTGTTACAGATAACTAGTGCAATGTAATGCCATGCACAAACAGCATTCCAGAAGCAGGCTACTATGAACAGCTTTTAAGGTTCTGATTACACGGTATAGTGAAGACTCTATTTATTCCATAACAAACCATAGCAAAAAATTCACAGTAAATCAAGGTACAGCATTCACAATGTTACAATGTATAAGAGAAAATCAAAATATAGCACTCACAACAACTTATCACAGAAAATGGCCACAAAGTTTCCACCACAATGGTCACAAAGTTTTCAACAAAGAACAATCAATTTGTCACTCAAGCATTCAACCATCTTGATTATTCAGTCATCCTTAAGGACATTTGACTCCTCAAGGGACACAAAGTATAATAGTCAAAATTCTTCACTCATTGGGCACACAAAGTTAACTCAATCAGTCACTTATTCAGTCATGAATCACTAATCACAATCATTATTCAATCAATCATTCTATCAACTCAATCATTCACTATTCAATCATCAGAAAATAGACAGTCCCTCCATCCATTGTTCACTAGTAAATTACACTTTCATCACTACTCAGTACCCATATAGAGATCTTTTCATCTTGACTCAAGGGAGGCAGCTCCTACCTGAATCCACCAAACAGTCACCTGGATTCAAAGGTAGACAGCTCCTAGTTCATTGCCCAGCTCTCTGTGTAGGTCCTGCTCCACACTGAAGTTCACAGTGCCCAGTCCACCCTAAATCCTTCACAGTCTCTCCTCAAAGGAAGTCAAGGCTTAACAAAGCCACAAACAGATTAATGCAAAACAACAGCCCCTGTCTCACTCATGCTAGCTGCTCAGCCTCCATGCTGCTTGCTCCCAGCAGTTCTGGCTCTCTCTCAGCTTGTGCTCAGCTTTTTATCTTGTGGTTAGCTCCTCCCTGTTCCTGTCTTTGGCAAGTCCCTCCTGCTGTAGGTTTCACAAGTTTTATTTCTTAACAAAGACTTGATATAATCCCGGGCAAGGCTCAACTAAAACAAGGTGCTAAGTAGTTGTTTGCTTGCCATTACAGGGGCAGGGACCATCTTCAAATTTCCATTCCCATTACAATGTACTGTCACATTATTCAGTTGCAGAACTTGGATTAGGAAGATATATGACTACTACTGGAAGGATCATTACATTGGTGTATATTGCCTTCCATGATGTTGTGGTGAAATAATCAACAATTGGAAAGTTCATAATGTGAACTTTACTTTCACTTTACTTTACTTCACTTCACTTTACATAATGTATTACAATAAACTTTAGTATATACACGGGGATGAAATCAAATGGTTCTTGCTATTTTAAAAGAACCTGGAGACACTTTGTGGCAACACTGCTTAATGAAAAACCACTTCTTACCAACTTGGAACAGCTATTAAAAGTCACCTTATTATTTTTCAAAATCCAGACTTGTTCTTGTTTGCAAAATTCTTCACTTGTAATTTGTAATGTTTATTACAACTGTAAAAATGGTTTACATCTTCCCATTTTACCTAAGCAGTGCCTAACTATTACACTTTTGATGTAGTAACAGTGTTCAGCTCAACTATTTCCAATACTCCAATGTTTATATGCTCTTTAAGAAAATGAAAATTTTCCTGAAACATCTTAGATGCAAAAAAATAGCACCTACCAGAAACTTAGGCTCTGATTATTTATAAAGATTTCTGTTTTCAAAAACTTCAAATCATGAGAACACCAGCTTGCTAGCTACCTGTCCTGTGGGTGCCCTCAAATAATGCAAGAATACCAATGGCCAGTATAGTCATTCAATTAGGACCGTATCTAAGTCTGAGTCCAGCAGGCTTTGCTCAAGGAGAGTGACATGAGGTAGACACAATCTGGAAAGTACCATCTCTTCAACTCATGCATTAAAATCTTCACCAGCCTATTCCTTTATCCTGACCCTGTCCTTCTTATCACTGTAATATTAGACTTCTGAAGTAGCCTGCTCCTCAGACTCATGAGAATTTTAGAACAGGACTCTGTAGATCTCATGAACTAATTACATCTACATTTTATTTTTTCTTTCTTTATCTAAAGCCCCTCTTTCTTCTCACTGGCCTTAAATTGTTGTCAAAGCCCACTCCCCAACTATTTGTGAACAAATCTACTTATGTGTCTCATATTCAAGTTGCTGACAACTCAGTCAATGTGTTTACATTCAGGATTGCAAAGCAATCTGAAAAGCTAAAATAATAAAAAAAAATCTGTTCCTCATGGAATTATTTATTCTCTGATGCCAGGTAGGTTTTTTTTCTTATTACGCTACCATGTTGGTGCCATGCACATTTGTAGAAAGTAAAATCAAACATTTGTGAGGCAGAGTTCATAATTGAAAACACCTTGGTTACGTAGATGTCAAGATAAGCTTCTACAAAAGATTCATTTTACAGAGTTGAGTGACTTAACAAAGCTTATCCATTTTCCCCCAATGACATAGCCAAGCTATTGTTCCTGATACTTAAATCTCCTGTAGCCTGTCCCATAAATAATTCTATTTCTCATTGTTTAAATATGTGAAACAGGCAGGTGAATCAGAAACATCAGAACAATTTCAGGCTTTGGATTTTTTTTTCTCTTTTTTGAGATTTAGATTTTTTTCTTTTATAATTTCTGATATGGTAATGTGGGAATTCTTTGTGATTTTATGCTTTTATGAATGCAAGTGTCTGTACTCGTTTACATGGTGTACGTATTTGGACTTCCTATATAGCCCTGTGGTTTTTTTTTTTTTTTCAGATAAGGTGTCTGACTAGTTTGTGTGTTTATGCTTTGCTGAGAATTTAAAACTGCCACTGGCTGTCTCAAAGGAATTTCTGAAGCATATTTTAGTCTTTTATCATACACTGCATTTGTATAAGGTAAGAGAAGGATATGAATAAACTCTTCTTATTAGAGCATCCATTATATGTGTATGTGTATATATATTTTCTGATTTGCATCTTCATTAATAAGACTTAGAATTTTAAATACCTATATTTGACCTATTTCTGAGTTTACTTTCATTGTGGTAACTGGCCAGTCCGTATCTTGTACTGTAGTACTAGAAATACTACTGACAAAAGATGTGACGCATGGCCCAGAACAATCTGAGTGAATTATAACAAATCCTTAAGGAAATTTCATTATCTTTATCTCTGGGGGAAGTAATAGAAAGTCATGATAACCTAACCTTCAAAAGTTATAAAAATTCATATCATTCTCCAATTTTCTTTTCAAAGCAATCAATCATTTAAGTTTTTATTTGTCCTAATGGTATGAATGCTTCAGGTATATTATCCAAGGACCCATGCTAAATTTATTAATATATTTACACTAATTCTTACTAATATGCACACTGATTTTAACCTTATTGAATAACATGTTTTTTTGTTTTTCTTTTCCTATTTGCCTTTCTATGCCTCTCTTGAGTCTTGTATTTGAAGATCAAATTTTCTGTAGAGTTCTGGGTTTTTTCATCAGGATAATTTGGAAGTCCCTTATTTCATTGAATGTCCATCTCCATTCCATTTTGCTGGGTAGTTGACCCTGGATTGTAATCCAGGCTCTTTTGACTTACAGAATAAGCCTTCCAATCTTTAAAAGTAGAAGTTACTAGGTCCTGTGTAATCCTTACTGTGGCTCCATAATATTTAAATAGTTTTTTGTTTATTTGTTTTCTGGTTGCTTGTTGCATTTTCTCCTTGACTTAATAATACTGGATTTTTCTATGATATTCCTTGGAGTTTTCATTTTGGGATCTGTAAATCCAATCAATAGCAGCTCTCTTGAGGACTGCTGCTGTGGATCTAATTGCATAGTATAGGTAATTCTCTAATAATTCAGCAATAAACTAATGCAAAACATTCAAGAAAATAAAGCACAATATTCAGAAAAATATAGCATAATAACTTATTACTGAGGTGGTTACATAATCCTAAACAAAACATGTCATTCAGTAAGTCACAATCTCTCTATAAATATAGAGTACCCACATCTTTTTTCTTCTTGATATGAGGCTCGCTTAAGGTGTAATCATCCTTAAACCAACCATCCTTAAGGGATAGCAGAAAGTACAAGCATCTACCACTCCTAGGTCACAATAAGTTACAATATCATCAGTCAGCACTGAGTACCTGAGTGAAGTCTTCTTTCATCTTATCTCAAGGTTGCCTTCAAAACCCCATGGCTTCTCTTAAACACTCCCATACCATGCCTGGATTCATAGGCAGGAAGCTCTCTGGTCTAGTTCTATATCTTAGCCCATGGGGACTATTCCATTCCAAGTCCTTCACAGTTTCTGTTTCTAGGACAACAAAGCTTAAGAACTACAACAATATTTACACACATTAAGCTTAACAGAATTACAATAATATTTACAAACATTGTCTGCACTATCATCTCAATTCATTTTCTGTCTAACAAAGTAACACAAACCAATAGAACAAGTTTTGGTCTGAGAAATCAAACACAAATCAACTGTAAAATCCCAGGACTTCTGTAAACACCAGTAAAGTCCTCTTTCAGGGCTTCTGGTAAAGAACTCTTTCAACAGACAGAATGCTTTGTTCTGACAATGTAGCACTGACACAGACAGAATAGACAGACAGAGGGCTGGACATCACATGCATTCCTGTTCAATCCTTCCTGTTCTAGTCTTTGGGCAAGCTCCTCCCACCGTGGACTCCATGAGATGATATTAGGCCTATTAAGGGCAGGGAAGGTCTCCAAATTACCTTAGACCTCTTAAGGGCAAAACAAATGTATACTGTTTCCAACAAAGACTTGACACAGTTAAAGGAGAGGCTCAAATGCAGTTGAATAGCTGAAACAAGTAGCAAAGTATTACTTTGATGACCATTACAAAATCTCTTTCAGGAAGCGATGGTGGATTCTTTTGATGACTCTTTTACCCTATGGTTCTAGGAACTCAGGGTAGCTTTCCTTGATAATTTCTTGAAATATGCTATCCAAGCTGTTTTTATTTTATCATGGCTTTCATGTCAACCAATAATTCTTAAATTACCTCTCCTGGATCTATTTACCATTAGTTCTTTCTTCCAATGAGGCATTTTGCATTTTCTTCTACTTTTCATTTTTTTGAATATGTTTGATTCTTAATGTGTCAGAGAGTCTTTAGCTTCCATTTGCCCAACTCTGATTTTTAGCAAATGTTTTCTTTAGTTAGCATTTGTACCTCCTTTTCCATTATGCAATTCTGCTTTTTAAAAAGTTGCTTCCTTAAGTGGATACTTTTTTTTTTTTTCCATTTTGGCGAACTGTATTTTTTTAGAAATTATTTTCTACAGTCTGTTTTTTATCTTTCTTCCTACCTGTTGACTCTCACATACCTCTCATTTCTTTCCCCAACTTTTCTTCTTTTCAAGATGAATTTTGAAATCCTTCTTGAGCTAAGAAGGTCTTTTTGTCTTGAAACCAGTTTCTATTCCCCTTTGAGGTTTCAGGTGCAGGTATATTGACAAAGTTGTCTTCTGAGTTTGTGTTTTGATATTCCCTGTCCCCATTAAAAGAGTCTATGATCAATGTTTGTTTTTGCTCTTTGCTCATCCTGTTTGCATGTTTCCTGGCTTCTTTTCTTTATTAAATAATCTTTAGTTTGCAGCATTCATTTCCACAAGATTTTCTCCCCTTCTCTTCCCTGCCCCCATCCTGTGATAGCATATATTATGATTATCCCTTCCCCCAGCCTGCCCTCCTTTCTATCACCCCCTGTCATCTTCTTTCCCCTTACTTTCTTGTAGAGCAAGATATATTTCTATAATTCATTGTCTGTATATATTTTGGTGCTCAGTTGCATATAAAAACAATTTTAATATGTGTTTTAAAAATTTTGAGTTCCAAATTATCTCCCTTCTTCTCTCCCTACCCATCCTCATTGAGAAGGCAAGCAATTCAATATAAATCATATGTGGGTAGTTATGCAAAACACTTCCATAATGATGTAAAGCCAAGCATGAGTAGCTTTCCAGAGGATTGCTGCTGTGAACAGCTTTTCAAGGTTATTATCATGTAATATAGTGAACTTTCTATTTATTCAGTAACAAATCAGAGCAAAATATTCACAGAAAATGAAAATACAGCATTCACCATGTCACAACTCAACAACTTAACACTAAAATGTCCACATAGTTTTCATCAAAGTGGTCACATAGGTTTAAGCAAAGTGCATTCATTTAGTAAGTCCTTCATTTAGTAAATCCTTAATTCAGTCACCTATAAGGAGGCAAACTACATTAATTGACACAAAGTACAAAGGTCAAAGTCCTCCTCCCATTGGGTGCAATCAAATTACAATATCATCAGTCACTACTCAGTAACCTCTTAAGGGGTAGTGGAAAATACAAAGGCCATCCACCCCTAGGTCACAGCTAAATTATAATCTCATCAGTCAGCATTAAACACCCAAGGTGAGGTCTTTTCATCTTGAATTGAGACAGTCTCTAAGCTTCCATGGGTCCTCTTCCAGGGTTCCAGCTCCTACTTGAATCCACCAAACAGTCACCTGGCTTCAAACGCAGGCAGCTCCAAGTTCCTTGTCCAGTTCCCATTCCATTTTGAAGCTCACAGTGTCCAATCCACCTCAAGTCGTTCATGGTTTGTGTTTCTGGGAAGAGAATACTTAACAGAGCCACAACAATATTTATACACATCAAGCTTAGAAGAATTAAAAAAAATATTGAAACACATGATTAGCACAATCACTTCAATTCACTTTCTGCCTGTGAAATCAACATAGACCCAAAATATCCAGACAAAGTGCTAATACCACAGTCATGCTTCCACTGACACCTCTAACTGGCCCTCAGAAATCCTCAGCACCTTGGCTGGACCTCAGAAGTCTTCGGCTGCTCCTGCTGGTCCTCGGAAGCTCTCAGCAAAAGTTCAGGCTGGCTCTCAGAAGCCACCATAAGCCCCGTTCTCAAAATCACTTTATACTTGAAATTCTGGCTGGTTCTGGAAGAAGCTTCACAACCATAAGCTACATTCTTGAAATAAAACTCACTTTCTACATCCTGGGCCTCTCCTTCTCAGCCTCCATGTGGCTCCCTCCAAGAAGTTCTGACTCTGCAGCTTGTGCTTCTCCTTATATTTGGTATTAGCCCCTCCCTGTTTAGTCCCTTCCTGTTTTGTCAACAAGTCCCTCCCACTGTGGGATTCACAAATTCTGGGTCTTAATACTTAACTTGAAACTAAGTGCTAAGTACCTGTTAGCTTGCCAATACTAGGGGATCTTAAAATCCCTTTACTATTACAAATGGTAATGTTGTTAAAGATTAAGTATATTTCCCTCCATCCTAACCTTACCCCCATTTATCTTATTTTCTTTTTTGATCATGTCCCTTTTCAAGAGTGTTTTTTCTGACTACCTCATCCCTAATCTGCTCTCCCTTTTATCTTCCCTTCCCCTATCCATTTCTCCTTTTCTTTTGTGTAAGGTAATATATGCAATTGAGTATATATGTTTTTCTCTTAAGCCAAATCCAATGAGAGTAAGTTTTATACATTGTCTCCCTTCTCTTCCCTCCATTGAGAAAACATTTTTTGACTTTTTTATGTGAGATAATTTACCCAATTATATCCCTCCTTTTCTCCTTCTCCCAATATATTCCTACCTCCCCCTTAATTTGGCTTTTTAGATATCATCCCTTCACATTCAAATTACCCTGTGCCCTCTATCTATCTATCCATCTCTCTCTCTCTCTCTCTCTCTCTCTCTCTCTCTCTCTCTCTCTCTGTCTCTATTTCTTTCTCTGTCTGTCTGTCTCTGTCTCTGTCTGTCTGTCTGTCTCTCTCTCTCTGTCTCTCTCTCTGTCTCTGTCTCTCTTTCTCTCTCTCCCCTCCTATCTCTGTCTCTGTCTCTGTCTCTCTCTCCTTCAACTACCCTAATACTGATAAAGGTCTTCTTAGTTACAAATATCATTATTCCATGTAGGAATGCAAAAAGTTCAACTTTAATAAGACCCTTATGATTTCTTTTTCCTGTTTGCCTTTTCATGCTTCTCTTGATGCTTGTATTGAAAAGTAAAATTTTATATTCAGCTCTGGTCTTTTTAGCAAGAATGCTTGAAAGTTCTCTATTTCATTGAATATCTATTTCTTCCCCCTGAAATAGTATACTCACTTTTGTTGGGTAGGTGATGATTCTTGGTTTTAATCTTTGATCCTCTCATCTCCAGAATGTCATATTCCAAGCCTTTCAGTCCCTTAATTTAGAAGCTGCTAGGTCTTGTGTTATCATACTTGTACTTCCACAATACTAAAATTGTTTCTTTCTGGCTGCTTGCAATATTTTCTTCTTGACCTGGAAATTCTGGAATTTATTTACAATATTTCTAGGAATTTTCCTTTTGGGATCTCTTTCAAGAGGTGATTGGTGGATTCTTACAGTTTCTATTTTACCCTCTGGTTCTCGAATATCAGGGAAGTTTTCCTTGATAATGTTTTGAAAGACAATGTCTAGGCTCTTTTTTTGATAGTGGCTTTCAGGAAGACCAATAATTTTTAAATTATCTCTCCTGGATCAGGAGGTTTGTTTTTTTTTTTTCCAGGTCAGTGATTTTTCCAAAGAGATATTTAACATTATCTTCTACTTTTTTAAAAATTCTTTTGGATCTGTTTTATAATTTTTTGATTTCTCATAAAGTCATTAGATTTCACTTGTTCCATTAAAGTTCCATTAAAGGAATGATTTTCATCAGTGAGCTTTTGAACCTCCTTTGCCATTTCACCAATTCTTCTTTTTAAGGCATTCTTCTCCTGATTGACTTTTTGGACCTCTTTTTTTGCCATTTGGGTTAGTCCATTTCTGAATGGCTTTTTTGTTTTGTTTTGTTTTATTTTGGTTTTTTTTTTTTTTTTTTGCTTTTTGGAGGGCAGTTGGGGCTAAGTGACTTGTCAAAGTCACACAACTACTTTTAGTGTTAAGTTTCTAAGGCCATATTTGAACTCAGGTCCTACTGACTCCAAGGCCAGTGCTGTTTTCACTGCACCACCTAGCCACCCCTGAGTTAGTCTATTTTTAAGGTGTTATTTACTTCAATATTTCTGGGGGTTTCCCTTAGTAAACTATTAACCGGTTTTTCATAATTTTCTTGCATTTTTCTTCCCAATTTTGCTCTACTTTTCTTACTTGATTTTCAAACTGCTTTTTGAGGTCTTCCATGACCTATGATCAACTTTGGATGCAGTTGTTTTGGCTTTTTTTTTTCCTTCTGGTTGTATGTTTTGAACTTCTTTTTCACCAAAGTAAGATTCTAAAGTCAGACTTTTTTTTACAGTGTTTTCTCATCTTCCCAGTCAAATACTTGACTTTCTAATTCCCTGTCAAGTTAAAACTCTGCTTCCAGTGGGGGTGGAGGTGGGGGTGAGTATACTGTCCCAGGCTTTATGGGTTTCGTATCAGTTACTGAATCCCCCACCATCTGGGCCTGGGTGATATGGATACAGCTGATGTTGCTGCTGCTCCTTCTGCTGCTGCTGCCATTGCTGCCACATCTTCCACCCTGGTTCTGGGTCTAGACCATGGTCCTCTTTCACCCAGCTATCATAGAGTTCCCTCACTGACCTTCTATGTTGTTATTGGTGTTTGTGGTCTGAGAAGTTTGTAAACCACCAAGCTGCCAGCTAAATGTCCCCTGACATCTGCTCCAGCCCCATCTGCAGTGAGCATGGCCCATGTTGGACTCTTTTTCACTCTCTGCCTAATGGAATATACCCTTCCTTTCAACCTTCCAGGCTGTCTTGGGCTGGAGATGTGTTTCAATCTGTGATTTTGTGGATTCTGCAGCTCTAGAATTTGTTTATAGAGTCATTTTACAGGTATTTGGAGGGTTTGGGGGGAGAGTTCAAGCAAATCCCTGCTTCTACTGTGTCATCTTGGCTCCACCCTTATTTTCTGGCTTTTAAAGTTCCACTCTGCTTCTGGGGTACAAGGGGAAATGTCTCAAAATTCTTGTCCTTGGAGCCAGGGGCCTGGTCACTAGCTTTGGATGCTGGGGCCTCAGGTCCTGGCTGTTGGAGGCTGTAGGGGTCTAGCAGTTTACCCACTTCTGAGCTGGGATCCTTGTGGTGGTCTGGTGTGTGCTGAGGCCAGGTGGGGTTTTGTGTGTTTC
The DNA here is from genome assembly GCF_028583685.1 of Petaurus breviceps papuanus. Classification (NCBI taxonomy): domain Eukaryota; kingdom Metazoa; phylum Chordata; class Mammalia; order Diprotodontia; family Petauridae; genus Petaurus; species Petaurus breviceps. The sequence continues at coordinate 10,805,959 of NW_027187372.1, forward strand.
TTCAGGGCTACACTGAAGCACTTGAGGATTTGGTCATTGGAGGATTCCTGTCCACCTGAAGCTATATTAAAGCATGGGGAGATTTGCTGCTGGAGGATAACTGCTCTTTGGAGTTGTACCAGCCCCTGTGGTAGGTCTCCAAGTTGGGGTCTGTCAAATTCCCCTGTCTGTGTTAAGGGATGTGGAGTGTCCTGGTGTTGGCAATTATGCACTCTGCCACCCTGGCAATCAGGATCCCCTGATGGTTTGCTGAGGTGGGGATTGTTGTCGCTTTGCTGGAATTCCTCTCATGCTGGACTATGCATCTTTTTTTTTTTTTAACAGACCAAGAAGAATCTTTCTTGCTGATATCATTTCGGTTAAAAGACCACTTCTCCCCATATTTGTGTTGGTGCTGCTGTTCCACAATTTTAATGAAACACTGTTTTCTGGGTTTTTCAGAGGTCGATAAGGTCAAGTAAGACTGATTTACTGCTTATTCTGCTATCTGGTCTCCCAGAACCCTACGACAATTTTCAAGATCATAAGATGTGCCCACACAAGGAATTACTTACAGCAACAACAAAAATATCATAACTGTTGTCAATATTTGCATTAATCAAATAGAATTTCTAGATTCATCCAATTTCTACAGTAATAAATATTTCTGAATGTTTTTTTAACTTAATGTTAAAAGTTTTAAAGAAAGAAACACACATTATATCATTTTTAAATGAGAGTGGGAATGGGAACTGAACAGTAGTTTAAAGAAATTAGAATTAAAACACTCAAATTACATCATTTTGGTTTTCTTAAATATAATTTTTGTTTCAAATAATGTTCACTATGCAAATTGTCCACTTCAAAAACATGTTCCCTCAGCATACAGTACATTAAATAATCCTAATATTTTCTCATTGATATTTTTTTTCTGTCACCTAACTTAGATGGTATCACAGTAGGCTTTCTGAAATGCCAGTGTTTATCAACCTTCTCTTAGGTGGAAACACCTTGGCCATGCAGTTTTCTTTGTTATAAGTGGCCCCTCCCCCAATTGCAGAAAACTTAGCTTTGTCTAAATCACCTCTTTTTCCATTTTATGAAATATTGCTGTTTTATTTTTTCAGCTTTCATGATTGTTGAAATAATTTAGATATCAAGATATGAATGAATTCTCTATTAGTTTGCTAAATGATAGAGACTACTTTGTTTAGATTTTTCCACCTTTGTAAAGTGAATGTCTTTTTTAAAAATTGAATGAGAGCAGTGTTGTTGTTTGTGATTTTTTTTTTCCAATAAGGAAATCATGGATGTTCGATTAAATGAAACATTGGCTTTTTTGAAATTCCTAGTTAAATAAGTCCAAATTTTGAAAAGGTCTACCTTCCATTTGCAATGCATTGTTTATTCAAATGTGATGGCTTTCAGCTATTATTTGTTTTTGTAGGTAGACACAGTTAAGTCTGTAGGTTCAGAGGGAAATGTATAATAAATCTTTCCCCAAAGTAGAAAGGTGGTATAACATACCTTGTAAAATTTTAAGCATTTCTGTAAATGTTTTCCAACTATAAAACCAGGAAACTTTATTGTGATTTTTATTGCTACCACACTAGACAGAGCAATATGGACATTTAACGTCAAATCTATTCATGTAAGTCATGTTTCCTGGACCTGTGAGTTCTGGACTACTTGTTGTCTGTACCATTCAGCTGTCAATTAGAGGCACACACAACCTTGATATTTTTAGTAAATGTATAAATTACATGTTTATATGTATATGTGTGTGAGTATTGATACAAATATTTTCTTTATTCCCAACTAGATTTTAAGTTATTGGAAGGCAGGTACCATGCCCTATACACTTTAAATTCATTGCACTGATGCTGATAACGCTGATGATGATCAAGGTGTTGATGGAGAAATAGGAGTTCAAAGAGCAGGAGGAGAAGCAGAAGCAGAAGCAGAAGCAGAAGCAGAAGAAGAAGAAGAAGAAGAAGAAGAAGAAGAAGAAGAAGAAGAAG
>NW_027187372.1:10807968-10813729 GCF_028583685.1 Petaurus breviceps papuanus
AGAAGAAGAAGAAGAAGAAGAAGAAGAAGAAGAAGAAGAAGAAGAAGAAGAAGAAGGAGAAGGAGAAGGAGAAGGAGAAGGAGAAGGAGAAGGAGAAGGAGAAGGAGAAGGAGAAGGAGAAGGACGAGGAGGACGAGGAGGACGAGGAGGACGAGGAGGACGAGGAGGACGAGGAGGACGAGGAGGACGAGGAGGAGGGGGAGGGGAAGGTGAAGGGGGATAATTCACATTTATACATTATTTTAATATTTTCAAAAATTTTTTCCAAAATATAACCCTAAAAAGCAGATTCGAAATCATTGCTATCCCCATTTTATAGATGACAAAGTGAGATCGAGAGACCTCAGAGAAGTCAAGTGAATATTCAGAGCTGCCAGATGCAGTGAGTGGTAGCAATTATCCTTGAACTCAGGTCCTTAGAGTTCACAAATGATAGAATTACCTGCCACTCTTTTTTATCTATATCTATGTATATACACATATTTCTCTATATATCTCTATGTATATAATTAAATATCCACATATATCTCTATATATAATCAAATATACTATATTTGTATAAAACTAAACTTGATAAGATTTATACAGTATATTGTACATAAAATGCCCTCTGCTAGATACTAATGACAGATACTGAAATGACACAATGCACAATATCTTCCACAAAGAGTTAGTATTCTAATGGGGGAGATAAGAAATGCACATAAAATCATACATATGTATATATATATATATATAATAAAATTTTAAGTGAGATGAATTAATTTCTTCAAATGGATGATAATAGTATTAAAAAAAAGTGATCACTACAACTCTGAGTTGTAATTTTTCAGATTCTATGATTCTATTTACATACACATGTGCATGTGCAGGTGTGCATATATTTTGTTTTAGATATATAATAGTGATGAGAGGGAAACTGTAAAATCATCCTTGCTCATGAAGGTTCCCCATGCTGTATTCATAAATGATAGCTCCAACATGGCTAATTACAATTGGCCTAAATTCACTCTGTAATTATAATTGGACGCATTATTCTTCACTTTCTATCTTAAATTTTTATTATCCCTGTACACTATTAAATAGTCATACATTAAATCAAGGAATACAGAAATGGGTAATACATTGTTTTTTAAAATGATATTTCTTACATTTCTATGAATCTGAAGTCCTAAAAATTTAACTATTGATTTATATTAATAATAATTTAACATCGAAAAATCATACCTGATTTCTACCTAACGGTAGTTAATGGTTTATACAGAATATTGTAGTGTAACATTTTCCCCTATTGTAACTACAGTAATATTCATCCTATGATTTCCTTCTTGCTAATATTTGAGGAAAGATCTTTCTTAATTGCTTCACTCATCTTGTACTATTTACAAAGGTGACTGAATTTGCATTTTTTTCTCAAAAAAACAGCAACAACAACAACCCAGAAATAACATATTATAAGAAAAAAAAGTTGATATAGAAGTAAATATATGCCCTCTTCATCTAAGGTATTGTTTCAAAGGCTTGGTTTCAATATAACTTGGTTATCTTCTTTTAATATTGTTTTTGGATTAATCAGATCTGTTAATTTATTAACTTCTCTCTAGTATCTCTGTTGCTTTACTCATTCATTTGAACCACTCATAGTATTATATAAAAACCTGAGATAAACAGAAAGCTTAAAGAAACTACAAGCCTCCTTTAATGCATTTGATTCATTAGAAAACAATAGATAATTAAAAGGAGATCCCTTCCACATGAAGTACAGTCATTTTTTATTAAGATTTTTTATTAGTGATGCTTGAAGAAGCCAAGAATGTGTTTTGATTGTGGATGGTAATGGTCTGAGATAAAAATATATGAGCATGGGGAAGAGTTGCAAATTAAGGTGGTTCTGAATTTTCATCTGAAATTAAAATCACCTTTTTTTTCTGTGACACAAATTTATCATTGTCTGCTATTTCAACAAATATTTATCAATTACCTTCTATGTGTAGGAAAAAAAACAACTTTTCTGGACCTATATATTAAAAAATGAAAAGTTAGCTTTGTACCTGCCCCAAGAAACTTATAGTGTTACACAGAGGATATGGCCTAGTCTCCAGTTTCACTAAAGTGGTAAGGGACTATCAACATGGAACCATATTATATGTGTGTATATATACATATGTGTGTGCAATATATATATGTATGTTTGAATATATGTATATGTGTATGTATGTATAGATGGATGGATTGATGGATGGCTATTCCGTTCCAAACAACTTTAAATAAATATCTTAAATAAAATTTTGAGCGGTAGAGACAACAAAAGTCTGGGGCAAAACATTTTCAAGCCTTAGAAAACATAAGCAATCAGTAGAAGTTAGTGAGAATAAGAAGGAGGCCTGTCAAGAGGTTACACAGGTGACTGCAGCAACAGTCACCACAGAAGAAGCAGCTTCAGGAGCTCTCAGAAACAGTAATTGGGTTGGATAACTGGTCAAAAAGAGATTTTTGGCATGGATTGGCAACTCTATGGCCCACAGAAAGCTCTGTGTTGTAGTTCTAGGAGAGAGAAGAGCTCTGGGGATGTCACAAGTGAGCAGTGGCTCTGTACCAAAGCAAAGAGGAGAGTCACTAATGCTTGTGGATGTAAAGGACTAGGGGCCCTTTCTGGGCAAATAATTCAGCCAGAATTAGAAGGGAAACAGAAAATTGTTTAAAAAAAGTAAAATGTGTTTCTCTGATATAGGCCACATTTTTCAAATATAGAGGTAACTAAAACAAATTTATAAAAAAAAAAAACTAATATTCATTCTCTAGTTAATAACTGTCCAAAGTATATGAACAAGCAGTTTTCAGGGAAAAAAAAACTGCTATCAATAGTCACATAAAATAAAAACATTCTAAATTACTACTGATTAGAGAAATGTATGTTAAAACAATTCTGAGGTACCACCTATCAGATTGACTGACATTACAGAAAAGGAAAATGACAAATACTGGACAAGATATGGAAAAAAAATGTTAGATTGTTGCACTGTTGGTGTAGTTATGACCTAGTCCAACCATTCTGAAGAACAATTAGGAACTATGCCCAAAGGGCTATAAAACTGTGTATGCCCCTTGACCTAGCAATACCATTCTTAGGCACTCTGTATCCCAAAGAGATTTTTCAAGGGAAAATAACCCATACATACAAAAATATTTATAGAAGCTCTTTTTCTGAAGTGACAAACAATTGAAAATCAAGGGAATACTCATCAACTGGGGAATGGTTGAACAAGTTGTGGCATATGGTTTTAGTGGAATGCTATTGTGCTATTAGAAATGATAAGCAGGATGCTTTTAGAAAAACATAGAAAGACTTACATGAACTGAGAAGAACCAGGAGATCATTGTGCCTCACAACAGCAACATTGCAAGAATGATGAATTCTAAAAGACATAGCCACTCTTGTCAAGACCAGGTTCAAAGACAATTCCAAATGACTCGTGATGGAAAATATTACCAACTTGCAGAGAGAGGAATAATGAACTCAGAATAAAGAATTGAGTACACGTAACATTTTTTTCTTTATTGCTTTATTTTGTTTTTGTCTTAATTTGCAACATGAGAATATGGAATTATGTTCTGTGTGATAGAACAATTACAATCTATATCAAATTATTTGCCTTCTCAAGAAGGTGAGAGTTGAAGGGAGAGAATTTGGAACTCAAAATTAAAAAAAATATTAAAAATATGTTTACTTGTACCTGAGAAAAAAATAGATAAAAAGTTTACAATAATAAAAAGATGGGGAAAAAATCCCCCATTTTCATATCATTGGGATCAAGAGCACAAAACAAGAATTTGCATGAATAATTTTTTTTCAATTTAATTTTCTTAAGCCCTAAGTGAGTATTTTGTTCCAAATGAAGCTAAATTTATGGGATAGCCAATAATATTGGTCTGCTGCATTTTTCTGAAATATTTACATACATTAAGGAAGGAAGTCAAAGACAAGATAAAAGACCTTTGAAAGGAAGTATTTTAATAAATGATTATGACTAGCAAATTCAAGGTTAGGTGAGTTTTCTCTGGTCCCATATTGTGAAAGAGGTTACTTTCCTAAGATATGTTGCTATTACTTTCTTAATTTGGACCTATGATTTACTCAAAATAGGGAACTATGGGTGAGGAAGTCCTACCAAATCAGAACAATGCTTTCTTTGCTAGTTAGTTTTAAAGAGTTATTGTACTAACATGTATATTACATGATTTATGTAAGATCCCTTTGCTATTATGTGTCAGATGTAGTATTTAAATCTCAGTTTTCTTGACTATGTGGTGATCTCTCTTCACTGCACAAGTTGTCTTCACCAGTTTTCCTTTTTCCACCTTTGGATTCACCTCATTCACACCTCTTATCAATGCGTCTTGCTCCCTATGCTATAGGGAGGCAGAGTTCTAGGACTCTTCATGAAGTCTTCTGGCCATAACACAATTTGAGTTTTCTCACTTTCCCTTTACAAAACCCCTTTATTACCTTTTATTATGATCTTCTCTTATTAGATTGCAAACTCCTTGAGAATAAGGAAAGTTATTTGCATTTGTGCACTGAGCAATTGGCACATTACCTAGAACACAGCAAGCTTATAATAAATCTTCCTCTCTGTTTCTGTCTCTCTTTTCCTTCTTTCTTGCCCTCCCTCTTGTAATGCAGAGCAAAGGCAACTTCCCAAGTTTCAAAATACCAGCGTAGCTGCTCTCCATTTTATTCAGTGACAAATTAGGAATAGAGAAAATCAAAATACAGCATAATTCAAAATACAGCCTTCACCAAGTGTAATTCAACCAAGTACTACTCCACCCCTGAGCAATACATTCTTTTAGTCAATCACAAAGTCCCTCTTCCAAGTACTATTCCACCCCAGGAAAGTACATTCATTTAGTCAATCACAAAGCCCCTCTTCTGAAATGGAGATTAGTTTCCAATTATAAACAAATTACATTCATTGGGTTAGTCACAGAGCACAAAAAAAGTCAAAAGTTCCCCACCCCTGGATCACAACTGAATAGGCCATCTACCCCAGAGTTACAACAAGCTTAAGATATTGTCATAGTATTTAGTACCCAAAGAGAGGTCTTTTCTTCATCTTGACCCAAGGCAAGTTCTCAGCAATCTCTGTTTCTGGGGAGACAAAGCCTAACAAGGCCACAAGATAAATTGCCAGTGTCCTCATTAATTTATTCTTTGTCTAGAGAACAGTCCTAGGAACCCTGAAAACATCAGCAAGACCCTCTTCCAGTATTTCTCTAAACATTCAACAAGAAAATCCTTCTTCAGGGCTTCTGAACCAACAGCAAGTTTCCAGACCCTCTGCAACAACAGCACTGTCCTTCACCAATGGACAAATCATGCAAAACAACATCGAAACAGACAGACAAAGTACAGAAATCACAATCATGTCTCCTCACTCCTTGGCAGTTCTGGGTTCCAGCTCTCAAAAGTTCTGGGCAGCTCGAATTGGCCCTCAGCAATCCTCTCCATCTCTCTGCCTCCACAATGCTACTTCCAAAAAACTATTCTGCCTCTCTCTCTCTGCTTGTGACTCTCTAATTCCATGTCACCAGCTCCTCCCAGTTCAGCCCTCTCTTTTCTTATCAACAAGTCCATCCCACAAGTGTGATTCACAAGCTCGGGGTTTTAACACTCAACCAAGCCAATGCAGGGCATCTTTGAATTCTATTACTATTATACCTCTTTCTTCTCTCTCTCTCTCTCTCTCTCTCTCTCTCT
>NW_027187372.1:10813829-10822377 GCF_028583685.1 Petaurus breviceps papuanus
CTCTCTCTCTCTCTCTCTCTCTCTCTCTCTCTCTATCTCTCTCTCTCCCATCCCTTCTAGTTATAAATATAAACCTAACATACAAAAGAGTAAACAAAACTGAGTGAAATATAATTTGTCTATTGTTTTCTTGATAAGTAGTAACAGGTAGAATTTGAGCTGTTGACCCTGTTGATCCAGGTCTTAATACTCTAGTCACTGTAAAAGTCATCCAAAAACAAATCAACAGAGGTAAAAGCCATCTCTTATGTATTTGGTTCCCTTATGTTGCTCTGGCTTTTAGTTTTGATCTTCAGGTAAAAGTAATTACATAGCAAGAGCACATTAACATCTATGGTTTTAGTGCTTGTGTAGCCACTTTAGCAGTGATTTACCTTAGATGAATTATTATGCCCCAATTTCTTCAACTGAAAATTAAGGAGATTGAATAAACTATATATTTAATCTGTAAAATTTGATGTTTCCCAAACCATAATATGCATATCTTCCCATATAAAATGATTTGTCAGGATAGCCTTTTTGGATGGTTATCTATGGAATTATAGAAGTTAAATAATATCTACTCTTACATATTCATCTCTCATAAATCTCTAGATTTGAACAAATGAATTTAAAGCTCCACTGTGTATCAAGAAAGTTATATCATTTAAATAAGTTCATATATTGTAATTAAAGTCTTAGAAGTAGTCCTCTTTTATGGGGAAATCTTCATTCTGAAAAACCCCATCAGTAATTACTATTATTGTTCATGGAATTTAGTTTGTAGGACTGCAATTTTATATAAAGAAATAGCTGGAACTTAAAAGGGTCAACAAATTCTTATATTTACAAAGTCCAGCATTGAACAAATATCTACCTATGTTGGGCATAATGGAGCGAGACAGAAGATCCCTTAGATTAAAATTGGAAGTGGATTTTAATACCACGGGACTGCTGGGGTCACAAACCCAAATCAGACAATAAATTGGCATGAACAGTATGCCAGTTTGTAAAGAGATTACAATAATCAGGTTACGTAAAGTGAAACTACAATCAGTGATTGGTCAGTGTATATTTGAATTTTCCCACGTTTTCCTAGGCTGAGATAGAGGGAACCCAGAATGGGTGAAGATGGGGAACACCTGGTGGGGAGATAGGAGATGGGGGAAGAATAGAGCAGGCATTTTACCTTAAGTTGAAACCCACACCCATGGATCAATTAGAAGAGGGATGAGTAAAAGTTATGCTAAAATTCCAGCTTACGGATCAAGGGAAGGGAAGGGTAAAGTTATTGCTTACAGATAAATTAAGGGAATTGAAGGTAGGGTAGTGCTCAACACCTATAGCTTCATTTCAAATTCCATTGAGCAATATTTTTTATCCTAAATCACTATCATCCTAAGTTTTGAAAAAAACAATTAATTTTTAGTTTTTACCATTCACTTCCATAAGATTCACTGCACCACCTAGCTACCCCCCCCAAACATTTTTCTGATGCAAATAGCTAGTTCTTACAAGCTACTAAGGTCTTTCTTTTTGATATTTTTAACAATTTAGCTCCAGCATAGTTAACCTTTTCATCTAGGTTCAAATGGTTTAGAATATACTTTTTACAGTTTTAAAGCCTGTGGCTATGACAGTTGTTATTCTTAAATATTCTTAAATGCTGTTTTCACACTTAAAGTTGGAAGATGGGGGAGGAGGGCTTTCTGGAAGGCTGATGGGGGAGGAGGGATTGCTGTAAGGCTGTCTGGAGGGCTGTCTTTACTCTTTTAACTATTGAACATATACATTTAGAGGAGCTAGGTGGTGCAGTGAATAGAGCACTGGTCCTGGAGTCAAGGAGGACTTGAGTTCAAATGTGACCTCGGACACTTAACACTTACTAACCATGTGACCTTGGGCAAGTCACCTAACCCTAAAAGAAAAAGGTGTTTTTTATGTGAATCTATTTATCCTGAATAGCTATCATCCTGTAACTTATCTCCTTTTGGTGTCTAAACTCCTTGAAAGAGGCCTATGTCAATCAGTGATTCCACTTGTTCTCCGTTCACTCTTCTTACTTTAAATTGCAAAAATCCAATAACCTTTTCTGAGTCCTATCTCTCACCACCCTTGCCTCCAACATAGACAATATCTTCTAATATTTTAAATTTTATTTTTCCGTTATCTCTTATATTTGCCTCTTCTCTTTTAACATTACTGCCACCCAAGTGCAGGCCATCAGCTCCTAAATAAATGCTCTGCTGACTTTTCTCATTGTCTCAAGTTTTTCTCCATTCCAGTGCAGACTTCCAAGTCATGCTCTACTTAGCTGCCAAATTAATATTTTGTTTATTTCATTAATATTTTATAATTATTATATATGTTTTCAATGTTCAGCTATGATCATTTCACTCCTTAGTAAACATCAGTGGCTCATTTCACCTTCACGATCAAATAAAATTTCATCTCTTTGAAACTTAAAACCCTTCATGAAAAAACCTTCTGACTTTTCCAGTATTTTTTATGCTTTGCTTATACTCTATGCTTTCTACATTACAGCAACACACTTTTCTGCTTACTGTTCCTCAACATGCTCTCTTTTTTCTACCATGTCCCTTCCCTGCAATAGTTTCCCTCCTCAAGACTCAAGCAAAATTCCAACATCTGCTGGAGACCTTTCATAGTCTCCCCAGATATTAGTGGCTTCATCTCTGAGGTTGTGTATAAACTATTCTGTACATATATTGTATATATGTATGTATGTATATATATAGCTATTTATATATCACCTTCTGTATTAAAATGTGAGATCCTAAAGAACAAAAACTGTTCTTTAGTGGCCCCAGTGCTTTACATAGGATTTATCACATATTTAGTGTACTTAGTATTTAATAAACATCAGTTGATATGACATGGTTAACATATTCCAGTGTATTAATTTTCCTTACCCATTCAAGAGAACTTTCCTGTATAATGGAGATTAAAAATTAGGGAAAAAAATTCAGCAAAATTGACTATGCTATGGAAAAAAGATTACAACAAATAAAATACTATAAATCCGTAGACATATCTCTGAAAAGTAATAGTCAAGGTGCCTTTCTTTGGGAAAAGATTTTTGGTTAATATAATTTTATGACATTTTCAGCTACTCAGTTGATTGTTTTGGGTTTTTTTTTGTTTCTTTATATTTACATTCTTAAATTCAATTTTTATATTGTTTACAAGTTCTGCTTACACTTCACTTTAAATCATTTTCAGTAAATCTGACCACTTTTTATATTAATCATGTCCATTATTTCTTATAACAAATAATATATGTTTTTCTTCATGTATGTAAAAATTTTTAACCATTTCCCAATCAATGGTCATGTCTTTTGCTTCCAAGTCTTTACTAGCCCAAATTTACCTGCCATAAACATTTTGATGCATATAGGTTCTTTCTTTTTTCATTAACCAATTTGGGGTATATACATGGATCAAAGATATGGAGGTCCTTTTTCTATGGAGAAGTTTAGCATTGGAAGGGACAGAAAAAAAATTTTTGTAATGAAAAAATATAAAAATGACTTGTTGAAGAATGTTAAACTACTGCCACATTTAATTACAACATTTCCATGCCTGAAGAGTAAGAAAATAATTTTGGTTTAATGAACACTTTAAATATATTTAAGAAGGAATACCTAGAAAAACTTATAGAGAGCTTTATAGTTTACAAAGTACTTTACAAAACTAATGTAGTTTTTGTCTCGCAAAAAAAACCCTGGGAATAGGGGATTTCTACTATTATTACCCTAATTTTAAGTTTCGCAAACTCAGATGGATAGAGACTTAAAAAAAATTCTCCAGGGCTACTTTGCCCAGGTCTGAGGGCAGATTCATACTCAGATCTTTCTGACTTCAGATGCAGTTCTCCACCTATTGTGGCACCTAACCACCTCATATTTCAGATGAGATTTAAGAGTTAAGTAGTTTGGGGCAGAAAATGAATTGTAGTATAAAAATAATGACTTAAATGAGTTTTTAAAAGTCAATAATTTGAAAATATCTGATTTGTGAATAGTTTGGGGAATTAAAGGGTAAGAGAAAGTACTTTTATTTATTTAAGAAAGTTGGAGCAATTGAGTATGAATAGATATAATTTCATTTAAAATTGAGATGTGGTACTCTGTTCAATATTTAAGATGAGAAATATTTTCTGTTTACTCACTTTGTTTACATTTAACTAATTTAAAATTTAAGAAATCAAAAGTAAAAATAAAACCATGTTTACATATTTGTAATCTAAAGAATATAGACATGCTAATGTATTCATATGTATGTATAGCAATTTAATATTTTGATATTGAGGTATATTTATAAAATGACTATTGATTTCATAGGGAAAATGTGTGTGTGTATATATATGATGAGCTACCATGAAAAAGAATGCACTGATTTAAGCAATTTCAGTATTTAGAAATTGTTGAAGATAGAAGTCAAGCCTAAAAATTGAAGAACAATAGAATGGGTATACTTGGCTGGGTGCCAAAGTAACTTTTTCAGACTTGTTTAAAGAGACCAGTAGTTGAAACAGGCTACTGACAAGGACACTTTAGTTAGTTTAGTTTAGTTTAATTAGTTACTTTTTGATTGGCTAAATGAAAACTGTAGTTTCAGCTATTGCCCTTCAATGAAATCTAGACCTTAAGAGAGGGGAATTAATCTCAAGGCTATTGCCCTTTTGTTCTCTCTAGTTTAATTATGAAACAAAACAAAACAAAACAAAACAGAAAGGACAAAAAGATATACTATGGCTTCTTTCCTAAATTTGGAGTGCTTAGTATGATCAAGTTGACCTTTTTATTTCATCAAAAATTTTTTTCTCATTGGACAGTTTTTTTGTGTGTGTCTATTTTTTTTATTAATTTGTTTGTTTCCTTTTAGTTTACAGGATTCAATTCCACAATTCCTTGAGTTTCACATTTTGTCCCCTTCCCTCCCCCCCCCCCCATGGCGGCTTATATTCAAGTATAGGATCTGTAAATACTTTCACATTACACATTAGTCAGGTTATAAGGACAGATTGTACCAGCTGGAATGAAAAAATGGTAAAGAGGACATAAAACCAAATAAGAGAAGGAAAAAGATCAGGTATTTTGCTTCCACCTGTATATAAACTTAGTTCTTTCTAGTTCTTTCTCTGGATGCACTTATTTCTCTCCATCATGAGTCTTTTGGGATTGACTTATATCACTACTTTGCTGAGAAGAGTCCAGTCTATCAAAGTTGGTCATCACACATACATTGTGTTCATTGGACAGTTTTGATGAAAGAAAACTTGACCAGTTTGGTCTGCATATAATGATGAAGTTTTCTATTATACAATTAAAAGGGAACTAATACCTAAATCAAGAAGTAAAACTGTAATGTCATCTTTTTAAGTACTTGTTTTTACTAGACAAGAATAACATTTGAAGCAGCAGACAAGCAGTTATTTTCACATGGCATAGATGTTTTTGAATGGACTAATAATAATAGAACCTAAAGTAAAGAATAGAGAGTTAGTCAAAGCACATACATTTTCTTCCTTAGGTACTTCCCTGCCAAGTTTAATTAAATATGTGCCCACTCTTCTTTACAGGTACTTAATATATTAGTGGGAGAGTGTGATTCAGAATATATGTGGACTTACATAATTCCAGATCGTAGTGCAGAATGGCTGCACTGGTTTGGACTGCCACAAACCATGTATTGTTGTGATTAGCTTGTGTTTCTATAACTCATTGAGAAGAGACTATTCTCATTATTTCATCTTTGCTAATTTTGACGGTGTAATCTTAAAACTCAAAGTTGCTTTAATTTATATTCACTCATTGCATTAACTTATAATAATGTAGTTATTGTTCTTTCTACTTTCATTGTTGTAATCATTATGCATATTACTTTCCTGGTTCCACTTGCTATTCTTTCCATCCATTCATATGTCTTCCAAAGAAAATTTTTATTCATCATTTCTTACAATACCTTAATGTTTCATTATATTGATTTGCCATATTCTGTATACCTATTTCCTAATAAACTGTCTAGCCTGCAATTCTAATACCTATTGCTCTCTTGAACTCTAATCTTTTTTTTTAATGTCTGCCTGGGTTACCATTTATTAGTCCCTTATTTCTCAGCTGGAGAGTCAAAAGGCAATAGTGCTATATGAAGTACTTACTTCCCCAAAATATAATAATTAATCAGGTAGTCTACTGACAATTGTTTTGTTGAATTTTTTAATTGTTTCTCTTTTATAAAAAAAAGTAATATATAGAGTTTACATAGAAAAAATCCTTAAGTTTTTCCAACATTTTGAGGAACTACCTTTGTGCCTCCCCCACCCTTAAGATTTGTATTTCTCTTTAGCAAACACAGATTTTATTCTTTTATGAATTGTGTAAGAGGCAAAATTTCAATTTTGGAAACTAATCTACTTTTTGTTACTACAGTTATTATTGCATAAAACAAAAAGGTGAATGATTTTGTTCTTGGCCTTTTGGAAAAATATTACTATGTGCATATGTTGACAGCTTTCAGAAGATGTAAATGATTCTTATGTTACTTTTCTTTTCTTAACTTTAAAAACAAAAAGAATTTATTTTGTAGCTTCTTTTTTGATATACAAGGCACTTGTAGTTTTATCAGTGCATGTTACTTACAAAAGTAGAAAAGAGAATTGAAAAAGCAAAAACAAAATCAAATGAGAAATTGAAAATTGCTCTCCAAAATTCAATTCTAAATTATGGAGAATTTGTACAGATTGAAATTTACCACTTTCCCCCATAACTATAAATATTAAGCAATTATACACTAGAAAATCTACAGTGCTATTTTTCAAAAAGGCAGATTTTATTTCTTGATTTGTGAGTGTGTTAACTTTGTATTTTGCTTGCTATTTCAATTGTCATTTCTTTGAAATTCTATTTTGTAGAGTGGTTTAAATATCCCCAATTTGTATTGAAAATTTGAAATAGAATCAAAATAATTTTCTCTCTCCGGAAACTGGTTTAACGATGTCAAGATCTGTTTTGGGGAATGAAAGCATTTTACAGAAGAATTTAATATTCCAATAATGCTTAAATCAATAGACTGTTTTGTTTTAAGTTTTTAATAGGAGCCCTCAGTCGTTAAATAAATAAACCCAACAAAACCAGGAGGTGGGTACAATGAAGGATGCTCAAGAATGACCAATTAATCAACCATCTGGCATTAATTTTGCACTTACTATATTCCAGGCACTGGGCTAGCTTCCAGGGAAACATATATAGTGAATGACTATGTATGATGTAGAGGACAGATATAAAGACAATGAATATAGTTTGTAAGAGAGGTTCAAATAGTCTGAGCAATATTGAAAGACTTGATCTAAAAGGTTGTGCTTGAGCTGTATCTTGAAGACAGAGATCAATCCAGTAAAACAGAAATGAGTACAGAATGCATTACATTGATAAGGGAGAGCTAATGAAATTGAAAGAGGAAATGGAGAGACAAATGTGAAGACAAGAGAGAAGGATAGTTTGACTTGAATATAGAAAGGGAAGTAATGTAAAATGAGGCTGGGAAAATAGATTGGTGTCAGGTCATGGAAGTATAAAAAGATTTACAAAAAGGACTATCTTTTATTTTGGAGGCAATACGTTATCATTACAATTTATGGAGCAAGGGGGTGAAATGATCACATGAGTGAAGAAAATTGTTTTGGTATCTCAGAGAAGGATAAACTGGCTAAGTTAAAGAGATCGGTTATGAGGCTGATACAATAATCTATGGAGAACTGAGGGCCTGAGCTAAGGTGTTGGTTGTGTGAGGAGAGAAAAGTGTCAGATGAGAAAATATGTGAAGAGAGAAATCATAAGATTTATCAACAATTTATATGTGTTGTAGGGGACAAAATGAAATATCAGTCATAAAATCAGATTACAGACATGAGATCCTGGAAGAATAATGGTGACTATGAAAGAATTAAAGAAGTTTAGAAGAAAGGTAGCTTTTTGGAGAGAAAAAAAAGGAAAAGATGAGTTCTGTTTTTGACACATTTAGTTTGATATGTCTCTATGTCACCTAGTTTGGCAAATCAATTCAATAAGTAGTTATTTATGTGATACTGAAGCTCAGGGGAGAGATCATATCTGAATTAATAGATCTGTGAATTATCTGCTGAGTGCAGATAATTAAACCCATGGGAGCTTATGAGGTCATTAATACTAGAAAGAACATAATTTAAGAATACTTCAAAGGACCATGTATTAATTTATATGTTTTTCCCCATAAGAAAAAGCAAATAGGAATATTTGGATAAAGTTGATATTTCAAAATAAAATTATAATATTTTCTTATAATTATTTGTATTTAGCATGTATTTGTATAGATAGGAAAAATTATGATAAAGTTTAAAAAATTATTAATCTTGTGTCATTGGACTCAAAGGAAGCCAGTGAAGCCAGGAGACATGAGGAGGGAGAAAATTCTGGATGTAAGGGAAAATCATTGAAAATCCCCATAATAAGAACATAGAGGTGTGTGTGTGTGTGTGTGTGTGTGTGTGTGTGTGTGTGTGTGTGTG
>NW_027187372.1:10822387-10845556 GCF_028583685.1 Petaurus breviceps papuanus
GTGTGTGTGTGTGTGTGTGTGTGTGTGTGTGTGTGTGTGTGTGTGTGTGTAAGCAACAGCAAGATATCTAGTGTCATTGGATCAGACTATATTGAAGGGAGTTAGAGATAATAAGGTAGATAGGAGGAGGGCAGGTGGTCAAGAATTTTAAAAGCCAAGCAGGATTTTATATATAGTCTTGGAGATAAAAGGAAGCCACTAGAGTTTATTAATGGGGATGGAGTGTCTGATATGGTCATACATGAATTTTAGGAGGATTAATTTGTTAGCTTTGTAGAGGATGGTTAGGTAGGGAGACCAAAAACAAACAAAACAAAACAGGTTATTGCAATATTCCAGATTGAGGTAATGAAGACCTACATTATGGTATTGTCAGTGACAGAAGAGAGAAGGAGGCATATAAAAGACACATTCTGGGTGTAGGAATGACAAAGCTTGACAAATAATTGTATATTGGGGTTGGAGGAATGAGAGAGTGAGGATTCAATAGGACACTTAGGCTGCAAATCTAGATGACTAGAAAGATGGTGGTACTATGGGCAGTAATAAGGAAGTTAGGAAGATGGAAGAAGTTTTGGGAAAAAGATATGGAGCTCACTTTCAGACATGCTCAGGATATCTATTTTGATATGCTAACAGGCAACCTTAGGAAAGAGGTAATAACTGGACAAAATAAGTCTCAGAGTTATCTGCATTGATATGATAATTGCAATCATGGAACTTAAGATTACCAAGTAGAATGACATAGCGAAGAGAAGTAGGTGCAGGAGAATCTTGGAGGACATCAGTAATTATCAGGCATGGCCTGGATGGAGACTATAATAGCAATAGCATTTTCATTACATGATTTCTCTGACAGCCTTATCTTTCCTGACAGCTCCAATTTCACTGATACCACCCTCAAATTTTCTTTTTTTCTTTTTTTTGTTTTTGGAGGGCAACTGGGGTTAAGTGACTTGCCCAAAGTCACATGGCTAGATTTTTGTGTTAAGTATCTGAGGCCGGATTTGAGTTCAGGTCCTCCTGACTCCAGGGCTGGTGCTCTATTCACTGCACCACCTAGCCACCCCTCCCCCTAAATTTTTCTGATGTCCCTAACTCCTTAAATTCATCTTCCTTCCCACATGCAACCTTATTGGCATCTGATTCCCTAATATATCTTCCTGGTCTGGGGGCATAAAAGTTCTTTTTTTTTAGAGGGGGGGAGGCAGTAAAATTGAGGCTAAATTACTTGCCCAAGGTCCCATGGCTGGCAGGTGTTAAGTGTCTGACACTGGATTTGAACTCAGGTCCTCCTGACTCCAGGGCTGGTGCTTTATTCACTGTGCCACGTAGTCACCTCAGAATGAAAGTTCTTAACCATATCGTCAAGGCTTCTCAGATTTGGTGAGTGTCAAAGACTACATGAATCACCATACTCAGATTACTTACTGACCCAACACATTTAAAGACTGAGATTGGCCTTGAGGAGGCATCCAGAGAAGCAAGGACTACTTGTATATAGTAGTCAGGCAAAATAAACTTTGTTGTTTCTTAAAAGTTCAGTGACTTGCAAGTGTCTCATTTTACCCCAACATAGATCCTGGACTAAAAGGGGGTTGGCATTTCACATTTTTGTAAATAGTAGGAATCTTAAAATTCATGAGAGATATGGGATTATTGGAGTAATCTGGTATAGAACCCTCAAAGGAAAAGGATCATTTGTACATGGAAAGAGGGTTTCCTCGACAAAGAGAAGGACATAGTGGGGTTGCACATTTGAGTGATGTGAAATAAGGAACACGTGCAAAGATTATATTTTTGTTTTCCTATGTTACTCTTATTTCAAATTATTATTTTTTATATTTTTAAACTGAAATACTAAAATGAATACACAATGAAAGAAGAAAAACAAACATATAATAATCTCAAATATTAAAATTTAAATACAAAATGAGAAAAAAATATTTCCTGTCATGTGACTAGTAGAACATAAGGGAGATTCAAAATGAAAAACAATGAATTTCCATTTCAAGAAAATCTATGTAATAAATAATACACAATGTGTTCAGAGCTGTCCATCTTTGATTCCTTGTAAGTTTTCTTTTGATGAAAGTTGCTGTCCATCTCCAGAGAAAGAACTGGTAGAACCTCAATGGAGATCAAAAATAATATTTTCTTTTTCTTTACTTTCCATTTTCCTTTTTTTCTCTTTTCTTTTTTCCTTGTTATTTTTTGTTTTCTTTCACAGAATGACTTACATGGTAACGTGCTTTGCCTCACTACCCATATAGTAGTAATATGTATAATTGCTTACCCCCTCAAGGAGGAGGGAGAGGAGAGGAAGAGAGAGAATTCAGAAATCAAAAATTTGAGAAAAAAATTTTAAAATTGTTTTTACATGTAACTGAAAAAAACAGAAAATATTATATAAGAAAAAATAGTTGACATATTTTGAAAATTGTCTATATCAAACAATCTCTTCACAATAACATATTCAAGAATCAACTCCCTACCAAAAATATAATTCGGAATGTTTTCCTCTCTCTTTTTTTTCTGAGTCATTTATAAAGCTGTAAGTACTGGATGTCAATATTATATTTTCAAAACTTATCATACCATATGCTGCATGATATACTCCATATGTAAGTTATCTCAAGTTTTAGTCTTCTGGATCTGTGAAGCAAATTCATTCCCATTGACCCAATATATCAGTTCCATATAGTCAAAATGTTATAGGTTACTTAGTAAATATATGAGGATGAATATGTAATAGAAACATCTGGCCAACTGAAAGTTGAAGATTTTTTTTCCTGAATGGCTTAATAATTTCTCATCCCTTTCCTACAGCATTCCCACAGTGACACTTCAAATACACACATATGTATTGTCTCATTCTGAAGTTGGGAAGTTAAGAAAAATAAATATTGAATTAAGATTTTATATGTTAAATTCTTTAGGACAGCATTTTATAAATAAAATTTTCAATAAATCTAAAAATTATAAGATAGATACAATCTCCTATTTCACAATAGAGCCATATAACAAGGGGAAATGTAAAAGAAAAAGCATTAAAATGTTTTGATATACTGCTGACTTGCATTTATGATACTGAATTGAAAATATTTCTTGCTTTAGCCATCATACTCATGATATGAGCTGTCTGTGGCTAAATCAGAAGTTGGTTCATCATTGAATATGAACATTTTATTTTAAATTCACAACTATCAATGCATAATTAAGATAAAAGTGGTTAAAGGAAAACTGTCAAGAATGACAGGATGAGATTTAAGCCTGCTTGACAAATAACCTTCCTTTTCATATGCCAGCAGTCTTACAAAATTACATTAGTTGCTTTAAAACAACTAAGGGTTCCAAATATTAGGAGGAATGTTTAAAAAATTGAATTTACACAATTTTGTTGTTAAA
The DNA here is from genome assembly GCF_028583685.1 of Petaurus breviceps papuanus. Classification (NCBI taxonomy): domain Eukaryota; kingdom Metazoa; phylum Chordata; class Mammalia; order Diprotodontia; family Petauridae; genus Petaurus; species Petaurus breviceps. Next base: position 10,825,796 of record NW_027187372.1, read on the forward strand.
TCTTTTATATTTTTATGTTTCTTAATTATTTATTTTCATTGTTGCTTTTCCCCCTTCTAGGTACATGGGAACATGCTATCATGCAACAAGGGCTAAGTTGAAGTTAGATGTCCTGAGTTTGAAACCTGTTTCTGATGTTTATGGTCAAGTTAAAAAAATTAGTAAGTGCTTACTTACTATGTTCCAGGCACTAAGCTAAGCCCTGGTTATACAAACACAAGCAAAAGGTGCAATAGTTCCCGCCCTCAAGGAACTTACATTTTGATGGGGTGGTGTATGCAACACATGTAAAAGTAGATTAGAAGAGAGGAGGAATGTACTAAGTGAGGGCAGGTGGTAAAATCTAGAGTTGGAATCAGAACTGGAAAAGGAATGAAGTAGGGCTAGCCTAGGCCATTTCTCAAAACTGAGGTCCCTGGAGACACAAACAATGTAAGAAAAGGGCCACAAGGCTAGAAATATCTTCCAGGGTGAGAAAACTGGAGAGGACAAGCTTACAGCGTGAGAAAAACCCAAGAGATGATGGGAAAGTCCAGAGAGGCAGAAAATATTAAAGAAGTAAAGAGTAAAGAACACATATGCTAAATGTCAATGTGGAAATCACCTTAACATTCTGGTCCCCATTCTCCTCATCTATCCAAAAGCAATGATAGTAATAATAATTTTACTTAACAGAGTTAATTTGAAGAAACTGTGCTATAAAATTTAAGTACTCTGTAATGCTAAATATTATTATTACAGAAGGATTTTTCTACTCTACTTTTCATGTTATTCAGCAAAAAAGCCTTTCTTAATGTGATCATAAAAGCAAACCATAATGGTTCAAAGGATGCTATGCAGTAATTGGGAATAATGAGCAATCAATAATCTTTTTTTGCAATCCTGTACTGTTTCTGACCATATGAAGACCAATTTTCCCTAAAACATCAGTCTTTTTTTTCCTCCATAATTTGAAGGATTCCTGGTGTCACAATTTTACAAAGTTATGCAATTATAATGCAGAATCTATTTTCTTCTCTAGTAATTAGAGTACAGCCATCACTGTGGGGATAAAAGCAAGTCACTGTTCAGAATGAAGAACAAAGCTTGCCATTGTACAGCTTCTGCATAAAGGGTAGGGTACCATTTTGCTTCAGTGACACTGCTAGCCTCACAGTTGAATTTTAATTGCTATATGATTTGCTTTGGAAGATAGAGTATGTTTAAAACTCTTTCCAATAGAATTATTTTAAAAAGCAAATTAAAGCTCCCTACTTACTGTTTAAGTTGATACATTTGATGGTTCATGGCATAGTACAGCAATGTTCTAGTAACACCCTTCTTTTATGTAATTATATACGCTGGTGTTGATGGTGACAATAGCATAAATTCAATGACATTATGCAAGTTTATGGCATTATATTACAATTGATGCTGATAACTATTTTTCAGATACATTTCTTCTCATTCAATGTCATAATTTTAATTCTTGGCAAATGGGTGCACCAACTATGACTTATTGAATATTTATTCCACTCCTCTTTTCATAATCCTTCCTCCACATACACAAACACACCTCCCACACACATATGGTTGAAAATAGGTATTTTTACTGTGTCATGATCAGACACATATCTTTGAGTTTTTCAAATGAAAAAGCAGTGTTTTTAATGTGAGAAGGCACATAATATAATAATTATAGGATTTGTATGTAGAATGTGTAGAATTTTATAGACATTAAAGATAGTATAGAAAGAGATAAGCTAAAGATTATAAATATTTTCCAAAAAAAGTTAGAAAACTAAATCTCTTTCTGAAAATAAATTGTGCAGAATTTTTTCATGCATGTGGAAAATTAGAGTTCAAAGGGATCCATAAAACATCAACAAAACAAACCACATAATTAAGAAAGTTTACTCATACTTCAAAATTAATATATTAATTTTGATATTTATTTAAAAATTCTACTTGATAACATTTTATTTTTTTCTTATGATATGTAAGGATACTTTGCAACATTAATTTTTATATGGTTTTGAGTTCTAAATATTTTTCTCCTTCTCTCCCTGTCTTCACCCCTCCCAAAAGATCACAAGTAATCTGATATAGACTGTACATATACAATCATATTAAGCATGTTTTCACATTAGTCATGCTGTGAAAGAAAAATGAGGAAAAAGGGAGGGGGGAAACACAACAAAGAAAAAAAAGCAAGTCAAAAGAGAGAGAAAAAATTGTATAATTCAATCTGCATTTAGACTCCATAGTTCTTTCTCTGGATGTGGATAGCATTTTCCATAATGAATCTTTTGGAGTTCTCTCAAATCACTGTATTGCTGAGAAGAGTTAAGTTAATCAAAATTGTTCATTTCACAATGTTGCTATTATTATGTGACACAATGTTCTCCTGGTTCTGCTCACTTCACTCAGTTTCAGTTCATATAAAGTTTTCGACATTTTTTTTCTGAAGTTTACCTGCTCATCATTTCTTATGGAACAATACTATACCATTACATCCATATACCACAATTTGTTTAATCATTCCTCAACTGATGGGCATCCCCTCACTTTCCCATTTTTGCTACCACAAAAAGAGCTGCAATAAATATTTTTGTAAATGTGGTTCTTTTTTCCATTTTCTATGATTTCTTTGGGTTATAGTCCAGCAGTAGTATTACTGGATCAAATGGTATACACAGTTTTATAGCCTTTCTTGTCACACTTCCAAATTGTTCTCCAAAATGGTTGAATCAGTGAACAACTCCACCAACAAGGCATTAGTTTTCCAATTTCCTCATATATTTTTCAGCATTTATCATTTTCCTTTTCTGTCAATAAGCCAATCAAATAGCTATGAAAGGGTAAATCAGAATTGATTTAATTTTTCATTTCTCTAATCAATAGTGATTAAGACATATTTTTCATATGATTATGGATAGCTTTAGTCTTAATATGAAAACTGTTTATATCTTGACCATTTATTATTTGGGGAATGACTTGTATTTTTCATAAATTTGACTCAGTTTTCTTTAATATTTTAGAAATTAGGCCTTTATACAAAATGCTGTCTTTAGAAGATGTCTCCTAGCTTTCGTACTTCCTTCTAATTTTGGTTGCATTGACTTTGTGTAAAAACTTTTCAGTTTAATATAATCAAAATTATCCATTTTAGATTTCATAATGTTTTCTATCTCTTGTTTGGCCATAATTCTTCCAGTCTCCATAGATCATACAGATTCTTTGGTTTAATTAATTTAATTAATTTTAATTCCTTGCTCTCTTCATTTGCTTACAGTATCACCCTGCATATCTAAATCATGTGCCCATTTTTGCATTCATCTTTGTATCGTATGTCAGAAGTTGCTCTATATCTAATTTGTCATGTTATTTTCCATTTTTCCCAGCAGTTTTTTGTCAAATAGTAAGTTCTTATTCCAGAAGATGTAGTCTTTGGGTTCATCAAATGGTAGATTACTGTAGTTATTGACTATTGTTTTGTTTACCTAATATGTTCCATTGATTCAGCACTGATTCACCACCATTTCTTAGTCAGTACTAAACAGTTTCAATGATTTCTGCTTTATAATAGAGTTTTAGATCTGGTGTGGATAGACATTTTCCTTTGCATTTCTTTTCATTAATTCCTATGATATTCTGGACTTTTTCTTTTTTAAAATTAGATTTATCATTATTTTTGAGAGTTCCATAAAGTATTTTTTGCAGTTTGGTATGGCATTCAATAAATAATTTAATACAGGAAGAATTGACATTTTTATTATATTAGCTCAACCTACCCATGAGCGACATGTATTGTTCCCATTATTTAAATCTGTCTATATTTATATGAAAAGTACTTTGTAATTGTGTTCATATAGTTCCTGGGTTAGTCTTGGAAGGTAGATTGCTAAATATTTTATATTATCTACAGTGACTTTAAATGGAATTTTTTAATGCTTTATTAACTTCTGATTTACATCATTCATTTCCACCAGATATTGAGTTACTAATTTTCTCCCCCTTTTTCCCCTACCCACTGCCCCAAAATAGCAGCCCTACAGGATATCCCCTCCTTCAATCTGCTCTCTCCCATATTTTCTCCCATAGCCCTTTTGACTTTTCCAGTGAATCTCTATGCCTCAGTGCCTGTGTATGTTATTTCCCAATTACATGTAAGATGGTATTAACAATAGTATATACATACACCCACACACATATATGTAAATATTTGATTTTAAAACTTTGAATTCCAGATTCATTCCCTTCCTCCCTTGTCACCCACCCTTACTGGAAAGATAAGCAGTTCAGTATAGGTTGTACATGTGTGGCTAATGCAAAACAATAACATAGTAGATATATTGTAAAAGACTGACTATATTTCCATCCCTCCTATCCCACCTCCCATTTGTTCTATTATCTACTTTGATCTCGTCCCTTTTCAAAAGTGGGTGCTTCCAACTTCCCTCCCCCCCAGCCTGCCCTCCCTTCCATCATCCACCCTCTAATCCCCTTGCCCCCTACTCTGCTGGAGGGTGATATACACTATTTAGTGTGTATTTCACTCCCTCCTCAAGCCAGATTCAATGGGAATAAGGTTGACCCATTAACTTTCGCTTTCCTATTCTTCCCTTCCATTGTAACCATTTTCCCTTGCCTCTTCTGTATGAGATAGTTGACCGCAATCTGTCTCTCCCCATCTCCTCTCATTATATTACTCTACCTCTTAATTTCACCTTTTAAGTATCATACCTTCCTGTTAAATTGGTCCTGTGACCTCTAACTATTTATACTTTTAAACATATATACACACATTCACATATGTATTCATATTCATATATATATGTATATATATATATAGTTTAATCCCTTCAACTACTGAGAAATTTATAATTAGTTACAATTATTGTTTTTCCATGTAGGAATGTTAATAGTTCGACTTTGATAAGTTCCTTATGATTTCTTTTCCCTGTTTACCTTTTCATGCTTCTTTGCTTCTTGTATCTGAATGTCAAATTTTCTATTCAACTCTGGTTTTTTCATCAAGAACACTTGAAAGTCTTCTATTCCACTGAATGACCATATTTTCTCCTGAAACATGATACTCAGTTTTTCTGGGTAGGTGACTCTTTGTTTTAATCCCAGATCCTTTGACCTCCGGAATATCATATTCCAAGCCCTTCGATCCCTCAGTGTAGATTCTGCCAGATCCTGGGTTATCCTGATTGTGTTTCCACAATATTCAAATTGCTTCTTCCTGGTTGCTTGTAATATTCTCTTCTTAATCTGGCAATTCCAGAACATGGCTATAATATTCCTAGGAGTTTGCTTTTGGGGATCTTTTTTCAGGAGGTGATCAGTGGATTCTTTCAACCTCGATTTTGTCCTCTGGTACTAAAACGTGAGGGCAGTTTTCTTTGAGAACTTCCTGGAGGATGATTTCAATGTTCTTACTTTGGTCATGGCTTTCAGGTAGTCCAATAATTTTTTAAATTATCTCTCCTGGATCTATTTTCTAGGTCAGTGGTTTTTCCCATGAGGTATTTCACGTTGCCTTCTATTCTTTCATTTCTTTGGATCTATTTAACAGCATCTTGATTTCTGATAAATCATTAGCTTCCATTTGCTCCAATCTAATTCTGAAGCACTGATTATCCCCAGTGAGCTTTTGAGATTCTTTTTCCATCTAGCAAATTCAACTTTTTAAGGCCTTCTTCTTCTCATTGCCTTTTTGAGCCTCCTCTGCCATTTGAGTCAGTCTGTTTTTTAAGGTATTATTTTCTTCAGTCAGACTGTTGACTCTCATTTCATAATTTTCTTGCATTGTTCTCATTTCTCTTCCCAATTTTTCCTCCACTTCTCTTATCTGATTTTTAAGGTCCTCTATGGCCTGTAACCAGCTTGTATTTTCCTTTGAAGCTTTTGGTGCACTAGTTCTGACTTCACTGCTTTCCTCCTTTTCCATCCTTTGCTCCTTTTTGTCCCTGAAATAGGAGTGTATTGTTGGAATCTTCTGTCTGCTTTGTTTCCTTTGCCTGCTCATTTTGCCACTCAATTACTTGACTTTTGGGCTTTTTGCCACAGTAGGACTCTGCCACCAGACAGGGGAGCTTTAGTCCCAAATGCTGGGGTGTTCTCAGCTGCTGGGTTCCCTCTCTGAGGACTCCACACACTCTGCCAAGCTGGACACACACCCTAGGACCTCCTCCCAAGACTGCAATCCAGATCCAAGCAGGTTAAAGGAAGAGCGATTACCCCTCAGAGTGGTGCTTGGTCCCCCTACATTCTGCAGGCCAGGAGCTGAAGCCGCCACGTGGCACTAGCTGGTTGTGCTGGTGTCTCAGTAGGTTGTCGCCCAGGGGGTAAAAGCCAATCACTCCTACTTACTGGTCCCAAAGTCCAAACTGCACTGCCCTCTCATTTTGTCCTTCACATTTATGTGTTGATAAATGTGGAAATGGCCACAGCTGCTGCTGATCTAGAGTCCCTCTGGCCAGCAGCTGGTCAGGCCCGCCCTGGGGCTAAAGCCTTGGCTTGGGGCTGGGCTGGGCTACCAGAGTGCTGTGCAGGCTGCTTCCTGCCTGCCTGCCAGGCTGTCCTCAGTGGGAGGTTAGTTTCTCTGTGTCATTTTGTGGGTTCTGCAGCTCCAAAGTTTCTTTAGAGTCCCCTTTTTACATGAATTCAGGAAGGTGGAAGCAGGAGCAGTGAGAAGGTCGTGCTTCTACTCAGCCATCTTGGCTCCACCCACTTTAAATGTAATTTATTTCTTGCTACCGGGCTTTTATAGTAATACCTAGAAATGCTGATGACATGTGTGGGCTTATTATGTATCCTGCAACTTTGCTAAAGTTGTTTATTATTTCAAGTAGTTTTCTAATTGATTCTCTAGAATTCTCTAAGTATATCATATCATCTGCAAAGGGTGATAATTTTATTACCACATTGCTTATTGAAAATCCTTCAATTTATTTTTCTTCTCATCACTAAAGCTAGAATGTTTAATACACTATTGAATAACAGTGGTGATAATGAACATCCTTGTTTCAACCCTAATCTTATCTCAAGTAGTTCTAGATTATTCCTATTACATATCATGCTTGCTAATGGTTTTAGACCATTAGGTTTTTAGGATTTTTTTTAAGGAAAACTCCTTTTATTCTTATGCTTTCTAATATTTTTAATAGCAATGGGTGTCATATTTTGTCAAAAGCTTTTTCTGCAACTATTGAGATAATCATATGATTTCTATTAATTTTATTATTGATATGTTCAATTAGGTTCATAGTTTTCCTATTATTGAAGCAAACTTGCATTCCTGGTATAAATCCTACCTGCTTATAGTGTAATATCATTGTGATAAGTTGCAGTAATCTCTTTTTAATATTTTATTTAAAATTTTTGCATCTATATTCATTAGGGGCATTGGTCTATAATTTTCTTTCTATGTTTTAGTTCTTTCTGGTTTAGCTATCAGCAACATTTTTGTATCGTAAAAAGAATTTGGAAGGACTCCTTTTTTGTCTATTTCCCCAAATATTTTATATATTATTGGAATTAATTTTTCTTTAAGTGTTTGGTAGAATTCACTTAAAAATCTATCTTGCTCTGGAGATTGTTTTCTTAGGGAATTAATTGATGGCTTGTTCAATTACTTTTTCTGAAATGGGGCTATTTAAATATTTTATTTCTTCTGTTAATATTAGTTATATATATATGTGTGTGTGTGTGCGTGTGTGTGTGTGTGCCTATATGTGTGTACATATGTATTCTTCCATTTCATTTATGTTGTCAGATTTATTGACAAACAGTTGGAATAAATAGCTCCTGATTATTATTTTTATTTCCTCTTCATTGGTGGCAGATCCACCTGTTTAATTTTTAGTGCTGGTAATTTGGTTCTCTTCCTTTTAATTCAAACTAAAAAAAGGTTTTACTTTATGTTTTTGTTCACAATGTTACCTCAGTTTTATTTATTAGTTTGATAGTTTTCTTAATTTCAATTTTATTAATCTCTACTTTGATTTTCAGAATTTCCAATCTGGTATTTATTTGGGGATTTTTAATTTGTTCTTTCTCTAGATTTTTAATCTGGGTGTCCAATTCATTGATTTTATCTTTTTTCTATTTTATTCAGGTAATCATTTAAAGATATAAAATTTCACCTAGGAACTGCTTTGGCTCCATCCCATAAGTTTTGGTATGTTGTATCTTTATTGGTATTCTCTTAGATAAAGTTATTTTTTGTTTCTATGATTTGTTTTTTGACTCACACTTTTTTGTATTAAGTTATTTATTTTCCAACTAATCTTTAAAGACTGAGAATCATGTGGGAGTTGAGGAGTAAATGGAACTACAACACACTGTTCCTAAGTTGTTGAAAAGATAGGTGAGAAATATGGAAGCAAGATTTATTTCTTGCATAGATCTGAGAAATTTCTTTTTTTCTGACTGTTGTATTGTGGAGGCTATTAGATGAGGGTCCCTGCATAAGCATCCCAAATATCAAAGTTCTCCAGCATTATTTCCTAAAGAATTTAACTTTGGCCAAGATATTTAATGTTCTTTTGTAAATGTATATATGCTAAATTGCACAATTCCTTTTGGAAGATGGTGGAGGATGTTGGAGAGTTTATGAGTTTTGGAAAGAGTTAACTAATCTTCCATTTCCTGGTAATATAACCCATGAGTTTCCCAATCTTGACCTTCAAGATTTGGAACTTTCCACACATTTCTTTCTATCAAAACCTTTGATAACTCACTCTTTCATGACTTTTGTTAAAAGTACAAATTAATACAATTATACCCAAGTTGTCAAAACTCTAATCTAATATTTCCAAATGCTTTGACATCCTTGGATGTTGTGAAAAATATTTTAAAGGTTTTTTCCTACTTTTTTTCTAGATATTGCCTGAATATTGCACTCGGCCATGCACTTTAAAGTTTATACTCTTATCCTATACATTAAATTGCATTTCTTTTCCTTGGATTATAGAAATACTCTTTCTTCTGCTCTCTTTGTTGGAAAAAACACTACAGGGTGGGTAAGAATAAATCAAGAGAATAAAGAGCACTGAAAGAAAAATAAAAGCCGACTATCTTAGAAACTGTTTAATCATTTTCTAAAACCATGGGGAAAAATAGACTCAAGGATATACCATAGTTAATAGATTGTGGTAAAAATAGAATAGTTTTTTTTTTAAACACTTATTGGAATTGGGACAAAGGCTTGCTTATGTTGAAATAACACAATATGGTGAATATGAGATTTTACTTAATAAAATAAAATAGAGAACAAGATTACTATAGCCTAAATAAAGCCATAAGTGATTTCATAACACATTCTTTGGGGTTTGTTTTATTGCATTTATTATATTCTGGAGGCTCCACATTACACTGTCCTTAGTCCAGGTAGTAATCTGGTTTTATGTTTAAGATTATTGGAAGATAAGTAATTATTTTTAAAAATATAAATGGTCATAAATTTACAACTGTTGAATTGGATCTTTGGTGTCATATAGCTTAATGCTCTTTCTTTTACAGATGAGGAAACTGCAAAAGCTTCAGGTATTCACCAGAGTCATAGAGGTTATAAATGACAAATTTGTTATTTGTACATAGAAACTCTCCACTCTTTCCAGCATACTATCCTTTTAGTGAATACCACTTTAAAGTAACTCCCTCTATAATAAAAAACAAACAAACAAATATTTATTAAGAGCTGCCTAATTTGAGTGCTATTGTTTTGTGGTTTCCTTTTATGTGTGTAAGGAATGGACATGAAATTCTCACCTAAATCAGTTGATATAGTCAAAGAATATAGCCATGCAGATTTTTTTTTGTCTCTTAACAATAAATGGTCACTTGTAGCCACTAAAGAAGGGAACATTGTTGATTTGCAGGAGAAACACATTATCCATATATCTGGAGGGTTTAAGGATAGACAAATCTAGCAGCGTGAGAGAAATTGCAAGTTGGGAGTTATCAGTTGTTCTATGTAATTCAGCAGCACCCTAACTTATACCACTGTCACATGGAAAGAGAGGACCAAGAAACCACTAATGTTTGTCATGACAAAAAATTCTATTGATAGATTCTTTTAGAATTCCATCAATTTAGAATTGTATCAATAGAATAGAACAAAAAGTTTCCAAGACAAAATATTCTATCAATAAAGTCTCATCACATGGTTGGATATCAGCTTCAAAGATCTGCTGGAATAGAAAAGGCAGTTTTGAGCATACTAAACAGGATTCTGTTACATAAGAAACATTTGCTTACATTTCTTCATGCTTATCTCTAACCTCATATTAGAGGCACTATGAAAATCAATTACTACAATTATCCCTTCCCCATCATGATTTTACCCATCACTGTTTTCATATATTGCAGGTTGGCATAAGAAATTAAATGGAACTTTGAGGGGAATTTTGTGGAAGCCACAGATTATACACGAAGGCCAAGAAACAACACAGAGACTATAAACAAATATTTAACACAGATTTTACAATAATGTACTATAGACACCCCTTAAAAGAAAAAGAAAAAAAAATTAGACTTTTTCTCTGCTATGAAAAGAGGGTCAACAAATTTTATGGGGGATTTGCCACATCACAAGGGCATAAACTCCTGATCCCCAGCATGTGGAAAGGATAAGTATATTTTACTTAAAGCAAGACTCCAAAGCAATCATTTCTCACTATTTCCTTAGAGCATACATATGAAAATACAAAGGACAGAACAAATGAGGATTTGGGGTTTAAGGGGAAGACAGTTTTAATACAAAGAGAGGAACTAGTTTTTCTGTCTACTTTAAAAGGAGACTAACATTTAGGAGGTTTTTGTCCTTACATAAGTAGGTGGGATCTTCAGAGTTGTCTCACATGAAAGGCACAGAAATAAAATTAAACGTAGCTGCCTAATGAGAAGAGATATCTTTTCATAGTGAAGAGAGAGTTAGTCAGACTTTGGATCAATTTCTTCCTCTGACAGATACAGGGAATTCTCCTACATTGTAAGTTAGAAAGAAGACACTGACTTTCATTGGTAGATGGAGTGCCCTTATCTGAGAGCTGCTTATTCCAATATAATAAGAGATTAAGTCTCTGTGCCTACCTATTACCAGCTCCCTATCCATGTATGAAAGAATGTCCTCTAGAAGTTATAAAACATTTGGTATTGATAGTCTTCTTTATCATTTTCCTTAATGATTAGTAAATAAGCACATGGTCTTATCCTCCCAATTCCAGTGATTCTGGATTCATGGATAATGACATCCAAACCCTCATCATTTATTCCCCAATTCCTTACTCCTATTCCATTCAAGCCATATAATCCTCAAATGATTTTCTCCAATACTACTCATCTCTTCCACTGTGACATCTATAATTCTTACTTCATAGGCAACACATTTTTTCCATCTTCAATCTTTTTCTTTTCTACTCCTTCCATCTTCTAGTGCTTACTGAGACCATTTACCTTACTAATCACATTACTTCCCTGTATTCCTTTTAACATTGACTGTATATTCACTGATACCCCCAACTCACTAGTTGAGGTAGAGGAGTTGGAATACACTTTTTGCCCCTTTTCACTTCCAGGCTTTCTCCCTACCACCATCACTTAGTAAACTCCTCTTTCCTTGAGGGTCACACAATCCATATCTCTACCACCCCATTAAAATTCTGGTAGTGTTAGTCTACAGACCTCTTTCCTTAATGGGTTCAATATTTTGCTAAGCATTTTTCTCTCCCCTCAATCTCCTGCAATCATACTATATGTTTTCAACATATATTGATAGTCCCTCAAATCCTCAATTTACTAGTTTCCTAAGACCTACTACCTCTCTTCCACCACACACAAAGTTGGACATATCTTTGATCTTTCTATTACCTCAAATGGAGTATTTCCATTTTCCATTCCTTTTTTTTCACAACAATCTATTAGCCTTCAACTGAAAAAGTCCTTAAAGATCAATTAATCCTATCTTCCAATTTCAGATAAAACCATGCTTGATATAATATATACATGAAGAAGACCTGTGATTTCATCAGTGAAAGCAGCATTCAGAGAACTCAGAGAACAGGACAGAATATTGAGAATTTAAGTGACTTGCCCATGGTCACCCAGCCAAAATGTGTCATGGGCAGGACTTTTACTTAGATCTTTATGCTTTTGCAGACATCCTTCTATTCATGCTGCTAGTCTGCCTCGTTTCACATAGTATTATTTAAAAATATATTTATAGGTGTCACTTATGACCATCCAAATTTACAAAATGGACTACTCGTCACTAAAATAAAAATACTTAGCCTGAAAAATATTTATGGGGGGTGAGCCTGCAGCTGAGTAATTTAAAAGAGCAGTTTTATAAATGTTATATTTAGGAAGCAGCATGCTTGCCATATATAAGAATGCTTTATATTTTAGTGAAGTATTTATTTTTATCTAAGCATGATTGCAGTGATTATTGTTAAAAGTACCTTCTTGAAAATAAATGCTTTTGTGTTTTTAGTAACATCTGATTGCCATAGTTTTAGAAGATAAACCAATTTGTTCATTATCCATTTGGTGATGTTGGTCCATGCCTAATTTAAAAAACAATATTAATTTTCTGAGCTATTAAACTGTGCATATCCTTTGACACAACAATACACTACTAGGTTTTCATCCTAAGGAGATCAAAGAAAAAGTAAAAGGACCTATAAGTGCAAAAGTATTTTTGACATCTTTTTTTGTTGTTGTTGTGGCAAGTACTTGGAAATTAGGGGCATGAGCATCAATTGGGAAACAGTTAAACAAATTATGATATATGATTGTGATGGAATATTTTTTGCTACAAGAAATGATGAGCAAGATGATTTCAGAAAAAAAAAAAAACTTTGGAAGACTTATATGAAGTGAGGCAGAATGAATTTAGCACAACCAGAAGATTATTATATACAGTAACAACAATATTATAATGATGATAGCCTGAAAAAGACTTAGTTATTCTGATCAATATCATGATCTAAGACAATTCTGAAGGACTCATGATGAAAAATGCTATCTACCCTCAGAGGGAAAGAACTGATGAACTTCATGTGAAAATTAAAGAATATTTTGTCTCTTTACTGATTTTTGGGTGACAGTTAATATGAAAATGTTTTCCATTATTTCATTTATATATATTTTTTATATTACTTGCCTTCTCAGTGGGTGGGTGAGGACCAAAAAGGAAGGAGAAATTTTGAACTCATCTTTCTTGTTGTTAAAAATAAATGTTAAATTTAAAAATTAATTTTCTGTAATATTCCTGGATAAATGTATAACTTTCAAAAGTCTTCCTTATTTAAGAGGATTAATGATTCACCTGTACTTTATTTAGATATAGCTTATAAAGGAAAAGCCTTGTGGTCAGTTTCTCACATGTTAGTTTTATCAAGGAAAATGATTAACAATTAGAAAAAAAAATTTATCATCAGTAATTTTAATATTAGTTACTCAAAATTTGAAGTTGCTCATTTTCTCTTTAATAATATTTAAAGAAAAAGCAATTTGTGTAAAAAAGTGTTAGACAGACAGACAGACAGATAGATAGATAGATAGATAGATAGATAGATAGATAGATAGATAGATAGATAGATATCAGATAGATAGATTCACAGCTAGAAAGAATACTCTGGGATTTAATGATATTGATTTCCTTCATGTCATAGAATAAGACATTCCATATCATAGTTCTGGACATGTCCATCATGCATTGGATGTTCTCCTTCCTTTATACAACTCCTGGCTCCCCTTGTTTCCATTAAGTCCAGTTTAAATTTAACCTTCAAGAAGGTCACTTAGTATTAATACCTCCCCTTTGTGATTATCTCCATTTTTACTGTTTATATCTTCTTTATACACAGTTCTTCATGTTTTATCTCCCCAATTGGAATATGAGCTCCTGGAAAGCCTTTTTTGTATTCCCAATGCTTAGAACATTCCCTGCTAATAGTAGGTGCTCAATAAATGCTTGTGGACTAATTGTAGTCAAGTTGCATCGTACAGATGATGAAATGATGTCCAGACTATGATTTGCTCAATGCTACCTTAATAAGAACATGCTAGGCAAAATGCATAGTTGCCTATTCTCCAGTATTAAGTCCTCCTCTACCACGGTGCTTAAGAAGACAATCTGCCACACTTGGAAGTCATTGACCCCAAAGCTGTGCCTCTTGGAATCCTCCATGTCTCAGTAAAACCTTTTCTATTTCATCTTTCCTGATTCATCCATATGAAAATTTCTTCCTTTCTCAAACTTCTAAAAAAATTTGTGTTGTGTGTGTAGATAGATAGATATAAATATAACCACATAGATATAATATTGCATATATGTGTGTATGACCACAAAGGTATAAGATATCTATGCCTATATTCATGCATAAATCAATATATCCTTGTATGTATATGTATCTACTTAAGCACATGGAAACATATATGTAAGTATATAAAATGGCTTATGCCATATGTGTATATGTATGTACGTATAATTCTTTTTATATCTATATGCATAGGTATAATGTTGTATATATTCTGTGCCAGATATTCCAAAATTCTTAGGGAAGTCTTAGACTACTAAGACTACTAATATCAACACTTAAAATTGCCCTCAGACCATTGGGAAACACTGAGTTATTATGTCCACCTTGCTTTCTGAGTACGTGTGTGTATATATGTATCTGTTTATTCAGATTTATGTATATACATAAACACATATCTATGTGTATAACATTAAGTATAAGTAATTTACATGAATATATCTACATTGCCCATCTATTTACCCATGTATCCACATTGCCTATCCACCTGGCAAATGGGTATATGCATTTTTTAATCCCTATATCCTCAGAAACCATCACCACTTTACAAATAACCAGCAATTAATTAATACATTCAAAAGCGATTTAAATTAAATTCTTCTGCCAAAAGATGTAGTTGAAACTCCATTTGGTAGCTTCCTTTGAATTCACTTATCTCTTACCATTCAAATGCATTACCTGGTAAAACTGTGTTTTCTTAGTTATAAAACAATATGTTATATGACAGAAAAATTTATGTGTACTGCAATGTTTTTTTTTCTCTATTTGTTACTTCTGTGATATTTTCTGGTAAGAAAAAAATGAAATAAAATGTGCAATTAGAGCAAGAAACCAGAATATCAGTAATATCCCCTGGCACCTTTGGAGTCGTACTTTTTGACATACAAATCCCATATGTTGTTAAGTACACAAAGTTAAATTACTGAATTGGTTAAAATAAATCTAGATATTAAGACATAGCTCACAAGTGATTCTGTTGATATCCCTGAAATAAAAATGATGAAAAATTAAAGTGTAATGAAAAGGGAAAAAATGTTATATTAAGAATATATTGTTCCCACATGGAACTTTCACTAAAGAATATTCTTTAATCTTTATCTAACACTCATAAATATTAGTATCTTTTTTTTTCTTTTACTTCCTTCATGCACCTTTCTTTCACCCTTTTACTTCCTTTCTCCTTGTCTCCTTTCCATCCTTTTTCTTTTTCTCTGTCTCTATCTGTCTCTCTCTCTCCCATGAAATTTATGATTAAAGTAATATCAAATGATGGCAAGAAGAAACTTTTTCATTATTTAGTTTGAAAAGCAAAAGGAATTTATGCATTTGCAGCATTTGGGAATTTCAACTATGGGAATGCATTAGGAGGTAATAGTGATCCTCACTGATACATCATTAATCTCTTCATTGCTCTTTCTAGCTAGAGACCTGGTAAATTGTAAAGTCAACTATCAATTATTGGCTAGCAAAATATGTTCTGTTTCATCATCTCAGAAATTAGGTAAGAACAGATGATGTAGCATACCATTTTACGTACTTTTTGGTCATTTCTTATCTGACAATTAATAGAGTTATCACCAAGTCTGCCTTAAAAATAATCTAATATTTGGATCTATGATGTCACTGATGTTGGTATTCCTTCTATTGGACCAAATCAAGGAAGCACTGTACTCTATTTTGTATCCTGTGTAATGCCTTTCCTGTCTAGAGTTCTGTTAATTCATGATTTAAGATATAGACAGAAATATGACAGTTTCCCTCTGGTTTTGTATATATTTATGGATAATCCATTTGTTTTGCCTGTTGAACATTGGTGTGCAGATAGGCTAAATCTATGGGTTTTCCATTCAATAATTTGGATCTGAATGTAATCAATTAATTTTTTCCAGAGCACGCTTTTGAGTTCTATAATTTATCAAAAGTGTTTCTCCTAAATTTTTGTATAGGAAATAGAAAAATAGTACTTATCCAAAATTTGATATTAATAAGATTAATAATTTCTAGAGTTTGTTCATCAACACCTGTTTCATAAATAGACACTGCTGATGAGCAATGAACTGGACCCACAATGGAACAGAAAATAGAGAATAATATGGATAATAGGAAATTATTTAATGTTTTTAAGGACCCAAGGTTCCATCTGAAACAAAGGCACATTTTTATAATATATTCTTTGTTATACTAACAGTGTAAGGTGAAATCAAGAAAGTCCTCCAAAATAAAGGGTGGCAAACTTATGGGCAGACAGAGACAAATATTTTTTTTAAATAATCAAGGATAGATGAATTGTAGAGTTCAGTGATTGAAGAAAATAACTTCGTTAATAAGCTCATAAATCTATTTGAATATTTTAGCATTTTCTAGAAATGTCATGTGGTAGTAAACATGAAATGTCATAATCCCTTAAAAATCAAAACCAGGGTTGACTCAGAGGGGACTGGATAGATATTTGGGGAGTACAAATATTATCAATGAGTAATTTCATGTAACATATATGTCAAAGAATTGTTTGGTTGCAAAAAATATATTCAATAAGCATTTATTAAGCACTTACTGTATCTCAAGTACTTTATTAGGAGTTGGGAAAATAAGTATCTAGGGGAAGCATAAAAGGTGGACAGCCTGTATCTAGTATTCACAAATTATAAAAGTGCCTAGGAGAAAGGTCATTTGGCATGGTGATGACTTTCAGTGATTCTTTATTTTTACCAAACTTTTACTTTTGTATGTGTGCATATACATATGTGCATATTTCTACATAGAGACCCATTTGCATACATACACACATGTGTACATACATATGTGTGTATATATTTTGGATGAAAATTGTCACTGTCTACTCCAAGTTGTTAATTATCTAACATTCTTTCTACCCCAGTGGCAATTTCCTTTAACATTTAATATTGTATCTCTTGTTTAAAATTATTGAGGTACTCTTGAAGTCATTGTGCCTAAGAAATCAATTTCTTTGAGGACCTACTTGAACCTGCTATAAAGTTAGTCATTCTTTTATTATGAGCTTACCTTTGAGTTTTCTCATAGTGCAAGAATTTTTTTTATTTTTATCAGCATTTTCTTCTGTTTACTGATATCCTGAGCATTAGCTTTCCATGTATTTAGCTTGTGTACATATAGTTGTTTGCATGTTATCTCCCTCATTGCATTGTGAGCTCCCAGAGAGGAATTAATTTTTTTTTTGGAATTTCACATTATTCCTAGAATTTAAAACAGTGGGGCAGCTAGGTGGCACAGTGAATAGGGCACCAGCCCTGGAGTCAGGGGGACCTGAGTTCAAATATGGCCTCAGACATCTAACACTTATTAGCCATATCACCCTGGGCAAGTCACATAACCCCAACTGCCCTGCCTTCCCCCTCCAAAAAACAAGCAAAGAAAAATAATTTAGCATTGCACCTGGAATAGAACACAACCTTTAAAAAAGCATTTATTGACTCACTGACTGCATTTGGGCTTTATATCTTCCTCAGACTCTAATCCCTTCCATACATTTGAATGATATGAGTAGTCCTTGCTTTCTATGGAAAATGGGAGTACTGGTCAAGATGGTGGAGTAGAAGCAGTACCTCTCCCGGGCTCCAGCTTCCACCTTCCGTAATCCATGTGAAAGAGGACTCTAAACAACTTTAGAGCTGCAGAACCCACAAAATGACACAGAGAGCTAAACTCCCATTAAGGAAAGCCCAGCAGGCTGGCAGCAATCTGCCAGCAAAGTGGTCTGGGAGATGAGCCCAAGCCCCCATGAGCTGGATATTTTATCCCCAGGGCAGGCCTGACCAGCCTCTAGCTGGAGGGACTCCAGATCACCAGCAGCTGTGGTCGTTTCCAGATTCATCAACACTTTGGGACTACTGTTGGGACTGTGCCAGATTTTGCCCCCAGGATGAGAAGCCCCTGAGGTGCCATGCCAGCACCATGTTGCAGCTTCAGCTCCTGGACTCCAGAGTGTAGGGGGACCAAGCAAACAGTCTGAGGGGTAATCACAATTGCTTTACCCTGCTTGGATCTGGATTGCGGTCTAGGGTGGCAGACCTGGGATGTGTGACCAGCTTGCCCGAGCATGTGGAAGCCTCAGATAGGGCACCCAATTAATGCCTCTGGCAGCTGAGAAAACCCCAGCGTTTGGGACTAAAGCTCCCCTGTCTGGTGGCAGAATCCTACTGTGGCAAAAAGTCCAGGGGTCAAATGACTGAGTGACATGACCAGACAAAGGAAGTAAAAGAAACAGAAGATTCCAACATTAGACTACTACTTTGGGGACAAAAAGGAGCAAAGCATGGAACAGGAGGAAGACAGTGAAGTCAGAACTCCTGCAGCAAAAGCTTCAAAGGAAAATATGAGCTGGTTACAGGCCATAGAGGACATTAAGAAGCAGATAAGAGAAGAGGAGGAAAAATTGGGAAAAGAAATAGAACAATGAAAGAAAATTACGAACTGAAAATCAACAGCCTGACTGAAGAAAATCACACCTTAAAAAACAGAGTGACTCAGTTGGCAAAAGACGTTCAAAAAGTCAATGAGGAGAGGAATGCCTTGAAAAGCCAAATTTGCCAGATGGAAAAAGAATCTCAAAAGCTCAATGAGGAGAATCATTCCCTCAGATTTGGATTGGAGCAAAGGGAAGCTAGTGATTTTAAGAGAAATCAAGATGATGTTAAACAGATGCAAATAAATGAAAGAATAAAAGGCAATGTGGAATATCTCATGGGAAAAACCACAGACCTGGAAAATACATCCAGGAGAGATATTTTAAAAATTATTGGACTACCTGAAAGCCATGATGAGGGAAAGAACCTAGAAATCATCCTCCAAGAAATTCTCAAGGAAAATTGCTCTGATGATTTAGAACCAGAAGGCAAAATAGAGGTTGAAAGAATCGTCCAATCACATCCTGAAAAAGATCCCAAGAAGAAAACTTGTAGGAATATTATGCCAGGTTCTGGAATTCCCAGATCAAGGAGAGAATATTAAAAGCAGTCAGGAAGAAACAATTTGAATATTGTGGAAACACAATCAGGATAACACAGGATCTGGCAACTTCTACACTGAAGGATAGAAGGAACTGTAATAGGATATTCTGGAGGGCAGAGGAGCTGGGATTAAAACCAAGAATCACCTACCCAGAAAAACTGAGGATCATCTTTCAGGGGAAAATATGGACATTCAGTGGAATAGAGGACGTTCATGCATTCTTAATGAAAAAAGCAGAGTTGAATAGAACATTTTGCATGCAGATACAAGAAGCAAGAGAAGCCTGAGAAGTTACACAGGGAACAGAAATCATAAGCCCCTAATCAAAGCTGAATTATTAACATTCCTACATGGAAAAATGATAACTGTAACTGATGAAACTTTTCCCAGATTGAAAATAGTTGAAGGGAATATATATATATATATATATATATATATATATATATATATATATATA
>NW_027187372.1:10845566-10861068 GCF_028583685.1 Petaurus breviceps papuanus
ATATATATATATATATATATATATATATATATATATATATATATATATATATTGTGTATAATATGTATGTATGAATGTGTATGAATACATGTGTGAATGTGTGTATATATGCTTACAGACATACATAGATAGAGGACACAGGACCAATTTAATAGGAAATGATGATACTTAAAAGGGGAAATTAAGAGGTGAGTGAGGAATATGGGAGGAGATGGAGAGAGACAGAATGGGGTAAACTATCTCCTAAAGAAGAGGCAAGGCAAAAGGGTTACAATGTAGGGGAAGAATAGGAAGGCAAAAGAGAATGCGTCAAACTTATTCTCCCTGAATTTGGGTTGGGGAGGGAATGAAATACACACTAAATAGGGTATCTCACCCTATGTGAGAGTAGGGGGAAGGGAATTAGAGGGGGGTTTATGCAAGGGAGGGCAGGCTGGGGGGGAGGCAAGTTGGAAGCACCCACTTTTTTTTCCAATAAATTTTTATTTAAAAAATAAAACAGGCTGCCACCACAGCCACCAATACCTATCAAACTCTTTCTTCCCAATACCAACAACTTCACAATGTCTTCAGTGCCAGAAAAGTACTTTTGCCCAGCACTGATGATAAGATGTCCATAAAACTGGATTTCTGATTCCTTTGTCCTGGACAAGCAGATATATCCTTTGAGTGTACATGACACCAAAATGATTCAATAATTATGATGACATAATATCTTCATTGCCACATAGTCCATAGTTCTGGCTTTTAAAAAGAATAAAGTAGGGAAATGAGGGTATTTCATGACTAACTAGAGGGAACTAGGCACAGTCGATAGAGCACAAGACTGAAAGTCAGAAAGACTTAAATTCAAATCCTGTCTCAGTCATTTAACCTGTCTTCCTTGGTTTCCACCTCTGTAAGATGGGGATAATACCACCAAGCTCCAGGATAAAATGAGGTATTTGTAAAGTTTCTAGAAAACCTTAAAGTACTTTGTAAATAGTAGTTATTGTTGTTGTGGTGGTTACTGGTTGTTCACTGCTATAACTCCTAGAAGTTAATACCCGAATCACTAATTCTAGAACTGCTAGGTCATCTAAATTAGGTGGTAATTTTTACCTAGACAGATTTCCAGAAGCACTACAACTACCTTTTCACCTGAAGGGTAATGAGTAGAAGATAGTATTTCAAATAAACTTTGATCAGTATAAATACAAGGTCATGCCAGTTGGGCTTTACTTCCCAGAAAAAAAATTGGAATGATATCAGAATTTATTCTCAGAGACTTGAATAGCTTAACTAACCTAGTTTTTTTTTAATTTATTTGTTTGTTTCCTTTTACTTTACAGTATTCAATTCCACAATTCCTGGAGTTTCACATTTTGTTCCCCTCCCTCCCCACCCCCCCATGGCGGCATATAGTCAAGTATAGGACCTGTAAATACTTTCACATTATACATTAGTAATGTTATAAGGATGGATTGTACCAGCTGGAATGAAAAAGTGGTAAAGAGGACTTAAAAACCAAATAAGAGAAGGAAAAAGATCAGGTATTTTGCTTCCACCTGGATATAAACTTAGTTCTTTCTAGTTCTTTCTCTGGATGTACATATTTCTCTCCATCATGAGTCTTTTGGGATTGACTTATATCACTGCATTGCTGAGAGGAGTCCAGTCTGTCAGGTTGGTCATCACACATATGTTGTGTCTGTAATTTTGTACAGATTTCTTCTGGTTCTACTCTTCTCACTCAGCATCAGTTTGTATAAACCTCTCCAGGGGAATATGAAGACCGTCTGCTCCTCGTTTCTTATAGCCCAATAGTATTCCATAACATGCATATACCATAACTTGTTCAGCCATTCCCCAGGAAGCACTTACTTTTGAAAAGTGATGGGATCAAAGTAGAGAATAGAACAAGTGGGTGGTGGGATAGGAGGGAGGGAGATATAGTCAGTCTTTTACTATATATCTACTATGTTAAAGTTTCTATACTGAGCTGCTTATCTTCCCAATAAGGGTGGGTGACAATTGAGGAAGGGAATGAATCTGGAGTTCTAAGTTTAAAAATCAAATGTTTAAAATTATATATATATATATATATATTATTAATACTACCTTACATGTAATTGCGAAAGAAGATATACAGGCCCTGGGACATAGAGATCCACCATGCCTTACTGGAAAAATCTAAGGGGTATGGGAGAAGATATGGGAGAGTGCAGATTGGAGGAGGGGATATCCTGTGGGACTGCTATTCTGGGGTGGTGGGTAGGGGAAAAATGAGGAGAAAATTTGTAACTCAAAATCTGGCAGAAATTAATGATGTAAATGAGAAGTTAATATAGCATTTGAAAAATGAAAAAAAAATGGTGCCTAAAGCTGCAGGAATTCCTTATTTGTTATCAGCTTCATTGAAGATTAGCTTAGATTTTGGCCTTACCTCTTGTCTGTCTCCATCATCTTATACAGTCTAAAACAAATTTGACTCAGTCCCTTGCCTGATAAGCCCCATTCAAATGTTTATTACACTGGTAACAGGTCTCCTTCAGGAACTTAGGTGCTTCCCTTCCCAGGTACTGAGCAAGCCCTTTTGCTTACTTACTATGGCTTCTCTGCTGTAGAACTGTTTGGACATGGAATTGCCTAAAAGATAACTGAGTTTGTATACTGTTGTTATTTTGGCTTGATTTCATGGGTTCCAACAATGATGGATGATGGATCAAGCTAGGGCTAACTAGATGCTGACCTAGTCTTATTCTTCTGTTGATTCAGAAGGAGGACTTGCAGAGGGTACTAGAATGGGGACTTCTTTGAACCAGTCTCCTTTGGTGGGACCTCACTGCTTGCATGCTTTGATTTGTCTTTACAGATACTCTGAATGGATCCTGGTAGTCTTATTTATGGAGTTCTATACTGGATGGAGGATATTATACCTCTTTATTTTTTATTTATCTTTCCTCTTGTGCACTTTAAAATTTTTATTTGGATATTTGTGGGATGTATGGGCTTTTCTTGATTCTAGCATAGCACTATTTTCCCAAAATTCTCCCCTCAGAACTCTCAGCAGATATCCTGTACATTATTTATAGCAGGATTTGGATATGATAAAGATAAGGATAAGATGTGTATAAGATGTGCTTTATGAAGGAGTAGTTATTTCATAGACAATATACAGATATACTGAAATATATTATGATTTACTATTATTATATCATCTTCTTTAAACTAGAACGATATGGCAGTTTTCTATTTGCTTTGTGAATTTTTTTTTCTTTTTAAATGGTCAATATGGATGGGAGTCAAGTAACTTCATAAAAAAGAAGGAGATTTCCTATGGGAAAGACCTTGGAGAGATATCCTGCAGGTATTTGGGAACTCTTCTCTACGGCACCACATGTATTAGAGTTTTCCTGCTGGAATCAAGCTTGTGTGTGTGTGTGTGTGTGTGTATTTTTTTTTCTCAAAGAGCTATCATTTGGGCAATGTGACACCTTTTATTAGGCTAACTGAAACAAAAAAATTTTAATACAAGGTGTCAAGACCTTTAAAAATCCCTTTATTATGTATGTCAAAGGAGATATAACTGGTTTTGAATCTTTAAAAGTGAAATGTTTTCAATTAAGTCAATTATGAAGTATCTTAAAGGGCAGAAGTACAAAAATGCTTATTGCTGACATTCAAAATTGGGATATTTTTGATTCTTATACATTAAAATAATTTCTGTAAAGTACTTATATTTTCTTAAACCCCTTTAAACTGGTAACCTTTTGTTCATTCCAAATATAAAATAAAACATTTAGACTCTTTGGACATTTTGCATACATATGCTGAAGGGCAGTAAGTGGGGACTGTGGTAATTTTTCCTCTTGTTTTTATCTTCCCCTCCACAAATATTGAAGGACAAGTACATGTTTGTACTCAAAACAATCCAATGGGGGTGGTTAGGTGGCATAGTGAATTAGAGCACCAGCAATGAGTTCAAATGCAACCTCAGACACTTGAGACACTAGCCATGTGACATTGGACAAGTCACTTAACCCCAATTGCCTTGCCTCCCCACCTCCAAAAGAGCAAAATAAAACAAAATCCCATGTCTATGTTAAAATTTTCAAAGATATTCCTGAAATAAGTAGATTTTCCCCCAGGAGTTCACAGTAACTTCTGATTTCCTCTGCTTTTGGCATTTATTTATTTTCATTCAGAAATCCTACCCCTATATCTCAACATGGTCTAGAAATAACCTTTGGTTCAGATGCTATTCTAGTGGAGCATAAGCCCCTATAGTTTTTTTTTTACCATGAGTATAAAATAAGGTCACAACAACATATAAGGTTTACTCTCCTAGAAGTATCTTATGGTCATATCCTGACCATAAGATAAAGGATTCATAATCTTTTCAAATCCATGAATCAAAGAAAAATGTGTAATTATCCTTAGTCCTATATGTTCCTTTTTTGTTTCTTCAGTGCTCAGAAAATGGTGGAAAGTAGGCATCAAATCCTAGGAAATTCATTTACTAGACAATCCATAAAGATTAACTTAGTTGTTTCTACCCTATCTTTCAATATTCAGATTATAGTATTATGAACTTAAAACTGGATGAGCCAGTCATTAGATGTCTCTTAAGTTCATGGGATTAAATGAAAGGCATAACAGAGGCCATCTAGTCCAACCTCACATTTTGTAGATGAATAAATTGAAACCTAGATAAGTTATGTGACTTGCCCAAGGTCACTCATGTAATTCTAGATACAACTAGCATTTGAGCCTATATTCTCTGACTCCAGAACTAGCACTCTTTGAACTGTACAATTATGAATAATAGGTAAATCCTTTCATCTTAGAGATTATGAAATTGAAGACCAAGGAAATTATACAACATGCTCAAATCCACACAGGCAGTGAGTTGCAAAGCTGGGATTTGGATTTATGTCACATGATCCTAGGGAGAGCTGGATGGTTAGGTAGTCAGTATATGTCAGGAAGAAGACCTGAGTTTAAATACAGCCTTAGATACTATTTGTGCAACTCAGGGCAAGTTACTTAACCTTTATTTGCCTTTAGAGAGGGAAATTACAAATTACTCCCATATTCTTGCCATGGACAGTATTGACATGATATAGTACATAGGGTCATAAAAAGTCAGACATGATTGGGGGGGGGGCTACATGGCTCAGCGAATAGAGCACTAGCCATGGAGTCAGGAGGACATGAGTTCAAATACAGCCTCAGACACTAAACACAAAAACTAGGTGTGTGACCTTGGGCAAGTCACTTAACCCCAATTTCCCTCCAAAAAGAAATAAACAAGAAAGAAAAGTCAGACATGATTGAATGATTTGTAAAGAACACAGAATCATAGTATCATATATTAAAAGTTAGAAGGTGGTTTAGGAAGCACCAAGTCTGAAGTCTTCATTTTGCATGTGAAGAAATTGAAGCACAAAGAGATTATGATTTCTCCAAGTTCATAAAAATAGAAAGACTATAGAATAGAATTTGTGTCTAGGTCTTATTGCCTCAAAGTGTAGTGTCTTATTCACCATAACATACTTCCTTTCCAATGACCTCTCATCAAATATTGATGGAGAAACTGAATAATTTAGATATTTGCATTCTTGCTGTAAACCAAATCTGAGTGGAATCCACATGCATCTGCTAAGAAGAGTGAGACAGGACTTTTTCCCTTTGGGATAGAGAAATCAGCCGCACAGAGAAAAGGAGAAAGGTAATAAGAGATCAAGATAAATAGGAATGATAGTAACCACCTGTGAACTGGTGAGACATTGAGGAGAGAGACTAACCCTTTTATGAATATGAGTGTCATCTCAGAGATCAAGGGTCAAAGTACAAAGTTTTCTGAGGAGCAGATAAAGAGTCATGAATGAAAGGAAGAAAGGAGGAAAAAAAAGAAAGTAAGAGGGGAGGCTAGGTAGTGCAGTGAGTAAAGCACTGGCCCTGGAGTCAGGAGGACCTGAGTTCAGTTCCAGCCTCAGACACTTAACATCCACACAAAAAAACTAGCCATGTAACCTTGGGCAAGTTACTTAACCTAAATTGGCATCTAAAAAGGCAAAAAATAAAGGAAGAGAGAAAGGAAGGAAGGAAGGAAGGAAGGAAGGAAGGAAGGAAGGAAGGAAGGAAGGAAGGAAGGAAGGAAGGAAGGAAGGAAGGAAGCAAATAAGAGAAAGAAAAAAGAGAAGAAAGAAAGGCGGTATGGAGGAAGGAAGGAAGGATTATCAACAACACACAGGAATGAGCATGTGCAGACTTAAAAACAAACTGATGAGAATAGCAGGAAGATGAATGAGAACAAGAAAAAGAGAAAATGGGAACAGGAAACAGAAGATGAGGTACGAGTTCAAGTAGAAAGATAAGAGGAAGAACAAAGCAGGGGCCTGGAAAACTAAAAAGAAGGAAAAAAAGGAACCACTAAAGACACAGTGAGGATTGTCCCATTGACCACCAAGGGCCAGGTATCATTGCACCCTTTGTCCATTGCAGGGTGGAGGGGAAGAAGGGACAACAAAGGATTTTTCTTTAGGTGTTAAGAAGCTAACTGGATATCAATGGATTCTGGATCCTCTCTACCTCCCTATTCTTCTAACAGAGGGAACAATAAATATCTCCTAGGTCTATGATTTTCAAAATAAACAAATGAACTAAATCTGGAGAAAAGAAATTTACGACTGGGAAAAAAATGGGCCATTAATGTAGCACGAGAAAGGAATGGTTGATATACAGGCTACATTCTCTGTCCAGACAATGTCTAGAACCTAAGAGGGAGTCCTCTGTCTGGGTAAAATTTAACACAGGACATGAACTGTATACTTCTAGAATTATCAGGCTTAGGTGTGTTGCAGTGAGTATTAATGAAAGAAAACAAATCTCAGAATATAGGTATACTGTGATACTAAATTTCTGAAGGGCATTACTGATAATAACTTTTGCATCTGAGGAATCACATTGGAAATGTATTAAAAAGTGTGTCTTCTCTTATCTGTTCTCATGTACATAGCTCTTCTCCATACCTAGAGGAGATTCTTCTGAGATCTATGAAATCACTAGGCTAACTTGTATATTTCATACTTACATGAATAGTTTTAACCTCCCCATCTATTTTGAAATGGAATATCTTCCGAATAAAATGTTCAGAGATTATCACCTGAATAAATATGAAGCATAAGAGTACAGATAAAGAGCTGTAAGAGATAATAGAAATAATATTGTACAATCACCTTATTATACAAATGAATAAATTGGGATTGATGAGCAAGCTCTTGAGGCATAGTGGATAGAGAATTGCCCTTGACATTCAGAAAACTTGGGTTCAAGTCTTGCCTTTAACTACAAAAGGTCTCCATGATCCTGGGCAAATCATAGTACTTTATGGTGTTGCAAACAGTCCTAAGTTTCAAAGAAAGTACATATCTACTCAGTTGTCAAAACATGGTCATTTTTTTAGCTTTGAACTTTGATTTTTTAGTCTCTTTTTCATACTGACATAGTCATGAACCTGATTCTATTCTAATAGCTTCCTATTTGGACTACCTTAAGGATATCTGCTCTAATCTTTCTTCTACATAGCAGCTTGCCTAAATAATTTTGTTAAAGTGTTGTGGGGCCATGTTGCACACCAACAGCCTAATCAATATGCTCCAATGGATAAGTATTATATCTACAATCACATTCTGTTTAGCATTTGAAACTCTATAACCTGGATCATTCCTACTTTTCCAAATTAACTTGCGTCCCATGATGGCAAATACACTGATTTTTTTCACCACCTTATAAAATAAAAATAACTCTGATTTATCATTTAATTTGAAAATATTTCATTTTGAAAATGATGATATTAATCTAGTTATGGCCAACATAATCAAACACACACACATACACACAAAGATATACAAAATGATATGGTTACCAATTATTTCACTGCAGCTGGGAGAGGGACTGTCATTAATGAATTTCATTCTTACCTGAAAAGCACAGTTTTCTTCCTTGAAATCACCTCTAAAAACTGAGCAGATACTGTGATGACAGCCACAAAAATTGTTTTAAGTAGTTTTTCCTTTCTATTTTCAGAACCACAAGCTCAAACCAAGGATTTGATTCCGGGATCTCATCACTCCTACTGACACAAATTTTCTTGAATTAAATAAGCATTTAATTCAAATGCCCTCAGGAAATATTCTCAAAATCAATCAATGTTTTTCATAGAAAGATAATGTGTCACCTCTTTGTATATTACAATGAGGTCATAAACTTAGGGCCAATGTGTAGTAGTACTGGTTAATCAAAGGGGGAAAAATTCAATCTTAAATATAAAAGTATTTTTTTTAATTAAAGAGCTTGGATGTTTTATGTGATAGAATTATACACATATAATTTTCACTAATTTCCTATTAATCCAATTGATTTTTTATATCCATTTTTTGCAGTCTTCACTTTAATATTCAATTAAATTGAAATAAAATAAGCAAACATTTATTCAATATCATCTATGATCTAGGTACTATACTAAGCATTATGGAAATAAAGACAGAAACAAAAGAAGCTCTAACAATAAGGAGTCTATATTTTTCTAGAGAAAAACATTCATGGGAATAAATACATAGAAGTTACATACTAACTGTAAAGTAATTATTTAGAAAGGGACACCACTCACAATTAAGAGATTCATGAAAACCCTCAGAAAGATGTCATTGGGTCCTTGAAGGAAGTTGTGGATTCAAAAAGGCAGAACTGAGAGGGAAAAAAATGACCCATGATAGGCATGTGTAGCAGCAAACACCCCAAGAGCGTCCTCAGGGTTTGTTGCCCATACAGGTTCTTGGATCTGCTTTGTTAAAGGAAAGCAACTCAAAATGGGTTAACAAGCTTACTTTAATCAGTCAGACATATATCGTTTACCTTGTTCAGGGGAAAAACGTCAGCACCCCAAACTTCAAAATATACAGACAGAATTATCAAGACATTAACAGATCAAATAGACAGCTTTCCAAACTGTCCAACCATTACATCCATACCCAGTCAACATCTGGGTTTCCACATCTGGATTTTTCAAAGCCAGGGGACTCTCAACAACGGCTTCCCAGAATTCAGATCAAATCACAGAACACTTCTCAAAGTGAGTCCCAAAACAAAGCTACACATCAGGGCTTATATAGCCTTCTCCTGGCTCAGAGAATGTAACAACCTTATTGACTCACTGGCCAATCAAGAAGTATCTACTGAAAAACAAGCCTCTCTCCCCAGGCTTCTGGTGCACTTTAGCCTAGGGGCAGGGAAGATCTTCCAAATTTGCATTCCCATTACAGCATGGGAGACACACTGTCTTTACAATGACACAACTATAAGAAATATAGAGCATAGGACATAGCAAGGAGGCTAATTTGAATGAAATAAGCTAACATTTACATTACACTTCAGAAGTTATAAAATATTTTTCCTGTGAGATAAAACATATGAGAGATGAGGAATCTGGGATTTATATGATTTGGACACTGTAACATGGCCAGGAAGTACTGGACTAGAAACTAGAGCTTGGATCTGTTGACAGGCAGTACATCATTCTTTCCATTTTTTTCTCAAAAGCATATGGTCTATATTCAAATTATTTTTGTGTGAATTATGACTTTATTAAATATGAGAGAAGATTATTTAAATACTAGTAACCATTCTATTCAATATTTTTTTCAATTTTCATTTTTTAAAGAAATGACTGCTTTGTTGGAGAGAGGTAGTCTTTATGTAACAATGTGCAAAATGCCAATATCCTTATAATTAAATCTATGTTTGTGGTGTAGGGGAAACTGATAGATGAAGACCCATACCTAGCAACACAAGAATATTTACTCAGATTATGTCCCTGTATTTGTGTCAAAGGCAGCTATGCACCATCTTTTGGTGTTTGTTCTGCACTTCTGTAACTCATTCCTTTTCACTTACCATGTGATGACAAGACTTTGATTGACTATTGAGCAAGAATTGAGTTTACAAGTAAAAGATACTCATAGAGTCAATTCGGTTATTTCCTTCCCTGACTTTCTGAGTGAGGAAGATGAACTGATAAGTGCCTCTAAGTTGAAAAGTAACTATAGGGCATCTTTTACTCTGTCCCTAAGTATATGGTCCTCCTATTCATTCCATATTTTTCATGATCTATATTCTTTCCTGGTTTTAGATGAAATATTGGACATGGGCAGGGATTTGTAAACATCAAAGTGTGAAAATGTTCATATGTGCATACATAAATACGTATGTGTGTATGAATATGTGTACATTTATATTTATAAGGAACTATTAGAAGACATTTTATTCAGGCCATCCAGAAAACACAGTGTTTGGGAGAAGATAGATGATGAGAGAAACAGAAACAGAAATGGACAGAAAAAAGAAATAGATTAGAAATTTAAGAAAGAAATATCAGTCATGGATATAAAAGCATAATAGAGTATAATTATCCGCTAGGATTATGAAAGAGGTGGTAGAGTAAATACAGCACTAAGGCTAGAGTCAAGAAGACCTGAGTTCAAATCTAGCCTCAGAACTTCTAAGAGGAAATTTCCATAGCTATCCCATATTCACCTTCAAATAACTATACAAGTATAAAATCCAACCCCAGAACAAATCCTAGAACAGAGGAGGCAGCAGAAAGATTGGGTGAAGTGGTCTTTTAGTATAGGTGACTGGATCAGCAAGAAATTTCTGTATCACTTGGGAAAAGGAGAGTGCATTCCAGGAAAGGAAGCTTCCCAGCAAGCCAGTAACAAGTCTCACCTCAGCAAACCAGCAGGAGAAACTGAGCCCCAGTGTTGTGAAGCAGGCAAATGCCAAAACCAGGATCCCTGTGTGCATTAGCATAACCAGGGGAACCAGCAGACCCCAGCTTCAAGAATCAACCATGTTTAGGCACAACCTGGACAAGCAGATATCCCGCTGTGATCAGATTTCTTAGAGCTTCAGCATTGCCCAGGATGGACATCCTGCTACAATTGGACATCTGTATGTTTCTGAAGATCTCTGTGCAGTCAAGAATGATCCAGGGGACAGACCTCTTTATGTGCTTCTGTGTAGTCCTGTGCAAAGGCAAAAAAAGCCCAACAGGGCTCAGCACACACTAGACTCCACCACTAGTACCCCAGCTCAGTTCCACATAAGCTGCCAGAATTTCAAGCCTTCATAAGGAGAAGGTTAAAAAGGGAAAATAAAACAGAAGGGATTCATTAGAGCTAAACTGTTTACAACTCTACACAGGAAAATGTTACTTGTAACTCCTAAAAATTATATCACTAACAGTATGAATAGAATGAAGATTCATAGACAGGGAGTTTGGGTATAAGGTATATTTGAGGTAATGACATAAAAAAGCAACAGATGAGAAAGAGGAGTAAAATTGAGGCAAAAGGAAGGGAGAGGTAGAATAGGGTAATTTATCTCACAGGAAGAGGTGAGAGAAGGGATGATGGAGGGGGAGGGAGGTGATGGACATTGCTTGAACATTACTCTCACCAGTATTGGCTCAATGAGGGAATAATATGCACAATCAGATAAGTACAATAATCTATTTTACCCTACAGGGAAGTAGGAGGGGAGGAGATTAAAGAAAGTGGGGGTGGGGGAATGAGGCAGATCAGCGTAGGTGATAAACAGAAGCAAAACACTGGTGATGTGGGAAAGGGTGAAAGGACAGACAGGAAAAACAGGAGGAAGAATAGGATGTAGAAAAATATACAGGTAGTAATCACCGTGGTGAATGTGAATGGGATGAACTCTCCCATAAACAAAAGTGAATAGCAGCGGATCAAACAACAGTGTCCTATGGTATGTTACTTACAAGCAGAAACACACAAAGACACAGTAAAAGAAAACCTAGGAAGACTTGTACAAACTGTTTGCAAGTGAAATGAGCAGAACCAGGAAAATAATATACACATGAAGAGCAACATCATGTGATGATCAACTCTGAATGACTCAGATTTTTCCAGCAATACCTAGGCTTGTAAAATACTCCACAGCAAAGGGACTCTAGCATACTTTACCAGATTTCTTTTACAACATTTTTTTCCTTTCCACTATATATTCCAACCAAATTAGCCTCCTTGATTACTGTGAATTCATCACTTTTTTATTCTCTGAAGGGGAAGTCAACTGGACAATCAAGGACAAGGTTCAAATTGAAGGGGGGGATGATTGAAGCCTTGAAGGACAGTATGTTATTTCACTATTGTAATATTGATATGTGTGCCTATTTATGTTTATGTAAATTGTTAAAAATGAGAAATATGGAATACTTACTCCATTCTCCTCTAAGAATATGCAACATTCTAAAAATGATTCATTTTGATTTGATGGGCTGTTCATGTTTTACCATTGCTAGAGCAATATAATTCAATTTAAGTGTGAATGGCTATTGTGAAATTTGACCCAATTAATACTTTGAAAACATATTACAAATGTTGGCAGTAACATTGCCACATCCATTCCTAAGTCTTCATACTGACTTTTAATAGTTTTGAGTTTATTATGAAAATCATTCTTAATTATCTTCTGAGAAATTTCGTAGAAAAAAGGATTGTAGGTCTAGAAGTGTTAGAATACATTAGAATCTGGAATAGTTACCTATATCTATCTATAGTTTCATATTTATACTCTAGCATCTTGTTTTAAATGCCATAATTGTTGAACCTTATTAATAAAAATGCTAAACATAGAAAGATTTTTTTAACCAAAGGATTGACAAGAAGGGACAAACATCACAATAATTAAGAACTATTCACGAAATCTGACTACATTAAGAGAAATGCAATGACACATTAAACAATTTTCTTTGACTTCTTATGTTAGTGCAATTTCCCCAAGTGACTTGTATTGACTCATGGTGCTAAATGGCAGTTCATAAAATTTTGTTTTGTACAGACATGAGAGAAGATCTAATACATCCCTTTCATTTTACACATCCTTTCTTTCCACATGGTACAAGACATAATAAACTCTCACAGTATGTGTCAGCAAATGGAGGTAGAGAATATATCAGAATTTGAACCAGAAAGCTCAACTTCGTGATAATTTTTTTGGCATGAGAGGCTTATCAATTCCAATCCAATAAGCATTTATTAGGAGCCTACTACATTAAAGACACTGGAAATACAAATACATAATAAAAAAAGTCCCTGTCTGCAAAAAGGTTGTATTCTATTGAGGGGAAATGATGTAAACACAAATAAGTATGATGAACACAATGAAAGGCTTCCTGCAGTAAATTGCATTTTAGCTGAGACTCAAGAAAAAATGCATATACTAAGAAGAAAATGGAATATATATTCCAAGTATTTCTCATTTTTTATAATTAACATAAACACAAATAGTCACACATATCAATACTACAATAGTGGAATAAGATAATGTCCCTCAAGGCTTTGATCATTTCTTACTTCATTTATGAACCCTTTCCTTGCTTCTACAGGTGACTTCCCCTTCAGAAGAAAAAAAAGTGCTGAATTTACAGTAAACAAGGAAATTAGTTTGGTTGAAATATAGAATGGGAAGAGAAGAATGCTGTACAAAAAGTCTGGAGAGGTATGCTAGAGTCTGTTTGCTCTGGGGTAGTACATGCCTATATGATGACATCATATTTCACAATAGTAGCTGCAGGTAGCCTCTAAAGATTCTCAAGCAGGGGAATGATATGGTCAGAATTTTTCTCCTTTTTAGTACTTAAACAACATTTGGGGATGGTCCTTCTCTAGGAATTTTGCATAACATTATTATGATCATATTTGTTTTTGTTTGTTTGTTTTGTTGTAAGCCCAACTACATCAAAGCATAGGAGAAGGAAATAGCAAGACAAAACAAGATGCATACCCCACTCTATCTCTTTGCTCTGTATAGTTCACTATTGTGAATGCAAAGAACAAAATTTAAAATGTGTTCTCCATATCAAAGAATTAACATAAGCATACACACACACTAGCACAACAGTACAAAAATAAGATATTGTCCTTCAAGGCACAGATTATGTCCTCTCTATGAATTCTTTGCTTAATTCTCTAGTTATCTTTTCTTGAAGTCCTTTGCTTATGATATCCTCATTACTTTGTGATATGTTCTTTCAAAATGAAAAATACACATTAGATTCCTCTCCTCTTTCACAAATTCTAATAGATACTGATTACTTCTTAAGGCAAATGAAGAAGGAGCTTCTTGGTCTTTGGTAGAAAATAGGCTTCATAATAATATTTATGATTCAAATAGGACTTCCCAACTTTTCTAACTCTCCTGCTATACTCTTTCTAATACCTTCTCAGGTTTCTACCATGCCTATGTCCCTGATTTAATTTATTTCCATTTTATAGGGAAATGCAGATGCTCTTTGAGTCTTGTTTATTTAGTGAAGTTTTCCTTCCCAATTCAATCAGCAAGCGAACTTTGGAGGAGGTTAGCTCTATCAAATTGTTCCTATCTGTTTCTTCTATATCTTTGCCAATTTAACTTATATCATGCTTATTTCCTTTCTGTCAATATTTGGTATGTTAGATAAACTTACTACCTATTTTTTTTTAATTCAGCAAGACCTTGATTATTCAAATAATTTCTTTGACAAATACTGGCTGTTATCACAGTCAAGTAACAGCTTCTGTTTAGCCTCATTTTGCTCAAATGTGAAATGGTTACATGGCACCTACTTCATATGGTTGCTGTGATAACTAAATGAGAAAACATGAAAAATTATTTGGAAAACCATAAAGCACTATATAAGTGCTAACCTCTTCCTCCTCCTCATTATTAAATAAATGAGGATTGCTGATTTAGTGATTTTTTGGCTAGAGGAAATTGCCTTAAACAACACTGGGAATTCCCTATGACCTACCTAAACAGTTAAAGATTTTAGAGGGGAGTAAGTTTGTTTACCAAGCAGGCATTCTAGAAAACACCATGTAAGGAGTGGGAAGGTATAGAATTGGTCATTTCTGGGGAGGTGGGGGTGGTGATAAGGATTAAGGCAGATGAAAGTAAAAGAATAGGAAGCTGAGTGAAAACAAGTTCTGAACTTTGGAAGTCAGGGGTTAAGAATCAATGAGATATGTATCAGTATGGGGGAATGATATCATACTTTCCATTGAAGAATGACTCTAGGCAGAGTATTACTTGTATGAGAGAAGTGTTCAAGGTCCTCCATTCAAGTTCAACCTTCATGGGATGTAATGATATTCATATATGCTGTAGTGATAGCTATATGTCATTGTGCTCATAGTTTTTATTTGGATATGCTTTTAGAGAATTCTCCCTAAAAGTAGTGATCTTTTTGCTTGTTTGTAATTATTGCTTTAATATTTTGTTTTGTTTTTACCACTTGGTGTGCATGCATGCATGTGTGTGTGTGCAAGAGAGAGAGAGAGAGAGAATGAGAGAGAGAGAGAGAAGAGAGAGAGAGAGAGAGAGAGAGAGAGAGAGAGAGAGAGAGAGAGAGGAGAGAGAGAGAGAGAGAGAGAGAGAGAGAGAGAGAGAGAGA
>NW_027187372.1:10861078-10871784 GCF_028583685.1 Petaurus breviceps papuanus
GAGAGAGAGAGAGAGAGAGAGAGAGAGAGAGAGAGAGAGAGAAGAGAGTGCTAAAATTTTGTAATGTTTTGGCATTTCTGAAGTTCTTGAAGGTGTTTTCTGATTTGATACTCACTACACACTGAGAAATAAATAGTATTATCACTCCTATTTTATATTTGAGGAAACTAAGTTTGAGGGAAATTAAATTACACAGCCCAAGTCATACGCCTACCAAGTTTGTCAGGACAAATTCCAATTTAGGTCTTTCTGGGCACGAAGTTCAATTATCTGGTGTAGTATTTAGCTATCTCACTGTAATTGGTTTAAAAATAAAATAAATTCATAATAAATATTTAGAAGTATATTTTGCAGATATTAAGGAGGTATGAATTATTTTAAATATTTTTCCAATCAGTAAATTAATCACCTACTATGTGCCAAGCACTTGGGTAAGTGCTAGGGATATAAAAAAGGCAAAGGATAGCCCTTGCCTTCAAGGAACTTAAAATCTATCCTATATTCCTTGATTCAATAATATTCATTCTTCAGAGTAATTTTTTTTCTCTTATGAGCATTATAACTAAGTGAGATTCCTGGAGAGGATAAGCATATCATTGATATATGAGCTACCATTTCCTCATCCCGTAGTTTTTGACCTTCCAATAAATTATATTTAGTTTCATAACCCAAAAGGCATAATCTTATATTACTTTTGCCTACACTGGATCTGCAAAGCTTTCTGTGATTTGTTATAACTTAATATTCAGTACCCAATGACTGAATATCCTTGCAACTGTGGTCCTTCCTATCTGCTTTAAAGTATAATGTATATAAGTATGAGAGAGGGTGGTAGTTAAGGGAAGCCTTAGTTCCATTCTTTTAATTTAATAATTAATATTAAAATTTTGGAGGTGAAGACAAAAATATATGCTATGCCATTTTTTAGTTATTTTTAATGAACTCCCTTAGCACTTTCATCTGTGGCTATATAAATAAATGGAAATAGCTGTCCTGGCCTGAATTTTTCAAAACCAAAGTCTTGTACACAATTAACCAGTATTCAGCTTTGGATTATGGCCAATGTTCTATGACTGGGAACTTGGTTTAAATGTCTCCTTCCTATTTTGCTGGCAATTTCTTATGCCATTACAACTCTTTCTTCCTCTGCAATATCTTTAATCATAATGTATATCCCCTCAGGCAGACTCTCAATAGCAACAAATATATAAAGAAGAAACTTCCACTTAGTTGGAACCATGTCAGGTCAATGACTAGGGTTGTGACACATAAAGAATTTTAGTCCAGTAACAATGATGAATCCTATGAAGTGTCCATATTTTATGTCAGTCTGAGGTTCCTAAGCTGTATGTCCTCAATTCTCTTTGAACTGCTATACTTAACAGCAATGATTCCTCCAAATCCATCACTAAGCTGTTAAATTTCCCTAGTTTTTATGTGAGAAAAATTTTAGATACTTGGACAATGCTTGTATTTTAATTTTATTATGTATGAAAAAATCCAATCTATTTTATAATAGTGCATGGACAAAGAAACTTTATCCTTATTTATTTGTTTCTGGTTTCATAGATATAGCAAGCAAAATTGAACTGAGTCCTGAACTGAATTTAAATACTGTTAAATATTGTTAATGGTAAAGCACATGTTATATTTAGGTAAAGAATTATGGTCCATGTTAACTTTATATAGGGCTCATTTTAAGGAACAACTGCAGATAAGAAGACAAGTAGAATTTCAGATGTTTTAAGATCTGGGGTTCTTGGGCCAGCTAGGTGGCACAGTGAATAGAGTACCAGCCCTGGGGTCAGGAGGACCTGAGTTCAAATCTGGCTTCAGACACTTGGCACACTTAATAGCCATGTGACTTTGGGCAAGTCACTTGACCCCAATTGTGCTCCAAAAATATAAAAAATAAATAAATGGTCCAAGATCTGAGGTTCTTGAATATTACTTTCCATTTTCATATGAAATTATCTATTAATAGTAAACATTATAGGGTTTTTTTAGAAGTAGGGAAGTAATTTAAAAAGATTACTGAGTTTTCTGGCTAGATGCAACAAAAGAGTTCCACAGGAAGACCACTACTTAATGTTCTTCATTGATTCACCTACTTCTACATGCCTCTTATTTGTGGATATAACTCATGGTTTTGTTCTTGGTCTTTTTCTCATTAGGCTATGTTTTTGGTCCTTGAAAGTTTAAAGTATTAGCATGCCTGAAGTGATCAATTCTAGTATTCAATCCCTATATTTATTTGTAAACAGTTCTGATTTTGACACAGAATTCCAGTTTTACATTTCAAGCTGTCTGCTTCACCTAGATGTGAAGCTGACATTTGGAACTAAAAATGTCCCAAACAGATTGTTTAAATTCTCCTTCAAAACATAACTGTCCCCCCCTTTCCTATGCCCATTAATGGCCCTAGTCACATTTTCTCAGGAGTTGGAAATATAACTTTTTTTTTGAAGGGCGGAGAGCAAGGCAATTGGTGTTAGGTGACTTTCCCAAGGTCACACAGCTAGTAAGTGTTAAGTGTCTGAAACCGAATTTGAACACAGGTCCTCTTGACTCCAGGGTTGGTGCTCTATGCACCAGACCACCTAGATGCCCCCAGGAGTTGGAAATTTTAAAGGACTAGGAAGTTGATATCAAGAAAAGGAAAAAGTCATTAAAGAGAACTAGGAAAGCTATGTGAAGAGTATCATGCCACTTTAGGGAGGTTCAAAAGACTTTGAATGGATGAACAATGAACTTATTTTAATTGTTCAATATTGCTTTAAAAGGTGAGGTTTCCTCCTTTTTCTTAGGTTTCTGAATTTGTTTCTAAGTGGGATAAACATTTTAAAAACTTTTTAATTAATTAATTTATTTTTGGTTTTAATCATTCATTTCCACAAGATTTCTAGTTCCATTTTTTTCTCCCCATCTTTACCCTACCCCCACCCCAAAATAACAAGCCTACTGAATACCTCTTCCCCCAATCTGTTCTCCCTTATATCCTCCTGCATTACTCCCCTAAATTTCTATTAGGGCAAGATGGATTTCTGTACCCCAGTGCCTGTATATCTTATTTCCCGGTTGCATGTAAAAAATATTTTTTTTCAAACATTTGGTTTTAAAACTTCGAGTTCCAGATTTTTTTCCCTTCTGCTTTGGCTGCTGCTGATCTGGCCTGCACTGGGTTAAGAACTGCATGGCTCATGCAGGATTGTGCTTAGCTCCCAGCATCATGTGACAAACCCTTCCTGTTGGCCTGCTGGGCTGCCTTGAGCAGGAGATTTGTTTCTCTCTGTCACTGTGGTTTCTGTAGCTTTAAGGTTTGTTTAAAGTAATTTTTAAAATTTTTTTAGGTGTATTGGAAGTGATTGGAGAGGGAGCTCATGGCAAGTTTGTGCTTGTACTCCACCATCTTGGCTCCGCCGGTTAAATATTTTTATTTTTTTTTAATTTTTATTTATTTATTTTTGGTTTTTGGAGGGCAATTAGGGTTCAGTAACTTTCCCGAGGTCACACATCTGGGTTTGTGTGTGAGTGTGTGTGTTTGTTTGTGTGTGTGTGTGTGTGTGTGTTAAGTGTCTGAGGCTGTATCCTAACTCAGCTCCTCCTGACTCCGGGGCTGGCACTCTACTCACTGCACCACCTAGCTGCCCCCCTCCCCCCCAGGTTAAACATTTTTAATCAGTGATTTGGATAAAGACTTGATTGTCAAATACACCAAACAAACAAACAATACCACCACCACCACTACCACCAACAACACAACAACAAAACTCAGAGGATGTTAAAAAAAAATATCCTAACATGATGCAGTGACCCAGATTATGTAGGATGAAGTTTAATAGAAAAGAAGTAGAGTACTGATGGTCAGAGTTAAGATGGTGTGGAGAAGTGAGGCAGTTGTCTGAGCTCTCCACAGTTTTCCTCAGGAACAATGTTAAATCAAATGTCTAAAAGATTTCTGGAGCATCAGAATCCCCAAAAAGATGGAGTGGAACAATTTTCAAGCCCAAGATAACTTAAAATGAATTCAGGAAATGTTTTCTTACTTGAAAAAAGGGAACATAGCCCAATGCAGAAAGTGTCTGGGCAAACCAGTAGGAGGCTTTTAAGCCACAACACAGGTCATCCACTGAGGCCTCTGAGTTCTGCCTCAGCAGGCCAGTGGCATAGTAGGCCAGCTGTGAGGTCTTCAGCCACAGGAAAACAGGCAAATTGCCAGTCATGGAATCCAGGGAATAACAATCATGAATGTTCTGGAACAACCTAATGTAGCAAGGAAGCTGTTAGCCCCAGAGGCCCTCATACAGATAAAGAGCAAGCAGTTCCCTGACCCCCCACTCCTAGAGGCCTGAGGTAGTGCCACCCTCCCTCACTGACCACAAAAGGAGAACTCAGCTTTTAAAACTGATTAAACAACAAAGAGCCCTGACCATAAAAAGCTACTATGGTGATAGGGAAGATCAAACACAAACTTAGAATAAAAATTGGTCTCAAGCCAAAAAAGTCCTCTGGGATGAGCTCCAAAGGGCTTTAAAAATTAAATAATAGAGGTAGAAGGAAAATTTGGAAAAGAAATGAGAGTTAGGCAGGAGAATCAGGAAAAAAGAGTCAAAAGCTTGGAAAAGGAAACACAAAAAATAACTAACAAAAACAATTCATTTAAAAATAGAATTGAATAAATGGGGAAAAAATCCACTAAAGAAAACAACTCTTTAAAAGTAGAATTGTGTAAATAAAAAAGAAAAATAAAAGCTAAGTGAAGAAAATATTTCTTTAAAAATTAGAATTAGGCAAGCTAATGACTCTGTAAGACATCAAAAATCAGTTAGACAAAATCAGAAGAATGAAAAAAATGTAAAATACATCACTGGAAAAACAACTGACCTGGAAAATAGGTCCAGGAGAGATAATTTAAGAATTATTGAACTACCTAAAAACCAAGTTAAAGAAAAGAGACTGGACAGCAACTTTTAAGACATTATCAAAGAAAACTTCCCTGATATCCTAGAATCAGATGGTAAATGTCATTGAAAAAATCCACTGATCACCTCTTAAATGAGAGCCCAAAATGAAAATTCCAAGGAATGTTGTAGTCATATTCTAGAATTATCAGATCAAGGAGAAAATACTGCAAGCACCCAAAAAGAACCAAGTCAGGGTTATGTAGAATTTAGCAGCTTCCACATTAAAGGTTCAGAGGGCTTGGAAAATGATATCCTAGAAAGCAAAGGAATATGGACTACAACCAAGAATCAACAACCCAGCAAAAACTGAACATAATCTTTCAGGGGAAAAGATGGACATTCAATGAAATTGTGGACTTTCAAACCTTCCTAATGAAACAACCACAGCTCAACATAAAATTTTATCTTAAAATGAAAGATTCATGAGAATTATTAAAAGGTAAACAGGGAAGAAAAAATAATAATGTCATTCAATAAAAATAAACTTTACATTCCTACATGAGAAGATGATACTTAGAACTCTTAAGAATGGCATATCTATTAGGGCAATTAAAAGGAGTATGCTTAGACAGAGGGTGTGGGTATAAGTTGACTTTGATGAGTTTATATAAAAAAAAATAAGGGGTGAACAAAAGGATTGTACTTGGAGAAGAGGAAAAGGGGAGGCAGAACAGAGTAAATTACATCAAAGGGAGAGGCACAAAAGGTCTTTTACAGTAGAGGGAAAGATAGGAAGAGGTGAGAATTGTTTGAACCTTACTCTCATCACATTTGACTCAAAGAGGGAATAACATAGACATTCAATTTGGTATAGAAATTTGTCTTAACCTATAAGGAAGTAGGAAGGAAACACATTAAAAAAAGGAAGTGGTACTCATAAAAGGGAGGGTAGATTGAGGGAGATTGTGGTCAGAATCAAAACACTAGTGAAGAGAGACAGGATGGAAGAGAAGAAATAAGTATAAACAGGGAGGGGGAAAAGTGGAATGGAGGGAAATATACAGTAATCATGACTGTGAGTGTGAATGGGTTGAACTCTCCCATAAAACAGAAGAAACAGTAGAGTGAATTACAAAACACAATCCTACAATATGTTCTTTATGAGACACACATTTGAAGCTGAGAGATACACAGGGAGTAAAGGTAAAATGCTGAAGCAGAATATATTATGCTTCAACTGAAGCAAAAGTAAAAAAAAAAGCAGGGGTAACAGTCCTGATCACAGAAAAAGTAAAATAAAAAAAAATAAATCTAACTAAAAGAGATAAGGAAGAAAACTACATCTTGCTAAAAGGTGTCATGGAAAATGGAGTAATATCAATACTCAACACATATGCACTAAGTGGCATAGCATCCTTATTCTTAGAGTAAAAGTTAAGCGAGTTATAGGAAGAAATAGACAGCAAAACTATACTAGTAGGGGACTTCAAACTCCCTCTCTCAGAGCTAGCTAAATCTATCCACAAAATAAACAAGAAAGGAGTTAGAGAGATTAATAGAACTTTAGAAAATTAAGATATGGTAGACCTCTGGATAAATGTTAATGGAATCAGAAAGGAATATACTTTTTTCTTGGTTGTACATGGCTCCCACACAAAAATTTACCACGTATTAGGGCATAAAAAACTCACAATTCAATGCAGAAAGTCAAAAATATTAAATGCATACTTTTAAGATCATAATGCATTAAAAATTATAAGTTATAGAAGACCATGGAAAGATAGTCTAAAATTAATTACATATAATAATACAAATATATTATTATATTTGATTAATTATATGCAATATATAAATAATAAAACAAATGATCTATCCTATAAGATAAGTGTGTCAAACAGCAAATCATTATTTGGTAAAAAAAAAAATATTGAGAAAACTACACAAAAGACTGGAAAAAATTGGGCATAGACAAACATCTTAAACTATGTAGCAAGATAAGGTCAAAATGTATATATGTCCTACATTTAAAGGTAGATATCACAAGAAAATTAGAAGAACATGGAACATATTATCTATCAGACTCACTGTCAGGAGAACAAATTCACATTGCTAGACATCAGCAGAGAATGAATATAAAACCACTTCAATTAACTCCAATGCCTGTATAATATCCATTATCATGTTCTTTCTATCATAGAGAATTAGATTATTAGTGAATAGAAAAGAGTAAGGATTATTATCCTTTGGAGAAGAACTATCAAATCTGCTGTTGGAGCACAGATGAGATTATTAAGAAGACTTGATATTAAGCAAACTTAAATTTATTTACTTATATAACCAATGCTTCTGGATCCTAGAGTAGAAGTTACATTTAAAAGAAGGGGTCTGTGAGATGTGGTTGAAGGTCAAACTGCCAATAAGTGTCAGCAGGGGGAGCTGAAACCCTAGAGCAAACAACTTATTTTAAGAGCTAGATCTCAATTAATAAGCAAGTATTTATTAAGAGCTAACCACATATCATGGGCTATGCTAAATGATGAGAAAGGAAAAACAAAAACACAGCCCCTGCCCTCAACAAGCAAAAAACTATGAATATTCATGCTATATTCAGCACGAATAAGACTTAAATGTAGCGGGGGAGGGGGGGCTAGTGACTGGAGCAAGGAAAAGGAAAAGTCTATTGAAGAGGGTCAGAATTGAACAGTCTTAAAGGAAATAGAAGTAAAGAAAAAGCACATTCCAGGAATAGGTTGGGGAGGGAGCAACAGGTAAAAAAACAGCAAATAGCAAGATGGAGATTTTTGGGAAAAGAAAGTTATTGTTACTGGATAATATAGTACATAGAGAGAAGTAGAAGACTATATAGGTAGAAAACATGTTATGAAGTGCTATAAAAGCCAGAGAATTTTTCTTTCAGATCCTAAAAATAGTAAGAAGCTGCATAAATGTATGGATGGTGGACTGATATGGTCAGACTTACATTTTGGAAAGATCACTTTGATGTCTGAGTGGAAGACTGATTGGAGAAGGTAAAGACTGGAGGCAGACAGCCCATCTGAGAATGCGATTATAATCATCCAGGCCTCAATCAATAAGACTGTTCCTGAACCAATGTGGCAGCTCTTTGAGTGGAGAGAAGTGGACCTAGATGAAAGTTGGAAAGGTAAAACAGCAACTGATGAACTGATTAGAAAGGTAAATGCAGGGATGGCCAGGTGGCACAGTGAGTAAGAGTGCTGGCCCTGGGGTATAACCCTGGCGTCAGGAGACCCGTGATCGGTTCTGGCCTCACATACTTGGCACCCACACAAAATAACTGGGCTTGTAACCTTGAGCAAGTTACTTAGCCCCAATTGCTTTAAAAAAAGAGATGTAAATGTAAGCATACTGTGACTAACATCTAGAACATCTAAGAATACATTCTCATTTGTGAGGAACACTGTCTGGGATAACAGGTACAGTGGAGATGATGTCAAGACTCCACAGGGAGAAATACAGTGATTTCATGATGTATGGATAGTCAGAACAACTGAGGCAAGTTCATTAAGTGCAGAGTGTTTCACACTAATACAAGATGCTATTTAAAAAGATTCATCTTCTGAGTACTGTATTTGAATTTAGGGAATGTTTTCCATGAAGGCAAAATAGTGTGTTGGGTAGTGAGATGACCTAGAAGACATAAAGAGATGAGTAAAAGTTCTGTACATATTGTATGTGACTTGGGATGATTCACTTACATGATCAAGACTCTAGTAAGCTCTATAACAATATCAGTTGCAGCTCTATAATTAAATTAGACATCTACTTGAAATTTGAAATAAACTGTTTACTCAGGAATTCTCTGTAGTAGTGAAATCATTAGTACTTTTCCTTTGAGATGCCAGGGGATATTATGAGAATTAAGAATACTATAATTCATCTGTTGCAGAATAAGAGACATTTGTTTATTTCCTTCTCCTGGATTTTTAAAAATAAAATTTGTTTTTGATATGTTACATCCCATGTGTTTGTGGCTTAGGAAGTTGAACTGGTTATTTCATGGTAAAGCTATCTGAGATCCCTGGGGATGGCACTTATTAGAAAAAGCACCTAAATGTTTTAGTAGGTTATAATTTCTATGAGTTAATTGTATGATGCAGCTGGCAAAAAATTCAATAGCAGATTAGGCTATATTAATAAAAATATACAATCTAGATTAAGAAATAGTCTCACTTTGATGTCAGACTACATCTGGAGTATTGTATTGATTTCTCATTT
Organism: Petaurus breviceps papuanus; assembly: GCF_028583685.1. Classification (NCBI taxonomy): domain Eukaryota; kingdom Metazoa; phylum Chordata; class Mammalia; order Diprotodontia; family Petauridae; genus Petaurus; species Petaurus breviceps. The sequence goes on from NW_027187372.1 coordinate 10,870,240, forward strand.
TTACAAAGTATTTTGATAAAGTGCAGCATATATATTGGAGGATGCATACTATGGTGATAGATTTGGAAACATATTGAATGAGGAAGAATTAAAGGAATTGCAAATAGAATTGCAAATGCAAGTTAGAAAAGAGAACATGGAGAAAGTACCTGGTAGGTGCTTTCAAATATTAATACAATGCATTATGGATTTTAGCTCAATATCATTGAGGAAGAATTATTTCACAAATAGTAAAATAAAAAAGAATATTCTTCCTCTTGTGATTATGTCATTCCTATCCAGGTTGGTGTTCAACCAGAGGCTGGTTGAATATCTAGCCAGGGATGACGCAGAGTACATAGATGCAGCAGGGAGGAGATTCACAAGATAATCTATAAGGTTATTGCAATTCTAGGTCTGCATACATGTATTAAAGAAATCGAACTTTCAACTATGTGGAGAAAAATTTGTACTCTAAAAGTCAAATAGTCTTCAACTCTTGAAAAAAGCTGTAGTTTGCTTCCAAGTTCATTTGTTATGGCTTAAAAAGTTCAGAGCTATACCGTTTTGATAGTAACTAAGCTAAAATTCTTTGTTTTTAAGGGGGGAAAATGCTTTTTGATGATATTGATACATTTTTTTAAAGAAACTGTAAATACAAATAATTACAATGGAAGCAAAGAAGAAAAAAGCAATTAAATTGTTGCCTTTGATAAAGAAAATAAATCAGCTCTTATTATGAAATGAAAGTCTGTATATCACTATATGCCAATTTGAATGAATATTGGGAATCTCTTCTGTGCACATTTTACTGTATTTGAATAAGTTTAAATCTTAGAAATTATCATGGAAATTCTTATTATCTTTTTCATATAAATAAATACACACACATATGTATATATTCATTTTTTCCACTTCCTCACACCCCCTCAAGAAAATAGTTTTCTTCTTATGGCACTTATTCCTACAGGCACTGGTTTGCTAGTCCAATGTTTTGATGATAGAGAGAAAACTTCAATGCTTATTAAACATCAAGGGATTTGAGACAGCATGGTTATGTTTGGGAATGCACAGATACCATATACGTGTACACATATAAATACACACAAGCTCTCATAAATGTTGCATTTAGTAAATGCTAAAGAGAAAATGAGAGACATCTGCTGGTTGGTTGGCTGGGGTACAAAGTGAGTGTACCTTGTTAGAATCACTGTGGAACCAGTTGCTTTTTGTTTTTCATTTTTCAAATGCTTTATTAGCTTCTGATTTACATCATTAATTTCTGCAAGATTTTGAGTTAAAAATTTTCTCCCTCCTTTTCCCCTACCCACCACCACAGAATAGCAGGCCACAGGATATCACCTCCTCCAATATGCTCTCTCCCAAATCTTCTCCCATAGGCCCTTAGACTTTTCCAGTAGGGCATGGTGGATCTGTATGCCCCAGAGCCTATATATCTTCTTTCCCATTACATGTAAGATAGTATTAAGAATAGCATAAATGTGTGTGTGTATATGTGTATATATATATATATATATATATATATATATATATATATATATATAT
>NW_027187372.1:10871794-10927494 GCF_028583685.1 Petaurus breviceps papuanus
TATATATATATATATATATATATATATATATATATATATATATATATATATATACTTTTAAACATTTGATTTAAAAAAAATATGAATCTCACATTAATTCCCTTGCTCCCTTGTCACCCACCCTTACTGGGAAGATACGCAGTTCAGTATAGATTGTACATGTGTAGCTAATACAAAACATTAACGTAGTAGATATATTGTAAAAGACTGACTATATTTCCCTCCCTCCTATCCCACCACCCACTTGTTCTATTCTCTATTTTGATCCCATCCCTTTTCAAAAGGGAGGGCTTCCAACTTGCCTCCCCCCCAGCCTGCCCTCCCTTCTATCATTCCCCCTCTCATGCCCTTCCCCCTACTCTCCTGTAAGGTGAGATACCTTATTTAGTGTATATTTCATTCCCTCCCCAAGACAAATTCAGTGAGAATAAGGTTGACCCATTCCCTTTTGAATTCCTATTCTTCCCCTCCATTGTAAACATTTTCCCTTGCCTCTTCTATATGAGATAATTTACCCCATTCTGTCTCTCTCCATCTCCTCTCATATTCTTCTCTCACCTCTAAATTTCCCCTTTTAAGTATCATCCCTTCCTATTAAATTGGTCCTGTGCAATATACACACATTCACACATGTATTCATACATGCATATACCCTCCGATATAGACATATGTGTGTGTATTCCCTTCAACTCTTTTCATACTGAGAAAATTTTCGTCAATTGCAATTATTGTTTTCCCATGTAGGAATGTTAATAGTTAAACGTTGATCATTGGCTTATGATTTCTGTTTCCTGCTTGCCTTCTCAAGCTTCTCTTGCTTCTTGTACCTGGATGGCAAATTTTCTATTCAACTCTGGTTTTTTATTAAGAATGCTTGAAAGTCCTCTATTCCATTAAATGACATATTTTCCCCTGAAAGATGATACTCAGTTTTGCTGGGTAGGTGATTCTTGGTTTTAATCCCAGCTGTTCTGCCCTCCATAATATCCTATTACAGCCCTTCGACCCCTCAGTGTAGAAGTTGCCAGATCCTGTGTTATCCTGATTGTGTTTCCACAATGTTCAAATTGTTTCTTCCTGGCTGCTTGTAGTATTCTCTCCTTGATCTGGTAATTCCATTTTTTTTTGGATCTGTTTAACAGCATCTTGATTTCTCTAAAAGTCACTAGCTTCTCTTTGCTCCAATCTAAATCCGAGGGAATGATACTGCTCATTGAGCTTTGGAGATTCTTTTTTTTTTCCATCTGGCAAATTCGGCTTCTCAAGGCATTCCTCTCCTCATTGCCTTTTTGAGTCTCTTTTGCCAATTGAGTCAGTCTGTTTTTTAAGGTGTGATTTTTCTCTGTCAGGCTGTTGACTCTCAGTTCATAATTTTCTTGCATCGTTCCCATTTCTCTTCCCAATTTTTCCTCCATTTATCTTATCTGCTTCTTAAGGCACTCTATGGCCTGTAACCAGCTCGTATTTTCCTTTGAAGCTTTTGGTGAAGGAGTTCTGACTTCATTGTCTTCCTCCTATTCCAAGCTTTGCTCCTTTTTGTCCCCAAAATAGTAGTCCAATGTTGGAATCTTCTGTTTGTTTTGCTTCTTTTGTCTGGTCATGTTGCCCTTCAGTCACTTGATCCCTGGGCTTTTTGCCACAGTAGGACTCTTCCACCAGACAGCGGAGCTTTCCTTCCAAATGCTGGGGTTTTCTCACCTGCCAGAGTTATTAGTTGGGTGCCCCTTCTGAGGCCTCCACACACTCTGGCAAGCCAGTCACAGACCCCAGGAACTCCACTGTAGACTGCAATCCAGATCCAAACAGGTTAAAGCAAGAGTAATTACCCCTCAGACTGGTTGCTTGGTACCCCTACACTCTGCAGGCCAGGAGCTGAAGCTGCAACTTGGCACTGGGGTACAGGCTCAGTGGCTTCTCACCCTGGGGGCAAAAGTTAAGGCTCTTCCCCCTACTGTGTCCCTAAGTCCAGACTGCAATGACCTCTCACTTTGTCCTCTGCATCTATGTGTTGATGAATCTGGAAAGGGCCACAGCTGCTGGTGATTTGGAGCCCTCCTGCTTGGGGCTGGTCAGGCCAGCCCTGGGACTAAAGCCTCAGCTCAGCAGTAGCGGGGCTCAGCTCCCAGAGAGCTGGGCTGGCCACTCGCTGCAGGCCTGCCGGGCTGTCCTCAGAGGGAGGTTAGATTCTGTGTCGTTTTTTGGGTTCTGCACCTCCAAAGTTTGTTTAAAGTCCCCTTTTACATGGATTGGGGAAGGTAGAAGCTGGAACCCAGCAGAAATCCTGCTTCTACTCCCCCATCTGGACTCTGCCGGAAACAGCTGCTTTAAACTTTAAGAATTCAGTTTTATCATTTCAACCAGAGGAGGTTAGGTTGTGGAGAATTAATCCACTCTTACAAGATAATTACAAGAGACTGACTGATAAACCAGAGTTTTAAGTTATTAATTTACAGAAAAAGCTGTGCTTATCAAGGCAAAAATTACTAGATACTTGCTTAAAATTACTTCCTGCTGGTGAGTACATTTACTTTGGAAACTACATTCAAGGTAAGAAAGTTGTTTCAAAGTTAATATAAGGAAAATTGGTGTTTCTGAAGGATATTCCCTTACAAATAATTGTGTTACTTTGGTTAATTTCCTTTCTTCAAGAATGTTTACATCTAGATAACCTCTACAAGTAAAGATAGTGTGAGCATAAATTTAGAGATAAGAGGATTTGGACAATTTTCTTGTTCAAAACCTTCATTTAACAAAGGAGGAAAGTGAGATTCAGAGATATTAGGTATTAGATAAGAGGATATGCCAGAACAGTGATGGGAAAAATCAACAAATTGTTATTCTTTGATTCAATACTTTACAAACCACTAGATTTTATATTTGCTATTCATACATTATAAGTTCCAAACATACACTTTGTCATACCTTAATTGCATCAATTTTTTGTCTATCTAATGGAATTTAAAAGATTTTCTAATTTCCTTGTAGTGGTTTACGAAGGACCATAGTTATGCCAGCAGCATATTTGCAAGTTATATTATAAAGTAGACTATTTTTGGATGCCAGAAGTCTCCTCTGTTTTTTTATTTTATTTTATTATTAGAATAACCACTGAAACTAGAATGTGAAAGAAAGTCTAGTAAAGGTTAGAATAGAAGAGAGTAGTGTTGTTGGTGGTAGTGGTGGTAGTAGGTGATGAACAGCTTGCTCAAGGATTCCAAGGCAGGTGTTTCTCAGCAATAGAAACATATGAGGGCAGAAACTTCATAATATCATTTTAATTTATTGATTTATTGATGTTGAAAAGAAGTCTATATCTTATAAACATCATTTGGGCTAAAGATTATGTACATATGCATGTGATAGATTATTGATCGAAAGATTATGATTCACATGCATTTCTATGTGTAAGTACATGCATATGTACTCATATATATAAGTATATATATATGCATATTTATGGACACATATATATTTCTAGGCTGATGTCTCATTGTGGTATGTAGGCTGTTCTGTGTTTTATTCCTGGAGGGTTTCCAGAATAATACAAGCTCTATAAAGTCCTAGTAAACTGAAAATGTTTTGAATTTCAGCCCAGTGACAGACAATAGCTATTGTCTGGAGACCAGCATATGCAAGTGCAGAAATATTCATTTTCAATTTGACCATACTGTGAAAATATTTTTTATCACATCATTCCTCAAAGTTATGTTTGTCAAATGGACATGAAATATTTTCTTGAATGTAGAATTTACATCAATAAAATTATGTACCTTTGAAATATATGCATGTTATATGTGCATATATGTGTATATGCATACATTCACTTAAACATATTTTAAAATATTCAATCACAAAAAAACAGCTTAATAGTACAGAATGCAAGAAAATATAGTCTAATTTTTATCATTAAAATAAAATTCTAAAACTAATATTATGGTCTACAATTAACAAGCATTTAGCAATCTGTTTTTTTTTTTCTAATAGTAAATTCATATAACTTCTATTTATGGAAACTTAGTGACTTTGAGGAAAACTTTTGCCAGAAGTATAAATGTGGCTCTTGAGTGACATTGAAATTTTCTACATCTACTAACTTCGGCACAATATCTGCACAAATGCTGATATGCAGCAAAAATTCTAGCTGAACTTTATTTTTGCTATAAGGTCACCTAGGTTTCGATGATTAAAATTGCCCTGAGATGCTCTTCATATTAATCTTATGATGAACATAGATTAAACAACCTCTGTTAAATTAAATATAATTCAAGAAGGAACATCACTCTTAAGGAAGTGATGATCTATTTAAATCGATTCATTCAATTTTTCTTGCATTTAGTCATTTTCTGTTTATTTCAAATTTCCATTTAATTAACTGAATTTTATAAAAAGGACATTGACAGATGTTTTCTAATTGGGACAATCTTCTTAACCTGGTAAACAACTATTATAACATCTTTGAATCTTTATAAGGGCTATTTCTGAGATTCTTAACATGTTTTAAGAATCCTTTTCCTACCCACCTCTAATCTGCATAACATCACTGAAAAGCATTCTATTAATTTATAGGAGAGAGAACTTCACCAAGGTCATATAGTGATAAGGATACAATTTGAATTTGATCAAAGTTTTGAGGTATATTATCTTGGCTATTGTAAACTTTCTTAAATGAATCAAGAATCTAAGAAATTACTATATATTTAAATATTTGTATATTTACTCTTGACCTCTTTTCAATGTTCATGGATTCTCTGAAGTTTAAATTTGGAAGAGATATCTGTGACAATCAAATCTAAATATAATTTCCCAAATGAGCTCCCACTAAAGCAAAGTTAAACTTGCTATTTAGAAGAAAAAAGAAATCCTAGAAATTAAAACTATTCCAAAAATGAAAGAGCTATCAAAGGAGTCAATGTATTTCCATTCTTTGGTGAACTTCCTGCAAAGCCTGGAAAAATCTTTTCCAAAAGATAGCAGGAGATAGTGACAGAATAAGTATTAGGGGAACTGGGAGGGGGGAGTTCGAGGGCTGAGAAAAGACTGATTGTGGTGACAAAAAGCAAATTCAGTAGTCTACAGAGTACAGTAGAATAGCTATACTATATGAACTTCATGAGTATTCTTATGATGGGTAGATAGGAACTGTAAGCTTTAGTCCACTTCTGGTCTCTGTGTGTGGTTATACAAGAGCATTTCATACTTTTTTTTGGGGGGGGAGATGTTTTATGCTAATAATGACACCATAGTAAATACACATTTCTAAAAACGAATTATATCTCGCTGAAGAAATTATGTCCATGTGAGTAGTAGTGCATTGGTAGAAAGAAGCTAGAAATTTGTCAATCAGATATGTATTTAGTGCTAATTATGTTTCCAGGCATTGTGCTAAGCACTGAGAATACTAATACATGCTAATTGGGGAAGATAACATATGAAAGGGTGGGATCAGGCAGATTGATAAAGCCATCATGCAATCTGGGGCATTGTGGAAAAAGTCTGAAATTTTAGACATTCCTCAACATGGGGATGAAAAAAAATGGCAGCCTCCAACTCTCAAATGCTACTACCTCTAGAATACTGAAGGGACAGGGCCATCAATGCAGGGTCTAAGAGAGTTAGTCTCAAGCTTCTATCAGCTACACCAGACATGGGACAATCTAGCCTTTTCATGAAGAGTTCCAGTTAGTAGGACTCAATACCTCCTGAGGCTACCCACTTCACTTTTGCATAATTCCAATTTTTATAAGTTTTTCATATCATCAAGGTTAAATTTGCCCCTGGCCAGTTTCCACCCATTGCTTCTAGTCCTCAAAGATTATTACAAATCTTGGGAGAAAATGACTCTTTTTAAAAGGTATGTTTGGTAGATAAATGTTGTCAAAACTACATATGTGATATTTTTAAGCAAACAACAAAAAACTTTCATTAGGTGCTGGACTTTCTTTTTTCTTTTCAGTGAAGAAAGATCATAGTGTAAACCAGGGGTAGGGAAACTACAGCCTCAAGGTCGCATGTGATCTTGAGGCTGCAGGTTCCCTACTTGTGCAGTCAATGAACATTAGATTTGGAGGCAAATGACCTGAGTTTCGGGTCTACATTCATAATTGATTAACTTCGTGATGCTTGATAAGCCAATTAATCTCAAATACTCATTATCCTAATTAGTACCTAAATAGGTATGATAATCTTTGCCTGATGATGCTGCGTTTTATAAGACACATGCAAGTAGGAAAGTTGCTAGAAGTTGAGCGGAAAACAGAAGTCTTTTTGAAACTTGTGGATCTTGAGCAGTTTCTTGAATCAAAAAAAAAAAAAGAAAGAGACACCAATATGAGGAACTGTGGTTAGGGGAATTTCAGATAGGGGAGGAGAACCAGCAAAATGTCACAGAGATGGAAAACATAATAATCTATTAATCAGGTCAATACCCTAATGCTCAAATCTGAGGATTATATTAGAAAAAGACACCCTTATAGTAAGATGCCCTAAACAATATGAATTTGACCTATTATTATTATTTCTAAACTAAACAAAGTACTCTGTAGTAAAAAATAGATGTGATATTTGCTTAACAAGTATATTTTGTCTAAGATATTAAATGAAGAAATACATTAAATAAGCACATGGTAGATATATAATACATGCTCATTGCCTAATTGGCAGGAAACTGATATCACACTTGGAAATCCAAAATGCAATATGCATTTATTTAGTTTTCCACTGATATTTACAAAAAATACTATTCTCATATTTCTGTAAGAAAAACCCCTTAAATAAATGATTAGTAAGAATTTGGCCATTACCTAAAGAATACGTTTCAGATTTCAGACTTATGCTTTGTTCCCCATCAGATAATATTTAATATGTATTTTACAGCAACTTTCATTTGTATAGTTAAATATTGACAGAAGGACATTTACTTGTTACTTGAAGTTATAATGGGTGGGTCTTGCCTTTTTCACATTTTATAAAATATTAAGGGTATAGTTAATAAAAATAAATACTCCTTGACCTTAATGTAAACAATGGTATAGTTTTCACATAATTTTTTTCAATAAATTAATATTCAATCATATTTCCTAAGGTTCTTTTTTTTGGGGGGGGAGAAGGGGAATAGATGGAGGAAAAACAAGGTGATTACATGGGATAAGCCCTTTTCCTTTTCTTTTGCAATTGCAAAATATTTTAACTGAGAAATTTAAAGAATCAAGTCTAGAAACTGTGATTACCATAATCACAATATTTAAACCTGGAAGGTAGAGACTTTGGAGGTTATCTACTTCAACTTCCTTACTTTTCAGATAAGAAAATTAAAGCCCAAAGAATTAAAGTAATTTGTCCTGTATCACACAAGTAACAAATAGCTAACGTTTCATTTGAACATAGGTTGCTGTTGCTGTCAGTTTCTCTTGAAATCTAGTGTCCCTCTTATTATGCCATGTATCTTAGTTCTAGATTTGTAACACTTCATAAAAGAAATTCTCAAAAGAAGAGTAAGACATATGGTATGATGGTAGTAAACCACTCTCTATTATTCCACAATTATTTCATCATTTCCTATTATTTAAAAGCAACTAACACTTCTATACATGTAATAAGCATTTAAAAATGTTCAAATGACTTTCTTCCCATATTTTTGTGATTTTGCCTCCATATTTCTTCGTATGAGTTTTTTTTTAGGATTACCAATCTCCCCCTCTATGTGTCTTCCTTCCTTTCTCTTCTCAGATACACTTTATATCAATTATTATTTCAAAATATTAAGAATCAACCATTTCATTGAAAGTGATATTTTCTTTATTACTGGAGGATAAAGCTTTTATATAACTCAGTAGAACTTGTTTGCATATTGTAATTAAAATGTTATTACCCATTGCCCATATTTGTGATAGAGGTTTTGAAATTTAGCTAGGTTACTCTTAATTGGGAAGGAAGGCAACAAGTATTCATTAAGTACTTACTGTATGTCAGGCCCTAGGCTCTGCCTTTTAAAAATGTTATCTCATTTGATTCTCACAACCTTGAGACATAGGGACTATTATTAGTACCATAATACAATAGAGAAAACTTAAAAAAAATAAAACAAAACAGTAGTATACATGACTTCTGAGGATCATATCGCTAGTTCAAATATTTGTGGAGAGAACTGAAATCAGTTGTTCTCCCACCCAAGCCCCAGTGCTCAGTCTGGAATGCTACCTCCTATTGCTGCAGACAACAATCTATATCTCCACTTGTTAGAATATGCAAGGATGAGGGGGCAGAAGCAACATAACACAGTATAAGCAGGGACTCAACTGAACTCTCTGAAATTCCTCTCCAAACAACAATAAAATAATGCCTTCAAATGATTTCTGGAGTGAGCAGAAAGAGCAAAATTGAGGGAGGAGTGAAAAAAATGTTCTAGCCCAAGAAAACTTAGAAGGTCAGCAGGAAAAGTCTTTCTCACAGGGGTGAGAGTGAAGCCCAGTTCAGGGCAGGCTGAATCAACACAGGACTTACCTGATAACCCAGTAACCCAGGCCTTGGGATTGACTGAAATGGAAGCAATGGTTTCCAGAACAGTCAGCCTATAGACAGTAATGGTGTCAAGAAACTGTCAGGAAGAGATTATAGGAATCCTTTGCATTAGGAGCAGTACTCTTTTGCTTTGCTCATATATGGTTCTGGGTCAGAGTCCCAAGTCAAGGAGGAACATTAATAGGATGTGGGACCCTGGACAGACTTCCAGGGAGGAAAGGAGTACTTGTTGCCATTCACAGCATAGGCCAAGAGAGAAACTAAATATCTGCTGAAATCATATCACCTTAGTAAAGAGAAAGCTTGCAGACCCCAAGAACTAGCTCTGAAAATAGTAGCATGAAAAAGTTGAAGCATGAGGCAGTGCCACCTCTTCCCTGGGAACAGAGCCTCACTTTAACATTGACTTAAAAGTCAAGAAACGGGATGGAAAATGAGCAAAGAATAAGAACAAAAACTCAACCATAAAATATTGCTACAATGACAGGGAAGATCAAAACACAAACTCAAGAGAAAATACAGTCAAAACAGCCATAATCAAATCCTCAAAAGAACAAGTGTATTGGTTTCAGTCCTGCAAGGAATTATTGAAAGATCTCAGAAAGGATTTAACAAATCAAATTAGAGAGACAGGAAGGAGAGATTTCTGGAAGCCAAGATGGCAGAATAAGCACTAAACCATTGCAACTCTCTCATATTTGTTTCCAAACAACCATAAAATAGAGTCCCAAAACAAATCCTGGAACAGGTGAACACTAAAAAGAAGGAGTGAAACAACCTTTTAGCCCAAGAAACTTCGAGGATTGGCAAGAAAGATCCATCTCACTCAGGTGACAGCGAAGCACAACCTTAGGACTGAAAGTATCTGAGCAAGCCAGCATTGATCACCACCTCAGTAAAACTATGGGAGATCCTGAGGCCCAGTGTGATGGAGCAGGAAGACACCACCACCAGGATCCATCATGTGCATTAGCAGATTCAGGGGAACCAGCATACTTGGGCTCCGAGTACCATCATGTGCTTCAACATGTCTCTGGGAAGATAGGTGCCCTTCATCAGCAAGGCCTGTACATGCTACAGCCCAGATCAAACAAGTAGAGGCCTATCCTATGGATGCCTAAATAAACAAGCCCATCCAATGCTGGCCAGGAATGCTTCAGCATAGCCCTGGGCAAACAGGTAGCCTCCAGAGACCTGACTGCACATGCTTCTATGTAGACACTGGGAAACAGAAAATTTCATCAGAACATGCCAGACACTAACACTAGGACCTCAGCTCAGCACCAGGTAAGCTGGCAGACCCCCATAGGCTCCAGCTTCACCAGCCAACCTCTACTCTATTCCTGTAGTGCAGCACCAGTCATGATGGTCCCCTGGGGGCCTCAGGGCAACATCAGTGCAATACTAGGTAAAGATCCAGGGCCTGAAGCCACTACCAAAAGAAGACAGAAACAGTTCCCTCTTTACCCTGGGAGCAGAGCTCAAATTTAAAAGAAAGGGAAAAGGAAGAAGGAAGGAGGAAGACGAGAAGAAGAAGAGAAAACAGCAAAATAAGAATCAGACCATAAAAAGTAATTAAGGTGACAGGGAAGATCTTGGTCTTGGACCCAAATTCAGAAGGGGACAACAACATCAAAACACCTAAGAGCAACCTCCCTTGCCCTAAAAAAATGGGAAGCCATCTCATACTGAGAAAGATCTCATGGAAGAGCTTAATAAGGACTTAAATATAATAAAGGAGAAAGAGAAGAAAACATGGGAAAAGAAATGAGAATGATGGAAGAGAATTATGAACAAAAGAGTCAACAGCCTGGAGAAATAATTAAAAAGTAGAATTTAGCAAACAGGAAAAGAGGTCTTTCAAAAAATCCACTGAATAAAACAACTCCTTAATGAGTACCTGCAGCAGCCCCAGGTAAGCTCCCCACTTGTTGCCCATGATCTTGCCACACGTGACACAGTATACCAGGATAAGCATGGCACAGACAAGGATTTGGGTATCACCCAGCAGGAGGCACATGCTCAGATGTCCCTCCTCTTCTCTATACTTGTAACTCTTAAACACTACATCATTAACAGTACAGATAGAAAGAATAGAAATAGAGCATAAAGGTATTAAGTAAATTTAAGGGAATTACATAAAAAATTAAGTGATGAGAAAGAGGAGAACAAAGGGTACAGAAGGAAGGGAGTGGTAGAATGGGGTAAATTACCACACATGAAGAGGCAAGAAAGACAGTGGGTGGGATGATGGGAGGGTAGGCAAAGGGCATAGCTTAAACTTTACTCTCATCAGTAGTGGCTCAAAGAGGGAATAATATACACAATCAGTTGTATATAGAAATCTTTCTTACCTTAAAGGGAAGAAGGAAGAGAGGGGATTAAATACAGGGAGGAAGAACTGCCATAAAGGAGGGCAGATCAGGGGAAGTGGTAGACAGAAGAAAATACTGATGCCATGGGAAAGGAGGGAGAAGACAAACAGGAGGAAGAACAGCATGGAGGGAAATACACAGATAGTAATGATAAGTGTGTGAATGGGATGAACTATCCCATAAAATGAAAGTAGATATTGGTGTAGATCCAAAACCAAGGCTCTATGATACCTGTTTTCAAGAAACACACAGGAAGAAGAAGGACACACACTGAGTAAAGGTAAAGGGCTGGTGCAAAATCTATTATGCTTCAGTTGAAGTAAACAACAACAACAAAAACAGGGCTAGCAACACTTAGACAAAATAAAAGTTTAGAAAGGACCTAAATACAAGAGATAATGAAGGAAAATATATAGTGCTAAAAGGTACCATAGGGAATGATGCAATCAAATTAGAAGAGAAAGGAATAATCTAGCTGTCTTAGCAATGGGGAGGAATTGGGGGAGAGAATCTGTGACCTAACAAAAGATAAATAGGATTATGAAATATAGAATAAATAATTTTGATCATATTAAATTGAAAAGCTCTTGCACAAATGAAGCCAATGAAAGCAAGAAGGAAAGCAGAAAGCTGGGGGAAAATCTTTACAGCAAGTATCTCAGATAAAGGCCTAATTTTTCAAATACATAGATAACTGAATAAAACTTGTGAGAATATAAGCCATTCACCAAATTGACAAATGTTCAAATAATATAAGCAGGCAATTTCCAGGTGAAGAAATCAAATATATCAATGAACATATTAAAAATGCTCTAACTCACTTTTGGTTAGAGAAATACAAATTAAAACAACTTTAAGGTAAAACTTTACACCTATCAGATTGGCTTACAAGACAGAAAGGGAAAATGATAAATGTTGGAAGGGATGTAGGAAAATTGGGACACTAATGCACTTTGGGTGGAGTTTGAATTGATAAACTCACTCTGGGGTGTAATTTGAAGTATGCCCAAAGGGCAACAAAAATTCTTCGTGTCCTTTAATCCAATAATACCACCATTAGGTCTCTATCTGAAAGAGATAATAAAAAACTTGAAAAGGACCCATTAGTACGAAAATATTTATAGCAGTCCTTTTCATGGTGGCAAAATATTGGAAAGTGAGGGTATGCCCATTAATTAGGTAATAGCTGAACAAGCTGTGATATAGGAATATAATGGAATACTATTATGCAATAAAAAAGGATGAACAGGCAGCTTTCAAAAAAACCAGTGAGATTTGTACAAACTGATTCAAAGTGAAATGAACAGAACCCAGAAAACATTGTACACAGCATCAGCAACATTGTGCGATGATCAATTATGAATGGTTCAGCTCTTCTGAGCAACAAAAGGATTGAAGACAAATACAAAGGACCAGTGAAGGAAAATTATATATATATATATATATATATCCTATGTGGATAAAGAACTGATGTTCTCAGAATGTTGATCAAAACATTTTTTTACCTTTATTATTTCTTATATTGTTTCTGTTTTGTTTTCTCTTTTTGATCTGTTTCTTCTTCTACAACTGTGGAACTATTTTTCCATAAGAAATGATGATTGGGCTGATATCAGAAAAAACCTGGAAAGACATGCATGAATGATGCTGAGTGAAGTGAGCAGAGCAGAAGTGTACACAGTAATAGCAACATTACACTATGACCAATATTGATAAACTTAGGTCTTCTCAGCAATGCAATGACCTAAGAAAATTCCTAAAGACTCTTAAGGGAAAATGATATACAAATGTAAGGAAAGAACTATGGAGTTTGAATACAGATTGAAGCACACTATTTTCTCTGAAGGAAAGAAAGGAAGGAAGGAAGGAAGAAAGAAAGAAAGAAAGAAAGAAAGAAAGAAAGAAAGAAAGAAAGAAAGAAAGAAAGAAAGAAAGAAAGAAAGAAAGAAAGAAAGAAAGAAAGAAAGAAAGAGAAAGAAAGAAGGAAGGAAGGAAGGAAGGAAGGAAGGAAGGAAGGAAAGAAAGAAAGAAAGAAAGAAAGAAAGAAAGAAAGAAAGAAAGAAAGAAAGAAAAAGAAAGAAGCAGTAGAATCTGAATGCAGATTAAAGCATATTTTTAAAATATTTATTTTTCTTGTTTTTTATTGTCCTATTTTGTTTTCACAAAATTACTAATATTGAAAAGTATTTTGCATGATATCAGATACATAATCTGTATCAAAATCCTTGCCTTCTGAATTAGGGGAGAGGTTAAACAAGGAGAAAATTTGGAACTGATAGAAAAATCAAAAAAATTGTTTTTAAATGTCATTTAAAAGTATATCAAATAACTTGAAAGATATTTTTTGCAATGGTGATCTCACAAAGATAAATCAATATTGCAGTTTGAAGTGACTAGGATCATTTTCAAGACATAACAAATTTTCAGAGAATTGCTCCAAAATACAGGAATCTTCCTTTGCAAAAAAAAAAAAAAAATCCATTTGATCCTTCTCCCAGATAATCTCACATTGTCCAATTTGTATTATTGCAATGCTAATTTGATTAATCAACTTTTCCTTGCTCTTCTAATTTGCCCTAATTTTTGAGATGTAACCTGAATTAGTGCATAGTCAGCTTTTGAATCACAAAGATCTGTGTTCCTCTGGGACATACTGGCTTGTGATTCTGAACAAATATAAGAGAGAATATCCTGTTATTAAAATCAATTTACCTTTCTCTGCTTTCTTGACTCCTCTTTAGCCTACAGGTAATTATGTATGACTAGAGGATAGAGAAGGTTATTTCTGCCTTCAACTCCTTCTCTGGCAACCAACTATAAAATGAAATCTGATGTCATTTAAAAAGAACAATCTATTAAACATAATCTCAAAACCAATAATTCAACTCAATTCCAAATACTGGAATTTAATCACAGCTATTTCCTGATTCTTAGTCCAGAAATACCTGCACTATAGTAAGGACAGAGAAAGACCCATGCAGGTTTTCTTAAGTATGTGAGCAACTGATAAGCTTTCCTCAGCTAAAGAGTTATCCCACAAAGATATATATCACAGTGTGAAGATGGATATCTTATAGATGTCACTTTAGCCACATTTTATCAAAGCTGATTTTGTGTAAGACTGATATAATGTACTGTATTCTCACTTGAATAACAACCTTGTCAAAATTCAGGTCCTGGTGTCTTTATCTCAAATTGGGACACTATTTAAAGAGAGCAAAGTGTGTGTCCCAAAGTAAAAAATATGGCAGTCTTCTTTAGAAAATACGTTATTACACTAGGTTCATTGTAAAAATGTAAAAAGAACCATCTTGGACATTTTAAGAATCTCTGAGATTGTTTCTAAAATTTAACAACTCTTTTTCTTTCTTCTCTATTCCCTGCTATTATCTTTTTCCCCCTTTCCCCTCCTATTCTTCTTCCTACCCAGTTCCTTGTCTGCCTCTCCTTTCCTTACCTCTTTTTCTTCTTCCTCTCCCTCCCTCTAACTCAATGGATTCTTCATCAGTCATAATAATTTTTTCTAGGATGATGTCATTTCATCCCCCATTAAAAAAACCTTCTACTTGATCATTTAGTTTTACTTGTCATTTTTAAAATGACATAATTTAGAGGTTAGCAATTTCAATAGATCCAAGAATTTATTATGACTTGGAATTCATAAGCACCTTGCTTATATACATTCAAATGCTGGGAGTGTGAAAAAAGAGCAGGATGAAAGATGACAAAGAGCCATACTTCTCATTAAATAACTTGTTTTATTTGAGGTTCTCTAGGTGTTTCACAGATATTTCACAGTCATCAATTAATTAAGTCCCACAACAACTATGGTGTGAGTAATAGAATAAGTGGATGTGTGGGGATCAAAATTACTCTTCTTCACTCATAATAAAATTCAATGAATCAGAGCAAGTCAGGTCATTTGAGCGTTAAAAACTCATTTTGTCAAGTACCATATTATAATCTTTTATAATGAAAGGAATTTCAGTTTGGAGTGCTGAGCTAAAGGGAAAAGACAAGACATGAAAAGTGGAACGAATCATAACTGGATTTCCCTCCCACTGCCATTATAGTAAAGCAAATAGACTAGCTTAATGTCACAAAGTCTTTGATGCTTTTTTTCCCCCACTACTTGAACAAGCATTAACTCTCTTAAAGTTAATATGCATATGAGAGTGAGGAAATATTTTTTTCAAAAATTTAGTGATCTCAGATGTTTATAGTAATTTATGTTTAATCAGAATTGTTAAATATGTTAATATTTATTATATTATTTACATAATAATTATGTCCATAAATAATGTATATAAAACCATTTTGACTAGATTATGAAACAAATATAGGCGAATATCAATGTATATTTACATGGGCATGTAAAATATGTGATTTCCTATGTATCTGCTTATATGAACATGTTTCTAGGTAAAATAAATAGCTCCTAGATGTTACAGCTTTTTTTTTAACAAGGGATATATTTACAATTGCTAGTATTTTGTGAGTTAGTACAAACAGTGCACAGTAGGAGGTCAAGAAAAAAAATCTCATAAAATTTGATATCCAAAACTGCCAGCAATATAATTATAGTATAATTATGAGTGATTGTTGTGGTATTTCAGAAGGAAGGTAGTTGTGTATACTTTTGGGGGAAAAAAGATTTTTCACGTGTAAACTATTACATATTCCATTTGAATGTAAGTTCAATTCATAAAAATGTTAAAAACAACTTGAAAATCACTGGAAAAGCACAGAAAGTCTAAAGAAACATTTTAAAATATGCAAATTAATACATTGACAAACTGATGACAATGACTAATTCCATGTGCAATGTTAGGTAAATCTTTTCATTTCTAGACCATAGGAGCTTCAACCATAAAATTGGTAGATTAGACTAAATGGCATCTTGATAAATTTCTGCCAGCTCTAGATGTATGGATCCATACTTATGAAGCTCAATAAGATCCAAGCGGATATTCAAATCAAATATTTAAAAATCACTTTATTTTGTAAAAGGGAAGAAAATGGACAGAAGAATCATTCACAATTACAGTAAGAAGTAGAATTTTTAACTGAAATAGGAATGATGATCACAAAAAAAGATAGACAATTTCAATATCATAAAACTAAAAACTTTTGCATGAACAAAATCAGTGCAGCTAGAATAACATGGCAAATTTAGTTGGGAAATTGATTTTATAATATCCAAAATATGTAGAGAAATATAAGAAAAAGAACTTCTCCAAAATAAAAATAGTTAAAAGAACTTCAAACATAAAAATACATTAAAAAATTTCTCCTGATAACTAAATCAAAAATAAATGCAAATTGAAAATCTCTCATATATTACCTTAAACCTACCAAAATTGCAAATATTTTGATGTTACTTTTGACACATGAAGAGGAGCAGATTAATAAGCACAGATGGTGAAGGTCAGTTGTTCCAATCCTTCTAGAAAGACTTGGAATCCTACTGAAAAAGTAACTAACATTCCTATATCCTTCTACACAAAGCGTCCCATTTATAATTATTATAAGATATATATATATATATATATAAAATTATTATTATTATAAGGTTCCAAGGAGGTAAAAAAAAGTGAAAAGACACCATTCATATCATGAGAGTCCCAGCAGCATTTTATAAGATAGCCAATATTTAGAAACAATCCAAAAAATTAAGTAGTGGTTTAAAAGAGTGGTTTATATCAATATAAAGTAATATTCTTGTGTCATGAAAATTTATAAATGTGAATAGCTGAAAGAAACTTAGGAAGATCCTTATGCAAACTGAAAGAGAATGGAATAAATAGCCAGCAAAAGAGAAACACCATAATTATAAAAATAGAAATGGAAACAAGAAAAAGATTAAATTGAAAATTATTTTACTCAATATTTCCCAAACTTTTTGGCTTTAGGCACCTTCACACATGAAAACTTTTTAAGAATTTCTGAACTTTTGTTTCTATGGGTAATATCTAGAAAAATTTATCATAATAGATATTAAAACACTGTATTATTATTTTCATGAAAGTAGGCCTCTTAAACCAAATTAGGCCAACCAAACTCAGGGACACCAAAAGATCTACATGAAAAAAAAATATACAACTCTCAATTCAATGAAGAGTAGAGGTCTAGGAGTGCATTCTATTCAATTCAGCTATTAGTTTTGCAAGACTATCTTTTATTCATTTATTTAAAAATGTTATGAGGGGATATTTGCAGGTTAGGGAGGATCTTTCAATGCTGTAAAAATAAAAGGCATTATTAAAAACTAAACTCACATTTTTTATGGGGAAAAATTATAACAAAAGTATGAAAAAAGTGTCATATGAGATTCAGTAATACCTGGAACCTTCACTCTTTGGCAAAAAATCAATTGATTAGGACGACATCAAATGTACCTGAGCTCTATTTTGGCTAAGCTATCATACTCTCTCTCTCTGTCTCTCTCTCTCTCTCTCTC
Organism: Petaurus breviceps papuanus; assembly: GCF_028583685.1. Taxonomy (NCBI): domain Eukaryota; kingdom Metazoa; phylum Chordata; class Mammalia; order Diprotodontia; family Petauridae; genus Petaurus; species Petaurus breviceps. Next base: position 10,889,147 of record NW_027187372.1, read on the forward strand.
TCTCTCTCTCTCTCTCTCTCTCTCTCTGTAAGAAGAGGAGAGGAATTTCACTTCTTTAGGTTCCCAGAGGATGTAAATTCCAATTTAAAAGAAACAAAAGAAGTGACCTAACATGTTACAGTAAAATGAGCCCTGTTTTTAGATTTAGAAGACATGGATTTGAATCTCAGGTCTGCCACTCGCTACTTGTATGACCATTGGCATATCACTAAAATTCTCTGAGTTTAATTTTTAATCTTTAAAATTAAGGATTTAAATTAAATGACCTCTGAGGTGTCTTTGAAACTTTAGTATATGATACATTATTTAGACTCATGGGACTAGGGAAAATGTGCTATTAATTCTATTTGGAGAGATATCGTAACATATTAGAAAAAGCACTAGAACTGGAATCTGAGCTCCTGGATTTGAATCCTAACTGTGCTAATTACAGGGATGGACTGGACAAGCTTTTATAGATCAGATGCTTATGAAAGACTATTGTTGAATTTTATTATTATTACTTTTTTATTTACACCACTGAAATTTCAAATTTTGCTCATCAGGTCATGATTAATTATTTTATTTATTATCTGGTCTTAAGAAAAAGATGAAAAAAGTTAATATTGTAGATAAAACATAAAAGTTTGTTTCCTTTTGTTATTTTGTAATGTTAGCTTTTAAAAATTTACCAGTTCAACTACTGCATTGTTAGTGGAGTTGTGAATTAATCCAATTGTTCTCTAGAGCAATTTAGAACTATGACAGAAGGGTAATAAAATTGGGCATACTCTTTGATCCAGCAATATCACTTTTAAGTCTATATCCCAAAGAGATCATTAAAAAATGGAAGAGACCCACCTGTACATAAATATTTATAACAGCTATTTTTTTTTTTAAGCAATCGGGGTTAAGTGACTTGCTCAAGGTTACACTGCCAGTTATTTCTGAGTGTGGTGCTGAGTATCTGAGCCCAGATTTGATCCCCAGGTCATCCCGACAGTGGAGCTGGTGCTCTCACTCGTTGTGCTACCTGGCCGCCCCAACAGCTTTTTTTGTTATGGCAAAAAAACAATGGAATCCTGAAGATACCCATTAGTTGGAAACAAATTATGGTATATGGATTTTTGTATATGTGGGTCTATTTCCCATTTTTATGATCTCTTTGCCATATTGACCTAGAAATGCTATTACTGAATCAAAGGGTATGGACAGTTTTATAACCCTTGTATATAGTTCCAACATGCTCTCCAGAGTGTTTGGATCCGTTCAACACTCCACCAACAATGCATTAGTGATTTAATTTTCTCACATCTTCTCCAACATTTATCATTTTCCTATTTTGTCTTATTAACCAATTTGATTGGTGTGAGGTGATACCTCAGAGTTGCATTAATTTGCATTTCCATAAAGAATAGTGATTTAGGACATTTTTTTTTTCATGAAACTATAGATAGCTTTAATTTCTTTCTTTGAAATTTTTTTTGTTCCTATCCTTTGACCATTTATTAATGAGGGAATGATTTGTTTTGTCATAAATTTGACATAGCTCGCTAAATACTTTAGAAATGAGGTCTTTGTCAGAGAAACTGGCTATAAAAATTGTTTCACAGATTCTTGATGTTCTTCTAATCTTGGCTTTGTTTATTGCCATTGTTTGTGCAAAACTTTTTAATTTAATGTAACAAAAATTAACCATTTTAAATTTTATAATATTTTATCTTGTTTAGTCATAAATTCTTCCAATAGATTTGAAAAGTAAACTATCTCTTGTTCTCCTAATAGGCTTATAGTGTTACCCTTTATGACTAAATTATATACCCATTTTTACCTAGGACTATGTTTAGAATTTGAGACCCTTAGTTTGATTCCCAAATGCAATTTTTACTACTCATATGATCTGTCCAACACACTTAATCATTCTGGGGTTTATTTCTATCATCTAAACCACTAGAATATTGAGACAGATGATATTCAATCTCCTTCTATTTCAAAATCCTTTGAATGTATAAGAAACATGTGTTAAAGAAGATGTGTGAAGTCTAAACCTATGCGTTAATAAGTTCAGTTACTGTTTTATCTTAACTTAAGATCCATCATATAATAAACTTGTGGAATTATCAATAGAATATTCTTAAAAACAAAACAGCTAATTATTTTTGGGGTTGCCATTCAAAAATCAAATAAGAGTGGAGCTGCTTTGGAAGAAAAACTAATATATCAATGGTACAGATACTGACATATAGGACAATTCTTTTTTTTTTTTGGTCTTTATTAATTGTTTGTTTACTTTTAGTTTACAAAATTTAGCTCCACAATTCCTTGAGTTCAAATTTTCCCTCCCTTCCTATACTTCCCCCCACCACCATGGTGGCATAAAATCAAGTATAGGATCTGCAAATACTTTCACACTAGACATTAGTGAGATTATAAAGAAGGATTGTATCAGATGGAATGAATGATGGGAAAGAGAAACAAAACCAAACAAGAAAAAGAAAAAGATCAGGTAGTTTGCTTCAGTATGGATTCAAACTCTGTTCTTCCTAGTTCTTTCTCTTAATGTAAACATCTCTCTCCATCATGAGTCTTTTGGAGTTGACTTATAACCCTGTATTACTGAGAAGAGTCCAGTCTATCAAAGTTGGTCATCACATATATGTTGTGTCTGTTATTGTGAAAAAATTTCTCCTGGTTCTGCTCTTCTCATCCAGCATCAGTTCATATAAGCCTCTCCATGTATATATGAAATCCATCTGCTCATCATTTCTAATAGCACAATAGTACCATTATATCAATATACCACAACTTGTTCAGCCATTCCCCAATAGAAGGGCATCCACTTAATTTCCAATACTTTGTCACCAAAAAACAGTTTCTATAAATATTTTTGTACATATGAGTCTTCCTCCCACTTCTGTGATCTCTTTGGGATACATCCTAGAAGTGGTATTGCTGGGTCAGAGGGTATGACATTATTTATAGCCCTTTGGGCATAATTGATGGGTTTCCTAATATTAAACCATCCTTGCATTCCTGAAATAAATCCTACCTGATCAAAGAGTATTATACTTGGGATAATATGCTAGAATATTTTTGCTATCATTTTATTTAAAAATTTTGCATCTATATTTATGAGTGAAATTGTTCCATAATTTTCTTTCTCTGTTTTATCTCTTCTGGATTTAGGTGTCAGTAACATATTTGTGTCATAAAAAAGAATTTGGTAGGACTCCTTCACTAATTTTCCAAAATAGGTTGTAGAGTATTGAAATAAATTGTTCTTTAACTGTTTAATAGAATTCACTAGTAAATCCATCTGGCCCTGGAGATCTTTTCCTAGGGAGTTCGCTGATGGCTCATTCAATTTCTTTTTCTGAGATGGGGTTATTTAAGTAAATTGCTTCCTCTTCAGTTAATCTGGGCAACTTATATTTTTGTAAATATTCATCCATTTCACTAAGATTCTCAAATTTATGTGCATACAATTTGAAACATAATTCCTAATTATTCTTTTAATTTCCTCTTCATTGCAGGTAGATTCACCAATTTCATTTTTGATACTCAAAATTCGGTCTTCTTATTTTTATCATATTGATTTAGGGTATATCAATTTTATTGTTTTCTTTTTCATAAAACCAGTTCTTAGTTTTATTCATTAATTAGTTTTCTTAATTTCAATTTTATTAATCTCTCCTTTGGCTTGCATTATTTCTAATTCAGTATTTAATTGCAGATTTTCAATTTGTTCTTTTTCTAGCTTTTTCAATTACATGTCCAATTCTTTGACCTCCATATTCTGTAATTTATTCATGTATGCACTCAGGGATATAAAACTTCTTCTAAGGACTGACTTTGATGAATCCCACAAGTTTTCTTATGTTGTCTCATTATTGTCATTCTCTTCAATGAAGTTAATGATTGTTTCTATAATTTCTTTTTTTTTTGACCCACTCATTCTTTAACATTAAATTGCTTAGTTTCTAATTACTTTTTAGTCTATCTTTCTATGGCCCTTTATTGCATATGATTTTGATTGCATCATGATCTGAGAATCATGCATTTAATATTTCTACCTTTGTGCACTGAATTGTGAGGTTTTTATGCCCTAGTACATGGTCAATTTTTGTGTATGTGTCATGTACTACTGAGAAGAAAGTATATTCATTTTATCCCCATTCAGGTTTCTCCAGAGATCTATCATATCTAGCCTCTCTAAAATTCCATTCACCTACTTAACTTCTTTCTTGTTTATTTTGAGGTTGGATTCATAAACCTCAGAGAGGGGGTGATTGATGCCCCCCACTAGTATAGTTTTGCTGTCTATTTCTTCCTCTAATTCCATTAACTTCTCCTCTAAGCATTTGGACACTATACCACTTGGTACATATGTGTTAAGTAATGATTTTGCTTCATTATTGATGGTGCCTTTTAGCAGGATATAGTTTCCTTTCATATCTCTTTAATTAGACCTATTTTGCTTTTGCTTTATCTGAGATAAGAATTGCTCCCCCTGCTTTTTTTTTACAGTAGCTGAAGCATAATATATTCTACTCCAGCCTTTTCCCTTTACCCTTGGTGTGTCCCCTTGTTTCAAATGTGTTTCTTGTAAACAGTAAATTGTAGGATTATGGTTTTTAATCCATTCTGCTATCTGCCTCCGTTTTATGGGAGAGTTCATATCATTCACATTCACCTTTATGATTGCTATCTGTCTCTTTCCCTCCATCCTATTCCCTCTCCTGCTTATCTTTGTGTTTTTCCTTCTCCCTTCCTCTCCTTAAGGGTTTTCCTTTTGACCACCACCTCCTTCAGTATTCCCTCCACTTGACCCCTCTTCTTTACCTTCCCTTTCCCCTTACTACTATCCCCCCTTCTAATCCTCCCTTCCTATTCCCCCCTTACCTCTCCTACTGCCTATAGGGCACAATGGATTTTTAAACTTATCAGAGTATGTTATTCCCTCTTTGAACCCAAACCAATAAGAGTAAATTTCATACACTGCTCCTCTCCCTTCCTTCTTTCCCTCTATTTAATGAGTTTTTGTATCTTTTCATGTTAGAATCTTAAGCTTAACTGATTATGTTGCTCCCTTTTTGAACCAGAAACAATGACAATAATGTTCAAATTATGTTCATATCCCTCTTTCCTTCTGCTCTACTGTCATATTTTTATGCCTCTTCATATGGCATAATTTACCTTTTCTGGCTCATCCTTTCCTTTTATCCTATTACTGTCCCTTTGAACCCCTTAATAAGTTTTTTATGATTTTATTAGTTCATTTATACCCACACCCTCTATATATGTATATCCTTTTTAAAGGTCGTGAAAATCATATAAATTTCAATATTAACAGGTATCAGCTTCTAATATAGGAAAGTAAACACTTTGCTCTTATTGCATTCCACACCCTGTGCATGAGTTCATGATTGTGTATGTGTGCATGTGTCTATGTGTGTTTTCCTTGTGTATCTTTTTATGTCTTTCTTAAGTCTTGTAATTGGAAATCAAATTTTCCATTGAGCTCTGGGTTTTTCATCAGGAAAGTCTGGATGTCCCTTATTTCATTAAATGACCATCTCCTTGCCTGAACAATTATGCTCATTTTTGCCAGGTAGTTAATCCTTGGTTTCAGTCCTAGCTCTTTTGCCTTATGAAATATCAAATTCCAATCCCTCTTAGCTTTTAATGTAGAAGCCGCTACGTCCTGTGTAATCCTGACTGTAGTTCCATGATATTTGAATTGCTTTTTTTTTTGGATACTTGCAGTATTTTCTCCTTAACCTTATAATTCTGGATTTGGCTACTATATTCTTGGAGATTTAAATTTGGGATCTCTTTCAGGAGGAGTCCTGTGAATTCTTTCGATAACTATTTTACCTTCTGATTCTAGGACTTCAGGACAGTTTTCTTTGACAATATCTTGGATGACATTGTCCAGGCTGCTTTTTTCATCATGTATTTCAAGTAGACCAGTAAGTTTTAGGTTATCTCTCCTGGATCCATTCTCCAGGTCAGTTCTTTTTCTAGTGAGATATTTTACACTTTCTTCCAATTTCTCAATCTTCATGTTTTGTTTGATTGACTCTTGGTGCATCATAGAGTGCTGAGCTTCAATATGATTGATTCTAATTTTTAGTGAATTATTTTCTTTGGCTAGTATTTGAAGGTGTTTTTTTAGGGAGGTATGTTCTTCAGTTGGTTCACAAATTTTACCTTTTAATGATTTGTTTTCTTTAGTGAGACTTTTTTTTTTACTATTTGGTCAATGTAGATTTAAATTTATCTTCCACCTCTCTAATTTGGCTTTTATAATCTTTCTTGAGCTCCTCCAAGAATGCTTTTTGGACTTGAGACCAGTTCACATTTCCATCTGTGGTCTCAGGTGTGCATACAGAGTCCATGGTGTCTGCTAAATGTGATTCTTCTCATTTAAAATAATAGGATTCTATGATATTTGTTCTTGCCTTTTCAAGTTGATTCTGGCTCATTGTAATTACCTATTTCCTGACCTTTAATGTGCATTTCTGCTCCTGGAGTACAGTGGGGTCTGACCCAAGCTTCTCAGGTTGGGAGGTAGGTGCCTGCTTGTTGACTTTGTGTGCTGTAAGGCTCTGGGTGTATGGACTGAGGCCAAGGCCAGGACTCTCAGTGTTTCCCCTTAGTTTCCCTGAGGCTCACAGATTAATCTGTGGGGGTGGAGTGGTCTTACTTCTTCACATTTTTGCCTCTATGCCCCTGGGCTGCAGCTCAGCCAGGCTTTTGCTGGTCAGGTGAGGTGGGGCTTGTTGGGACCCCTCCTGCCCTTCACTTCAGACTCCTTACTACCTCAGTTACACCCTTTCTCCATATTCCTAAGCCTGAGATTTTTTCCACCATTTCAGGATTTTACTCCGGGTGGGACATTTATATCTGGGTTCTCTAGGTCAGGGAGGGGGAATCTGAGCTAGTAGAATTTTTGCCATTTTGGCTTCTGAAAAATCAGGTATGTGATTTTTAAATTTCCAGTCTGTGGGCTGATAGCTTCAGGAGAAGCTGTTCTCTCTGCTGTGGGCCCAGTGTTTTCTCTAACCCAGCTCTGATGGGTCCTCTCATCCTGTGGTGAGATGCTGGTGAGGTGGCTGTGAATTGCCTTTGGGGTAGGTGAATCTGCTGGCATGAGGCTCCTTCTCATTCTGCTCTAGTCTGCCCTCTAGTCCATTCTGGTGCATCCCCCTCATGCTCCACAATCCCCCTGCTCAGACCCACGTGGGCACTTTTCTGGGCTAGATTCTGCCATGCTCCATCTCCCATGGATTCTGTTCCTCCTAGGAGAATTCTTAAATGATTTATTAATAGTCATAAATAATATTAAGTTCACAATGAAACTGTCCTAGATACTCATTTGGGAGAATCCATGTCAAATTTAAATAATCTCAAACAATATTATAGACATTGAAAATGCATCATTTCAATATAGAGAAAATAAAGAAGTAATAACTAATTTAAGTTATAGAGTCAGTGTGGTAGACTGAAAAGATCCATAATTCTGAAAGACAAGGACTAAGGTTCAAACCCCCCTCTACCACTTACTGACTTTGATCTGAAGAAGTCATTTAACTTCTCTGTGACTCAGTTTCTTAATCTGAAGAAGAAAAACCAAGGTGATTGGACTGACCTCTTATATCCCTTCCAGCTCTTCTTCTCAGTACCATCAGACAGATGATGGTACTCAAACAGAATTATACTGCCAAAGTTGTGGGTGAAATGACAAGAAACTAATATTTCTGGAACTCCCTGATGTATAGCACTTTCAGTGTTACAAAACCCTATTCACTCAATATTTGATATGTTTTACAAGTGGTATTAGGTATGCTTTATAGTCATAAAAAACCAAAGCTCATAGAGGTTAAGTGTCTTGCCTTCAGTGGACAGGCTAGTAAATAGAAGAGCCAGGATTAATTCAAGTGTTCTATTTCATATACCGCAGTTTTGAGATCAAAGGAAATATAAGTGTGACAAAAGTTACAGATTTACTCAGCTATACCAATTCTTCTCACAGTGAGACTGTTTTACAAATTCTTGTCTTATATATTCTGGGATAGTTATTACTTTCTGCAGAAGAGAAATCTTAAGAAAATCTCCTGTTCAAAGTTCAAAACAAGGATGTTCAGGAATTGCAGTTTCAGGGTAATACTGGCATCAAGTGAGATTGATAATTCATATTCCAAAAAATCCCTTTGGTCTGACTTATATTGGACAACCACAAGTTGCCTCAGGATACTGAATCATTTTAAATATTATCCATAAATAGATGAGAGTACAAATGATATAGTGATTCTAGTTGTGTTATAACGATGATCAGTAAAGATTTTTTCCATAGTTTCTGTTACCTCCTTACCACCATCAAGGTCTGTTAAAGTTGTTAACTCCACCATTAATTTCTCAATTCAATTTATATTGGGAAAGCAGTGTGTTAGTATAGAGTAATGGGTTGCAAAGGCCTAAGGAACACAGATGGAGGAGATTGAAATCCACAGAGTCAGTCTGAATAAATTTAATTTTACTATTATCTATGGGCTTTCATCAACTCTCACCTAGAATGAAAAATAAATTCTTTCATTTTGCATTTGAAACACTTTACAACCTGAAGCAAATGTATCTTTCCAGCCTTACTACATATTACAACCCTTCCTAAAAGTCAAACTATCATTCATGTGGTTATATATACATACATACACACATACATATACACACATGTATGTGTGTATATGTGTGAATATGTATGTGTATATATTCAATTTCCATAATTTTGAACTGGTGATTCCTGATGCCTAGAATGCATTCCTGCCTCATTTATATCTTATAAATTCCCTAGTGATACTAAAGCTTCACCTCAAGTACTGCTTACTTTGAAAATTCCTTTCTGTTAACTCCAGCTATAGTGGTTTCACATCACATCACCTTGCATCCAAATATCCTTTCTATCGGTCTGTCTGTCTATCTAGAATTAAAATAATTAAAAAAAACATTCTTGTTCTTTTCTCTTTTTCTTTTCTTGCCTTTGGCATTAACTCCTATGTAGTTGTATGTAAAATGTATGTATGTATAATAACATACATATATTACCTATGCTGGAAAGACACTAACTCCTTCCAGAAAAAATGGCTCCAAGATGCTGACTCAGGGGTTCCCATGCATCAAAGTTTTCTGATGCATTTCTGTATTAAAAAAAAAAAAACCTGAAATGATTCCACTTGATTTACAGAAGCTAGAGCTTCTCAGAAACAAAGTTTAATGATGTCAAGGTTCCTTCTTCCATTTCTTCTGTGTGGTGAGGCCTCAGGTGCTGGAAGCTGGAAGACATAGGATCCTGGCAGCTTACCTGGTGCCAAGCTGCGATCAGCAACACTGGAACTCTTGGAGTCGGGGTGGGAAATTGGCCCCTGAGGGATTTCTGTTCACTCAGGCCTTGCAAGTGAAGGTTTGACTCCTACTCACTCAGGCTTTGCATTTGGATGTTTAGATGTTGGAGGATGTCTCACAGCCTGGAGAAGTGCTTCCTGGAATTGCACTTCCTGGAATGGTGCTGAAGCACCAGGAGATTTGGTTGCTGGAGAACAGTGGCACACATGGTGATTTTCTGAACTGGTGTCTACTAGTTTCACTGCCTGTGCTAAGGCATTTGAGTGATCCTGGTATTGGTGCTTACCTGCTCCACCACCCTGGGGCTCAGGTTTTTCCCCTTATTTTGTTGAGGTGATGCTTGCTGATGGCTTGCTAGAAAGCCTCCTGTCCTGTACTGATCTGTCTCTCCAGAGTGAGAGTGGAATTTCTTGTTAATCGCCCAGGCTTCCTGGGCTACAAAACTACTGCACCCTGTGTTTTTGCTAATTCAGCTCTTCCAGGGTTTTTCCTGCGGTGATATTTTCTGGAGATACAGAGGTAGATTAGGAAGGGTGGGAGTGACTTACTCAACTATCTTTGCTGTCAGGAGCAGAACTCAATTGTATTTTTAAAGACTTGTTTTTTGGGGTGGAGCCAAGGTGGCGGCATAGATGCAGGAAAACTCTGTATGCCCCCTCCATAACCACCTCAAATACCTATAAAAATGACTCTAAACAAACTTTAGGGCTACAGAATCCACAAAGTGACAGAGAGAAACAAACTTCCTCCTGAAAGCAGTCAAGAAGGCCAACAGAAAGGATCCATCACTGCATGCTGGGAGCCAAGCCCAGCCCCTTGTGGGTCCTTGGTTTTAATGGTTTTAGGCTAAGGGTGGCCACTACCAGCCCTGGCTTGAGGGACATCAGGAGAGTGGATGACCAGAAACTGTAGAGGTTGCCAGAATTATCAATCCACAAATGCCAAAAAATAAGTGAAAGATCAGTGTGGACTTTGTGGGAACAGGGGGTCCAGGAGTGCAGTCCAGCTTCTATCCCTGGAGGGAGAAGAGGCTGAGTCACAGCACATCCCGCTTTGTGGCTGCTTCAGAGCTCCTGGCCTGCAGATTGTAGGGGCACCAAGCAACTATTCTGAGGAGTAATTGATCTTATTTAACCTGCTTGGATCTGTATTGCTGTCTAGGTTGGAGGTCCTGGGGTATATGACCAGTATGCCAGAGCCAGAGGAGGCTTCTGAAAGAGCACCCAACTAATAGCTCTGGGAGCTGTGAAAACCCCAGCAAATTGGGACAAAGCTTTCCTTCCTGGAAGCACAATCCTACTGTGCCAAAGGGTTCAAAAGTCAAATAAGTGAAGGGCAATATGAGCAAGCAAAGGAAGCAAAGCAAGCAGAGCAATTTGACTTTCCACTTATATTTTGGGGACAAAAAAGATCAAAGCACTGAACAGGAGGAAGAAAAGAAAGCCTGAACTCCTACACCAAAAGCTTCCAAGAAAAATATGAACTTCTTACAGGCCATAGAGGAGCTTAAGAAGGATTTTGAAAACCAAATAAGAGAAGTGGAGGAAAAATTGGGAACAGAAATGAGAATGATGTAAGAAAATCATGAAAAGAGAGTCAACAAACTGACTGAAGAAAATAACACCTTAAAAATAGACTCACTCACATGGAAAAAGGGGCCCCCCCCAAAAAAAAACAATGAGAAGGAGAATGCCTTAAAAAAGCCAAATTTGCTAGATGGAAAAATAATTTAAAAAGCTCAATGAAGAGAATTATTGCTTCTGAATTAGATTGGAGTAAATGTAAGCTAGTGACATTATGAGAAATCAAGATACTGTTAAACAGATTCAAACAAATGAAAAAAAATTGAATGCAATGCTAAATATCTCATTGGAACAACCACTGAACTGGAAAATAGATCTAGGAGAGAGAATTTAAAATCATTGGACTGCCTGAAAGCCATGATAAAAAAAAAAGAACTTAGAACTCATCCTCCAAGAAATTCTCAAGGAAAATTGCCCTGATGTTTTAGAACCAGAGGGCAAAACAGAGGTTGAAAGAATCCACCAATCACCTCCTAAAAAAGAGCCCAAAAAGAAAACTCGTAGGAATGTTATAGCCAGGTTCTGGAATTCCCAGATCAAAGAGAAAATATTATAAGCAGCCAAGAAAAAAAAAATTTGAATAATGTGGAAACACGGTCAGGATGACACAGAGGATCTGGCAGCTTCTGCATGGAGGGATGGGTGGGCTTGGAATATGATATTTTTGAGGTCAAAGGGGCTGGGAGTAAAACAAGAATCCCCTACCCAGAAAAATGAGTATCATTTTTCAGGGGAAAATATGTTTATTCAATGAAATAAATAATTTTATTTCTTTTTTTAAAAGCAATTGGGGTTAAGTAACTTGCTCTAGGTTACAAGACCAGGTGTTTCTAGGTGGGTGCTAAGTGTCTGAGCCCAGATTAGATCCCCAGGTCATCCCAACACTGGGGCCAGTGCTCTTACTCTCTGTGCTTCCTGGCCACCCCAAAATAGAGAATTCTCAAGCATTCTTGATTAGTAAAAAAGTTGAATAGAAAATTTAACATTCAGAAACAAGAAGCAAGAGAAGCTTAAGTAGGCAAACAGAGAAAAGAAATCATAAGGAACTTATCAAAGTCGAACTATTTACATTCCTACATGGAAAATGATCATTGTAACTTATGAAACTTTTCTAAGTATGAGGATAGTTTAAGGGAATATAAATGCATTTATGTATGTGTATATATATATGTGTGTGTGTGTGTGTGTATGTCTATATAGGAGGGTATATGGGTGTATGAATACATATGTGAGTGTGTGGACATATGTGTACAGGTATACATAGACAGGCACAGGACCAATTGAATAGGAAGGGATCAATGATACTTAAAAGGTAAAATTGAGAAATGAGAGAGGAATGTAATGAGAGGAGATGGGGAGAGACAGAATTGGGTAAATTATCTCCTATTAAAAAGGCAAGGGAAAACTGTTACAATGGAGGGGAAGAACAGGAAGGCAAAAGGGAATGAGTCAACCTTACTCTTGTTGAATTTGGCTTAGGGAGGGAATGACATAAACACTAAATTGGGTATCTTGCCCTACAGGAGAGTATGGGGGAAAGGGATTAGAAGGGGCATGATGGAAGGGAGGAAAGGTTGGGGGGCAAGGAAGTTGGAAGCACACACTTTGAAAAGGGACAGGATCAAAGTAGAATATAGAACAATCGGGGCTCTGATAGGATAGAGGGAAATACAGTCAGTCTTTCACAATATATCCACTATGGAAATGTTTTGCATGGCTATACAAGTACAACATAAATTGAATTGCTTATCTTCCCAGTAATGGTGAGTGACGGGAGAGGAAGGGAATGAATTGAGAACTCGAAGTTTTAAAATCAAATGTTTAAAAATCTATTATTATTATTTTTAAATACAACTGTGAAATAAGATATACAGGCACTGGGGTATAGACATCCATCTTGCCCCTACTGGATAGTTGAAGGAGTGACTGGGGAGGATATAGGAGAGAGCAGATTGGGGGAGGGGGTATAAAGTGGGATCACTGTAATGGGCTGGTGGGTAGGGAAAAGATGGGGAGAAATTTGTTTACTCAATATATTGTGGAAATGAACGATGTAAACTAAAATTAAAAATAAAATTTAATTTAAAATAATATGGAAACCTGGCCCCACAAAAAATAAATAATTGTTTTCTACAGTCAATTGTCCTTTCGTTTTCCAAGTTATTGACTCTCTCTTGCATATTTTTCATTTATTTCACCAATTATTCTTCTACCTCTCTCATTTAACCTTTGAAATCCTTCTTGAAGTCTTTAAAGAAGACTTTTTAGGCTTGAGGTCAGTTCATATTCCCCTTTGAGGAGAGAAAAAGAAACATTTTATAAACTTAAATGTTAAAAGTAAATTGTAAAATAAGAAAATAAAATCATAACCATATACACAACACAATGTGAGAGAGAATTCAATATATTCAGCAATAAATTTCCATTTCAAGAGAGCCTGTCTAATAAATACTACACATTGTGTTCAGAACTGTCCGTCATTTCTTTGCTTCTTTCTTTGCTTCCTGTGAGTTTTCTTTTGTTCTGTGCAGTGCACTTTTTTCTTTATTCTTCCCCCCCTCCCTCCCCTCTCCCCTAGATTCTACAATTAAGTATACATACATACATACACCTACACATACATATACTTAGATAGCTATAATCATACTCATATATAGAGATATACATTCTTATATATCTTATACATCCATGTAAGACCACACTATGCACTTTTTGTTATCTGTTTCTCTGTTCTCTGAGGGTAGTAGATAACATCTTTCAAAATTCCATCTCCTCTTCTAGTTGGTTGACTTTTTTTCATAACATTTATTTTCTTGGAGTATTTTTATTTTTAAAATTTTTCCCTCAAACTCTCTCATTTGATTTTAAAGGTCATTTTGAAGTCATTCTATTAATTATTTTTGGGGAGATGACTATTTGACATCACTCTGGCACAGGAGAATCTTTTCTGTTTGTTTCATTATCCTCCTCTGAAGATGAACCGTGGTCTTCTCTCTTCCTGTAGTAACTTTCTATAGTTGGGTTCTTTCTACTTTACCTGGTCTCTGTCTCTGTCTCTGTCTCTGTCTCTGTCTCTCTGTCTCTCTCTCTCTCTGTCTCTCTGTCTCTCTCTCTGTCTCTCTCTCTGTCTCTCTCTCTCTCTCTCTCTCTGTCTGTCTGTCTGTCTGTCTCTCTGTCTGTCTGTCTGTCTCTCTCTTTCCTTTTTACTTATATCAGCTCATTGTTATAATCACCTCTAGCCTAGGGTTATAGGGTATGGAATCCCTGGTCTCATAATCTCCTTCAGTTCTCCCCACTGGCTTCAAGTCAAAATCAAGACTCCCACCTTTCTTTAAGCACCCAAAGCCAGCAATGTACCTGCCCCACTTCTTCCGCACTCACTGGGTATATGGTGGTTCCTTCTTGATGTAGTAGCAGCCACACTGGCATATACAGGATGGCTGATAGCACAGATTCTTAGATCTGCTTTACTAAAAAAGATAGCAGTTTAAAGGGACAACAATCTTTTTTAATTACTTCCACCAGTTTGAGGGAAAGTTTAGCACTCTAAACTTTAGAGAGAGTAAAAGCAGAGAAATAAAGACTGACAGATAGGGTTTCTAACTGTCTGATAAAATAGCACAGATCAACAAACAAATCCAACTGTCTGACCAAGGCAATAAATACATAGTTAACAGAGAGAGAAGCACCAACATCTGGGTTTCCCAAAGCCAAAGGGCTCCTTAACAGCTACCCAGCGTCTCATCTGGTGAAATCACAAGAACAATCTTCCAAAGAGTGAGACCCAAAACAAAATGCTAACCTCAAAGTATATAGAAGGCATCATTGTGACTCAATGCCTATTTGGAAATTAACAAAAAGTGTGAAAGCCTTCGTACAAGCAAGCCTCCCCTAAGGAATCTTCCCTTAATGTACTCCATATGAGGCCTATTAATGAGCAGGGAAGATCTTATATCCAATTAACATTACACTTGCCCAGGGCCAAGTCTCAGCACCACAACTGGGGCTAGGGTACCTTATCAGCAATGGTTAACTCAATCTTCCCCTGCTTAGATGCCCAACTCTCCACACTGTCCAGGACATGAAAATTTCTGTGATTGGGTCTGTGTCTACCACCCAACCCAGATAACTTCCAGAACTCACTGCTTGCTTTTTCAGTGCAACTAGCCTGGAGGTATTTATGCTTTGCAGGAAACAAACTTAAATCCTGGGGTTTTTCTTTGGATCTTTTCCCATTGTCCCAAGAAAACCATTGTTCTACCCAAACTCTTCTTTATTTTTGTGTTTCTATGTTTACCCTGAGGTGAATTTTGTCTTGCTTGTGGAGGATATTAGAGAGTTAAGGATTTTCTGACTTGCTCTGCCATCTTCCCAGAATTTTTTTTTTTCCAGAGCTAAAATCTAATGACATCTTCCAAATGAGATTTCTATAATGGCTTTAAGAATAGCTTGAATTTGGAATAGTAATTATTTAAAATATATACCTATTGGATAATTTCAGGGGATGAGACTTGATTAGAAGTTTCCTTCTAATGATCAAATTCTATTATCTATATATTGACTGAAATCATGGTAGTCAAATGACAATACGTTAAAAATCATTGCACTGGGGGCCACTAGGTGGCACAGTGAGTAAAGTGCTGGCCCCTGAGTCAGGAGGACCCAAGTTAGGTTCCAGCCTCAGACACTTAACACACACACACACACACACACACACACACACACACACACACACACGCACAAATAAACAAGCCATATAACCTTGGGCAAGTTACTTAACCCCAATTCCCTCCAAAAGGCAAAAAAAAAAAAATTCATTGCACTCTATATTTATGGATTACCTTGTATTGAGTTACTTGTATCCGTATTCTAACCCTTAAATAGAATGGTAGATAGTTCCTTGATGACAAGGACTATTGCATTTTCCTTTTTTATTATTATATCCAATGTTTAGCATGTAGTTGTACACATAGTTGGTATTTAATAATACTTGAATAGAAATAAATTGAATTCAATTAATTTGATAAAGTTTCTTTTAGTTTTAGGAGAATTTTTATTTCTTATAATTTTCAGTCATTATCTACTTTAATATTTGGTAAATCACTGTATATAGAAAATTTATTTTCCCTTGCTCTCTCTGCTTAGAAAACGGGTTAAGTGTATTTTTTTCTGGCTAAGGTTTACTGGTTCTTCTGAATTTTTCATTGTAAAAATTATTTTCATCCATTAATTTTATCTATAAATTTATGCTAATCAGTGTCAAACTTTTAAAGTTTACATGCTTGTCATTTTTAGAATTTTAATCCAAGCAATATTTATTTTTAAAATTATTTTGCATAAGACATTGAGCACATTAGATCAAGAATAAAACTCTCTAATCCCTCAAGGAGCTTAGGAACTACTGAGCAGCAGGGCCAAGGCAGAAGACAAACATACACAACATATACGTATTTAATTGGAGACAAGTAAATTTAGGAGATAAAAACCACCCAGTGGGAAAAAATCAGAAAAACAATCAAACAAAGAAAAACCCTTTCCATATGTAGTAGTAACTGAATTTAATTTTGACACAAGGTGGGAAATCTCAGAGATTAGGAGGAAAATCATTTTAGGCATGGGTGAACATATTTAGGAAGGCATAGAGAACAGAGATGGAATATCCATTTTGAGGATGAGGTAGTAACTCAATCTGACTGCAGTGTAGAGTATAGAAAGAGGGGGAAAATGAAATAAAGATTAAAAAATTATTTGGAATCAGATTGTAGAGAATAAATTTTTATCATGAAGAATATGTATTTCATCTTAGAATTAATAAGAAGCTACTAGAGGGATTTGGCAGGGAAATAACAGGGTCAGGTCTTGACTTCTGGCAAAAAAAAACAAAACTATTTTTACAGATGTTGGGGGTGAATCAATATCTACAATGAAAATATCAGGTAAGAAATATTTTAATTGAAACAAGTGCCTTCTCATTTTTATTCTTCCTAATTTGATGTTACTTTTAACTTTCTCTCTTGACAGTGGTCTACACTCAAAGAGTTGCTCACAGCATGAATCACATTTTGCTTGTCAAATATTTTCTGCCTGGTAAGACATAATGAATGTCTTTTTATGATATTCATTGGTACCTGTATGAATCACCTTTTAAATCTATTGTAATAGTGTATATAAATTAATGCATAAACACATACATACGTATTTATACATAACCATGTGCATTACACACATGCATATATACATATATATGCATATATGTGTGCACATATGAATGCACATACCTGATCCCTTTCCACTGCATTTTATCTACTTGTTTCCACTCTCTTCCCTGCTAATCTTCCCTATCCAAAATTTTCCCTACCTATGGGTTGTTTCCCTGATATCTTAAAAACACACATGGGTCTCCTCATCCTTAAAAACCTCTCATTTTATCTGATCATCTCCACCATCTCTTGTCCTATATTACTCATCCTTTATGTATGTATTTCTTGAGAGAGTATTAACTGTTTCTACTGTGTTTTCTTTCACTTGATTCTAAACCCTCTGAATTCTGACTTCCAAAATGAACAATGAACTGAAACTGCTCTCTCCAATATACATGTCTAAGTTCCTGTCTAAATGGGAAAAATAAACAATAAAAATCCTACTGTATTCTTAGAGAAGGTGTTCTGTTTATTTCAAATGAAAGTATTACAAATAAAAATGATATCCATGGAATAATTTATTATTGATACTGAAAGAGAAAATTTCCTATTAAGTTTATTACTATTTATAATGGTAGTTTATTTTTCAGCAAATGACAGATTTTTGTCTTCTCTTGGCTTTTAATTTCTTGTCCTATGTAGAATATGTAAATGCATCTTTGTTTCTTTTTCTTCAAAATCTATCCCATATATTTTATTTTATTTCTTCCTGTATAAGATGTTATTATAAATAGTTCATACTTTGCAAATAACTTTATTCAAAGTCTTATAAAAGGCTTTGAAACTCAAAGATAAATATAAGTTAAAGAAATTTATACAGAAGACATCCCATCAGAAGGCTTATATTTGTGTAATGTCCAGAAATATTTTAAATTTGAATAAGTTTATTTAAAGAGGACAAAACTATTACTTGAGTAATTCTACTGTGTAATTCCTCGATTGTTTCATTTGCTCTCATTTTTAGGTGACTAATCAAAAAGCATTTTAAAGAGGATACAATATTTGAAGGAGCACTGTGTTAATCCCTGAGGAACTGAAGTGGCAGAAATTCTGGAAAAATTCTTAATGTTCTAATAAAAATAGTTATCATAAAAGAATTCTCTAAGCTCATGTTAAACTAGATATTGATCAACCAAACATGGCACAGTTAAAAATCACAAATGAAGAAGCATCGTCTTGGGGAAGATTTTTCTATTGGATAAAAATGTAATATTTACCACTGCTGCCCTCCTTGGATCCATTTGTTTTTGTTTTGATGGTACCTAGGGTTATTTGCCACTCCTGAGTAGAATCAAGTGAGGGTATACTTTTAGCTTCTATGTTATAAAAGGCAGTTGCAGCACGAGTGCTGAGATTTAAGGAGGCAATCAGTAGAAATCTTAAGGAGAGAGTAAGTGAAGAGACAGTAGATGATAGAGAAAGCTGCTTCCAAATAATCAGGAAAAAACAACACTAAGAATCACAATTTCAGTAGCAAAGAAAAGATGAGAAGAGTGAAGGGAAGTCATTGCTGCATACTTTTGCCTGTCATAGATCAATATAGAGGGCAGATTTGGTGCACCCCCTCTGAGGATGAAGATTATTTAAATAGAGAGTCGAGGTGACAGGGCCCAGCAGAAGTCTGCCAAACATCAAGGATAGTTGTTTTCAATCACTCTCCAATGTAACTCACTAGGAGCAGGGCTATTTAAGTCAGTATCAGAGCATGTCCATATGCTGGTGATAATCATACTAACCCACTTAGTATCCATAAAGCCAGATAAATTATATTAAGCCCAGCGGTAGACTCAGAGCTCATTAAATTGAGATAGAATTCCAAGTCCTGAGGAGATTCATGCTTCTCTAACTGTTTGTATACGGATATAGTTTCCTGGAATTATCTTTCAGAAGGTTGAGGATCCAAGGTTATGATATAGGGTTCTATTATGGGTTAACAGATACCACAAAGCAAAAAAAGTGCCTAAGTATTTTTGCTTGGATTGTGTAAAGGATGTGGATTGCGATTTTGTCTCCTCAGCTTTCAGATGTCAACACCTCATGAAATGAATTATTCCTGCTTTCTGCTAACTAGTTGATGCTGGAAACTTGTCAGGCTGAGGTAAGGGTATGCCTAGACCTGTAGAGTTGCACTGAGCTGGGATTCAAGAATATAATCCTAAGTGAATTCATGAGAATGTTGTTTACATATGATATCTGCATTATATAAGCAAATGTATTTTTGAGTCCTTGTACTAGTAATAATTTCTCCCTGTGACTGAAGACAACTTGCAATTTGTTTCATTCTGACATGTAGTCAACATATGTGGAAGATGGCTGAGTAAAGGAAGGGACTTGCTTGAGCACCCTCAAATTCCCCTTTAAATAATATTAAAATAAAGGGTAAAACAATTTTCTAACTCAAGACAACTTAGGAGATCATCAGGAAAGGTCTGTCTCACTAGAGTAAGAGTCCAGCACAGGCAGCTACAGCACAGGTTCACAGTGGTGAGACAGCAACAGGCTTTGATGGTGACTGAATCTGAAACTGCAGTGACCAGTTAGTCTACAGAGTAAGGGGGGGGGGGGCAAAAGAACTGATCAGAAAGAGATTGCATGGGATTCTTTGGAGGCACTAGGAATAGGACTCTGTTGCATTGCCCATATGTTGCTTTGGGTCACTGTCCAAGAGTGAGGAGGAACACCAGCAGGAAGGGTTTGCTTGCCACAGTACTAGGAAGGAAGCCTCCCTGATGAAAGACCAGAGGTGAATAGAAAATGTGATTTTAAAATACAACACTCAAAAGGAGTATAAAAAGGTAAACAGGAAAGAAAAATCATAAAGGAATCAATAAGGTTAAACTGTTTACATTCCTATAGGGGAGGATGACACTTGTTAAGCATTAGTGGGGCAGTTAGAAGGAATACATATAAATTAGAAGGCACAGGTGTGAGTTAACTATTGTTGCATGATATAAAAAACAATAAAATTGAGGAATGAGGAACAGGGATACACTTAGAGAAGGGGGGGGAAGACTAGAATGGGTTAAATTATCTCACACAAAAGAGGTATAAGAGTTTTTATGTTGGAGGGGTGGCAGGCAGTGTTTGAACCTTGCTTTTGTCAGATTTGGCCCAAAGAAGGAATATTTACAGTCAGGAATCTCTTTTATCCTATAGGGAAATAATAGTGGAGAGGGATAACAGTATGCGGGGGAAGGATAGAAAGGAAGGCAGATTGGGAGAGGTGGTAGTCAGAAGCAAAACACTTTTGAAGAGGGACAAGAAGAAACAAGAGAAAGATAAATGACAAAAAATTCTATCTATCTCCAGAAAAAAAAACCGAGGGAGTCTGAATGCAGATCAAAGTACGTTTTTAAAAACTTTCCTTTTGTCTTTTTTTTTCTGTTTTCCTTTACTATGTGACTAATATGGAAATACGTTTTGCGTGGTTGCACATGTGTGACAAATGCCCAGTTGCTTTCCTTTTCAATGAGGTGGGAGGGGCAGGAAGGAGAGAGACAATTTGGAACTCAAAATTCGAATAAATTAATGTTAAATTTTTTTACATGTAATTGAAAAAAAACAATTTTAATTATATGGAGTTTGTCTCAAGTTACAAATTGCATGATTTTCCCAAAGTAAAGCTTTATTTAATCTATTGTTTTAGTTGTGAGAAACACATTTCCTTTTCACACTAAAGCAATTGACTTAAAAAAATAGAATGTTATTATACTCTTACTGGGTTTTTCATTGTTATAATAATGTTTACAGAAATTTAGGTGTTTGTTAAATAATTGCCTATCTGAATTAGATCACTAACATCACTAATATAACTAGATAGACCTGCAAGTACATTTGTAAGGCTGAATATCTTGTGACAACTTTGCAAATGCTCACAATGTCTTTACTTACAAAGCTGATAATTTTGTAATAAGATTTTTTGGTATCCAATAGAGTTCTGCTAATTTGAAAAACAACTTCATTATCATTTCCCATCTGTGGTTGCATCAGTGTTGTATTTTGGGCTAATAACTGTCAATATGCTGAGTTCTGAAAGAAAGGCTGACAGCTTCATAGACTTGATGTTGCACAACCTTTCAAATTTTCCCAGAATTGTGTGCCATTTTAATATAATTAAAAACAAATGATAAATCAGTGTTTAAATTCAGTATCATATAACATGTATTCAAATTTCTTAGCAGTAAATATAACATTAAAATTTATTATTGTTCATGTGTAATATTTTTCTGTTGAAATTTTGATTAAGATTACATAACTAGGAAAATTCATCTTCACCTCTTCAACCATTCTATGTACTCAAATCCCCGGATACTGTACAATTAATTAATTTCTCTTATATCTTTTAAAGAGAGAAATCTTGATAGAAAGTTCTTCCCATAATGCCTATATGAGACAGTTCCATCTTGGTCTCACTCAGCATTATACTGGAATGATTTGTGAATATACCAATGAAGTACCAAAAATAAATAAATCACCTTTTGATGAAATTCTATGTCTAGGTCTATATGTCTCTTCTCTACTGATTTTGCCCTGTTAATTCTGGTCTCTTTCTGCTAATTTCAAAATTACCTTCCCTCTCAATTCTCTCATTTATTTGTGTAAAAATATACTGAAAACAACTGCTAAGTGAAAAAGAAACATCTCTAAAACATATCTGTATATTCTGAGCAATGTAGTCCCAGACATACAGAGTTGTATTCCCCCTGTCCTGGGAGAGTGAAGCTAATGGGACTATGAGCACTG
Organism: Petaurus breviceps papuanus; assembly: GCF_028583685.1. Classification (NCBI taxonomy): domain Eukaryota; kingdom Metazoa; phylum Chordata; class Mammalia; order Diprotodontia; family Petauridae; genus Petaurus; species Petaurus breviceps. The sequence continues at coordinate 10,911,054 of NW_027187372.1, forward strand.
ATAATATAGATAATATATAATATGATATAATAATATAGAGGATGCTAGTTTAAAGTGGGCAAGCATGAGATTCAGGGCTGTTTAGTGTTTCTTTTCTTTACTTTTCTTTTTTTGAGAGAGAGAGAGGGAAGGACAGGAGTGATCAGGAAAAGTAATGATGGCATTAATGGGATAGCAAAGAGGGAGAAAGACAGAGAGAGAGAGACAGAGACAGAGAGTGACAGAGACAGAGACAGACAGAGACAAAGACATATAGAGACAAAGACAGAGACACAGAAAGAGAGACACAGAAAGAGGCAGAGAGACAAAGACAGAGAGAGGCAGATAGACAAACACACACAGACATACAAACACACACAGATGGAGACAGAGAGACAGAGAGAGAGAGAGAGAGAGAGAGAGAGAGAGAGAGAGAGAGAGAGAGCCCTAACCCAGGTCTGTTATCTCATTTGATCCTCACAAGGGACCCTGAGATATAAGTAGTTTTTTGGTATTGGCCTTATTTGAAATTTGAGGAAATAAGCAAACAGAAATTAAGTAAAGTTATTTAAAGTCATGCCACTGATAAGTATCTGAGTCAGAATTTAAACTCGGGTCTTCCTTGATTCTAGGCCTAGCTCACTATCTACTACACTATCCAATGCATCTAGTACAGAGACTGAGTCTGGATTTTGCCAGATTAGTTTTAACAGCCACAGTTTTTGTTTATTAGAAAGTCCCTAACAATAGTGTCTAGAGAAAGGACAGTGAAGATTCCTCAGTTACTCTAAAGTCTGAGATCTTCTACATAACTTCTTTCTTTAAGCTATTCTTAATTCTTGATGTTTTCATGTAATATTTTGATTAACCATAAATATTATGATTCATTTCTATTTTGAATTTTATACTAGAGTGTTGGGAGTAGTGATTGCAAGGGAGACAGTCAATGAAAAGCTTTTAATACAACAGAATGAAAAAGGACAAAGGTTTGAACCTCAGTCTAAAATGACTAGATTTCTTTTTTATGCTAGTAGAACTCTGAGCTTTATTTGGGAGAGAATCTTAAGATCTTGATTTCACTAAATCCTTTATATGTTCCTAAATAGTGGAAGATTAACCACATGACCAGGTTTAGGGGAAAGCACTATAGCTTTGTTGTAAAGTATTGAATTAGCTTAGACTTAATTGTAAGAAAGAAGAAGGTGGTCATTTCAGTCAAATTTGACTACTTTCCTGGCCCCCTCTCACACAGAGTCACATATGCTATTTTTATTTCCAGGTAATTCAAAGTTTCTCCTGCCCTCTGGAGAGAAGGGCAGAGTAGAAGTATGACCCCAAGAAAGTTATAATCCATAGGCCATTTAAAGAAGGAATTGGAAAAGACTGATTAAGAACATATTCCAAAGGTGGAAATAAAGAGAAGCATCTTTCCCTTTAACTTTTCTTTCCCATGTGTAGTGTCAAACTTGCTCCAGAGCTCGAATGGTTATTTTTTTAAGCAATTGGGGTTAAGTAATTTGCTCAAGGTTACATGGCCAGTTATTTCTGGGTGTGGTGCTAAGTATCTGAGCCCAGATTTGATCCCCCGGTCATTCTGACACTTGAGCCGGTGCTCTTACTCGCTGTGCTACCTGGTCGCCCCCCGAATGGTTATTTATCATTGTTGAATAAACAATCTTGTAATTATTTATATCAATAGTGCATGAAATATTAACATATATTGCGATAACCTTAAACAAACAAAATATTTTTAATGGACTCTCCCTTTTTTTTAATTTGTCCAATTGACTACCTTAAGCACAGTCTTCTTCATCTCAGTAGTCACATCTTTTAATAAAACAGTTTACTATAAACTGTTTTGTTTAACAAAATATTTTACTATGAACTCTTTGAAAGCACAAAGTATATTGTTTGATCTTTGTAACCCTGGGGAATGTTGCTTTAAAAAAGGTCATGAATTGAAATGAAAGTAATCCTAGTACATTATTTGATAGTTTTATTGTTGCTCAGCCCTTCAGTCCTATCAGATTTTCCATGACCCCATGGGTCATAACATGATAGACCCTTCTAAATTTAACTTTCTCCCAGTCTGTCCAAGTTCTTGGTTATAGCTGCTAAATCCTGTGGGATTCCTACTGCAGCCACTCTGTACTTGATCTTTCTTGTGCCTGGCCGTGTTTTCATTTGTCCTGGAAGCTCTGCATTTGGGCAAGGATGTGCCTGGGAGCATTTGGGAGCTTTTTCCCGCATCTATCTATAATATTCTCTGTAGTTCCCTTCTCCTTGTCCTTCAATGTTTGTCTACATTAGGGATTTTTTCCAATGGGTCAGGTCTTCTTGTTATCCAGACAAAATATTTAAACTTCAGCTTCAATATTTGACCTTTCAATGAATAGTCTGAATTCATTTCTTTAAGTGCTGACTGATTTGATCTCTTTGCTGTCCAAGGTACTCTCAAAAGTATGCTCCAACAACACAATTTCAAAAGCATACATTCTGCACCTCTGACAGTCCAGCTCTCAAAGCCATAGATTACTATTTGAAAAACTGTCATATTTTTCCTTACAATGAGCAAATATCTTTAAATTTCATGGCTGCAGTTGCTGTATGCAGTGATCTTTGAGCCTAAGATTTAAAAAAAATGTCACATTGCTTCCATTTCTTTTCTTCTATTTGCCAGGAAGTGATAGGACAAGTCACCATGATCTTAGGTGTGTGTGTTTCCTCTCTCTCTCTCTTTCTCTCTCTCTCCTTCCTCTGTCTTTGTCTCTTTCTATATGAAATGAAATGAATAAATGTATATGATGTGAAACATATATGAAATATAAATATATATATATATACATATATAGAGAGAGAGGGAGAGAGAACTTCAAGCCTGCTTTTACATTCTCCTTTTTCATACTCATCAAAAGGCTTTATAATTCTTCTTCACTTTCTACCCTCAGAGATCTGAGATATCTGCATATCTGAGATTGTGACAATTTTTCTAAGTAACCTTAATTTTGACATTTGATTCATCCAGCCAGAAAGTCTGCCTGATGTATTCTGTATATAAGATAAATAAGTAAAGTGACAATATACAGTGATGTATATTTCTGTGTTCCAAGTTGTGTGCCTTTCCCAATCTTAAAGCACTCAGTTGTTCTATGTTTGTTTCTAACTCTTGCTTCTTGGCCCCCATACAAGTCCTTCAGGAGACAAGTAAGATGATCTAGTACTTCCATATTTTTGAGTACTTCCACAAGTATTTTCTGGGGTTGAGACCTTCCCATTTGCCATCCTCTTCTGAGCTTGTGTCTAGATTTTTTTCGTCACCATTATAACTTTTTAGTCAGATTTGTTGTTGTTGTTGTTGTTGCATTTTTCCTATTTTTTTGGTCTTTTACCTTTCCTTAAAACTTGAGCTCTATTTCTGGGCTGTAAGTCACTGTCTCAGGCTTCTTGTGCCAATGACTGCAGGAACTGGCTGTTTACCTGGTGTTGCACTGAGGCCCATGGGGGACCTTCATGTCTAGTGCTGTACTGAATGGGTTGGTGGGGAGGTGGCTGGCACTGCCAGAGGCTGTAGGACTCTGGCAGCTTATCTGGTGAACTAGGGTTTTAGTTGTGGTATCAGGCATGTGCAGAGGCTGATGGGGTGCTTCTTCATTTTCCCAGGGCTACAGTGAAGCACAGGGTGGTTGGTCTGGCAACTTGTGGCCACCTGCCTGTTTGCCCAGAGACAATGGCTCTGCATGTGGGCTATCTTAGAACTGAAGTCTGTCCATTCTCCTCCTGGAGTTTGCCTGCTCTACTGCACTTGAGCTAAGGATCTACTGCTGGTTTGTTGAGATGAGATTTGCTGCTGGCTTGCTAGAATGTTTTTTGTCCTGGACTGGACTCCCCTTTTACTCTCCTGCTGATCTTCCAGGTCTCACTGTGTCTTTTTGCTGGTTGTGCTGTTTCAGGATTTGTCTGGGGGCTCTGTTTTATGCTTGTTTGGAGGCATATTTGAGACAGTTATGATGCTTTACATCTTACTCTTCCATCTTGGTTCCCAGAAGTCTGACTTGCCACATTGTGTTATTATTCACACAGTCAAAGGCTTTACTCTGGTTAATGAAGCAGGAGTAAGTAGGTTTTGGTTTGTTTATTTATTTGTTTTCCTGGAACTCCCTTAATTTTTGTATAATCCAGTAAATGTTAGCAATTTAGTCTCTAGCTCCTTTGACTCTTTAAAAACCAACCTGATGTTCTTAAAATTCTCAGCTCACACACTATTTATTCCTAGCTTATAGAATCTTAAGCATAACCTTGCTGGTGTGTGAAAAGAGAATAATTGTTTTAGAATTAGATACTTCTTTTGCATTGCCCTTTTTTAGGAAAGAGATGAAAACTGATCTTTTCCAATCTGGTGAAAACTGCTAAATTTTCCCAATTTTCTGATAGACTGAGTGCAGCAATTTTACAGCATCATCTTTTAGGATGTTAAATACCTCAACTTGAATTCCATGACCTCCACTAGGATTATTACTAAGCAAAGATTCCTAGAATTCACTTGACATCGTTCTCCAGAACATCTGGCTCTAGATCAGTAACCATACATTCATGGTTATAAATTAATGTGGTATAGTGGAGAGAACACTGGATTTAGATTTAGAAAACCTGGACTAGAATTCCCTCATTTGTAAAAGGTAGGGGTTGGTTGCAACAACTTCTAAGTTCCCTTCTCTCTCTCTCTCTCTCTCTCTCTCTCTCTCTCTCTCTCTCTCTCTGTCTCTCTCTGTCTCAACACACAGACACACATGCACATGCTTTGTATTTTTTCCATTTTCTAGTAAATTTTATTGATATCTTTTATTTTTATGTTGCCTACATTTCTCCCTGTATCCTTCTCCTTTACTCCCCTTAGACAGTCACCTGATATAACAAAGAATTTTTAAAATTTAATAGATTATAGTTTTCCCCAATTACATGTTTAAGTAATTTTTGAACATTTGTTTTTTTCAAAAAGTTTCAAGTTCCAAATTCTATCCTTCCTTCCTTCTCTTCCCTATCCCCTCCCTGAAATGGCATGCAATCAGATGTAGATTATACATAGGTAATCATATAAAACATTTACCAATTAGTCATTAAGAAAGAATTTTCTTTTTTTATTATATTTTTACTTCATACCCTTTTACCCAGCAATACCACTTCTAGGGTTGTATCCCAAAGAGATCATAGAAGTAGGAAAAAAACCCATGTGTACAAAAATATTTATATCAGCTCTTTTTGTTTTAGCAAAGAATTGGAAATTAACAGGGTGCCCATCAATTGGGGAATGGTTTAACAAGTTGTGGCATATGCATGTTATGGAATACTATTGTGCAATAAGAAATAAGGAGCACAGGGCAGAATCAAGATGGCAGGGTAGAAGAAAGACCTCCCCACTGCTCTGGCTTCCACCTTCCCCAATCCATGTAAAAGGGGACTCTAAACAAACTTTGGAGCTGCAGAACCCGCAAAATGACACAGAGAAGCTAGCCTCCCACTGAGGACAGCCCAGCAGGCCAGCAGGAATTGGCCAGAGCAGTGCTCTGGGAGTTGAGTCGAGGCCTGCTTGAGTGGAGGTTTTAGCCTCATGGCGAGCCTGACCAGCCACCAGCAGGAGGGACTCCAGATAAGCAGCAGCTGTGGCCATTTCCAGAATTATCAATAGGCAGATGTGAAGGACAAAGTGAGAGGTCAGTGAAGTCTGGACTTTGGGACCCAGTAAGTGGGAGTGCATGGCATTTGCCACCAGGGCAAGAAGCCACTGAGATTCCAGCACAGCCAGCAAGCATCACATGGCAGCTTCAGCTCCTGGCCTGCAGGGTGCCGGGGGACCAAGCACCAGTCTGAGGGGTAATTGTTCTTGCTTTAACCTTCTTAGATCTAGATTGCAGTCTAGGGTGGAGGTCCTGGGGTGTGTGTCCAACTTGTCAGAGTGTGTGGAGATGTCAGAGAGAGCACCTCCAGCGGCTTAGAAAACCCCAGCATTTGGGACGAAAGCTCCCCTGTGTGGTGGCAGAGTCGTATTGTGGCAAAAATCCCAGGGGTAAAGTGACTGAGGGGCGACATGACCAGACAAAGGAAACAAAACAAACAGAAGATTCCAACATTAGACTCCTATATTGGGGACAAAAAAGGAGCAAAGCATGGAACAAGAAGAAGACAGTGAAGTCAGAACTCGTGCACCAAAAGCTTCAAAAGAATATGTGAGCTAGTTACACTCCATAGAGGACCTTAACAACCAGATAAGAGAAGTGGAGGAAAAATTGGAAAGAGAAATGAGAACAATGCAAGAAAATTAAAAAATGAGAGTCAACAGCCTGACTGAGGAAAATTACACCTTAAAAAATAGACTGACTGAAATGTCAAAAGAGGCTCAAAAAGGCAATGAGGAGAAGAATGCCTTAAAAAGCCAAATTTGCCAGATGGAAAAAGAATCTCAAAAGCTCAATGAGGAGAATCATTGCTTCAGAATTAGATTGGAGCAAATGGAAGCTAATGACTTTATGAGAAATCAAGATGCTGTTAAACAGATCCAAAGAAATGAAAGAATAGAAGGCAATGTGAAATATCTCATGGGAAAAACCACTGACCTGGAAAATAGATCCAGGAGAGACAATATAAAAATTATTGAACTACTGGAAAGCCATAATCAAAGTAAGAATCTAGAAATCATCATCCAGGAAGTTCTCACAGAAAACTGCTCTGATGTTTTAGAACGAGAGGGCAAAATATAAGTTGAAAGAATCCACCAACCACCTCCTGAAAAAATTCCAAAAATAAAACTCCTAGGAATATTACAGTCATGTTCTGTAATTGCAAGATTAAGGAGAGAATATCACAAGCAGCCAGAAAGAAACATTTGAATATTGTGGAAACACAATCAAGATAACCCAGGATCTGGCAGCTTCTACACTGAGGGATTGAAGGAATTGGAATATGATATTCCAGAGGTCAAAGGACCTGGGATTAAAACCAAGAGTCACCTACCCAGCAAAACTGAGTATCACGTTTCAGGGGAAAATATGGTCATTCAGTGGAATAGAGGACTTTCAAGCATTCTTGCTGAAAACAATAGAGTTGAATAGAAAATTTGACATTCAGATACAAGAAGCAAGAGTAGAATGAGAAGGTAAACAGGGAAAAGAAATCTTAAGGAACTTATCAAAGTTGAGTTATTAACATTCCTACATGGAAAAACAACAATTTTAACTTATGAAACTTTTCTCAATAGCTGAGTGGAATAGAAATGTGTATGTGTATATATATATATATATATATATATATATATATATATATATATATGAGGTTATGTATATGGGCATATGAATACATATGTGAATGTGTGTATATATGTTTACAGATATACATAGATAGAGAGCACAGAGCCAATTTAATAGGAAGGGATGATACTTAAATTTGAAATTATGAGGTGAGAGAGGCATATAATGAGAAGATATGGGAAGAGACAGAATGGGGTAAACTATCTCATATAGAAGAGGCAAGGAAAAATGGTTACAATGGAGGAGAAGGATAGGAAGACAAAAGGGAATGGGTCAACATTATTCCCATTGAATTTGGCTTGAGGAGGGAATGAAATACACAATAAACAGGGTATCTTACCCTCCAGGAGAGTAGGGGAGAAGGGGACAAAAGAGGGGTTTATGGAAGGGAGGGCAGGCTGTGGGGGAGGGTAGTTGGAAACACCCACTTTTGAAAAGGTATGGGATCAAAGCAGAGAATAGAACAAGTGGGAGGTGGGATAGGAGGGAGGGAAATATAGTCAGTCTTTTACAATATATTTACTATGTTATTGATTTTGATTAGCCACACATCTATAACCTATACTGAACTACTCATATTCCTAGTAAAGGTGGATGAAAAGAGAGGAAGGGAATGAATCTGGAATTCAAATTTTTAAAAGCAAATATTCAAGTATATGGACTATTAGTAACACTATTTTACATGTAATTGGGAAATAAGATATACAGGCACCAGTGCATACAGATCCACTGGAAAAGTAGAAAGGGGTATGGGAGAAAATATGGGAGAGAGAAGATGGGAGAACGGGATATCCTGTGGGACTGCTATTTTGGGGCGGTGCGTAGAGGAAAAATGGGGAGAAAATTTGTAACTCAAAATCTGGTGGAAATGAATGATGTAAATAAGAAGTTAATAAAGCATTTGGAAAAAAAGAAACGAGGAGCAGATGGATTTCATATTTACATGGAGAGGCTTATATGAACTGATGCTGAGTGAGAAGAGTAGAGCCAGGAGAAATTTGTACACAATCACAGACACACTGTATGTGCTGTGACCAACTTTGATAAACTGGACTCTTCTCAGCAGTCCAGAGACATAAGACAAACCCAAAAGAATTATGATGGAGAGAGATGTTTACATCCAGAGAGAGCCAAGATTGAACCCAGATTGAAGCAAACTACCTACCTTTTTAGTCTTCTTGTTTGGTTTTGTTTCCTCTTTCCCACTCTTCATTCCATTGGTTACAATCCTTCTTTATAACCTGACTAATGCCTAATGTGAAAGTATTTGCTGATACTACACTTGATTGTATGCCACCATTGAGGGGGGGAGGGAAAGAAAATTTGAAACTCAAGGAGTTGTGGTAATGAATCTTGTAAACTAAAAGTAAACAAATTAATAAAATTCACTAAGAAGCAAAAAAAATGCTTCTTTTAAAGCTATTTTATTTCTCAGGATAACTCTGGAAGATAGGTGATATAAATATAAGTGTTTCCATGTTACATATTAAGAAACTGAGCCTTAAAAAATTTACATGATTTGTTCAAACTAGATTCTTCAAGTAGCAAGTTATTGAATATGGACCAGGGTCACCCAAACTTTTAACCTATTCTGATTCTTTTCTATATCTTTTCACCCTTGCTTAGACTAGTGTTTCCTTGTTCTAGGGGATTTATTTCATTATTGCTAGACTTAGTATGAATACTCTATCAACTTTATTCAACTGACACTCAGAATTCCCAAGTTTAGTCTATCTACCAGCCTCAGGTTCCTGTGGACTTGTATTGCCAAGGCAATTTTTATGTCTTCGATAATTTTTTTCCCCTAGTCTATAACTTTTTAATGTCAGTCTTGATTGGTAAAAAATGATATAAATACTGAAATAACCTATATTGTAAGATTTAAACAAGTTGTACTTGCTTATCAGATTTGAAATTATATTATTGAATGAAGTCTCAGTCCAGAATTTGGTTTCTCACAATTTCAAAATCCTAAATAAATACCTTTTGCCATATCCAGAGCATCACATCAATGACAAATATTTTGAAAAGAGATTTGGGGGAATTTGTCTGACATTTTGCTTTAACTGAACAATGTACAAATCTGTAACCTCTGCTTTTAAGTCGCATAAAAGCTAAAGTAAAATTGCTTTCAGCATAAAAAATTGCAGAAGTCTTAATGAAATTTTCAGCATTCTGACCTTGTCTTGGCTAAATCAAATGCCAGTCTCAATCAAGAAGGGGTTGGGTCCATTAGTCTGATAACTCTTTTATTTGTTGCTAAATGATTTTCATTTCTTAAAGCAACTTTTAAAATATCATAGAATGAATTTTATATAATTTACTTCCCATAAATGTTATTTGACATTTATGGGGGACAATATTAAAAATGAAAATAAATATAAAAGTGAAATGAGAAGAAAAATACATCCCTAAAGCTGAGGACACAAGAGTTACAGAAAGTAGCTATTGCTAGGGTTTATATTCATAATTAATTGATTTATCTCAAAATAAGTATATTTACAACTAAATAAATTTAATCTATATCTACAATATAGAAAAGAAAATTCCGTATACTAACAATATAATATATACACTTTTTCTACATTAGCAAGTATTATTTTATCTCATAGCAAAACTGACATAAATGGAATTATTAATGTTAGAGATAACATTTGATGAAGAATGAGAAAGTGCATTGTAATAATGTCCACAAAGAGAAACAGTGCAACTTTGTTTCAAAATATAAAATGTCTATGAAATTATTCATGTTATTGTTCATTTGAAATCCTATGTTTATTTTCAGAAATAAAATATGGATATTGGTTCTTTTCAGGAAAAAAATACCATTTCACTTAAAATCAAATAAAAACAAAACATAATTTTTAACATTGTTATCTGATGCCATGCACATTATAATTCTTTAAATGAAATAATTCCTCAAATACTTTCATTGTTTTTAGTAGTCTTTTTTTCTATTTAATTATATTTGTCAGTATCTTAATTATCAAAAAATAACTCAGGACCTTCTACAATGTACAGTGGTGGTCCTTTGCTAAAATCTTATTCACCTTTGTCTCTCAGTCCAGCCAGTATAATAGAATGATGAAAAGTGGACAACATGGCAAAACAGACAATTCAATTTTTTATGTTGGGGTGTAGGAAAAAGTATGATTCTTCTTTTTTTCAGATCTAGTCAAGGGTATAAGATCATACTAAGTATGACAACAATAAAAACAACAAGCCCTCTGTGTATGTAGACTCCTAACTGTCCTAATAATGATAAGGCTGGTAGGAATTACAGATATCATCTTCCCATGTAGAAATGTAAAAAGTTTAACCTTATTAAATCCCTTGTGATTTTTCTCTGTTATTTACTTTTTGTACTTTTTTGTCTTTTATTTGAAAGTTATTTTTCTTTACAATTCCAGTCTTTTCAACGGGAATACTTAAAAATTTTCTATTTCATTAAATATCCATCCCCCCCCAAAAAATTATACACAGTTTTGCTGGGCAGTTAATTTTTGCCTATAATCCTAGCTGTTGGTGTACTGTTTCAATTTATATTTTACCCTCTGTTTCTAGTGTATCAGTATAGTTTTCCTTGATAGTTTCTTGAAACACGATATCTACTCTCTTTTTTTTTTAATCTTGACTTTGAGGTAGTCCAGTAATTCTTAAATTATCTATTTCTCATTGAAGGACTAGTACCTCTTGTACAGGGGTTTATTGAGTCCTTTTCAGGATTGCAAACCCACCTTTGCTGTCCATCTGGTTCACCCAACTCTCACCTGTCATTTTAGCAAACTGTAGTACACTAAGTGGCCACACCCCAGTGAACCATTACAACAGATGGGCTAAACAAGGTTGAAGATAACTAATAGGTCTTAAACCTGTTGTTGACTTAGAGCAGAAGTCTGCCACAAGCCTATGAAGACATTCCAAATAAGAATGAATAGATAAGAGCGATTTATTAAAATAACAATTAAGGTAGCAGAAGCAGGTGCTATGGAGGCCTTAGAAATTGGTGAGGTATCAAGGCCATCCATTGTATCCTGGCCATTGCCAGTCACTTTGACTTCTTGACACTGGACTTTTATAACACAGGGACAGAAAATGAGGCCAAAGACTTAGTGCAATTCTACCTCACTTCAATTCAAGCTTGTCAAGAAGTCATTTATGATGTCATGGGTCCTCTTCAAAAGTGGGGGACAAACAATAATTTTTCTTTGATGTATTTACCAGGTCAGTGTAATTCTAATGAGATATTTAAGATTTTCTTCTTTTTTTATTCTTTTCCTAAAAAACACATTTGTTATTAGTTTTTAACATTCCCTTTTATAAGATTTTGAGTTCTAAATTATGCTCCCTTCCATCCACTCTTCCAAGATGGCATGACATCTGATATAGGCTATACATATACAATCATATTAGCAGTATTTCTACATTAATCGTGTTGTGATAGAAGAATCAGAAAAAAAGGGAAAAATCATGAGAAAGAAAGAACAAAAAAAATACAAAATAGTATGTATCTGCAAGCAGTATCCACAATTCTTTTTCTGGGTGTAGGTAACATTTTCCATCGTGAGTTTTTGAGAGTTGTCTTACATATTTTTGATGCCAGAAATGAAGTCTATCAACATTAGTCATCACACAATGTGACTATGACTGTGTGCAATATTCTCCTGATTCTGCTCACTTCATTCAGCATCAGTTCATATAAGTCTTTCCACATTTTTCAGAAGTCTGCCTGCTCATGTCATATAGCACAATAGTATTGCATTATATTCATATACCTCAACTTGTTCAGCCATTTCCCAGCTGATGGGCATTCCTTCCATTTCCAATTCTTGGCCACCACAAAAAAAGCTGCTATGTTTTTGTATATGTGTATCCTTTTCCCATTTTTATGATGTCTTTGTGCTACAGACCTAGAAATATTATTGTAGAGTCAAAGGATATGCACAGTTTTATAGATCTTTGGGCATACTTACAAATTGATCTCCACAATGGTTGGATCAGTTCACAACTCCACTAAACATGCATTAGTGTTCCAATTTTCCGACATCTTCTTCACAATTTATAATTTTCCTGTTTTCTCTTCTTAGCCAACCTGATAGTTATGATGTGATACCTCAGAGTCGTTTTGATTTACGTTTTTCTAATCAATAGTGATTTAGAATATTTTTTTCATATGAATATAGATAGTTTTAATTTCTTTATCTGAAAATTGCCTATTCATTTCCCTTGACCATTTATCAGTTGGGGAATGACTTGCCTTCTTATAAATTTGGTTCACTTCTCTATATATTTTGAAAATGAGGCCTTTATCAAAGAGAGTAACTGTAAAACTGTTTAATAGCTTTCTGCTTCCCTTCTAATCTTGATTGCATTGGCTTTGTGCCAAACTTTTTAATTTAATGTAATCAAAATTATGCATTTTGCATTTCATAATGTTCTCTTTTGTTTGGGTCATAAATTCTCCCTTTCTCCATAGATTTGATAGGTAAACTATTCCTTGCTCTCCTAATTTTCTTATATTATCACCCTGTATGGTTAAATTATGTACCCATTTTGACCTTATCTTTGTATATGGTATAAGATGTTTGTCTATGCCTGTTTTCTTCCATACTATTTTCCAGCTTTCCTAACAGTTTTTGTTAAATAATGAGTTCTTATGCCAGAAGCTAGAGCCTTTAGGTTTATCAAATAGTAGACTAATATAATCATTGACTACTCTGTCTTGTGCACCTAACCTATTCTACTGATCTACCACTCTACTTCTTAGCCAATACTAAGTAGTTTTTTGATTGCTGCTTTGTAATACAGTTTTAGGTCTCATATAGCTAGGCTGTCTTTCCTTGTATTTTTTTCATTATTTCTCTTGGTGGAATTATTTTTTTCAGTGATCTTTTGAACCTCCTTCCTCATTTGGCCAATTCTTTTTTTTATGTGTTACTTTCTTCATTTTTTGTGTGTGCACCTTCTTTACCAAGCTGTTCACTTGCTTTTAATCATTTTCTTATATCACCCTCAATTCTCTCCCCAGTTTTTCCTCTACCTCTCTTACATGATTTTAAAATCCTTTTTGATCTCTTCCATTCCATGAGAACAGTTAATATTTTCCTAAATTCTTTATAATGTAGTAGCTTTGCTGTTGTTTTTTTCTTCTGAGTATATGTTTTGGTCTTCATTGTCACCATAGTAACTTTCAGTAATCAGAGATTTTTTTTTTATTGTTTGCTCATTTTCCCAGCCTATAAGTTGACTTTTAAATCTTTGTTAAAGTAAGGTTTTGCTTAAATGGTGGAGGGCTCACTCTTTCAAACCTACAGGGGATTTTTGTAAGTCTTTTCTATGGACCTGTAATTTTTTGGTTCTTCCAAGGTGGTATGATCTAAAGAGAGATGTTTACTACTCTTCTGACATGGGCTTTGATCTGAGTTACTGCAAGAACATTTTGTGCCCCAGAACTGTGAAAAGGGTCCCACCACCACCACCGTACCTTGGCTACAAGCTCTGCTACAGTAGGCCTTCTCCTTGTCCCATGACTATCATTAATTCAGCACATAGATCCAAGTATGGGCAAGGCAAAATAGTCCTGCCTCAGTATGAGCAAAAAGACCCTTATAATCTCCTGAATGTGAATGTTGTTCAACTCCATTACCTTCTATGTGCTGAGAACTCTCAGATATACATATACATACATACATACATACATACATACCATGTTTCCCCGATAATAAGACACTGTCTTATTAATTTTTTTGGAAAGAAAAACACCAGAGGGCTTATTTTCAGGGGAGGGCTTATGTTGTCCTGCCTCAGCTCTCCTCCGCGGCACTGCTCTCAATGGTGCCAGCAAGCAAATCACTGGGGAAGAACAGGATGATGCCCTCACTGCTGCAGCTCTGATTGGATGCAGCTCGGAGCGCGGCGTGCGTTTCACTGGGGGGAGGGGGGACGGTGCATACAGAGGGTACCGTAATGTAGCATGGGATCACCTTCACTACAGTAGCAATCTCAATAGGGCTTATTTTCAGGGGAGGGCTTATTTTAGAGGAATCTTACACAGTAAGGGGAGGGCTTATTTTCAGGATAGGTCTTATTATCGGGGAAACACGGTATATACATACACACACACACACACACACATATAGCCACAATTGTTTGTTGATGAATAAGTTACTTCCAAAACCTGCTCCTGGTTTGCTGTTGACAAGTTGTGCTGCTGTTGACTGTGCTGGACTGCACTCCAACCTCACCCAGGTGTGAATAATCTTTCCTGCTGACCTTCTAAGTGGTCTTTGGCATCTGTCTGCTGAGATATCTGGAAACTGCCACTGCTGCCAGAGATTCATTCACCTCAACACCTGCTCCAGGTTTGCTGGGGCCTCATCAGTGCTGGCAAGGCCTGTGCTGGATTGTGTTCCTTCTTACCCTGGTACAACGGAGTTTTCCTGCTAACCTTCCAATTTGTCACTTACACACACACACACACACACACACACACATCCATATACATACCTACATATGTATGTATATATGGCTGCTTTTTATACTTTATGTAAAAAGTTCAGCAATTCCCTAAATTATAACTTAAAAGCTATGTCCAACATAAAGTGAACCATTTATATTCTTCTCATAAGTAGGGATCATATCTGTTATATTAATTTCTAAACTCTCTTATACCAATTTATTTTTGGAGTTTAGAAGAAACAACCTTTTTCTAATTGCCATTACAGTTTAGAATATCATATCTTGACTACTTCAATATTATTTTCCCTGCCCCAATGGCATTTCCTTTAGATTAAAAATCCTCATGACCTATATTTCAAGCTTGTCTGAAATTAATATAAAATGAGAAACAAATCTGAAGATAGCCTGGACTGCATAAAATGTCAGGCTATGTCTTTCAGGTTAAAGAATGTGGAAGTATTTCATTCAATATGCAGCTAAAGTTGAAATTTACTTTTTAATGTCTATTTTGTATAAATATTGTATAAAAACACATGATTGTGTTCCTTTTCCATTTTTCAACTTTTCAAATTATTAGTCAACTTTTCACTTAAAAAGTAAATTTGAATTTTTTACATGGAAAAATATTTTCCTTTGCATCTGAAAATGAGCTAATTAAAAAAATACTTTATTTCTTTCAGTTATTAAAAGTCTATTTTCTCTCCCTTCTACTTCCTCTTACCCTCCTACCTTTGAAAAAGAAAAAAAAAAGATTTTCTCACAAATATTCATAATATAGTCATATTATTTTCTTACATTGACCATGTTTCAGAATGTATCTTTTATTCTGCTTATACACTTAACACCTCTTTTTTTCCCCCAAAGGTAGGTAGCATGCTTAAATATCAGTCCCTTGGAATCACAGTTGGACATTAAAATGTTCAGTTTCTTAACTCTTTCAAAATTCTGACTTTACACTTATGTTCTTATTATGTAAATTTCCCTCCTGTTTATTCTCACTTCACTTAGCTTCAGTACATGCAACTCTTCTCAGTTTTGTTTTGTTTATTTTCCTCCTATAACCTATACCTTTTATCATATTTTAACAGTAAAATAATATCCCATTATATTTAGGGTCCACAATCCATTCAGGCATTTTCTAGTCAATGGGTGTAGATTTCATTTCTACTTCTTTGCCATTACAAAAAGTGGTACTACAAATTCATTAGTACATATTGGTACTTCTCTTCTTTTTTGGGTCTCTTTGTTTACCTTAACTTTAAAAACCTGAACCAAACAAACCAAATAATTATACTGCTGCCTTGACCATTTAAGGAATTTAATTAAAACTTTTTTATATATAATATTTGACATTGTCATTGAGTAAAACATTTAATTTGCTCAGCTTGACATAATTTTAAAGATATCTTGATTTCTAGAGTAGATCTAGTTTTAATCTTCTTACTACCAGGAGACAGTAATGATATCAAAATAAAGTGATTTATTTAATATTTTTTTGCTAATTTCCTGTTGCTGCTGATGTATGGGGAGAGATCATCTAGTACAAAGATACTTAAACTTTTTGTTTTCTGATCATGGACCCCTTTGGCAATTTACTGAATTCTACAGACTCCTTTTTCACAACAAAGTTAGATAGATAGATAGAGAGATAGGTAGGTGGATAGATAGATAGATAGATAGATAGATAGATAGATAGATAGATAGAT
>NW_027187372.1:10927504-10987180 GCF_028583685.1 Petaurus breviceps papuanus
GATAGATAGATAGATAGATAGATAGATAGATAGATAGATAGATAGATAGATAGATAGATAGATAGACAGGCAGATATATGTGTGTATATATCAAATGCTGTATCATAAAGGAAATAACACTAAAATATACTCATGAAATATTATTTATAAATACCAAGGTCATGAATAGTAGATTTAGGACCTCTGCTTTAGTGATTAATGTTTATATGAGGCAGCACACTACAGATGATTGAGATCCTGACACAGTTAAGGGGACCTAGATCTATATCCTGCTTTTAATACACGGACAATGTGTCAAACAAGCTATGACTATAGACCAATCATTTAACTTCTTAGTTTCTTAGGCAACTCCCTAAAACTATAAGTTATAGATGAATTTTCATGGAATCACAAAATATTAGATTTTGAAGTGTCCTTAGAGGATAATATAAGCCCTGAATAGGCTCTCAAACCTTTGTTTGAACATAATGCTATCCATGGAGCTTTCCAAAATAATTAAATTACTAGTGAGAAAAAAAATACTTCTTCTAGAATATTGTGTCCAGCTCCAGGTTCCACATTTGGATAGAAGACATTGTTAAGATTGAGTATACACAATGAATTTGATGCTGAGTGATGAGAACATTAAAGGTCCTACCAAAGTAGAGTCATTTGAAAGAGCTGGGGATGTTCACTTTGGAGAACAAAATGCCTAGGATAACAGTGATGGTTTTCTTCTAGTATTTTAATGTAATTTAGAAGAGAAATTCAACTTAAGTTTGGACCCAGAAGAGAGTAGGAAGGCATAGTTTGGCTTGATTTTTAGGTGGAAAAAAAATATGCCAACTAGAAATATACGTAATAGGATCGATCAAAATATAGTGAGGTCACTATCCTCAGAGATCTCTGGGGGGTGGGGGTAGGGTAGGAATGGAGGGTTGCCTGTTCAGTGGCACAAATATTGTAGAGGGTGTTATTATTCAGATAATCATTGGACCAGAAAATGTATTTGTCTCTTCTGCCTCTAAGATCCTATTATATTACTTCCATTAGAAATCAAAATATGTTTTAGCTGCTTCTATCATGTCATCAGTCATCATCTTTTCACTTATATTTTGCACCAGATTAGCCTAATTGATTTACTATTTTCTAAAAATCACCAAAGCAGGTGCAACTGATGGGCTAATTAGCCTCTGTAAACTAAAAGAGTCTACGTTCAATTATTTTAATTTGCTGCACCTGGTAAAGTGATATTTCACAACAGCAACTGTTGTACTTAACTTTTCTCACACAAAGTCAAAAGAGAACACTGGTTCCTACTGGTCCCAATAATTACTTAATGTAGCTTTGATCCAATCAATTACTTGAAAGTAATGCTCCTGAAGATGAAAAACACTTTGTAAGCACTGCTATACCTTAGAGCTAGGGGCTCAAAGTCATCTTAGTAACAACTATGCAATCTGGTTAATCTCTTTAGGTTTTTAAGAATTAAAAATTATAAGAATATCTGGGTAGATGCTAGAGGCAGGAAAAGCTGGGTTGAAGTCAGTGGAAAAATATGATTTTTTAAAGAGATAAACTAAAATAATAACTTTTATCCATATGTCACTTTATCATTTACAAAATATTCTCCTATGTCCTTGGTCTTCACAACCACTTTGGTGAAGTAGGGCAGGTAATATTATGACTAATAAGGAGGGAAGTGAGTTTTAGATACTTTAAGTGTAGAAGATGATTAAGTTAGTAAGTTGAACTGTCATAACTCAAACCCGGGACTTACAATTCCAAATTCAATGGTGTTTTTTCTCCCATTATATAATAGTAAGCCTATTGACTTTATTTGGTTCTAGAGACCTTTAGTACATAAATATATGAATGCATTAATAAGCAAATGAATGAATGACTAATGCATAGGTGAATGAATATGCAAATAAATAGATATATTATTAAATAAGCAGATACCATAGAGATAAAATTATCTATTTATTCTAGTTATGTAACTTAGAATTTTCATTTGCCATAATTGGGGACAACTTAATATGGTCTATTTAAAGAAACAATTGGCTTTTTTTTTTTTTTGTCTGACATCTTAGCTCGGAGGCGGCAGCAGCAGCAGTACCTGAAGCCTCACCATGCCTCCCAAGGACGATAAGAAGAAGAAAGATGCCGGAAAGTCGGCCAAGAAGGACAAAGATCCTGTGAACAAGTCTGGGGGCAAAGCTAAGAAGAAGTGGTCCAAGGGAAAAGTTCGAGACAAGCTCAATCTGGTTCTATTTGACAAAGTAACATATGACAAACTCTGCAAGGAGGTCCCCAGCTATAAACTTATCACCTCTGCAGTAGTCTCAGAGAGACTGAAGATCCGGGGTTTTCTAGCCTGAGCAGCTCTCCAGGAACTGCTTAGTAAAGGTTTGATTAAGCTGGTTTCCAAACACAGAGCACAAATGATAGATACCATGAACACCAAGGGTGGAGATGCTTCAGCTACTGAAGATGCATGAAATGGTTCAACATTTCTATGTAGATTTTCAAAAACAAACTTTTTGGACTAAAAAAAATAAAGAAGCAATTGACTTGAAGACATAAGATCTGAGTTTGAGCCTTGTCTCTGCCATTTTCCATCTGCATAATTTGAGTCAAGTACCTTTGCTTTCAGAGTCTCAGTCTTCATCTGGAAAATGAAGCAGTTGGTCTAGATTATTTCAAGTGTCTCTTTTACCTCAGAAATTCTGTGATTTTATTAATAAATCTTCGATTTTTTAAATGACCTCAAGAGATATTCAGCATCCTGACTTCAAACATGTTATAATAATAACTCCAATAATAATTACACACACACACACATATATGGCACTTTAAGTTTCACAAAGTGCCTTAACACCTTATTTGATCTTCTCAACAACGTTGACAGGCAGGTGCTATTATTAACCCCATTTTACAGATAAGAAAACCAAGGCAAACAGACATTAAGTGATTTATTCAGGGTTACACATCTAGTAAGTGCCTAAAGTTGGTGTACATTTAGATCTTCCTCATCCAAGTTTAGCACTATCTTTGCTGAGCCCCTGGCTTCCTTTTGTCACTTCTGTATGCTGTCTGCTGTCTGTCAAGAACATATATAATATGTAGTCTGAAAGAGGAGGATATATATATATATATATATATATATATACATACATATATATATATATATATAATTGAACTCTGAAATATCTGGGATGTACTAAAGACATCACTAGAAATATCAGAATGAGCAATGTTACAAAGCATTCTTCTAAATGTGATTTCAAGAATAACACTGAGGTACCCAACCACTTACAGGACCAGCATCTCCTTCAGAAAGAGACAAGAAGGATTATGGGATCATAAACACCTGGAGTTATACAAGAAATTAACAGTTTCATGATGTTAGGGCCTATCTAATGCAAGCAAAATGGCTCTAGGAAGAAACTTGAAGTTCAAGTGATCAACCCTTCCCAGAAAACAACTCTCAGCTTCTTTTAAATCCAACTGGCCTGGAAGGTGCTTCCATGACTAACTCCTACTAAATAAATGAAAACATATTTCCTCAAGAGAATGAAATATTTATTGAGAATTTACAAGTATATGAATTTTCAGGAAACTCTCCAGCCTAAGCCAAGTTTACAAATTCATCAAAAATTTACTTCAATAAATTGTATGTCATTTAAGTAGAATTCATATTGTATTTGTGTGTATATATCATGACTTTCAATTAACACAAAATATCTATACCTGTATCTATCTACTTATACATATACACATATAAAAAATACAGCAAATAGGATTGAACTAGATTACCTCGCCAATTCACTTCTCCACAATTAATAGCCTCTCTCATAGCTTTCAAAGATAATTGAGTCAAAAAGGAGATAGAAAAGTTTTTTTTCTTTGCTACTTCTCTATCTACCATAAAAGGATGTGGCAGAGAGGGCGCTGGGAAGTCTTTTACATCATCTGCTACTTCTATTCAGGTTAACTATAGATCTCTCTAGAGCTGCCGTTAGTCCCTGCCCCACCCGCAAGGAGATTAGTGTCAAAATCATCTTATCTGCATTGTAATTTCCATGTGACATTATTACTCCCCATTTCAAGTATTGCTTCCTTCTAAAAGGGCAGTTTAGAATCAACGAAATCCATCCCTGTTAGCAACAGTGTCCTCTTTAATACAGTTATGATATGAACCATAATTGCCCTTTTTTCTGAGATGTATTATTTTGACTAGAAGTGGGGCAGGGAGAGAGGAAAGGTGGGAAGAGTGAATTACTATGTCTTTCACAAATTCAAAATAGATAGTGACAGTGGCTTAATTCATTATTAGGATATTGCTAAAGAAAACTGAACAAGATAAGAGAACATGTTTCTATGGCTGAAAGTGAGACATTAGAAATAACTTTGTAATCTGTCAGAGGTTAGAAGAACCTTTGACCCATCATAACACCCAGAAGATAAAGGTCTGTTTTCCTTTTGTTTCCTTTCAAAGATAGGGCAGACTTTCCTATATAAGGGAGAAAACAATAATGCAGAAACTGTGGTTGCAGATTTTCAGGAAACTGTAGACACTCAGCATTATAACTGGCACTGAAAGTTCCCTGTGGTGTGTTTGGTCTAGGGGGAAAAAATAACAGGATGACAAGCAAAGCCATTATTCTGTGTCAAGACAAGGGACTGAAAATGGACATGGTAATGTTTTATGCATATACATATTTTAAAATATTACTACTCTAACAAAACTAATGATTATCAAAATTCTGAGTAGCAAAATTCAAATACACTCACAAAATTATAAGGCATAAAGTATTCTGGAAGAAATGTCCCTTGAGTCACTTTTTCCTAATGAAATAATCTCCAGTTCTTTAATTTCTCCACATGTTTCTCCTCATTATTTTATTATTATTATTAATCTCATTATTTTCTGATCTTTAATCACTGTATTTTAAGAGGGATTCAAAAGAGTAGACCTAGGAATTTTAAAGTATATAACAACACATTATACACCAAATATTTTCATGGTCCTGTGACCTTACCATGTGTATATGTCTTCCAATGTTGTAGATTACAATATACCCATACCTTCACAGCACCATGTATAAATTCTTTAAAAGGGGTAGAGTCAATATGACCTTTTTTTATTGTTTGACCAATCTCATTTATATGTGCCGCATCATTTATGCTTACAAATACTAAAATATTAAGAAATGACAGAATTTGAACTTGATTTTTTACTCCAAATTCTTTTAATTCCGTTGTTGTAGCATAGTCTTTTCCCAATCAATTAGGCATCCATGCCCTAGCTATGCCTTTTTTTTCCTTACTCTTAAAAAGTGTTTGGAAAGCCATTTCTCCATTTTATCCTATCCCTTCTCAAGAACCCTTCCACCACAGCCTGCTTATATCTAAGTATTTTATTTTATATATTTTAAGGTCAGAAATATCCAATTTTCTAGTATTTTAGAAGTTCCACAGTATGGACTTTCAGCATGACCAATCAAGAGTGTCTACTCCTGATCAAAACCCTTCAATTTCCAATAAAATATTAAAGTTCCCTTGACCTTTAACTTCCCAAACTACAAGAATCATGGCATGAAAAGGGATCTAACAGGAGAGATTAATAAAATTAAAATTAAGGAATCTATTTAATTAATAAATAAAACTAAGAGCTGTTTTCATGAAAAATAAACAATAACATTGATAGACCCTTAATCGATATGATAAAAAAGAAAGACAGAAACCAAATTATGAGTATCAAAAATGAAAAGGGTGAATCTACCTCCAAAGAAGATTAAATTAAAACAATAATTAGGAAATCTTTTGCAAAATCCCATGCACATAAATTTGACAATCTTAGTGAAATGGATAAATTTTTACAAAAATTGAAATTGCCCAGATTAACTGAAGAGGAAGTAAATTACTTAAATAACCCCATCTCAGAAAAAGAAATTGAACAAGCCATCAGTGAACTCCCTAGGAAAAAGTTTCCAGGGACAGATGGATTTACTAGCAAATTCTATCAAACTTTTAAAGAGCAATTGATCCCAAAACTGTATAAACTATTTGGGAAAATTAGTGAAGAAAGAGTATTACCAAACTCTTTTTATGACACAAATATGGTACTTATACCTAAATCTGGAAGAGATAAAACAGAAAAAGAAAATTATAGACCTAAATTAGGAAGAGATAAAATAGATAAAGAAAACTATAGACCAATTTCCCTCATGAATATAGATGCAAAAGTTTTAAATAAAACATTAGCAGAAAGAATTCAACAACTTATCACAAGAATAACACACTTTGATCAGGAAGGATTTATTCCAGGAATGCAAGGATGGTTTAACATTAGAAAAACCATCAGTATAATGGATCATATCTACGATAAAACTAGCTGAAACCACATGGTTATCTTAATAAATGCAAAAAAGGCTTTCAACAAAATGAAATATCCATTTCTATTAAAAACACTAGAAAAAAGAGGAATAAATGGAGTCGTCCTTAAAATAACAGGTAATATCTATTTAAAGCCATCAGCAAGTATTATATGTAATGGAGATAAGCTAGAAGCATATCCAATAAGATCAGGGGTGAAACAAAGATGTCCACTATCACCCCCCTTATTCCATCTTGTACTATACATGTTTGCAGCAGCAATTAGAGACTGAAAAGAAATCAAAGGAATCAAATTTGGCAAAGAGACTAAGCTATCACTCTTTGCAGATGGTATGATGATATACTTAGAGGATCCTAGAGAATCAAGTAAAAAACTACTTAGGACAATAAATAAATTTGGCAAAGTTGTAGTATATGAAATAAACCCACATAAATCCTCAGCATTCCTGTATTTTGCTAATGAAATCCAACAGCAAGAGGTAGAAAGAGAAATTCCATTTAAAGTTAATGTAGACATTATAAAATATTTGGGAATCTACCTTTTAAAACAAATTTAGGACATATATGAACCCAACTACAAAACACTGTTCACATAAATAAATTCAGATCTAAGTAATTGAATAACATCCATTGCTTGTTCTTGGGTTGAGCTAATATAATAAAAATGACAATTTTATTAAATTAAATTACATATTTAGTGTCATACCAATCAATCTACCAAAAATTACTTTATAGAGCTAGAAAAAATACTAGTAAAATCTATTTAGAAGAACAGAAGGTCCATAATATCAAAGGAATTAATGAAAATAAATGCCATGGAAGCTGTCCTAGCCATACCAGATTTTAATTTGTATTATAAAGCAGCAGTCATCAAAACTACTTAGTACTGGTAGAAGAGTAGAGTAGTGGAACAATGGAATAGATTGGGTACACGAGACTCAGCAGTCAATGACTATAGTATTTACTGTTTGATAAACCCAAAGACCCCAGTTTTGGGGATAAGAACTCATTATTTGACGAAATCTGTTGAGAAAACTGGAATATAGTATGGCAGAAATTGGGCATAGACCATTATCTAACACAGTATACCAAAATCAAGTCTAAATGGGTGCATGATCTAGGTATAAATGCTGATACTCTAAGCAATCTGGGAAAGCAAGGAATAGTTTACCCATCAGATTTATGGAGAGGGGAAGAATTTATGACCAAACAAGAAATAGAGAACATTACAAAATGCAAAACGGAGAATTTTGATTACATTGAATTGAAAAGTTTCTGTAAACCCAAATCCAATGTAACCAAGATTAGGTGGAAAGTGGAAAATTCTAAATTTTTACAGCCAATATCTCTGATGAAGGCCTCGTTTCTAAAATATATAGGGCATTGAGTCAAATCTATAAGAATACAAGTCATTCCCCAATTGATAAATTGTCAAAGGATATGAACGGGCAATTTTCAGAGGAGGGAGTTAAACATATATAATAAGCATATGAAAAAATGTTCTAAATCTATTGATTACAGAATTGCAAATCAAAACAATTCTGAGGCACCACATCTCAATGGTCAGATTGGCTAAAATAAAAAAAAATAGGAAAATGACAAATGCTGGAGAGTTTATGGAAAAATTGGAGCACTAATGCATTGTTGGTGGAGTTGTTAACTGATTCAAAGTTTCTGGAGAGCAATCTGGAGCTATGCCCAAAGAGCTATAAATAATTTTATACCCTTTAATCCAGCAATACCACTTCTAGGGTTGTATCCCAAAGAGATCATAGAAGTGGAAGGAAGACCCATATGTATAGCAGCTTTTTTTGGTGGTGGCAAAGAATTGGAAATTAAGAGGTTGCCCATCAATTGGAGAATGGCCAAACAATTGTTGTATATGAATATTATGGAATACTATTGTGCTATAAGAAATGAAGAACAAATGGGTGACTAGGTTGTGCAATGAATAGAGCACCGGTCCTGGAGTCAGGAGGACCTGAAATCAAATTCATCCTCAGACATTTAACACAAAAAAACTAGCCGTGTGATCTTGGGCACCTCACTTAACCCCAATCACCCTCCAAAAGAAAGAAAAAAAAAAGAAATGAGGAGCAAACGGACTTCATTTACCCAGAGAGGCTTATGCGAATTGATGATGAGTGAGAAGAGCAGAACCAGGAGAAAGCTCCATGTAATTACAGTCACAATGTATGTGTGACAACCAACTTTGATAGACTGGACTCTTCTCACAATGCAGGGTTATAAGTTAACTCCAAAAGACTCATGATGGAGAGAGATGTCTATATTCAGAGAAAGAACAACAAAGAACAGAGTTTGAATGCAGAATGAAGCAAATTACCTGCTCTCTTTCTTTTTCTTGTGTGGTTTGGTTTTCTCTTTCCCATTGTTCATTCCATCTGATATAATCCTTCTTTATAACCTGAGTAATGTCTAATGTGGAAGTGTTTCCAGATCCTATACTTGATTGCATACTGCAATGGCAGGGGTGGTGGGATAGAAAATTTGAACCTCAAGGGATTGTGAAACTGATTCTTGTATACTAAAAGTAAACAAACAAATTAATAAAGAGAAAAATAATTTTAAAAAACCCTCTGATTTTCAGATTCTTTCCCTTTTTCACTCCTCACCCACCCCCACTAAGATGAAAAGCAATTTGATATAGATTGTACATGCATAGTTATACAAACATTTCCATAGTAGGTATATTGTGAAAGTCTAACTATATTTCCCTCCATCCTATCCCACCCCCCATTTATCCTATTTTCTGCTTTGACCCATTCCCTTTTCAAAAGTGTGCTTCTAATTACTCTCTCCCCCAATCTGCCCTCCCTTCTATCATCCTCCCACTTATCCCCTTCCTTCCTACTTTCCTGTAGGGCAAGATACCCAATTGAGTGTGTTCGTTATTCCTTCCTTAAGCCAAATTCAATGAGTAAGGTTGACCCATTCTGTTTCACCTTCCTGTTCTTCTCTATTGTAACAGTACTCTCTTGCCTCTTTTGTGGAGATAATTTACCCTATTCTATCACCCCCTAGCTCATTATCCCATCATATTTCTCTGTCTCCTCTTAATTTTATTTTTTTTAGATATCACATCTTCTTATTCAACTGATCCTGTGTCGTTTGTGTATGTATACATGTACACATGTATACCCACACTCACATATGCATTTATACACATATACACCTGTAACAACAATGCAATATTAACAATACCCATTGTGACTATAAATATGCTAGTGTAGTTGTGAATTACAAAATGTAACAGGCTCTCCACATGGAGGTTAGAGTCAAAGCATTTATTCAAATACCAGAAAGTCAAGTCCCAAAACCAGAAATTCGAAGTCATTGCAGTAGCCACAAAGTTGGTACACATAGCTAATGCAGTGAACACCCTCATTCCCAAGTATTCAAAACAAAACTCCCTCAGACAAAGATCCTCCTTTCCTCACTCACAGTAGATGCTCAGTTTCCACACCACTTGCCCCCAGCATTTCCGGCCCCCAGCAGTTGTAGTTCCTGGCAGTTCTCAGCAGAAGCCCTTAGCAGAAGTTATGGCTGGCTCTAAGTAGAAGTTCTGCCATCACAATTTCTGTTCTCAAAATCTCTTCCCTCTCTGGACTGGGCCTCCCTTTATGTATGGTATTATCTCTTCCCTTCCCCACCCCCTCCTGCTACTCAGCAAGTTCATCCCACTGTGGCATTCACAGCTTCTGGGTCTTAATACTTGACACAATTATATGAACTTGAAACTAAGTTAGCTTTTCAATACAAGGGGCATGGAAGATATTCAAATCCCATTACCATTACATGTAGCCATCCAATTACTTGACTTTTGATCTCTTTGCCATGGTAGATCTCGCTTCCAGATTGCAGAGTGCTATGTCCCAAATTCCTGGGGTTTTTTCAAATGTTGTCAGACGTTTGAGCAAAATACCCTCTACAGCCACCACAAGCTCTAACATGCTAGCCACACACCTCAGGACCACTGTCCAAGACAGCAACCCAAAACCAAGCAGGTCAGAGCAACAACAATTACCATTTGAATGGTTGCTTGGTCCCTCCATGATTCTGCAGGCCAGGAACTCCAGAGGCAACCACACGGCAGCAGCTGCCATGACTCCCCTTCCTCTTGACCCAGGGGCAGGGGCTGGACCATGCTCTTCAGTCATACAGTTCTAATAGAGTTCCCCACTGACATATTACTTTCTCTTTGGCATTTATGAGTTGAGAAATCTGGGAACCGCCACAACTTCTGGTAATTCACTCTCCTGAAGTCTGCTATGGCCCGTCCAGCCCACTGCTTGGGGATGTTCCAGGCGTGGCATGACTCAGGCAGGACTGTGTTCGGCTCCCAGAATGGTGCAATAAAGCCTTCCTTTCAGCCTGCCAGGCTGGCTTCAGCAGGAGATTTGTTTCTCTCCATCCCTTTATGTGTTCTATAGCTCTAAAATTAGTTAAAAGTCATATTTTATAGGTATAGGATGTGGTTGCATCAGGAGCTCATGGAATTTCCTGCTTTTAGTCTACCATCTTGGCTCTGTCCTGACAGGTTTCGAATGAAAGCTTTCAATTTCTCTTTTGTGCTCTGATTCTAGAATATCAGTACAATTTTCCTTGAGAATTTCTTGAAGGATGATTTCTAGGCTCTTTTGTTTGATCATGGCTTTCAGGTAGTCCAATAAATTTTAAATTATCTCTCCTTGATCTATTTTTCCAGGTCAGTGTTTTTTCCAGTGAGATATTTCACACTGCCTTCCATTTTTTCCTCTGTTTGAATTAATTTTATAGTATCTTGATTTCTAAAAATGTTATTAGCTTCCATTTGCTCCAATCTAATTTTAAAGTAATTATCCTCTGCAGTGGGTTTTTGAGATTCATTTTCCATCTGGCCAATTCGACACATTAAGTTATTCTTCTCCTCATTGGCTTTGTGGGCCTCTTTTGCCATTTGAGTTAGTTTTTTTTAAGTTATTATTTTCTTCAGTGAGGCTGGTTGATTCAGTTTTTGTGATTTTCTTGTATCATTCTCATTTCTCCTCCCAATTTTTCTCCTACTTCTCTTACTTGATTTTCAAAATCCTTCTTGAGCTCATCTGTGGTCAGTGACCAGTTCATATTTTTCTCATACTTTTTTGATGCAGGAGTTTTGACTTTGTTTTCTTCTTCTGGTTCTATGTTTTCATCCTCTTCATCCCCAAAAATGTGTTCTATAATCTGATTGTGTTTCCTCTGTTCGCTCATCTAGCCAACCAATTACTTGACTTTTGAGCTCTTTGCCACAGTAGAATTCTGCTTCCAGAGTGGAGAGAGCTGTGTCCCAAATTGCTGAGGTTTTCGCAGTTGTCAAAGCTGTTTTCAGTATTATGAGGATAGTGCCCTCTCTACAGCCACAACAAGTTCTGGCATACTGGTGTTCTTCACCCAAGGACCACCACCCAAGACTGCAACCCAGATTCAAGCAGGTCAGTGCAAGAGTGATTACTCTCTGAATCTGGTCCCCCTATGATCTGCAGGCTAGGAACTCCAGAGGCAGCCATGAGGCAGCAGTTGAAGCCATTGTGCTGCTGCCTCCTCTCAAGCTGGGGGAAGGGGCCAAACTATGCTCTTCTCTTACTCTGGATTATCAGATTTCCCCACCAACCTTTTACTTTCTCTTTGGCATTTATGGGTTTAGAAGTCTGGAAACCACCACAGATGCATGTAATTCACTCTCCTGAAGTCTGCTCCAGCCGGTCTGGACTGCTGGTTGGGGACACCCTTTGTCTGCGTCAGTGCAGCTTACATGGGACTGCCCTTTGCTCCCAGCCCTGTGTGATAGACTGTTCCTGTAGGCTTGCCAGGCTGCCTTCAGTGCTAGATTTGTTTCTCTCTGTCACTTTGTGGGTTCTGTAGCTCTAAATTTGTTTAGAGTAATTTTTTTTTAACAGGTATTGGAGGTGGTTGGAGTGGGTACTCCAACAAGTTCCCACTTTTACTTCACCATCTTGGATTCTCCCCCCTGTTGAAAAAGTTTTTGTTATAATATATTAGAGGCTTTCCTGCTTAGCAATTCTTCACAATATTGAAATTGTCATCAGATATCTAATTACATTCTAGTTGTTTGGGATAGGAAAGGTTGTAGCTACTAGCCTCTTCCCACTACGTATCTCTAGTAACAGCAGTAGCTTGAAGAAAATTGTTTTTGTTGTGTTTGTTCTTCATTTTTGAAGAGCACCATGATATAAGGAAAATGATGACATGACTTGCAGTTGACTGTTGATTTAATTGAGGAAGGGCTTTGCAAGGTCCCCACTCTCACTTTCTCCTCTAGAGCCATCTGGATCAGGTGACCTGAAATTCATCAGGATGATGTAGATGACACAGGATGCAATGGGAGATCATGGCACCTTTAGGGCAAAGCATTTTTAGATGCTCACTTTGAGTGAGATAATGCCCATTCAGTGAATAGCTCTCCTTAAGAAGTGAGTTAAGGGATGGTCCCTTTAATTAGAAAAAGAAGGGGAAAAAAAAAAGTTGAGAGGGGAAGACCCTCAGGCTTGCTGTTTCAAAGAGAAACAGTTACCACTGTCATTCATTCTAAGCCTGGAGGGCTCAAAATACAGCCATTAAGTGGAGCCTGGATAGGGACCTGCTGTGTTCTAATCTCTGAGCTTCAGAGTGAACTAGATCCACATGTTTGGAACACTAATGCTGTATTAGTGTATTTGGGAACTGTTCGATCCATTCTAGAGCACAATTTGGAACTGTGCCAAAAGGTATATTAAACAGTTCATATACTTTGATGTGGGAATACCACTAACAGTTCTGTATACCAAAGAGATCAAAGAAAAATGACAAAGATTATCTGTATAAAATATTTATATAATTACCTTCTTTATTGTGGCAAAGAAGTGGAAATTGAGGGGATTTCAATTCAATCGGGGAATGGCTGAATGAGTTGTGGTATATATTTATGATGGAATACTATTTTGCTATATGAAATGACAAGGGTGATGATTTCAGAAAGCCTAGGAAGACTTATTTGAACTCATGCAAGATGAATTCAACAGAAACAGGGAAAAAATACTCCCAGTAATAGCAATATTGTAATGATTATCCCCAATGACTTAGCTACTCTGATCAAACAATGATCCTAGATAATTCCAAAGGATATATCATGAAAAATGCTATCCACTTCCAGAGACAGAGCTAATGAGTTCCGAATACAAATTGAACTAATTTTTAAACTTTCTTTATATTTGCTATTTTATTTTGTGTTTTTTTGTAATGCAGTAAATATGGAAATATGTTTTGCATGACCTCAAATGTATAACAGAAATAAAAGTGACTGTCTTCTCAAAATGGAATTAGGAGAGGGAGGCAGAGAATTTTAATTTTAAAGTGTTTTTTTTTTAATTTTACACACAATTTGAAAATATTTAAAAATAAAAATATTTTTAAAAGAAAGAAGAAAGCTATAAGCTTAATGTAAGAAATTTTTGTTTTGTTTTAGGTTGTTTTCTCAAACTTGGGTTAAGAATATACAGAAATAGGTGGCACTGCTAGGTGGCACAGTGAATAAGAGCACTGGCCCTGGAGTCAGGAGAATCTGTGTTCAAATCCGACCTCAGACACTTGACACACTAGCAGTGTGACCTTGCGCAAGTCACTTAACCCCAATTGCCCTTCAAGAAAAGCTAAAAAGAAAGAATATCCAGAAATATCACCATGGAATCAATAATTTTATCAGTCCTGCCATGCACAAAGAAGTACTACTAGTCCTCTCATGAGATGAATTTTGAAGAATGAGTTTATGCCACTGAGGGTTAATTGAATTTCAGGTGTAGGAAAAGAAAAGCATAAATACCTAGTGTAAAATTAGCCACTTGTTACCAATGACTACAATCACAAGTCTCAATGGTTCTGTTTGACAAATATAGCCCTGCTTCCAGTTTACTGCTTTCACTTTAGTATAGATATATGAGTTTCCAATAGGTGCAATCCTTCTTCTAAATAGTTATCTCAAATCTTCTTTTTGCCTTTTTTTTCTCTTTTTAGGGTGGAAGGGAAAGAAATCAATAATGGCGCTCTTTACCACACACTGGGAACCATTATCCTGATTTCTGGACATGAGCTTGAGGCAAGAGAGAGAAGAAACGGTTATTCTAGTAAGTTTTTTTGAGCATTTGAAATCATCCTCTTTAAAATTAGTTAATATGGTGATGCAGTTTTCCATGAAGGATATTCATTATCCTGACAAAAGTATGCACATTCACCAGGAATGGGAATTGTAGCTAACTCAGATCCTTCCCCCAACAAATAAAGGAATGAAAGAGTGCATGAATAAATAAATAAGCAAATAAATGAAAAAAATCAATAAATACATTAAGTAAAGGAACCCTGAAACATTTTTTAAAACAAATAGAAATGAAATTTGAAAGTATCACTTGGAAAAGACATGGAAACTCTTATTCAACCTTAAAGGAAAACTATGCTTTCTTTCTGAAATGTAATCCTCATTGCAAATTAATAACATTTCAAGTAAAATGATATTGTCTTTGTTTCTCAGTGTTAATAGAAGGGGATGAAGAGTTAATTTACTTAGTGTAATTCTATGTCTCCATATAATAAATATGTGGCTTGTAGGTATATTTAAATTTTCAATACATCACAGTCCTGTAGTATGATGAAAAGATATAATTATAGTTTGTGATTATGTCTCTTTCTGAATATTACTTCATTTGGTATTCAAAATAATCCTGGTAGGTAATTATTGACAGTCACATCATAATCCCAGTTTTATATATTGAAGAAGCTGAGGTTTAGTGTTATCAAAAGACACCCTCAGTCATTAAGTAAATAACAAAAATGAATGCTCAATCCTAGGATGTCTGGTTTCATATTCAGTACTGTTTCTGTTATAACACAAAGCCCCCCAAAATATGGTTCTTTTCTACTCTAATTTGAAAATTTACAAGTTACAAACATGTTTCAAAGTTGTGTAAAACATAAATAATTACTTTATCAGATAGTAAATACAGTTCGAACTAAAGCAGTAGATATTCTCTCAAGTGTGGGTGTGATCATAGTAACAACTTTAACATCAGGGGATATAATAATTGACCCATATGACTTTGCTTTTGAGAAAGAAAAAAAATCTCTAAAAAAAGGTACAGCTAAAAATGTCAAAAAGATGAATAGGTTAGAATCCACAAGTGAGCCAAAAAAAAAAAAAGTCTACAGTCTATGAATCATCTATATACTGCAAATTTAAAGAAAAGCAAGATAGGCATCTTCTCTCTTTTAAGAGTTTCAATATGATACTCATTCATGATCTATATCATGGGTCTCATCATTGTGGGCAGCCAGCCCACTGCTTACCAGAATTAGTACAAATCAATTACAAGCAGATGGTTAATTCACCACATTCAAACCATGATTTGTGAGCTGCTTCCATCTATTTTTTTTTTTGTTCTTTTAAAAATTGCCTTTGTGGGATTAAAATTAGTTGGAAATACAGTCAAGAGAAAATCATTCTGAATATGTGAGGCATGAGGGGCAAATAAGGAAGGCAAGGATTCCACTTACTACACTTGGGACATTAAAAAATAAAATCTCCATTTATATTCTCATTATGGTTATTAATATGTGTACTATTCTTTTGGAGGTATGCAAGGATGGAAAATGATTACATGATTTTGCAGAAGGAAGAATTAGTTTAATTCTTAGTTCCATTACTATTAATTAAACTTTTTCCTAACAATTTATATAGCAGCAACGGTTGGCCCATTATCAAAATTACATTCATCATATTGTTGCTACAGTATATAATATAAGAGGGCTTATTATTTTTAACTAAGAAAAAAGACAAGTCCATTTGTTATAAATATACGTGGCATGCCAAATTTAAATTAAACAATTTTATATCCTTTTGACTTATGGGCTGCCTTTCCAATGTTTGTAATGCATTTCCATCAAGAGACATGATACAATATAAAGAATTGGATAGAAAAATTGACTCTCTCGTTCACTAGCTATGTAACCTTGGCTAAGACAAGAGACCTTTCCAAGATCTAGATTGTTCATGTGTAAATCTGGGATAAAAAACATTTGTAAATAATATGGTAGAAGTTTTTGATTCCATAGAACTATATATCCTCGGGTTTGGTGGGAATCCATAGGGCCATCTAGCAGTACTTCACAATATGCCTAAGAGCTACAATCCAGTATTTTTGTGGAAACGTATAATGAGGGTTTCTGAGGCAGCTCATTCCACTTTCACATATCTCTAGTTTCCCCCCTTACAGAAAACCTATATTTGATTCTTTGCAAGTTCTTACTAGGAAAGTTACAAAACAACAACCTTTTTGGTATTATATTCTTTATATAAATATTTACATTTTTAAATAGTAGATTTCTTTTACAAATCTTACTTTAAATGAACAACCTTCTACCCATACACACTAACAAAAACTGACATCTAAAAATACTTCATAATAAATTACTTCATTTAAGCCATATTATGAGGTAGGTGCAACAGCTACTACTATTATTGACATTCTTCCTTTTTATATATATGAGGAAACAGAAGCCTATCAAATTGAAATGAGAGGTACAAGTGGGATTTGAACTCAGATCTCCCTCACTCCAAGTTCAGCTCTCTATCCACATTATAGGACCAAATATTAAAAATGAGCACTCTCTCTCTCTCTCTCTCTCTCTCTCTCTCTCTCTCTCTCTCTCTCTATCTATCTATCTATCTATATCTCTCTCTCTCTTCTTTTTCTCCACATTGGAAGCTTAGACATACACATTTGTATAAAACATTTTGTCAAGACATGAATGATCTCTTTAAATACTAGCCTATTTTTTTATTCCTTTCATAATTCCTACAGAAAAAGGCTAAGTGGCATTTGATATCATATTCATATATTGATTTTAAAATGACTATTAAACCATTTTGATATAAAACTATAAAATCATCATAATATCTCCCAAAGTGATAAAAATAAATTAGCTATTTGAGTGATAGCATAATCATAAAAAGTTTTATTTACACATGTGAAATTAAGCAGACAAGGATATGAGTAGTTAGAATAGATTTTTAAAAATATCCCAAATCTATTTAGCTGTGGATTATCTGTGCTCTTATTTATGATTTTCCTTGTAAAGCCCAACTCTGTCATTTATTACTTGGTCATTATAAGAAAGCTTTTAAGCTTTATGCTAAAAACATTTTCTAAAGGTTGACAGAAAAAAAATGAACACTGATATTTGTTTAATGTAATTTATATTTTGAGTAATTTAGTGTAGTAAGGATTGATATTTTCTCTTCCAAGCTACTGATTCAGCTTGGAATTCTTTCCTCCACAGCTTTTAGTTCATTTTTAAAACTCTCTTGCTTAAATTCTTCCTCATGTATTTGGAACATTTCCTTAAAATTCTTCCTTTTCTTTGATTCAGTGCTTAAAGCAATGTGAGGTTCTTTCTACTTTTTGAGGAACCACTATGTTTATAATAGTATTTTTATTGTTTTCTTTGATTTACTTATTTCTCTACTTTTGTTCTTGAATTGAGGTTTTGTGATGTCAGACACTACTGCATCTCGGTTGGGATGATTGACCTTACTTCATTTCAACCTGGTACTTCTGTGTTTATGGAATTCTAAGGAACTTGAAGAATTTGCAGTGTGTTGTGCCAGCTTGAATACTGATAAATGGAACTCATAATTAATAGTTTTTTGTCCATGTCCAATATTCAAAATATGGTGATTTCTGCCTTTTTATGTGCCTTCCTTGTGAAGTTTTCCATTATGGAGTCTTGATTTATGGCATGTAGATTTCTTTTTTGGCTATGTTATTCAGGCATTCCACTTAGTCCAAAGTCTAGGATTAATTAAAGGAGAGTTTCCATCTATTTAAGATATCTGAGCATCATGATTTCTTTAAATGAATGATTTGATTAACTTAATCACCACATTGAAGTGTTACATTTAAATTATCTCTTTTCCATATATATATCAAGATCAATTATTTTTATATTAAAAACATTTTCTTGGGGTGCCTAGGTGACACGGTGAATAGAGCACTGGCTCTGGAGTCAGGAGGACCTAAGGTCAAATCTGGCCTCAGACACTTAACACCTCCCCCCCCCCACAAAACTAGCCATGTGACCTTGGTCAAGTCACTTAACCCCAATTTCCCTGCCTTCCCCCTCCAAAAAGCAAAAAAAAAAAATTTGCTTTTATTCTTCAGTCTTTTGTCTATTATTTCTTGCTGTTTTATTGAACTATTGACCTCTTTTTGCTCCATTCTATTTTTCAGTAGGATCATA
Organism: Petaurus breviceps papuanus; assembly: GCF_028583685.1. NCBI lineage: Eukaryota > Metazoa > Chordata > Mammalia > Diprotodontia > Petauridae > Petaurus > Petaurus breviceps. The sequence continues at coordinate 10,946,207 of NW_027187372.1, forward strand.
TTTGGGTAATGTTTTGTGCATCCTATTTTTAGCTATCCTTTCTCTTTCATTTTTTTCTCCTAAAAGCTCTTTCTTTCAATTAAAAATTAAGTTTATATTTCTTGCTACTTTTCTCATAGATATTCCTAGATCTTTGCTTCTAGTGATTCTTTTTCTTGTGCTCTATTTATACATTTTTGCATGTAATAGCATTTGCTTCTTCATGATTACTTTTCATACTTCCCTATACCTATTGTATTTTTTCACAATATTTGAAGTTTCTTTTCTGTTTGTTCACAAATATGGCCTCAGTTTCTGAATTAAGATTTTATGCCAGGACCAGGCTTTGACTATGCAATTTAGATAAGGTTGTCAGATGTTCTTTGTTTCAGTCTTTGTAGTCTGCATTTTCTGCAGTTCTTGATGGAGTGACTGGACCCTATCTTAGGCCCATAAACCCTGGCTTTTTCCTTGTGACCCAATGCTAGTGCTAACTTTCACTCATTTCTGTCTCTTACTTATACATCCCCAGTTAGATATATGTTTCATTACCTATTGTGGTCCTTATAGGCCCAAATTTTGTGCCCAAATTACATTTAACTCAGGACTTCTCTAAGTCACGCAGATCAGTTTTTGAATTCATACTGTCTATAAGTATGATTTATATTGACTGACCCATTCCTATCTCCCTGCCTAGTGTCCTATTAGAGGTTAGCTATCTCCTTTGATATTCCTTGGAGAAACTGGAACTAAGATCTTTCTTGATTCCGACCCGATTTATGGAGCTCATGCTAGTTTCATACCTCCTTATTAGTCCTAGCTCAAAGCCATATAGGTTTCAACCCTAGTTGGCTAATATTAATACTTTCTTCCACTTCCCCTAGTAGATTCCCCTCTTTGAGCATTAAAAGTCTTTGGATCGACATCTTCTTGAGCTTACTTGTGCTGAATGGAGGATTGTATTGATGTTTGTCTCTGTTATTCCTCATCATTGATATATCTGGGATATAATTAGTCCTTCTTGGGTTGTCTTTTCTAGAAATCCTCTCATACTTCTCTCACAACTGTAAGGCTATCCCTAAAATTTTTGAAAAACATTTGACAAAGTTTCTCATCATATTATTTGGGAAAACATGGAGACAAGATAATGCAACAAGGAGGTTTTGAAACTTGTTGACTATAAGATGCAAAGAGTATATTTTAGTGGTTCAATGTCATGGCATAGTAGATGGGGCATTTGACTAGAAGTCAAGAAAACCTGAGTTCATGTCTTGCAGTAGACACTTTTCTCAGCATTCTTGTAGGTCTTCCAGATTAGTTTTTGAGTTTGTCCTATTTCTTACTGTGCTTTATTTTATCTCAAATTCTTTCCTCTCTCTCTTCATTGGACTCTATTAGGACTGCAGGGCTCTGGAAAAGTATCTTTATCTCACTGTGTCTCATTTTACTCATCTTCAAAATGAAAAGAATTAGATTTAATAGTTTCCACAGTGCCTTGTAGCTCTACATCTCTCATAGTAGGATCTTATAAACTTGGAAGGGGATTAATAATGGAGCATCCCAGACATGGATTCTTTTTTCTATGCCATTCAATATTTTTATCAGCAACCTAGATAAAAACTTATGTGCCATGGTTTTTTCAATAAGGGCAGTTTTGAAAGGAAACATTTTGGATTAGAGGTAAGTACAATAAAAGAAAAAAAAGATTTTGAGAGGATTGAATTTTGGCCTAAATTTCATAAGATCAAATTTAATAAGAATAAATACTTATTCTGTTACTGGGATTCAAACTTCCATGGCCTCAGAATAGTGAATGCCTTTGAACCCATAAAGACCTATTTAAAGACATAATGCTGATTTTCCAGAAGATAAAATGGGAGAAGGAGGGCATGGTTGAGATTACAATAGCTTGTAACATTTTTAAGGGCTGCCATGGGGAACAAGAAATTGACCTATTCACCTTAACTCCAGAGGGTTAAACAGTTTAAGTTCAGGGGTTAATATTTAGGCTCAATTTCAGGACATACTTTCTAATAATTAGATTTCTTCAAGAGAGCCAATGGCTTTATCAGGTATTATTTTATTTCCTCTATTCAGAATTCTTCAAGAACTAATTAAATGCCCAGTTGTCAGGGAATTTTGGCTCGGGTATTAGTTGAACTAGCAGGAACTAAGGTTCCTTCTGGTACTTAGTTATTTGCATTTGTAAATGTCTGAGAAATCCTTCTTTGATGAAGTTCAGATTTGAAATGTACTTAAAGAATTGAAAGGTAGACAACAAGATTCCTTTTCGTGTCAATAATTTGTCAGGTATATATTAAGCACTGGGAATATAAAGAAAGTTAAAAAACATTATCTGCCTCTCCGGGAGCCCACATTCTAATATATGATACAAGAGCTATGTACATACAAGATACTTATATGGAGTCAATTGGAGATAATCTCAGAGGGAAGCCAAGGTACAGCAATCCAGGCAAGAGGGACAGCTATTTAAAGGAACAGAGTGGGAAGATTAAATTCCCTGCATGAGGAGAAACAAGGCCAGAGCAGAGTAAAATATAAAAAGATTAGAAAGTCAGGTAGAAGTAGTGAAGGGTTTTAAAATCCCTTAGAATCTGTATCATTTTATTGGGGGGAAGAGGAGATTTTCAATGAATAAAATGAGCAATGTAAAGTTACTAAAAAGCAAGGAGTTGGGGACAATAGAGCAACTAAATATACCACTAACTGGAGTAGACTTTTTTTGTGGTAGAATGCTATGAAATGAATCTGGATAAACAGGCACCATTTGCCTGGGCTGCGTGATATACTTTCAAAGCTTTATGAGTTTTTTTTTTCTTTGTCCTCCCTTGTAGAAAATAGGAAGTCATTTAAAAATTGGGAAGAGAAGGATGAATGGGTACATTTTAAGATTTGTTTTGGCAGCTTTTATCTTTCACAATCTTTCCATTTTATTGCCGTTTGTCTCCATACTTCGGGGTTCACCGTTTTCTCTTAAAAAGTGTGCATAAATCAAGGGGCATATATAAATTATATTTTCTTTACATTCTTGACTTGAAGTAAAATAGAATTTATTGCATTCCAAACTTGGGTAGGGCAAGTTTTGTACAAATGATGTCTCTTTCAATTTTTGTCAGTTTAGTTGTTGGCTTTTTAAAGTCTACAAGCAAGGAGCATAATTTCTGTCACCTTCCAATAACTTGATCTGAGATTCACCTACCTATATTCAAGAGGTGCATTGTCACATTGGTGATGGATTTATTTTTCTAAAGCAATTCACAGTGGTCATCTACTAAAGCATATCAAATCTGTGTTACCGGAAATTATAACTCCACGGGAAAAAAATCATAAATCTTTCAATTTTTAAAGAATGATGATTTTTGAAAAAAAAACTTGATTTTTACATATGGGTCAATTCAAAAGTTAATATATAATGAAAGAAGAAGGTAGTGACCAAGTATTCTGTTAATGCTTACAGTTAAAATAGATTGTCTATTTTATGTTTTAATTTTCTTTGTTCTAAAAGGTTTCATGTCTATAAAGGTTTTTTGTATCACTTTTTAATTATCCTGTATCACTAAAAAAAATAGGTTTATTAGGTTCAAAGAAGGGGAATTTATTCTGGGCTCCAAATTTGTTTTTCTCCTCAGTCATGATCAGAAATTTAAAAAAATCTAATCACTCTTTATTGTTTCATTATATGCCCATCCCACTTAATTTGATAGAGTTTTTTTTAACAAAAAGTTGAAGATTGATCTTCCAGGAGCCAAGATGGTGGAGTAAGCAATAAACCACTGCAACTCATCCATAATCACAACCAAACAACAAAAAATAGAGTCCCCAAATAAATCCTGAAATAGCAGAACCATTAAAAATATAGGGTGAAACAATCTTTTAGCCCAAGAAACTTGGAGGATCAACAAGAAAGGCCCAAATCACTCTAGTGAAAGGGAAGCGTAGTTCAGGACAGGAAGGGTTCCAGCACGCCAACAGCAAGACCCCCCACAGAAAAGTAGGGAGATCCTGATCCCCACTATGGTGGAAAAGGAAACTGGCAACACCAAGAGCCCTCACATGCCTTAGCAGAACTGGGAATCTGGCAAACTCCAGTTGGAAGAACTACCACATGCTTCACTGTAGCCACCAGCAAACAAGAATCCACTAATAGCCAGAACTCCACATGGTTCAGCATAGCCAAGTCAAACAGGGAGACACCTACCCTACAAGTGTCTGAGCAAATAAGCAGTTCCCAGTCAACACCAGCTCTACCATACTTCGACATAATACCAGACAAACAGACAAACACCAGAGGCCTAACTGCATTTTCTTCGGTGTAGCAACTGGGAAATGAAGAAACACCCCACTTAGCCTCAGCACACACCACAGACCACCAGTAGAATACCAGTTCAGCACCAGGTAAACTGCCAGAACCCCATACCCTCCAGTAGCACCAATCAAACCTCACGTTAACCCTTCAGTACAACACTGGGCATAAGGGTTTTCCATGGGCATCTGGGAAACATTAGTGCAACATCAGGTAAAGAGCCAGGTCCTGAAGCCATTAACATGAGAAGACAGAAACAGTACCTGTTCCACCATGGGAACAGAGTTCAAATTTGAAAGAAAAGAAAAAGGCCAAAAAATTGATAAGCAGAAAGCAACAACAGCAACAACAAAGAATCTGACCAGAGAGAGTTATTATGGTGACAGGGAAGACTAAGACACAAACTCAGATAAGGACAGCTACATCAAAACAACTATGGACAAAACACCAAAGAGAAATGGGAAATGATCTTGAGATTTTGTGGAAAAGCTTAAAAAGGAACTTAAAAATCATGAGAGAAGAAAAATTGGAAAAAAAAATGTAAGTGAATGAGAAGAATTCTGTATAAGAGAGTCAACAGCCAAGAAATTATTTTTTTTCGAATGCTTTCTTAACTTCTGGTTTACATCATTCATTTCCACTAGATTTTGAGTTACAAATGTTCTCCCCATTTGTACACTACCCACCACCCCAAAATAGAAGTCCCACAGGATATCCCTTCCTCCAATCTTCTCTCTCCCATATCTTCTCCCATTCCCCCTTCTACTTTTCCAGTAGGGCATGGTGGATCTCTATGCCCCAGTGCCTGAGTGCCTGTATATCTTATTTCCCAATTACATGTAAAATAGTATTGATAATAGTATATGTATATATACACACACATACATATATATCACATTTGAATTTTAAACTTTGAATTCAAAATTCATTCCCTTACTCTTTTGTCACCCACCCTTACTGGGAAGATAAGCAAATAGGTTGTGCATGTGTAGCTATGCAAAACATTAACATAGGAGATATATTGTAAAAGACTGACTATATTTCCCTCCCTTCTATCCCACCTCTGACTTGTTCTGTTCTCTGCTTTAATCCTGTCACTTTTGAAGAGTGGGTTCTTCCAACTTCCTTCCTTCACAGCCTTCCTTCCCTTCCATCATCCCCCCTCTCATCCCCTTCTGCCCTACTGTCCTGTAGGGTTAGATACCCTATTTAGTGTGTATATCATTCACTCCCTGAGCCAAATTCAAGGAGAATAAGGTTGACCCATTCCCTTTTACCTTTCTGTTCTCCCCCTCCTTTGTAACCATTTTTCCTTGCCTTTTCTATATTAGATAGATTACCTCATTCTGTCTCTCCCCATTTCCTCTTATTGTATTCCTCTCTCACCTCTTAATTTCACCTTTTTAGTATTATTCCTTCCTATTAAATTGGTCCTGTGCATCTATCTATGTATATCTGTAAAGATATATACACACATTCACATATGTATTCATATGCCCATATACCTGGCTATATAAACATATATATATATATATATATACATATATATATATATTCCCTTCAACTATTTTCATATTGAGAAAAGTTTTATCAGTTACAATTATAATTATTCCATGTAGAAATGTAAATGGTTCAACTCTGATAAGTTCCTTATGATTTTTTTACCCTGTTTACCTTCTCATCCTTCTCTTGCTTCTTGTATCTGAATGTCAAATTTTCTATTCAACTCTGGTTTTTATCATCAAGAATACTTGAAAGTTCTCTATTCCACTGAATCACCATATTTCCCCCTGAAACATGATACTTAGTTTTGCTGGGTAGGTGATTCTTGGTTTGAATCCCAGCTCCTTTGCACTCAAGAATATCATATTCCAAGCCCTTCGATCCCTCAGTGTAGAAGCTGCCAGATCCTGGGTTATCCTGATTGTGTTTCCAAAATATTCAAATTGTTTCTTTCTGAATGCTTGTAATATTCTCTCCTTAATCTGGGAATTCTGGATCCTGGCCATAATATTCCCAGGAGTTTTATTTTGGGGATCTTTTTCAGGAGGTGATCAGTGGATTCTTTCAACCTCTATTTTGCCCTCTGGTTCTAAAACATCAGGGCAGTTTTCCTTGAGAATTTCTTGGATGATGATTTCTAGGTTCTTTGTTTGATCCTGGCTTTCAAGCAGTCCAATAATTTTTAAATTATGTCTCCTGGATCTATTTTCCGGGTCAGTAGTTTTTCCAATGAGATATTTCATATTGCCTTCTATTCTTTCATTTGTTTCGATCTGTTTAATAGTATCTTGATTTCTGATAATGTCACTAGCTTCCATTTGCTCCAATCTAATTCTGAAGGAATGATTCTCCTCAGTGTGCTTTTGAGATTCTTTTTTCCATCTGGCAAATACAACTCTCTAAGGCATTCTTCTCCTCATTACCTTTGTGAGCCCCTTTTGTCATTTGAGTTAGTCTCTTTTTAAAGTGTTATTTTCCTCAGTTTGGCTGTTGACTCACATTTAAAAATTTTTTGCATCATTTTCATTTCTTTTCCCAATTTGTCCTCCACTTCTCTTATTTGCTTCTTAAGGTCCTTTGTGGCCTGTAACCAGCTTGTATTTTTATTTGAAGCTTTTTGTGCAGGAGTTCTGACTTCACTGTCTTCTTCCTGTTCCATACTTCGATCTTTTTTTTCTCCAAAATAGGACTGTAAAGTTGGCTTGCTCTGTTTATTTTGTTTCTTTTGCCTGCTCATGTCACCACTCAATCACTTGACCCCTGGGCTTTTTGCCACAGTAGGACTCTGCCACCAAACAGGGGAGCTTCGTCCCAAACACTGGGATTTACTCAGCTGTTGAAGGTATTATTTGGGTGTCCTCTCTGAAGCCTCCACATACCCCAGGCAAGCTGGTGGCACACCCCAGGACCTCCATCCTAGACCATAATCCAGATCCAAGCAGGTTAAAGCAACAATGATTATGCCTCAGACTGGACTCTTGTTCCCCCTACACTCTGCAGGCCAGGAGCTGAAGCTGCCACATGGGGGTGGCTGCATGACTGCAGTGCCTCAGTGACTTTTCTCCCAGGGTGCAAAGTTTGTATCCACTCCCAACTACTGGATCCCAAAGTCCACACTGCACTTACCTCTCACTTTGTCCTTAGCATCTATGGGTTGGTAATTCTGGAAACTACCACAGCTGCTGGTGATCTGAAGTCTCTCTAGCCTGTGGTTGGGCAGGCCCTCCCTTTGGCTAAAACCTCAGGCTCCTTCGGGGCTGTGTTTGGCTCCTAGAATGCTGTGCAGGGACAATTCCTGCTGACCTCCTGGGATGTCATCAGCAGGAGGTTAGCTTCTCTATGTCATTTTGTGGGTTCTGTAGCTCGAAAGTTTGTTCAGAGTCCCCTTTTACATGAATTGGCTGAGGTGGATGCCGGAGCCCGTAGAAGTCCTGTTTCTACTCTGCCATATTGATTCCACCCCTCCTAGAAATGTTTTTAAAAAGTAAATTTGGCCAAAAGGAAAAGGAGATACAAATATCCACTGAAGAAACCAACTCCTTAAAGAGTAGAACTGTCCAGAGAGAAAAGAAAATACAAAAGTGAATTGAAGAAAACCATGCCTTAAGTATTAGAATTGATTAAATGGAAGCTAATGACTATGAGATATTATGAATTAACAACACACATTCAAAAGAATGGAAAAAAGTGAGAAAAATGTAAAATACCTTTTGGGAAAAAAAACTGACTTGGAAATAGATTGAGGAGAGACAATATTAGAATCATTGGACTACCTGAAATTGGTAATCAAAAGGAGCATATAGGCTGCATTCTTCAAGGAATTATCAGACAAAACTGCCCTGATGTCATGGAACCTTAGAGCAAAATGTGCATGGAAAGAATATGCTAATCACCTCAGGAAAGATATCCCAAAATACAAACTGCAAGGAACATTACAGCTAAATTTAATAACTACCAGGTCTAGGAAAAAAAAAACTCCAACTGTGTAGAAAAAAATTTCAAATATCAGGGAGTAACATTCAGAATTACACAGGACCTGGCAGCTGCAACATTAAAGGACTTAATGTCATGGGAGATGACATAAAACAGGGTAAATGAGTTAGGACTATAATAAAGAATCACTTACCTGGAAAAATTAAACAATATCTATCAATGGGAAATATATTACTGCAATAAAATAGGATAATTTCAAGCCATCATAAGGAGATCAGAGTTAAAACAAAAATTAGACTTCCAATATCAAAACCTAAGAAAAGGATAAGCAGGTAAACAGGGAAAAGAAAGCAAAAGGGATTCAACAGAGCTAAATTGTTTACATCCCTACATAGGCAGATAATACTTGTAACTCTTAAAAATTCTGTCACCAACAGTACAGATAGAAGGAATATACATAGACAGAGGATGTAGGTATTAGGTGAATTTGAGGAAATGACCAAAAAAAATTAAGGAAGGATAAAGAAGAGACTGAGGGTGTAAAAGAAATGAGAGGTAGAATGTGGTAATTTATCTCACATGACAAAGCAAGAAAGACCTATTTCAGTAAATGGGAACTTTGTAGGATGGGCAGTGAGTATCACATGACCCTTACTCTCATAATTGTTGGCATGGAAAGGGAATAATATACACAGAAATTTAAATATGGAAATTGATCATACTTGACAGCGAAGCAAGAGGGGGAGATTAAGTAAAGAGTGGGGAAGTGATATAAGGGAGAGTAGATCAGAGGAAGTGGTAGACAGAAACAAAACACTGATGCAGTTGGAAAGGGTGAGAGGAGAGAAAGGACAGATGGAAAGAATAGGATGAAGAGAAATACACAGGTAATAATCATAACTATGAAAATCACAACTTGAATGTGATTAATTCTCACGTAAAATGGAAGCAGATAGCAGAGTAGATAGAAAAATGGAAGCAGATAGTAGATAGAAAAACAGAATCCTACTGCATGTTACTTACAAAAATATTTGAAGCATAGAAACATTCACAGAGTAAAGGTAAGGGGCTGGAGCAGAATCCATTATGCTTCAACTGAAGGAAAAAAATAGAGGTATCAATCTTAATCTTAGACAAAGTAAAAGTAAAAATAGAACTAATTAGGAGAGAAAAGGGAGGAAAATACACCTTGTTACAAGGTACCATAGACAATGAAGCAATCAAATTAGAAGAGTAAGGAAAAATGTATGTCTCAGACCAATGAGGAAGGGGAAGAATTCATGACCAAACAAGAGCTAGAGAAAATTACAAAATGTAGACTAGATAATTTTGATCATATTAAATTGAAAATATTTTGTACAAACAAAGCCAATGTAACCAAGATTAGAAGGAAAGCAGAAAGCTGGGAAACAATCTTTATAACAAGTGTCTCTGATAAATACCTCAGTTCACAAATATATAGAGAACCAAGTCAAATGTATGAGCCTACAAGCTATTCCACAATTATTACATGGTCAAAGGATAGGAATAGGCAGTTTTCAGATGATAAAATCAAAGACATCTATAGGCATATGAAAATGTGCTCTAATTAACTTTTGATTAGAGAAATGCAAATAAAAACAACTCAGGTACCACCTCATACCTATCAGATTGGCTAATATGACAAAAAAAAGGAAAATGATAAATGTTGTAGTGTATGTGGGAAAATTGGGACACTAATGCACCTTTGGTGGAGGTGAGAACTTATCCAAACATTCTGGAGAGAAATTTGGAAATATTATCCAATGACAATCAAACTGCATACCTTTTATCCAGCAATACCACTACTAGGTTTTTATCCCAAATAGATCATTAAAAAGGGAAAAGGACCCACATATGCAAAAAAAAAAATTGTAGCCCTTTTCATGGTGGAAAAATATTGGAAATTGAGGGAATGATCATCAATTGGTGATTGAGCAAGCTGTGGTATATGAATGTAATGGAATACTATTATGCATTAAGAAATGAGTAACAAGCAGATTTCAGAAAAACCTGGGAAAACGTATAAAAAGGTACAAAGTGAAAGGAGCAGAACCAGGAAAACATTGTACACAGTATAAGGAACATTTTGTGATGACCAACTATGAAGGACTCAGTCCTTCTGAGCAACACAATGATTCAAGACAAATATAAAAGACTCACAAAGGAAAATGCTATCCATATGCAGATAAAAGCAGATTGAGGCATTTTTTCACTTACTTTATTCTTTCTCTTGGTTTTATTTCTTTTTAATTTATTTTTTATTTTCCCTCCACAACTGTTACAAACATGGAAATATGTTTTATATGATAGCACATGAGTAAACTATATCAAATTGCCTATCATTTTCAAAAGAGGGGAGGAGAGGGAGAGAGAAAGATTTGGAATTCAAAAATTTTTTAAAGTAAATGGTGAAAAATTTCTTAATATGCAATTGGAGAAAATTATTTTTAAATTAAAAAAATATTGATTCCTTCTCATAAATGACTCTAAAACTCTAGCTGAATCCTTAATACTTTGAGCTTGTCAGTATTTGTGTATGAGTTTCATTCTTATTGGCTTAAAGGAGGCTTAGCAATTTAAATAATTATTTTATTTATTTTACATGACTACAAAAACATGCAGTAGGTAAACATGGAGTAAGTAAACATCTGAACTTCACCATTTGCCTTTTCCATAATCATATCAATAGACTAAACAATCATTGTAATTATGAATATTTTTATTGATGTTCTTAGAAAGAAGTAAGGGATTAAGATACTTATGTTTTTGGTCATGTCTGACTTTCTGCAACTCCATTTGGAGTTTTCTTGGCAACAATATTGGAGTGGATTGCCATTTCCCTCTTCAGCTTATTTTAGAGATATGGAAACTGAGGCAAATAGTGTTAAGTGACTTGCCTAGGGTCACACAGTTAGTACGTGTCTCAGGCCAGAGTTGAATTTAGCAAGTGTCTTCCTGTCTCCATGTGCTCTAATTTATACAATGTGCCACCTACTTGCTGTAATGGCAAGCAAAGAAATAGTTAGCACCATGTTTCAGTTACTTAAGTATTTAGCACCTTGTTTTAGCCTCACCTTGTGATTTGATGGTGGGAAGAACTTGCTGACTGAAAGGTGGAAGGTGGAAAAGAAGGGTGGAACAGGAAGGAGAACAATCATGTAAAAGGAGGAGGACAAGCTGGGACTGAGCAGAACTGAGAAGGAGACCATTTGTGGTGGCCAACACTATGTTTGTCTGTTCTGTCTGTATTGATTTGTGTTTATTACTTTGTAAGACAGAAACATTCTGTCTGTTGTTTGTATTACTTTATCAGATCTGTCTGCTGAGAGAGGACTTTGCTGTTGTTACAGAAACCCTGGGACCTTACTACTGGTTCAGAAGCATTGAAAGATGATTTTCTTGTTGTCTGTTTACAGAAGTCCTATAGGAGGTTTTTACTGATGTTTTCAGAGGTCCTGGGACTATACTGATGATTTGTGTTGATTTCTCAAACCTTGTTTGTGCGTCTGTGTTGATTTCACAGGCAGAAAACGAATTAATGATAGTGCTGGAAATGTGTATGCGTGTTGTTGTGGCTCTGTTAAGTCTTCTCTTCCCAGAAACAGAAACTACAAAGGGCTTGCGGTGGACCGGTCACTGTGAGCTTCAATATGAAACAAGAACTGGACAAGAAGCTGGAAAAAAGGCTGGACCAGGAGCTGGACCAGGATCTAGGAACTGCCTACCTGTGCGTCCTTGTGACTGTTGGATGAATTTGGACAAGAGCTGGGAACATGGAAGAAGAACACTGGAATTTAGGAGCCAGCCCCAAGTGAAGATGAAAGGATCTTTCCTTGGGTACTTAGTGCTGGCTGACAAGATCATGATTTACTGTGACCTTGGTGTGGGAGAACTTAGCACTTTGTACCCCTTAAGGATGATTGAGTTTAGGATGAAAGGAAGCTAGTCTCCAATCAAGGAGAAAGAAGAATTCTTGACTGACAAGATTAAGGCAATGTGGCCTAGGGGTGGGAGACTTTTTACTTTGTATCCCTTAAGGAGGATTGCTCCTTAAGTATGATTAAGTTAAGGACTTACTGAGTAATATCTTTTGTTTAAAACTATGTTGTAACTTTAGTGATAAGTTGTTATGTTATATTGTGAATGTTGTACTTTGGTTTCTGTGCATGTTTTGCTTTAGTTTACTGCTGAATAAATAGAAAGTTCACTATACTATGTGATCAGAATCTTAACGCTATTCACAGCAGCAGTTCTCTGGAAAGCTGATTTGCTTGGCTTTACACCTACCTATTTGTTGTATATGTACCTTTAAAATTTTCTAATTCCTATGTAATTTCGTTCCAATGTTCACAAATTAAATTGAATTGACTAATAGGAATTTGATAAAAAAATAGCAATTCTAACACTTAAAGTGGTTTTATTTTTCTATATTTGGCAGGATACAATTTAGAAACCGTAGAAATAAATAAATATTATTAACTTTGTTGATGCATATGTTTCAATTAGCTAATCAGTTCTCAAAATTTTGTATGCAAAATCCCATATATGCTTAAAAGTCACTGAGGACTTCAAAGAGTCTTGGACTATACAGTGACAAGAATCAGTAAGACTCTGGTTGATTGAAATCCTCAAATGCATGTGTGATTTCATCAATTCAGAAATGTCCTCTAATGTTCTAGATCACAAAATCCATCCATGCATGAAATTACTTCAACATCCTGTTGAAAGGAACCTCTGACGCTTAGGAGTCCTACCAATATATTGTAAATCTTTCTTGTTTTATCCTGATATCATAAGTGTGTCAATGGAATATTATACCTATCAACCGGTCATTTTTGGTTCTTGACATATGAGTAGTCTGTCTTATTTTTTGTCATATAATTCTTCAATTTAATCATTTTCTCTTATTTTTCTTCAGAGGTCTTCATTAGTTATATCAAATGCTGTTCACACCCACCATGTTCCTTTCCATTTTCTTCTGTGTTACCCCATCTTTAGCTTTCCAGAGAGTAGATTTACTATTGTTACTGAAACACAATAATTCTAGGTAATCTTTTTTTTAAAGAAGACCCTCCAACATTACTGGTAGCCCAAAGTGAGGAAAAGTGAATTAAAATTTCCCCAAAGCAATCTAGTCTATTCTACTTTTTTTTTGACTCTGAACCCAGCTCATTGTCCAATTGTATTGGCTGTCTCAAATAAATACACAGTTTGGCAAACTCTACAGGGTATTCATTAAGATGCATAAGAAAATCTAGGACACATATTTTTATTAATTTGGTCTTTATTGTGTGCATGCTTGTTGACTCACTGGAGGCATGAAACAACCAAAGTCATTTAAATGATTTTTTTAATTTAAATTTTTCAAACAATTATTTTGGTGTCATATTTTAAGAACCTATTTGTAGCATCATCTCTACTACATCCACCTAAAGTATAATCAGTACCCACTGAAACAAATTCCTCCTATGCTCATACAAGTTACGCTGATTTCTTATATAGACCTTTGGCCCTTGGATACCCATGTTCAGTAGAAAAGATGAAAGAAGCTGGTGAACTCATTTCCTTTTTGCCTGAGGATAAGATCTGTTTTTTTTAAATTTCTTGTGCTATCTAGATACTAAAGCATTGCAAATTCATTTGTCACTTCTGCCTTTACCTTCCTAGAACTGTGGCCTGTTTCTATCCATAAATACTAGAGATTTCTTTCTTTTTTATTTCCTGATTCTAAGATCCTCCACTCTAGACAACTATAAAGTATTAGGATTTTAGAGGTTTTGCTGAAATCTCCTGGGTTCTAGAGAGTTGACTAACCTTGGACTCCAGAAATTGCGGAAGTCTTATTTTATAGTTTGGCTCATAGATAGTTATACTTTTGCCTTTGTTAATGAATTCTCTCTCCCAGTTTCTGTCTACATGTTTGTACTGAGGGGGTCTATATCTGCCATTTCCTTGGTGTATGGAACTCCTACTGCTTAGTCAGGTAACATCCTTTACCATTGTACTTCAGCAACTGTTCTGCAACCTAAACTATTACATAGCTACCTAATTCAATAAGTAAACATATCCAGCTCATTTCACAGGCAAGACTTGACCCCAGGTATTTGTGACTTTGAGGCCAGTTCTTTCTCCAGTACACCACATATGTGTGTTTGTATTTCTGTGTGTGTATGCTTGGAAGTACCGAAATGTGTCCCAGACATGCATTAAAACATACACAGGCATGAGCTACAATAATCTGCCCTGCATGTGTATATGCATATATGTTAATTGTATGAATGCTTAGTTTATCATAAAAACTTGAGTTCAAATTCTATATCATATATTCATTAGCTATGTGACCTGGGATAAGTCAGTTAAGTTCTGTCTGCTTTTGTTTCTTCTCTGTGAAATGGGAATAACAATAGTATTTACCTCCCAGGATTGATGTGACAATAAAATGAGATAACATTTGCAAAGTATTGGGTTAATCTTAAAACACTGTACATATATGCATACATATATTTTATTGTTTTTATAAATACTATAAATATTACTTACACATATATTATTTACATATGCATGCATTATTTACATCTACATGCATATATACATAAATATGTGAGTAGCCACAGTGAAGAAAAATAAGAAAAAATATTTTGACACACATCTAAGAAATTTCTATCACAGTTATAATCCCTTAGCAATGAAGAAATAATATTATTCCCTTATATGCCAAATAGCCATGTCCAAAACCCAGTAGCCTCTACTAGCTCTTGATTGGATTCTGCCACTATTTTTTATTAATGTGTTTGGTGTAGATTTCAGGTCCTGATATTATCACAAGCTATTGAATTTCTTTTATACTTTGGTTTCTTAGAGTAGAAATATACTACCTGACAGTTAAGAAAAGTGCAGTTATACGTTTAATATTATGGTGTAAACAGGTCTAAATATATCTTCACCCTTGGGATAAATCAAGAAAGTAATGTTAAAAAAATTAATATCTCTAATGAGCCAGAAAATGGTCTTTATATTTCATTAAGCTTCTATCACAAGTATCAGCTTATTAATTTTAACTGTGGCCTGTTACTAGAAGTTGCCAAAAATACTCAACTAATCTATAGAATTCATCTGTTTTAAAACTTACTTCAGATTATTCCTGATATTTCAGGGAGATTGCAAATTTCTTTCTTAACTTTTCTAAATGAAATTAAACAGACAAGCTAGTTATGCAATTGTTTTTCACTGAAGATATTTGAATGTATCCTAGGCTAAAATTCTGAGTAGCAAGTTGACGATGATAATTATGAAAATGGAAATCGCAACAATGATTATTGATATATGCATAGCTCTTTATGGTTTGAAAAGCACTTTTGCATATTATATTTTATTTCATGATTCATAGCAGCCCTATCAGGTTAGTTCTATAAGTAATATTATCCCTATGCTTAATGTGAAACAACCAACCCTACAGACATTAAATGATTTCCCTATGATCACACAGCTAGTAGACAACATTCTAACATAAGGCAAATGATGCATAGCAGTCAACTGCAATTTGAGCATAATTGTAATCAAAAATGTTTTCAGTATTATTGGTTAACCTTGGGTACATAATAGGCCATTTCAACAAATATGCATATTTTTATCTATAATAGGGATTGTTGAAAAATAACTGATGAAAACAATAAGTTGCTATGAGATTGTGCCTTGCTATTACAATCGCAAAACAGTCCATGGAGTACTGTTAGGACAGTTCTGTATAGGCCAACATTTTAAAATTCATGGCTTGCTGTTACATTGCATCTGGAACAAGATTAAAATGTCATAAGGTAATATTAAAAAAAATAAAACCAGCTCAATATAGATAATGCTAATTTGAGGGTTGTGTAAGCAGGAATTTACATTTGTTTGAGACTGACACCACCAGTCTACAATGTAACTAACTTGTAAAGGGATGACTTGAATTCATAGGAAGAAAAAAACGTAATTCTGTGATTTCCCAAAAGTTTTTGGCTTCATTACCCTTGAAAATAGCAATATATAACTAAAAAAAAAAATAACTTTAACTTCTTAAGAATCTGAGATCATATGAATTGGACTAGACTGAAAATTCCTTTTTCCATGAATTACAAGTTTGCTAAGAATATGCGTATGTTTGTGTAAACATTAACATAACCCCCTTTACTGATAGCCTTCCCCTTCTACTTTCCCGTAAGGTAAGACAGATTTCTATACTCAATTGAGTGTGCATGTTATCCACTCCTTGAGTCAATTCTGATGAGAGTAAGGCTCACTCATTTCCCCTCACCTCCCCTCTCCTCCATACTACTTTAAAAGCTTTTTCTTACCTCTTTTATTTGTGAAAAATTATCCCATCTTACCTCTCCTTTTCTTTTTCCTAGTAAATTACTTTCTCACTGCTTAAAGATATTTTAAGATAACATCCCTTCATGTTCAACTCACACCTATACCCTCTGTCTATATAAACTCTTTCTAATTACCCTAATAATATGAAAGATCTTACAAGTTAAAAAATACTATCTTGCCATGTGGAAAGTGAAACAGTTTAACCTTAATAGGTCCTTTGTGATTTCAGTTACCTGTTTATACTTTCATGCTTCTCTTGAATCTTGCACTTGAAATTCAAGTTTTATATTCATCATTCTTCATTTCATCAATAATTCTTGAAAGTTTTCTATCTCATTGAATACCCATTTTTTTCTCCCCATGGATTATATTCAGTTTTGCTGTGTAGGTGATTCTTAGTTGTAATGTTAGCTTTTTGACTTCTAGAACATTATGTGCCAAGCCCTCCTATTGTTTAATGTAGATGCTGCTAAATCTTGTGTTATTCTGACTGTGGCTCCATGTTACTTGAATTGTTTTTATCTGACTGCTAGCAATATTTTCTTGATTTGGGAACTCTGGCTATAATATTGTTGGGAGTTTTCATGTTGTGATCTCTTTTAGGAGGTGATTGGTGAATTCTTTCAATTTCTATTTCAAACTCTGGTTCTAGAATATCAGGTCAGTTTTCCTGGAAAATTTCTGGAAAGATGATGTCTAGGCTCTTTTATTGTCATGGCTTTCAGGTAGTCCAAAAATTAAAAAAAAAATTCTCCTTCCCAGATCTATTTTCTAGGCCATTTGGATTTCCAATGAGATAGTTCACATTGTTTTATTTTATTTCATTCTTTTGGTTTTACTTATTGCTTCTTGATTTCTCATAGAGTCATCCGCTTTCATTTACTCTATTCTAATTTTGCATGAATTATTTTCTTCAGTGAGATTTCAGACTTTCTTTTGCATTTGGCCAGTTCTGCTTTTTAAGGCATCCTTCTCCTCACATGCTTTTTGGACCTCTTTTACCATTTCGTCTAGTCCTTTTTTTAAGAAGTTGTTTTCTTCAGTATTTTTGTGTGTGTGTCTCATTTACCCAGCTGTTAACTCATTTTTCATGATTTTCTTACATTACTCTCATTTTTCTTCCCAATTTTTCCTCTTTCTCACTTGATTTTCAAAATCCTTTTTGAGCTCTTCCATGCCCTGAGACCAATTCATATTTTTCTTAGAGGTTTTGGATTCAGGGACTTCGACTTTGTTGTCTTCTTCTGAGTATGTGTTTTGATCTTCTTTGTCAATATAGTAACTTTCTATACTCAAGAGGCTTTTCTCCCCCATTGTTTGCTCATTTCCTCAACCTATTAGCTGACTTTTAGCTCTTTATTAAAAATAGGGCTATGCTTTCAGGGTGGAGGGTACAGTGTCCCAGGCTTCAGGGAGTTTTGTGCAGTTTTCAGAGATACTTCAAGAGACTTGTTATTTTTCAGTTCTTCTAAGGTGGTATGATCTAAAAAGAAGTGCTTAGTACTCTAATGGTCAATGCTCTGGTCTGTGAATGACTGACTATAGGCATTCTTTTCAGTCCTGGAATTTTAAGGAGTGTCCTCCCTCCCCTTCACTGTGGCCACAAGCTCTGCTATGCTAGTTCTCCTACTTTCCCTAATACTGCTTCCCAGGACTACTATTCAGGTGTAGGCAAAGAAACAGAGTTTTACCTCAGGGCTAGCAAAAAAAAAAAAAAACTCTTTAATATCCTTCTGACTAGTTGTTCAACCTACTTACCTTCTGTGGGATGAGAGCTCCAGAAGCAGCTGCTACTGCTGTTCTTTCATTCCATCCCTGACTTGCTCTTGTCTCCTGGGGCCGGGGCTGTCCTGGTGCAGCCTGTGCTTAACTGTGCTTTTCTTTCACCCTGATGTAACACACCCTACCTGCTGATCTTCCAAGTTATTTTGGGCTGGAAGCTTGTTTTACTCTGCCTTTTTTGTGTGTTTTGCTGCACTAGAATTTGTTAGGGTCACTTAAAAAGTATTTGGAGGGAGTTGGGGGAGAGCTTAGGTGAGTCCCAGTCTTTA
Source organism: Petaurus breviceps papuanus (assembly GCF_028583685.1). Taxonomy (NCBI): domain Eukaryota; kingdom Metazoa; phylum Chordata; class Mammalia; order Diprotodontia; family Petauridae; genus Petaurus; species Petaurus breviceps. The sequence goes on from NW_027187372.1 coordinate 10,964,870, forward strand.
CTCCACCATCTTGGCTCTGCCTCCCAGAGTAGCCAAGTCTTTTATAATTTATCATCATTACAACATTGCTGTTACTGTGCACAATGATCTCCCAGTTCTTCTCACTTCACTTTGCATTAGTTCTTTCATATAAGTCTAGCCATGTTTTTTTTTTTCCTGAACTCCCTCCTGCTCCATCATTTCATACAACACAATAGCACTCCCTTGTAATCATATACCACAACTTGTTTAGCCATTCCCGGGCTGATTAATATCCCATGGATTACCAATTCATCACCATCAGAAAAAAAGAGCCAATATGGATATTTTTTACATGTAGATTCTTTTTTAATGATTCCAAAAATAAGAACTGGTCACTGAAGTCTTTATCACTGTCCCTGTTCAATGTCAGAAACAGATTTGTTTTTATCAAAGGAAATAATTGAAAAGGAAGTCGATTATCATTTGCCTTGCAGATGACCTCTAAAGACAACTAGGTGTCTGCCCTGCATCTAGACAATCCTGTATGGAATTTTTCTTCTTATAGAAATGTGAGCTCTTTATTTTTTATGTTTTTTTTTAACTTTTATTATTTTTAAGTAGACTGTACATCTAAAAAGAATGTGGAATAAATTGGGACATGTGAGGAAAAAATTGCCACCAATCCAGCTTTCACTAAGTTAAAGGTCATTGTATCTAATGCCTGATTCAGTAGAAAACTATCAGTGATGCTGGTACTATGCCATTATCCTATGGGAATTTAAATTTAGAGGTGGACTATTTCAAAACAGAAGTCCTTATTTACAAGGTCATGCTATATTCTGTCATTTCTGCTTGGGTAACTACATAGAAGCAGCCAGAACCCTAACCAGGGCAAAATAGGCATTTAATGTATAATATATCTGATCCTTTTCAGTCAACTTTTTAAAAATCTGGGAACTGAAATACTTGTGTAGGAATATAGAATGTTAGAGAAAACTTAAAAGACTACATTTCAGGATAAAATTGTACATCTGCTAAAGTATTTTTACTACTACACATTTGAGATTCTTCAAATTATTTCCCAGTTTGCAGAACATTTGAGATATTTTATTTCAAAGTCTTTCCTTGGTCTTTCACCCTTTGGTAATCATTATTGTTGGGTCAAGCCCATCACCTTAGTCATTGACAATGAGTGCTGGATCTGCTCAGAATGCATGGCTTTTGCTATGTGTTTAACAGGTTTTAAATATGAGCAGCATAGCAAAATATTTTCTTCTTGATGCCTCTCCCTGAAAGTTTTTTTTAATCAAATGCTCTATTAATTTCTCATTTACATCATTCATTTCAATAAGATTTTGAGTTACAAATCTTCTCCCCATTTTTCTCCCTACCCACCACTGCAAAATGGCAATCCCACTGGATATACCCTCCTCCAAATCTGCTCTCTCCAATATCTTCTCCAATATACATTCTGACTTTCCAGTAGTAGTAGGTGGATCTCTATGCCCCAGTGTCTATATATCTTATTACCCAGGTACATGTAAAATAATATTAATAATAGTGCGTGGGCACACACACACACACACACACACACACACACACACACACACATATATATATATACCAGACAGGGGAGCTTCATCCCAATCACTAGCATCTTCTCAGCTTCCAAAGGTATTAGTTGGGTGCCCTCTCTGAAGCCTCCACATTCTCTGTCAAACTGGTCACACACCCCAGGACCTTAACACTAGACCGCAATCCAGATCCAAACAGGTTAAAGCAACAGTGATTACCCCTCAGAGTGGTCTCTTGGTCCCCCTACAATCTGTAGGCCAGGAGCTGAAGCTGCCACATGGTGTCAGCTGCATGGCCTTGGTGCCTCAGTGGTTTCTCCCTCCAGGGGATAAAGGCCAACCACAATCACAAACTACCAGATAACAAAGTCCACACGGCAATGACTTCTCACTTCATACTTAGCATCTATGGATTGATATTTTGGAAACCACCACAGCTGTTGGTGATCTGAAATCCCTCCCAGTGGCTGGTCAGGATGCCCTGGGGCTAAGACCTCTGGCTTTCCCTGGGCTGGGGTTGGCTCCCAGAGCACTGTGCTGGCTACTTCCTGTTGGCCTGCCGGTCTGTCCTCAGAGGGAGGTTAGCTTCTCTGTGTTATTTTGTGGGTTATGTAGCCCCAAAGTTTGTTCAGAGTCACCTTTTACATGAATTGGAGGAGGTGGGAGCCAGAGTCCTGAGGAAGTCCTGTTTCTACTCCACCATCTTGACTCTTCCCCGCTGCAAGGAAGTATTATTTTTCTTTTCTACTTCTATCCTCAGAATTTAGTACAATTCTTGTAAAGGTTTAATGAATTTTGCATTCAATAATCCATTCTCTCAACTTTTTATTGCTGAGGCCAAGTAATAGTTAAAGTACCACAGTTCCCAGTCATGCAAGGACACATATCAGAGGATATAAACAGGCATCATGGGGTAAAGAAAGTAACATAAAATCAAAAGTCTTTTACAATGTACACCTAATTCTTCAAAAGGAGACAAATAGGGGAAGACATTGTATAATGAACATCAGACCATTAAGTCTAGAGGTTAAAACCATCTGTTTCTTCAAAGAAGAAAGAAGGCAAATTCCATTACTCTAATTCTTATATATGACTCAGTGAGACAATTTACAAACTGAGAATACAGTTCATTTTCTGTAATATACTTTATAATCTCCTGTCTGTGAAATTGACAAAACCTATGGGAGTTATTTCCAGGTCTCAGAGTGGTAGCAGCTATGTTTCTAACTGTCCATTAGTGATTGAATGAAGGCCAATTTTCATTCTGCTTGGATCACCGTGGAGCTCTCAGCTACTGATTCAGCTTTTAAAAATATTTTTGTGCTACATTGTTTGAGATTACATTATTTTAATGCCAAAGCATGTATAATTTTGTGATATGCTAATTATTACCAATTGTGTTCTTTTCATAAAACATTTAACATCATTTTGAAAAAGAAGAAAAGAATGTAATTATTAAAAAGACCACTGTTTTACAGTGATTACAATCATTATTACAAAGTTTTCCAATTATTTTTTTTTTTACTTCAGAACATGAGAGTAACAAGTAGGCTGCCTTCAAGGAACTTGAAAGAAAACATTTCTCATATTTAATAATCCTTTATCTCATGTGGAAGAAAGCCTCCTACTGTTCTTTACATTTTTAATGAAATTACCAAATAAAACACCTATGAATATTTTAACTGTTTTCTGTGCCATGGCAAACATAAAATAGTGCTTGAATACTTTTATTTAGAAATAAGCTTAACTATATGTGGTGAAGAAAGCACTGTATGTACTCATCCTTTTGCCACATTTTGCCCTGAAAAGTATTTAACTCTGGGAGACTTGGGAACTTTATTGTATATTTTACTCATTTCTCTCTCTCTCTCTCTCTCTCTCTCTCTCTCTCTCTCTCTCTCTCTGTCTCTCTCTCTGTCTTTCTGTCTGTCTGTCTATGTGTGTGTGCGTGTCTCTCTCTTGTGTGTGTGTGTCTCTCTGTGTCTCTCTCTTTCTCATCTATCTTTCTATCTACCTATCTATCCATTGATCGATCGATCTGTTGCTGAACTACCAAATTGTTAAGTTCTCTATTGTCCAAAACAGATCATTTCCTATCAAATTTGGGAGGTATCAATTGCTATAGTGAAGATATTTTTCTAGGGTAGAATTAATGTATAAATATTGACAGCTGGAGAAAGTTTCCAAATTCTAAATACCTTCTGAAAGATTGTCATCACCAGTACTTTCTAGTTTTGCTTTGACATTGTGCATTTCTCCAAATTTCTTTTTCCCCTTAAAAAAGTAGATGAAGCATAAATATTCACTTGAGAAAGTGAACAAAAGGAAGTTTCAACAAAAGGAATTAAAATAGATATAATATTTTTCTCTAGGAAATGTAATTAATAAAATATCTGTAAATAAATTTATTAAAAGTAACTCAACTTCCAAAAGGAATTCATCTGTGTTTTGTACGAAAAATCCCTATGATTTTAGCAACATCTTTGATGAGTTGACTCTACATTTCAGGTCTCATTTGACATTAGTAATCAGATAGTTATCAATCAATACAATGTATTCTTACATCTCTCAAAGAATCATGTGGGCTTTTAATATGAGACACAATTTGTGGAGGAGAGACTTTATGATGGTATTTTCTCTACCAAATTATAAGATTATAGATTTAGAGGGGGAAGTCATTCAGTCATCAAAACTTCCATTTATCAAGGGTTAGCGATGTGTCAGGAATTGTTTACATTTTTTTCTGACTGACATCAGGAGATACAAAGAATGGTAATAGCTCTCCTAACAGTGATCGAGTTCAAACCCCTTATTTTATAGAAGAGGAAACTGAAGCTTTGAATGACGAGTAACCTATCCATGTTCATTCAGCTAATGATTAAGAAGTTTCAAACCTTATGCTCTGTATTCATTAGAAGAAGCAACTTCTCCAAAGCAATATTCATTATCATCTCTGCTCAAGCCCATATCTCTTCCTAAATTACCTATTATTGACAATACTATCATTATCCTTAAAATTATCCAGGTTCAAAACTTCTTCATTTCTAACTCATCCATTGTGCCCAGACAGTTGCTAATTTTTTTTTCCTTCATCATTTATCACATATGTCCCCTTTTCTCAACTCATGCAGTCACCAAACTAGTTCAGACTTTTTTCTAGACTATTCAATAACCTCCAATTTTATACCCCTGCCTTGCATCTGTCTCTATACCAATCTATCCTATAAGTGGTTGCCAAGTTGATTTTCCTGCAGTGTGTATTATACTCACTCCTACTCAAAAATGTTTAGCTTTTCCCTGTTTACTGGAGTAGTAAATAAAAAGTCTTTTGTATATCATTTAAAACTTTTCAAAATCTGAACTCTTTCTACCTTTAAAATATTCTTACATATTTTCTCCAAGCCATACATTATTGTCCACCAAAATTGGCCAATTTTCTATTATTCACATGTCATATTTTATATCTCTTCTCCATACCATTCCAGTGAATTTAACTGAACACTTGTATTCTCTCTTCAGGTACACTTTTGGAATAACTGATTTCTTTCCAAATTCAATACAAGCATCATATTGTACATGAATATTTTCCTGACTATCCATGTCTTCACTGCCAAAACTAGATCCTATGCAATCTCTCTCTCTCTCTCTCTCTCTCTCTCTCTCTCTCTCTCTCTCTCTCTCTCTCTCTCTCCCTCCCTCTCTTTCTCATGTATATTTGTCTATGTACATGTTGTCTTCTCCATTAGAATGAAAACTCTTTGAGAATAGGAACTGTCAAATCCAAGTCTCATGATAACTTGTCAGTATATTTAACTACAGCTGTGAATGAACAATCCATCACTTCTTCCTCCCCAAATCTTTATCATCCTTCAAATTTCACTTCTGGTGCCACTTCCTACAAGGAGCTTTTCTTGATGCCTCCAGTTATGCTTGTATCTTCTTCTTGAAAGTACATTATTTATCTTCATACATGTTGCATTCCCTTTAAACCTACTTCCAATCAAATATAAGATCATTGAGAAAGAATTGTTTTGTGCCTGAAATAGGACTTTAAAAAATATATATTGAATTGAATTCCGTCGACCTTCAGCAAATCTTTTTTAGTTCTATTGGCCTCAAATTACTCCATCTAAAATAAAGATGAAATTAGAGAGAGTGATAAATTTACAGGGCTCAGATTTTATACCAATCTTTCATTTATAGCAATTTAAAAAATAGAATGTCCTGACTCAGAAGGTAAGAGGGCTCTCCCTTCACCTCCCTTAAAAGCTCAATCACTGTCTCTCTTAGAGTTCTTGTTCAGGAATACTTTGAACATGTTAGTCACAGATGTCCCTCCTAATTCTAAACCTATCATCTATAATAGATTATCTAAATTCACAAAACAGACTGATTCTTTTTAGTGGTCAAATTTAGCAAAGCAGTCAAACTAAAGTGAAGTCTATTTCCTTCGTTATAGTAAACATAAAAATATTTATTCACACACCCTTTTACTATCTATAAGAGGTTTATATGGAATATATAAGTATACATATTACAAATATAATTTCAACATAGTTCCAGATATTTTTTTTAAATATAGGTCTCTTTTATTCACTGTTACACTGGAAGGTAAAAGCACTGATAAATATTGTCAGGTAGTCATTTTCTGAAGACTTTATTTGACTGTGAAGCTGGCTGGCACATTGGCCTAAATTAATAAATACCACTTTCCTCTAAGAACTAAATAGGCTACAATACTTTACATAGTCCTTGATGATGCCCATGGAGAAAGAACATTCAAATTTTTTGGAAGAAAAAGTGAAATGTATAATGCACTTGCTACAAGTAACAGTAGGCTTAAAAAAACCTTCTTGAAGTTAATAAAACAGTGTGAGTTCTATTTCACAGTGTTATCATTAGAGTGCTTAGTGGTACCATGGGTAATGGTGTTTTTTTTTGTAAAAGGAAAGAAAACAAATTCATTATGGAAGTGATCACACTGCTAAGATAGCTTAAAGAGGCTAACCTGTAGAATCAAATTCAATGAAGGGATTGTGCTGTGATTCTCAGCAATCATTCTTAAGTCATTTATTCCATCAAAGGAAAGCAGGAAAGTACATATAGACTATATGAGGAAATAGTTGTTATTTTCACTAATAATTTTTGTTCCCAATAGTAGTAGAAAAATGCATATGTATATGCAGGTGTATGTGCATATATTAACATGTTTATATGTGTGTGGGCTCATATGTATGTTTATTGTGTGCATATGCATGTGTATATGTATTGAGGCAGCTAGATAGCTCAGTGGATAGAATGCAGTCTTGGATTCAGGAAGACTCATTTTCCTGAGTTCAAAACTAGCCTCAGACATTTACTAGCAGTGTGACCCTGGGCAAGTCACTTAATTTTGCATTAGTTTAAGCATCCATAAAATGAACTGGAAAATAAAATGGCAAACCACTGTAGTATCTTTGTCAAGAAAGCCCCAAATGAAGTTACAAAGTGTCAGAAATATCTCAAAAAAACCTAAAACCCAGAAAAATATATGCATTAAGCATATATATATGTAAATGTGCACACATATGTGCCATATGTATTTATATGTATGAGTACACGTATGCATGTTTTATGTGTATATTATACACATACACATGCATATGCACATACACATATACATACATGGAACCAAACCTGTAGTAAAGATGATTTAAATTCAAATCCAAAATCAGACAATTATTAAGTACATACTTTTGTACAAATCATTTAATTTCTGTTTCAATTTATTCATTTGTGAAAGGGTAGCTTTTATCTCCCAGGTGTTGATTTTTTTTTTTTTAAGGATAACATGTTTTTACATGAGTATGGTACTTTGCAAAACATCAAACTATCATAGTTAGGATATGTTTCTATAGATGTTTGTATACTTACATATACATATATTCACTAATACACATATAAATATACATGAGGAGATTTTATATTATTCTTTCTTTTTTGAGTAAGTGAATATATAAAGTAAACAAATATATTTATATATGAAGTAAATAAATCATTTTAAATAAAGATCATATAGACATCAGTGTAAATAAATTTTTAAAAAGCATCATTCCAGGGGAAATGAATTCTTTAGAACTTCTCTGAAATTTGCCCTACCCTATTAAGTCCATATTTTGTTACATCTCTGAGAGCTTTTAAGTTACCTTGCAGAATTTTAATGAAGTCATGGAAAATGCCTTGGCATTAGCAATTCTCCAAGGCATTATTTTGTTTTATAGAGTCATTTTTAAAAAGCAACAAATAATTAATATAGTGGGACTTATTCCCCATACTTTTCAGTAAATTTTGTGACTATGAATATTATTTGTGACACAGAATATTATTGACAACAGCATTCTTGTTATCTTCTTATGCGTTCATCAAGACTGTCCTCTATTTACATATAGATTAGTCTCCTATAGTCATCCTAGAGGCCAGGAAAGGGGCATATATTGCAGTATTGACATTTTGGTCACTCCCATCTAAAAGAGGATCACGAGGATTTAAAGATACCCAGAAACTCTGTATTATGTAGATATTTCAGGAAATGATATTGTGTCAGTGGAGAAAAGAACAACCAAATAACAAAAGGAAGAATACAAGGGACTCATAATGATACCCTCCAAATATTTCAAAGGACTATTATTAGAAAATAATATTTTGTTAAGGGAAAAGAATAATGAATAATGTGCCAACAGTAGAAAATATTAATTTGAAATGAAGAAAAACTTCTAAAACAGAGATAAATAAATGAAATGGACTGCCCATATTTGATAGTGTATACCTCCTTACAGGAAATCTATGAAGGGAACGTTGGAGCCCAATTGTAAGTATTTTGTGTGGAGAATACTTATTCGGGTATAGTTCCAATCGGATAGCCTCTAAAGTGTCTCCCATATCTTATTCAGTAAATCTGTCATTATACTCCATTTATTAAAATCTTATTTATATTTTCAGATTTAGAGAAACACAGTAGCTTAAGAGCTAGTCTAAAAGTAAAAAAGATTTCATTGTAATTCCTGCCCATGACACATGTTATCTTTCTGTGTGACTCTGTGTCACTTAAGCTCTCAGTGCCCTAGAAAGCTCTATAAAATGAGAAAAAGAAAGGTTCCATACATATTTTTAGATGGACTTTCCTTACCTGGAAGTTTGCTATATTGATGAAATACCAGGTTCAAAGATACCTTTACCTAATAATTATTTTTAGAAGTATATTTCTTTATCTATTTATCTGTCTATCTATCATATCTATAATCAAAATTTCTTGATTATGAATGTTTATATAGAAAAAAAAAATTGAGCAAAGATATATTCCTGCTGGGAAATGCAAACTGGGTAAAACATTGTTATAGAAAGAAAATGTGATAGAGGGGCAGAGTCAAGACGACGCAGTAGAACCACGACCTCTAGGTGGCTCCGGGTTCCAACTTCCCCAATCAATGTAAAAATGGAACTTTGAACAAATTTTGGAGGCACAGAATGCACAAGATGACACAAGAAGCTAACCTCCCTCTCAGGACAGCCCAAGAGGCTTGCAGGAATCCAACAGAGCAGTGGTCTGGGAGCCAAGCACAGGCCTGAGTGAGCCTGAGGTTTTAGCCAAAGAATGGCCCTGACCAGCTGCCAGCCGGAGCGACTCCAGATAAGCAGCAGCTTGGCCGTTTGAAGAATTATCAACACATAGATGTGAAGGACAAAGTGAGAGGGCAGTGCAGTCTGGACTTTGGGACCCAGTAAGTGGGAGTGCTTTGGCTTTTGACCCCAGGGCAAGAAGCCACTGAGACACCAGCATAGCCAGCCAGCAACACATAGCAGCTTCAGCTCCTGGCCTGCAGACTGTAGGGGGACAAAGCGACCAGTCTGAGGGGTAATTGCTCTTGCTTTAACCTGCTTGGATCTGGATTGCAGTCTACGGTGGAAGTCCTGGGGCATGTGTCCAACTTGCCAGAGCATGTGGAGGTCTCAGAGAGGGCACAAATCTAATACCTCTGGCAGCTGAGAAAACCCTAGTGTTTGGGAAGAAAGTTCCCTGTCTGGTGTTAGAGTCCTACTGTGGCAAAAAGCCCAGGGGTCAAGTGACGGAGGAGTAACATGACGAGGCAAAGGAAGAGAAGCACACAAAAGATTCCAACATTACACTCCTATTTGGGGGACAAAAAGGAGCAAAGCATGGAACAGGAGGAAGACAGTGAAGTCAGAGCTCCTGCACCAAAAGCTTCAAAGGAAAATACCAGGTGGTGTACAATCCACAGAGGACTTTAAGAAGCAGATAAGAGAAGGGGAGGATAAATTGGGAAGAGAAATGAGAACAATGCAAGAAAATTACAAAATGAGTGTCAACAGCCTGACTGAGGAAAATACACCTTAAAAAATAGACTAACTCAAATGGCAAAAGAGGCTCAAAAAGTAATGAGGAGAAGAATGCCTTAAAAAGCCAAATTTGCCAGGTGGAAAAAGAATCTCGAAAGCTCAATGAGGAGAATCATTGCTTCTGAATTAGATTGGAGCAAATGGAAGCTAATGACTTTATCAGAAATCAAGATGCTGTTAAACAGATCCAAACAAATGAAAGAATAGAAGACAATATGAAATATCTCATGGGAAAAAAACACTGACCTGGAAAATAGATGTGGGAGAGATATTTTAAAAATTATTGGACTACCTGAAACAATGACCAAAGTATGAACCTAGAAATAATCCTCAAAGAAGTTCTCAAAAAAATTGCCCCGATGTATTAGAATGAGAGGGCAAAATAGAAGTTGAAAGAATGCACTGAAAACCTCCTGAAAAAGGCCGCAAAAAGAAAACTCCTAGGAATATTATAGCCAGGTTCCAAAATTCCCAGATTAAGAAGAAAATTTTACAAGCAGCCAGGAATAAACAATTTGAATATTGTGGAAACACAATCAGGATAACACAGGATCTGGAAGCTTCTACACTGAGGGATTGAAGGGCTTGGAATTTATATTCCGGAGGTCAAAGGAGCTGGGATTAAAACCAAGAATCACCTACCCAGCAAATCTGAGTATCATGTTTCAGGGGAAAATATGGTCATCTACTGGAATAGAGGACTTTTAAACATTCTTGATGAAAAAAAAAACAGAGTTGAATAGAAAATCTGACATTCAGATACAAGAAGCAAGAGAAGCATGGTAAAGAGGGTAAAGAAATCATAAGGAACTTATCAAAGTTGAACAATTAAGATTCCTATATGGAAAAGCAATAATTGTAACTGATGAAACATTTTTCAGTATGAAAATAGTTGAAGGCAATAGAAATATATATATATATATATATAGGTGTATGTGGATATGAATATATATATATGTGAATGTTTGTGTATATATGCTTACAGGTATACATAGATAGAGGGCACAGGACCAATTTAACAGGAAGGGATGATACTTAAAACATGAAATTAAGAGGTCAGAGAGGACTATAATGAGAAGAGAGGGGGAGAGATAGAATGGAGTAAACTATCTCATACAGAAGAGGCAAGGGTAAATGGTTACAATGGAGGGGAAGAATAGGAAGGCAAAAGGGAATGGGTCCACCTTATTCTCATTGAATTTGGCTTGGGGAGGGAATGAAATACACACTAAATAGGGTATCTCACCCTACAGGAGAGTAGGGGGTTAGGGGATGAGAGGGGGGATGATGTAATTGATGGCAGCCTGTGGCAGAGGGAATTTGGAAGCATCCACTTTTTAAAGTGATGGGATCGAAGTAGAGAATAGAACAAGTAGGAAGAGGGAGAGGTGGCAGAGAAATACAGTCAGTCTTTTACAATATATCTACTATGTTATTGTTTTGCACTAGCTTGACATATACAACCTATACTTGACTGCTTGTCTTCCCAGTAAGGGTGGGTGACAAGGGAGGAAGGGAACGAATCTGGAATTCACAGCTTTGAAATAAAATGTATATATATATGTATATGTATATGTATATATGTTATATTATTATGTTATATTATTAATAGTACTTTACCTCTAATTGGGAAATAAGATATACAGGCACTGGGACATAGAGGTCCACCATACCCTATTGGAAAAGTTGAAAGGTGTATGGGATAAAATAATGGAGAGAGAAGTTTGGAGGAGGGGTATCCTGTGGGACTGCTATTTTGGGGGGGGGTGGGTAAGGGAAAAATGGGGAGAGCATTTGTAATTCAAAATCTGGTGGAATTGAATAATGTAAATCAGAATTTAATAAAGCATTTGAAAATGGATAAAATATATATATAAAAAAGAAAGAAAACATGATATTCCTTAGTCATTGGAATGTAACTTGGGCTATTGAAACAGGAGCTTTGTTGTATATTTGGTACAAACAACAAATAACATAAGGTGATACTGGAAACTTAACAAGGACTAAGGAAAGCTAAATATATATATATATATATATTATATGTATAATATTATACATATTATATCAAATATGCTAGATATAATATACAAACTAGATATACTTTTATAGTATATACACATACATATTTTCCCATACATGTATATAAACATATATGGTTATATACATATACCTATGTGTGTATAACTCTATGCATATATTTATCTCTGTATCTATCTATCTATCTATCTATATTTATACATACACACACAGTTCCTCCCCCCCTAGATTCCCTAGAATTACATATTACAAAATACTCTTAGGTGGATCTTTATTTTAATGTCACACACACCTGATTTTGAGGAAAATTCTTATAATGTTTACTACTGGTCTATCCCACTAAACTTTTGCCTTTTGCTCTTTGCTGGACTTTAAGACAAGAACTAATTATGTGATATTTAAAAGTGAAGCTGCTTTCTTTATTTACCAAATTCAAATAATGAATTGGAGAAAATATTAAAAAACAAAAAAAACTTAATCTACATTTCACTGTAGATAGAGACCTGACTTTGCAGTCACCAAAACTGAATTTAAGTCCCTTGTCTAATACATAATGGCTTATGACCCTGATCAAGAACTTAAATTCTCAAATGCTTTGGGAATTCTCTAAGACTCTAAGTTTTAAAACAGTTGAGGATTTATAATGGTATAATTACTTTACTCACATAATGTTCTTGATACCAATTTAAACACAGGTGTGAACCAACTCCCAGCTACAATTCATGGCACTTCTGTGTTCTATAAACTATACAAACAACATGAAATGATGAAGATTAGCAGAAGCAGGAATGTCTCTACTCTAAATTTCTGACAGTTTCTATTTTGGAAGTCAGTCACATTATTTAGCCTATATTTCTCTCAGGCAATTCTGTAGAATTTATCAAAGTCATAGACTGTTTAGTATCTGCATTATTTGGCTAGGTCCCCTCTAACAAAATTAAATATTTTTTCTCATATTTGAGCATCTCTTATGTTTCTGTGTATGTAATTCTCCAAATCAGATTTCAGTGTTGTTTTGAGTTTACTTACAGAAATAAGTATATTGCAAAGAAATGACAATTTCATCCAGTCATAGAACTCTGTTGTTCAAAATTATGTAATTTTATAATTTACACATGTTTCCTGCCTTCATCTAGTTGCTGACAAGAAGCATTAAATGAGTTAGAAATCATGAATTAAACTTTTAAAATGCATTATAGGGGCGGCCAGGTGGCTCAGCGAGTAAGAGCCCCGGCTCCAGTGTTGGGATGACCTCGATCAAATCTGGGCTCAGATACTTAGCACCACACCCAGAAATAACTGGCCGTGTAACCTTGAGCAAGTTACTTAACCCTGATTGCTTAATAAAAAAATGTATTATAAAATTTTAAATTGTGATTTGAAAAAATAGAAGCATAATATACATATTTTTTATGAATTATTCCCTTAAATTTTTACATACAAAGCTGCAGGTCAAATTGTTTTTTTCTCTTTCTACAGATAGACCCACATGCACATGTGCACATACAAACAAAATAGATACACACACACACACACAAACACACACAAACTTTCAAATCTGTTGAATGTAGGTGTCTACCTGGAGTCAGAAATAAGTACCTTCAGAAACTACAACTCGAGTCATTGCAGTCTACTGATAGTAGGTTACTGCACTACATTAAAGTGAACAGAGAGAATAAAAACATTGTCCAAAATCATGAAACTTTTTTAAAAGTCCTACTTTGCTTTGCTTTTGTTGTATACTATATTCTAGCCTTTCTTATTCGTTCAGGTGCATAGATTGCAGACAGATTGTCTGGTGATTTGAAATTCCTTCCTAGAAAATATTTTTTAGACTTGATCAGAGTAGTAAAGTGTATAGCCAGGAATCATGGAGCTTTCTGTTAATATCTTGAACATTTTTTTTCTTCAGAGCAAATTCTCATTTATATTCCATATATACAAGTCTCTTCCCCAGATTTGCCTTAGGCAATTGATGTTTCATGAGTTATAAATGTCTCTCCCTTTTGATAAATTTTATTGTAGTGACACCTGACACATTTAATCAGCATTTTTCCATTCTTTAAATATATTTTGACCCATGCATCAGCCTTGATGTTTCTATTTATAATTTTCTGTTCTCCTGTTCAGCAGTGAATCAGATGGCATGACCAGACCAATAACTACCTTGCATTTGTGTTTTGGTATACAAGCTAGAGAAGTTGAATAGAGATTTCTGTTGCTAGAATATGATATACTCACAAATATATGCAAACATACAAACTAATCCTTTTGCTCTATTCACAAAGAGGAGATACAAAGATAAAATGACAAAATGTTGCAGTTTCAAATCCCTTCTTCCCCCACCAATTAGTCTCAATTTTCATCGACTGAAGCCATATTACTTTAAATATAAGAAATTATCTTATTTCTTTTTCTTTCAAAACTAGTAACAATACTGATTTTTTCTTCTGAGTCTGACATTCTCTTTCTACCCTCCCTCCATAATCATACAACCTACCCTCATCATCTGAAATATGAAATTAATTATATCCCATAAAATTAAATTAAGGAATATTTTGCTTGATGTACATAACACAGGAGGAAAACACAAAGTAAGATACTCCTCCTAAAAGGAAAAAAAAAATATTCCAGAAAGTAAATGCAGGTTAGAATAACTGCAGGACATGGACTGCATGCTAAGTCAATTAATACCTTGTGAGTAACTTTCAGAACTTGCTTTAAAAAGAAAAAGGGGGAGACGGGAGGCAGCTTGCCTAGAACTCCATTTCTGACTTTCACTTCTAATTATTTCACTGGATGGTAATTTAAGATGACTTTTTTCCTGTGGTGAAATATGAAATCATTAATGAGAAGTTTGCCATGATTAATTAAAAACCTGTTGAACAATATCTTTTGAAGAAGTCCAAATAAGGCTTTTGATTTTTCCCCCTGAAGATGTGCTCATGTACTAATTGGCTTTTTCTTCTTGGTGACAAATGAAGTAGATGATATTGGGGCTTCACTTACATATATAGCTATATACGTACACCCGTTCATTTACATACATACATGCATACATTCACATACATACCCACATACTAGTATGTATGTGTATATGATTTCTTTGAATTATATAATGGAGATGAAAGGACAATTAATCCTCATTTCATTTCTCCATTCTCCCTTTCCTCTGTGACAAACTTACTTAAAAACTTAAGAAGTTTTATGAACTCATGGTACAATTTAAAAGCAAAAGAATTACAAATTCTTTTCCTACTTCCCTTCATTCCCCCCTCCTTGAAAAGCCAAGAATTTTGATATAGATTATGCAACTGCAAATATGCAAAATTTATTTCCATAATTGCCGTGTCACAAAAGAGAACACCGAACAAAACAAGTGAAAAAAGAAAATAAGCATAAGAAAGAATGATTTGACCGAAATTTAGATTCCAGATCTTTTTCTGTAGGTGGATAATATTTTTTATCATAAGTACCTCATTTTTTTGTACCATTGTATGTCTGAGAATAACTAAATCATTCACTGATAATCATTTTAGAATATTACTGTCATGGTGTAAAATGTTGTCGTTGTTCTGCACATTTCATTTTGCATCATTCATATAAGTCCAGGTTTTTTTTCTGAAACCATCCCACACACCATTTCTTTTTTAATAATATTTGATTTTCCACAATCACATGTAAAATAATTTTTAACACTGATATTTTAAAATAATTTGACTTCCAAATCTCTCCCTTCCTTCTTCCTCACTTTCCAATACAGTGAGCAATTTCCTACAGGTTACACATGTGGAATCATGTAAAACATAGTCCCATATTAGTCATATCAAAATAATATAAGATAATTTTTAAAAATACAAAGTTTAAAATAGCACACACTTTGATCCAAATTCAGACTCTTTCAGTTTTTTTAAAGCAATTGTAGTTAAGTAACTTGCTCAAGGTTACATGGCCAGTTATTTTGTGTGGTTGCCAAGTATCTGAGGCCAGAACAGATCCCAGGTCTCCTGACACTGGGGCCGGTGCTCTTACTCACTGTGCCACCTGGCCTCCCCCTCCTTCAGTTTTTTTATTCTGGATGTACATAACATTTTTCATCATGAGTCTTTGGGATTGTCCTGGTTCATTCTATTGCTAGGAATAGCTAAGTCATTCTCAGTTGATCATTGTAAAATATTCATCACTATGTACATTGTATTCCTGGTTCTGCTCACTTTACTTTGTATCAGTATATGTAAGTCTTTCTAGTTTTTTTGAAATTTGCTTGATCATGACTTCTTATAGCAAAATAGTATTGTACTAAAATCATATACCATAACATATTCAGTCCTTCCCCAATTAATAGAAATACCCTCAATTTTAATGTCTTTGTTACAAAAAAATATGCTATAAATATTTTTTTCGTACACATAGGTCCTTTGCCCCTTTTAATGATCTCTTTGGATATAGACTTAGCAGGGGTATAGCTGGATCTACAGGTATTTGCAGACTTTGGGGGCAAATTTCCTCGTTGTCTCGGAAATGGTTGGATCAGTTCAAAACTCCACCAAAAGTGAGTTAACATTCCAATTTTGCAAAATCCCCTGAAAAAGAATTATCATTTTCCTTTCTTGTCATCTTAGCCAATGTAATAGGTATAAAGTGGAACCTTAGAGTTATTTTAATTTGCATTTATCTAGTCATTAGTGTTTAAGAGCATTTTGCATGACTATAGAGAGCTTCTATTTCTTCTTTTGAAAACTACCTCTTCATATCCTTTCAGCATTTAAGATTTGATGAATGATATGTATTCTTATAAATTTAACTCAGTTTTCTATATATGTGGGGAATGAAGCCTTTATGGGAAAAAAAAGTTGTAAAAATTTCCCCAACTTTCTGCTTTTTTCCAATCTTGGTTTCATTGGTCTTCATTGTAAAATGCCTATTAATTTAATATAATCAAAATTATTTTAAATTATGTAATGATCTCTATTTCTTGTTTAGTTATAAATTCTTCTCTTCATAGATCTGAGAAGTAGTCTATTCCTCATTTTTATAATTTTCTTGTGGTGTGACTATTTATATCAAAATCATGTATTTTTCCTCATTGTTCTCTCCCTTCTTTCACCATTTTCCTCCTCAACAATATTTTACTTCTGTCTACCACCTCCCCTGCACTTCCCTCTCTTCTGTCAGCCCCATCCCACAACCCCTTGTTTAATCTCTACCCAACCTAATTTCTTATCAGGAAAGACAGGTTTCTATATTCAAATGATTGTCTATATTATTCCCTTTTTCAATCAATTCTGAGGAGAGTAAAGCTCAAGAAATGCCCACACCCATCCTCCCATCTTTACCTCCAATGTAATAGATTTTTCACACTTCTTCATGTTAAATAGTTTACCCCATTTAAATTCTTCCTTCCTTCTGCACCCAGTGAGCTCTCTTTTTCTTGTTTTGGTCTTTATTAATTTGTTTCTTTACTTTTAGTTTACAAGAGTCAGTTCCACAATTCCTTGAGTTTCAAATTTTCTCCCCTTTGGCAGCATATGATGAAGTATAGGATCTGCAAATATTTTCACATTAGACGTTAGTCAGGTTAAAAAGAAAGATTGTATCAGATGGAATGAACAATGGGAAAGAGGAAACCTAACAAAACAGGAAAAAAAAAACAGGTAGTTTGCTTCAATCTGTATTCTAACTCTGTTCTTTCTAGTTCTTTCTCTGAAAGCAGACATCTTTCTCCATCATGAGTCTTTTGGGTTGGCTTATAACCCTGAATTACTGAAAAGAATCCAGTCTATGAAAGTCGGTCATCACATATACATTGTGTCTGTAATTGTGTACAAATTTCTCTTGGTTCTGCTCTCCCCACTCAGCATCAGTTTGTGTAAGCCTCTCCAGGTAAATATGAAGTCCATCTGCTCCTCACTTCTTATAGTATTCCATTACATTCATATACCACAACTTGTTCAGCCATTCTCCAATTGATGTGTATCCCCTTAGTTTCCAATTCCTTGCCACCACAAAAAGAGCTGCTATAAATATTTTTGTGCATATGGATCTTCCTCCCACTTCTATGATCTCTTTGGGATACAACACTAGAAGTGGTATTGCTGGGTCAAAGGGTATGAAATTATATATAGCCCTTTGGTCATAATTCCAGATTGCTCTCCAGAATTTTTGGATCAGTTCTCAACTCCACCAACAATGCATTAGTGTTCCATTTTTTCCACATCCTTTCCAGTATTTGTTATTTTCCTGTTTTGTTATCTTAGCCAATCTGACCAGTGAGATGTGGTACCTCAGAGTTGTTTTGATTTGCATTTCTCTAATTAATAGCGATTTAGAGCATTTTTCATATGCTTATAGATATCTTTGATTTCTTCCTCTCAAAACTGCCTGTTCATATCCTTTGACCATTTATCAATTGGGAAATGACTTGTATTCTTATAGATTTGACTCAATTCTCTGTATAGTTTAGAAATGAGTCCTTTTTCAGGCATTGGTTTTAAAAATTATTTCTCAATTTTCCACTTCCCTCCTAATCTGTCAGATTTGTGGAGAGTGGGAGACTTTATGACCAAACAAGAATTAGAGAGCATTATAAAATGAACTCTCTTCTTATCCCTTAATTTTTTTCATTTTATCCACAAAAATTCATTTTATGCCCATTACGTCTATGTATTTATATTCCTTCTAGCTGCACTATTAGAGGTACAATTTTTAAGAATTAGCAATATCTTTCCATATGAAAATCTAAACAGTAAAATTTCATTTAGTTACTTAGGTGTTCTTTTTCCCTTTCCCCCTTTTTAGGCTACTCTTGGGTCTTAATATTGGAGATAAAAAATTTTACTTAATTCTGGCTCTCTCCTTAGGAAAGAGTATAATCCTTCTATTTTATTGAATGATTTTTCCCCCTTGAAATATTATGCTTAATTTCACCAAGTATGTGATTCTTAATTGTCATTCTAGTGCCTTTGCCTTCCAGAATATCATGTTCCATGACCCTTGGTCCTCTAATAGTGCAGCTGCTAAGTCCTAGTTCATCCTGATTGTGTCTCCTCAATATTTGAATTGTTTCTTTCTTGCAACTTGCAGAATTTTTTCCTTGACTTGATAGTTGTTATTTGGATATAATAATCCTTGGAGTATTTATTTTGGGATCTTGTTCCTGAGGTGATCAGTTGATTCTTAAAAAGCTTATTTTGTTTTCAAGTTCCAGGACATTAGAGCAGTTCTCCTGGATGATTTCTGGAAAGATACAATCTAAGTCTTCCTTTTGATTATGGCTTTCCAGGATTCCAATGATTCTGATATTGTCTCTCCTGTATCTATTTTTCAGGTCAGTTGTTCTTCCAAAGAGTTATTTTATATTTTTTCTATTTTTTTTATTCTTTTGAATTTGTTTGAATGGGTCTTAGTATCTCAAAGAGTCATTATATAATTGACAAATTCTACCTTTTAAGGAGTTGTTTTCCTCAGTTAGATTTTTGTTTCCTTTTTCATTTAGCCAGCATTGGGATGGGACACATGCTTAAGTAGAGCCATTGGGATAGTATGCTTTCCAATAAAGGAGCAAAGCTCAAATTGAAAAGTAAGGAAAAGGTCTGAAAAAAATAAGAAAACAAGAAAAACAAAAACAAAAATTATCTGACCATATAGAGTTATTATGGTCATAGGGAAGACTTAAGACATAAATCAGAGGACAGCAATGTCAAAATACCTATAGGCATAAATTCAAACAAAAATAAGAATTCATCTCAGTCCCAGGAAGAATTAATAGAATAGCTCAAAAGGAGTTTAAAAATCAAGTAAAAGTGGTGGCTAGGTGGTGCAATGAATAAAGCACCAGCCCTTAAATCAGGAAGACCTTAGTTCAAATCCAGCCTCAGACACAACACAAAAACTACCTGTGTCACCTTGGGCAAGTCACTTAACTCCAATTGCCCTCCAAAAAGCAAATAAAAATAAAAAGATATAAAAATCAAGTAAAAGTGGTAGAAGAAAAATTGGAAAAATAAAAGGAATGCAAGAGAATTATGAAAAAAAAAATCAACTGCTTGGAAAATGAAAAAAAAAAATACCCTTAAAAGTAGAACTAGCCAAATGGAAAAAGAGGTAAGAAATGTCATTGCAGGTCAAGTTATCAGAGTAGAAGCAGGACCTCCCAGCTGCTCTGGCTTCCACCTTCCCCAATCCATGTAAAAGGGGACTCTAAATAAACAAATCAGCATTATTGTGGTACTTCAACCATCCCCTTCTGAATTTGATGCATGTAACAATAAAGTAATTAGTAAATGAATAGAATTTTAGGAAAGTGAGATACATAGAAAACTGAATGGGAATAGAAAAAATATTTATATCTTTCTCAGCAGTACATAGCACCTACACAAAAATTTGACTATATATTGGGGCATAAAACATCAAAATCAAATGTAAAAAGGAGGAAATACTAAATGTGCCCTTTTCATCATAATGCAATAAAATTATTTTCAAACTAAGCAGTGAAAAAGTACATTAAAAGTAATTGAAAATGAAATTTTCTAATCCTAAACATCAAGTTTGTGAAAGAACAAATCATAGAAAAAATAATTTCTTTTTTTTGCTTAAAGTTTATTTTATTTTCAATTTTCTCCTTTTTTACAATGAAACTTCAGTCACATTTTCACCTTTTTTCACTCCCATAAAATTTCTTGGGTGCCTGAAAAAAAAAATCAGAATTTTTACTAATTTGGACAGTCCCCTATACTGAAATTTTGATGCCACTCTCAGTGTTTCCAACTTTGTACCACATCCAAAGGGCTATTTTCTTTTTCCAAAGAGGGGTAGTGATAATCCCAGACATTCAACATAAAAACCGCTGATGTCTATTTTTATCTGAGCTAAAGAGGACTTACAGAAACTGATGGTGAGAAAATAAAAGTGCAAAATGATGGGTTCTTTTTTAAGTACACACATAAGCAGTATAATTTGATTTAATAGTGTTAGCAATGACTCAACTTGGCTGAAGACAGACCCCTTTAATACTGATACTGCTCCCATTTATGACCACTGCTACTATAAATTTTAAGATTTAGTTAAATTATTTCACATCTTTTCTCATCCTCTTGGAAAAGAAAAAGCATTTTGAAGAAAAAATGTTGTTCTGGACAATGTTAACTCTGGCAATTATGCAAATAATTCCTTTCATTTTATAATTTTTCTGTCATGTACAACATCCCTCATGGTCCTCTGGAGTGTATAAGAAAAATTTTACTCTGTGTATATGTGGATGTGGTTTGAATGTTTCCAGGCAATTAAAACCACTTTTCTTTTTTCTCCTTAATTTCTAGAGTCTCAATATACTGGACTTCACTATGAGGATATGTTTTACCCTCTTAGCCTTTATTCCAGTTTTATTTTCATTCAAATTTGAATGGGAGGATTCAAGATCAGAGGGTAGAGAACATTCCGAATGAAAAGTAAAACACAAATGTTGACTTACTCATGAACTTAATCGAATTTTTAAAAAGGTTTTACCAGACACAGAAAATTTATTATCCCAACTTTCTCTTCTCTAATATAGGTGGCACAAGCTCTAGCAAAAATATTAAAAATTTACATTATTTACCCTGCATGATAAAATTCCTTGCTCTTATCATGACAATAACAAAATTAAATATTCAGAAGTAATTTACATCACTGGTGCATTTTTTTGAAATCTTGAAGATTATAAAATCCCGAAACAAATCAATCTACCATTGTCCTTATTTAAGGTATAATTTGTACTGCAAATTACAAGGAAAGGACTTTTAATGATGGAACAGAGGCTAGGATTTCAAAGCATAAAGGGTTCCTGGAAATTATCCCATCTAATACCTTGATTTTTAAAATATGAGAATTTAAGCCCAGGATGTGAAATCACAAGACCAAAGTCATGCAGATCAGACATGGGAGAGCCAGTATTTGAATCTGAGTGTCTATATCAATTTTAGTTAATGCCTTGGAGACACAGGGCATTCCGGTGTATTTACTTCAGGCTTAAAGTAGGAAGACATGGTGCCTCTCTTCAATGAACTAAAAAGGGAGTTATCTATGAAAAATCCAAAGGCAAACTCTCTCACTTCATAATAAAAAATATTTAGAAATTTTGTTTCTAGAGATGATCTACTGAAAAAAAAATGATGTCTGCAATTCCAAATTACAGAATCTTAGTTTATTCATGTAGAGAAAATTGCATTTAGGCAAATATTACTACATGCTTCACTAAATGAGTTCTTCAATATGCCTTAATGTCATTCCTAAGAAATTAATTTAAGAAGACCATGATTACCTATATATATATATATATATATATATATATATATATATATATATATAT
>NW_027187372.1:10987190-10995081 GCF_028583685.1 Petaurus breviceps papuanus
ATATATATATATATATATATATATATATATATATATATATATATATACTTGGCAGTGACTTTCAATAAAAGGTCAAACTGCAAAGATTGATTTTGTGATAGTAATGTGTCAGCCTATCTCTATTAGTATTTTATATCATGTCTGAAGCTATGATTTTTCTTTATATGTTAAAGGTATCAATCAAAAGTAAATAAAAGTAAAAGGCAAATGCCTTTAGAAAGGGTTGGCCATTTGAGATTGATTATCAGAAATTATATTTACGAAATGTAGTCTAGTCTTTAGTTTTTCTTGCTTCTCATATTCACAAATTTCAAATAAGTATTATGTACTTCCTTGAATTGAAACTCTTTCAAATGACTCTAGTAGTTAATGACACTTTAGTATTCTCCCTACCTCACTACCCCTGAAAAAAAAAATATCAGATACCATGATGTTTCAAAGTCATAATATTCCTAATTTTCTAGTAATATAAAGAGATGTCATTTCAGAAGGTTCATGTCTCAGAATAAATGCCAGGAAAAGATTTAATTTGGGGACTGAGTATGTATAAACTTAGAAAAGAAAGCACAGATCAGGGAAACTGAGCTCAAAAAATAAAAATGAGATTAGAAGCCAAATAAGGTAAGCAATTTCGAAAATTATTTTGTCTTCTGTGGGCAAAAAGTAATTACAGGTGAGACACAGGTCATAAAAGTAAAAGAAAAAATCTAGGAAAACGACTGTTTTTAAGCTTATAGACAGGCCTCAAAGTGCAAAAGGTCATTTTGATCAAAATAGAGCCTAGGAACATTTTCTCTACTTACAGAGAAGCATTAGACAGTCAAATTTGATCAGTGTTCACACTACAAGCAACAACAAGACTAGGTAAAATGAATAAAAAAAATGACTAATATCTACAAGCTTTTAGCTATAGCAATAATGATCTTATTAGTGTGTGTGTGTGTGTGTGTGTGATTAACATATTTCCTTAATGGACAAGGGAATATTGTACTTTGTGACATAAAACTCTAAAATATCTGTCTGCTTTCAATTTCTACATAACAGAACAAGTTAACTGTTTCAATGTTGTCAAAATAAAAAAAAAACACAGCTTTGCTCACTTCAAAGTCAGTCACTTTTTGAAAAGAAGAGCTAAACAAAATACATAGCATTCTATCTGTAAATACCTTATATATCACTTAAAATAAGTCTATTTAAGATTAAGTATAAAATAAAACAAAACAAAAAAAACCTAGATCCTAATAAGATGTTATAAAACCCAAGTTACTTATCTTTCACTCAAAAAGAAAACAAGCTAGATACTTCAAAAATTAATGTCCACACATTATTAGCCAAACTAACCTCTCCCCTTTCTGACAGGTATAGCTCTCTCACCTATGTTAGGCACAAGTGACCTAGCTAAATGAGAAATACAATCTATTGCTTTCAAAGGCATGAACCTTCTCAAAATCACTGGATGGGGTGATTGAACAAAACCTGATATTCTGAATGAGGACATTGGTATGTCTCCAGCATTATCTATCATACCATATCCAAGACTGAGCAGCCTCATACAGTTCTATCTCTGAAAACCTGCTCAGAGAGTCATCATCGAAATAAGACATAAGTTTTTCAAGGCTCAGATAGTACAGGAAGTCAAGTCTTGAGATTAGCTCTCTAACAGAAAGGAGATCAACTTCTTGACTACCTTGATGTTTACACCAAAATCATCTAAGATTTTCATAATTTTTGCAAAATTTTCTAAACAGGTTTTGACTAAGAGAAAAGAGCAGAAGAACTTCACCACTTTTATGAATTGAACATATATGGCAGCATGCATGTTTTCTTGAATAGTTTTCATGCTCAGTTCTATAATTCCATAGTAATTAATTGTAGAACATGGCTAAAGCCTGTAGCATTCGGACCTATCAAATGAACTGTGTCCTCATCTTGCTCCCTCATGTCAGCTCTTAACATTATCCTAAAATAGTCACTGTGGGTTGCAAGGAGAGTTTTATGGGCTTTTAACTGATGATCTTCAATGACAAGTGTAAATTCAAGAAGTAATACCTGCTCATGAAGTGCTCTGACCCCAGCAGAGACACTGGTGTCATGGATGGTGGAATTACACCCTTCCATGTTCTCTGCCAAATATCATCTTGGTGGTCTTGGTCCAGTTATGAGTGGACTGATGTCTGCATGAGGAAAAGCACCTCCCCCACTGGTATTAATTTGCATCCCCATATTCCACCAAAGAGGGAAGATGCAGTGCTCTGCAGGACAGGAAGACTGAACCCTCCTCCTGCTCTGACTCCTCCTCCTTATCTCACCTCTTCAGGGGATTCACCCTCCAGGACTGGGCACAGGCACCTAGAGGAAGCCATCACGGGGATAGCCTAAATGAAGGCTGCTGGGGTGACTGTGGCCCTGCCTTCCCTTGCCCCTGGTCCAGTGCCAATATATCCATCTTTTTTCTCAATAAACAATTGCCTCAAAGGTAATGACAAACATGAGACAACATACCAAAGTTTATGGGATGTAGAAAAATCATTACTTAAGGGACATTTTATCTCTCTAAATTCTTACATCAGCAAAATAGAGAAGGAATAGATCAATAAATTGGGAATATAATTTTTGAAAAACTCAAAAAAATAAAATAAAAACCTCCAACTGATCACCAAATTGGAAATCCTAAAACCCAAATGTGGGTTTCATAAAATGGGGAAAAAAACATATCTAATGTGCTAATATGAAAACTGTAGGAGCTGGTTTTATGTGAAAAAAATGAGATAGATAAATCATTGGTTAAATGATTGAAAAAAAGAAAACCAATTTCCAGTATCAAAAATGAAAAGGATGAAATCCCCACCAATCAAGAAGAAATTAAAACAATCATTCAGCAATATTTTCCCTAATTAAATGTCAACAAATCTGACAATCTGGACAAAATGAATGAATACTTTAGAAATATAAATTACCCAGATTAACATATGAGGAAATATAATCCATAAAGAAGTCCAGTTTAGAAAAAGAAATTGCACAAGCAATTAATGAATTTGCTCAGAAAACTTCTCAGTGCCAGATGGGTTCACAAGTGAAGTCTACGAAATATTTAAAGAACAAATAATGCTAGTAGTATTTAAAGTATTTGGGAAAAATAGGAGAAAAAGGAGTCCTACCAAATTCCGATAATGAGACAAATATGGTGCTGATACTTCAACTATGAAGAGATAAAACAAACAACAAAAGTGAAAATTATAAACCTATTTCCCTGACAAATATTGATGGAAAATTTTTAAATAAAATACTAGCAAGAAAATTATATCAAGGGAAGGCTAGGTGGCATAGTGAAGAGAGCACCAGCCCTGGTGTCAGGAGGACCTGAGTTCAAATCCAGACTCAGGCACTTAATACTTATTATCCATGTGACCTTGGACAAGTCATTTAACCCTAGTTTCCCTGCCTCCCCCCTCCAAAAGTACAGCAACAACAACAACAACAACAAAATTTAAATGTTTGCTTTGGGGGCAGCTAGGTTGCGTAGTGAATGCAGCACTGACTGGAGTCAGGAGGACCTGAGTTCAAATCCGACCTCAGACACTTAAAGCTTACTAACCGTGTGACCTTAGGCAAGTCACTTAACCCCAATTGCCCTGCCTTCCCCCCTCCAGAAAAGCAACAAATAATTATATCAATATATCACAAAGATCACACTCTCTGCCTAGTTGGGATTTATGTCAGAATCACAGCGTTGGTTCAATTCTAGGAATACTAGAGGGCAACCACTGACCAGTTGCCAGCTAGAAGGATTTGGGAAGAGTGGATCATCAGCAGCTTTGATGGTTTCCAGAATTATCAACTCATAAATGCCAAAGACAAAGTGAGAAGTCAGTAAGGACTTTTTGGAAACAGTGGGTTTTGGAGTGCAGACAGGCCTGTGCCCCCCAAAGAGAGAAGCAGCTGAGGCACAGCAGCTGTGCACCCACCTCAGCATGGCTGCTTCAGAGCTCCTGGCCTACAGATTGTAGGAGGACCTAACAACCAATCTGAGGGATAATCGATTTTACTTTAAACTGCTTGGATCTGGATTGCTGTCTAGGCTGGAGGTCCTGGGGTTCATGATTAGGTTGTAGAGCCAGTGGAGGCTTCAGAGAGGGCAACCAACCAATAGTTCCAGCAGCTGCAAAATCCCCAGTGATTTGGAACAAAGTTCTCATCTCTGGAAGAAGAGTTATACTGTAACAAAAACTCAAAAGTCAAGTAAGGAGCAAGCAAAGGAAGCAAAGCAAGCATGGCAATCCAACTTTGGATTCCTATTTTTGGGGAAAAAAGATCAAAGAATGGAACAGGAGGAAGACAATGAAGTCAGACCTCCAGCACAAAAGCTTCAAAAAAATATGAACAGGTTACAGGCCATAGAGTAGCTTAAAAAGGATTTTGAATACCAAATAAGAGAAATGGAGGAAAAATTGAAAAGAGAAATGAGAATGATGGTAGAAAATCATGAAAAGAAAATCAACAACCTGACTGAAGAAAATAGCACCTTAAAAATAGACTAACTCAAATGACAAAAGAGGCTCAAAAAGCCAATGAGGAGAAGAATGCCTTAAAAAGCCTTATTTGCCAGATAGAAAAAGAATCTCAAAATCTCACTGAAGATAATCATTCCTCCAAAATTAGATTGGAGTAAATGGAAGCTAGTGACATTTTGAGAAATCAATAAACTGTTATACAGATACAAACAAATGAAAAATAGAAGGCGATGTGAAACATCTCATTGGAAAAATTACTGACCTGGAAAATAGATCCATGAGAGATAATTTAAACATTATGGGACTACCTGAAAGCGATGATGTAAAAAAAAACCTAGAAATCATCCTTCATGAAATTCTCAAGGAAAATTTCCCTGATGTTTTAGAACCAGAGGGCAAAATAGAGGTTGAAAGAATCCACCCATCACCTCCTGAAAAAGACCCCAAAAGTAAGACTCGTAGGAATATTATAGCCAGGTTCCAGAGTTCCTAGATCAAGGAGAAAATATTACAAGCAGCCAGGAAGAAACAATTTTAATATTGTGGAAACACAATCAGAATAACACAGGATCTGGTAGCTTCTACACTGAGGGATTGAAGGGCTTGGAATATGATATTCCGGAGGGCAAAGGAGCTGGGAGTAAAACCAAGAATCACCTACACAGCAATACTGAGTATCATGTTTCAGGGGAAAATATGGTCTTTCAATGGAATAGAGAACTTTCAAGCATTCTTGCTGAAAAAAACAGAGTTAAATAGAAAATTTGACATTCAGATACAAGGAGCAAGAAAAGCATGAGAAGGTAAACAGGGAAAAAGGAATCATAAGGAACTTATCAAAGTTGAACTATTTATATTTCTACATAGAAAAATGATAAATGTAACTTATGAAACTTTTCTCAGTAAGAGAATAGTTGAAGGGAATAGAAATATATGTGTGTGTGTGTTTGTGTGTGTGTATAAATACATATATATGCCTATATGAGCTTATGAATATATATGTGAATTTGTGTATATATGTGTACAGGTATATATAGACAAGGGGCACAGGAACAATTGAATAAGAAGGGATAAAAGAAGGGACTTAAAAGCTTAAATTGAGAGGTGAGAGAGGAATAGAATGAGAGGAGATGGGGAAAGAGAGAATGGGATAAATCATCTCACATAGAAGAGGCAAGGGAAAACTGTTACAATGGAGGGGAAGAACAGGGAGGCAAAAGGGAATGAATCAACCTTATTCTCATTGAATTTGTCTTATGGAGTGAAAGACATATACTCTAAATGGGGTATCTCATCCTACGGGAAAGTAGGGGGGAAGGGGATGAGAGGGGGATGATGGAAGGGAGGGCAAGTTGGGGAAGAGGAAAGTTGGAAGCACCCACATCTGAAAACTGTTGCAATGGAGTGGAAGGTGAAAGGGAATAGGACAACCTGATTCTCATTGAATTTGGCCTGAGGAGGGAATAACATAAACACTCAATTGGGTATCTTACCCTATAGGATAATAGGGGGGTAGGGGATGGGAGGGGCTTATAGAGGTGAGGGCATATTGGAAGAGAGGGTAGTTAGAGGCAAGTATTTTTGAAGGGGCATGAGGTCAAGGGAGAAGGTGGAGTGGGAGGGTTGTGGAATGGGATGGAGGAAAGTGTATTTGGTCTTTCACAATATAACTATGTATGCATATTGCTGCCCCTCCCTTTCTTGTTGTTGAGTCCTTTTAGTCATGTTTGATTGTGACCACATTTGGAGTTTTCTTGCCAAAGATACTAGATTGATTTGCCATTCCCTTCTTCATCTCATTTTAAAAAAGAGTAAACTATGTCAATCAGTGTTAAGTGACTTGCCCAAGGTCACATGGCTAGTAAGTGTCTGAGTTCGGATTTACATTCAGATCTTCCTGACTCTGGGCCCAGGGTGCTATCCACTGCAAAACCTAGGTGCCACTATAGGGAAAGTTAGGGAGTGCAGTTCATAGATCACTGGACTTGAAATCTGGAAGACTCATATTCATAAGTTCAAATTCATATATATACACACACACATATGAGAGGGAAGGAAAGAGGGACGGGAAGAGAATTTTGTGCATGTTTCTTTCATTAGAATCTGAAGACCTTGAATATAGGGATCTTGATAGTTGGTTGTTTATTTGTCTATTTTTTTTCATTTCCTATGAATTCTCCACATAACCTAGTACATGGAACATATTGAATGCTCAGCAATATTGAATTGTATATTAAATATTAAAATGTATTTGAATACTCTGTGTGCATGAGAACTGAGATAAGAAAATCAAACTTTATTCTTCTTTATCTAAAGAACTATATTTGTAGAATAAATGAAGTACCATATAAAATTACTTTTTAAAAATTAGCATTTCTTATAATAAAATATACTATGAATTTAGGATATCATTAGTTATTTACTTCTTTTTATGCTTATATCAGATGTACGTGCCTGTTTTTTGTGAAGACAAAAAAAAGTTGCTGAAAATTGTTATTATTGGCAAGTTAAGATAGTATTGCAGAGGTTAATTGATAGGCTATACTTATCATATGCTAATATCCTTTACACAGACATGTTTTAAATGATCATGCTTCTATATTTAAGACTTTGATTTCTTATTCTAAGGTATGTGAGCTTTCATGAGAATTTTGTTTCTGTGCATAGTGATAAATATTATGCCATGTCTAAGTATAAAATGTCTCTCATAATGTTACTCATTACACGCTTCTTTATTTATTTTTTCTGTAACTTTTCTTCTTCATTTTGTTAGTAAGATCCTCAAGAGCTTTGACTATCTCTTACTCATTTTCGCATCTTCTGTAGCACCTAGCACATTGTTGTGGAACTAGAATAAGTATGATGAAGGTCAGTTGATGTCAAAGGTATTGAAATATCTTCCAATTTAAATAAATTATTAGTTGTGAAATCTACAAATATTATGCAATAACTACTTGTTGATTATTTTTCTAGGTATTAAATTTTCTAGTTAATTCTTTAGGAAAGTTTTGAGGATTTATTACAAATAGCTGTGCTATTCTTCATTTATCTATTTATTTTGTTGGCTTATTAACTATTAATAGAATATTCATCTTACAACCCCTACTACTAACAGCCCTGAACATTTTTACCCCCCAAAATTATTCAGTGACTTCTTAAATATACGAAATGTGGTTACTCTTGTATGATCAAAATAGGCACAACTTTCTTTTCCTTTCCTAAGTATTTTGGAAGATACTTTTCACAATGGCTACACCATAGGTAGCTAAACTCAATGTCCAAAGTAGAGCTCATTTTTATACAGTATAGTGTCATCTTCCCCAAACCCAGTTTATCATCATCATCATCATCATCATCATCATCATCATCATCATCATCAT
>NW_027187372.1:10995091-11013977 GCF_028583685.1 Petaurus breviceps papuanus
ATCATCATCATCATCATCATCATCATCATCATCATCATCATCATCATCATCAATCATCATCATTGTTATCGTCATCGTCATCATCATCGTCATTCACATAATCATCATACAGCAGCAGCAACATGAGCAACAATAACCAGTAGCTTCTTCACTTATTTATTTCCCTGTTTCTGTTGTGGTCACCATCATACTTCTAGTCAACAGATTCCTAATATCATGTTGGTTTTGGTGCTACTCTCATATTCATCCCCATTTACCTTCTTTTTATCCAATCAGTTTTCAAGTCTAATGAAGACCTCTTCCCAAAATCCATTGTATTCATCCACTTCCATACTGGGCAATAACCTCTTAAGCTTTTAATGTCTAGAGAATTCTTAGTTTCCCATTTTCTCATTGGTTTTCCAGCATCATACTTCAGGAAAGTGAAATGTGGAAGCAATATCTCCATCTTGAACTGAGGACAGTTTGTATACAGATTCAAAACTCAACAAAGAACCCATAAGAGAAACAATAGCATAACTACAAGGGAACTCCTTGTGACCACACAAAAAGAAGAAGATAATATATTCCTATCAAAAGGATCTGTGAGTTAGCATTTGCCACGTGTATTAAGTATGAGCCCACTTTTGCCAAGACTATGCGTATCTTTTTTAGGAAATTGTGTCCTAGACTTTTTTTTTTAGGAATTAGGACCAACTGTTCTTACTGTACGAGATAAGCAAATGTTGCTTTGTAAAAGCTAATATAAATTCTGGCTGACTAAATAATAATCAATGAGCAATCATGGTTGGAAAAAAGAAAGTGAGGACTAATTAGATATATAGAATTAGAAAAAAAAAAAAAGAAAACCTGTCAAACACTCAAAGCTACCAGTGAGTTTTAAGGTGATATAATATTTCCATGCTTGTGAGTCAACTCATTAGAAAGAGTAGGTATAAAATAGCCTCATAGCACATTCTAATTCCCTTTTTTTCTTTTTGTTCTGAAATTAATAAATGTCAACAAAAATCAAAATTTCCATGTAAAATAGAATAAAAGGAGCATTTTACATAAAATGACAAATCTCTTTTATTCATACCTGGATTACTCACTGATATTTCTAATACTGCTTCATAATAGTATCCTATTTGTTTCAGAGTTGATGTTAGCCTCAAAGCGTCCTGTATCTATAAAATGGGGATAATAATGCTTCCATTATCTATATCATAAAGAATTGTGAGATTGAAATGAAATAAAAGAGTCTTAGATTTAGGTAATTTAGGTGAAGCTCTTAGCAAAATTTCAAACAGTACTCTTAAACTATTACTAGTAATAAAAATAATAATGAAAATGCTATTGAGGCAACAGCTACATCATTGTTAATGGATTAATTGAATATCACAACTTTATTCAACATTCCTTAGAAAAGATGTGACAAGGAATCTGGGAAGTCAAATTCATAGCTTTTTCTATTGTGACCTTTTTTTTTTCCTAATCAAAAGTGCAGTTATATCACTGAAAGTATTTTAGAGAGTCATTCTGGATTTACCATAGGCTGATTTATATGACTTTCCATTAACAAATCAAGAAAGCATACAAAATATTATGTAATACTCTCTAAGCAGTATAGCAATAATCAAGAAGCAGCAAGCTACCCAAGAAAATTGATGAGCCAATGTCAGAACAAAATGCTCAATGGGGTAGTAGTTGCTATCATGAATTGAAGGTTACTGTTGTTCTTGAATTGGTGCCTAAACAGAAACTGGCCAATGTAGATTGCTAATTGGTAGAGAGAAAAATCAAAAAGTAGAAAATTTAATTCTGTGTGGGTTGAAGGAAAAACTGTGGAATCCACATATTCTAACTCTGGACCCACTGGAAACTGTACAGAGATATAACATTTAAACCTTTCTCAAAATGGAAGTTCCATCAGTATGACCTGAATTATTTTGATGGCATATTAAAATAGAGGGCAACATCCAGGAGCTGCTGCTGCTGTTGGTGATGATGATGTCTGATGATAATGACTAATGATGAGATAGATAGATAGATAGATAGATGATGGATAGAGAGAGAGAGAGAGAGAGAGAGAGAGAGAGAGAGAGAGAGAGAGAGAGAGAGAGAGAGAGACAGGCAGGCAGACAGATAATGAGATTCAACTCTTGTTGGATACAATACTCCAAAACTTACATGTTTTAATTTGGACTAGCCACACAAATGTAATTGCTGGCTGATTGATTGCTTACCTAAAATATTGCTAAGCTACCAAGGAAAAAGGATGTTTCTGTACTATTTGTAAAGGTCCCCAGAGTTGTGGATTCCACCATTTCCCATTAAAGCTTGTTTTAGTGTGTAATCGCCCTTAGAGTTAAAGAAGTTCTTTAAATGTGAATGAACTCTTTCTTATAGCATTTTAAGCTCATTTCCTCTTGCTCAGTCTTCTGTAGAGATAAAAAGCCATTTCACATAATGGTTGAAGCCTTGTGAAGCACAGAGAATACTATCCAATAGTGAAGTGCTGGAATCCATCCAGACTGCCAAGACAGCATAGTTTGAATAGGCTGGATGTGTGTACAGGCAGCATAGGCAAAAATAGGAACCTTGTCTTACCTCTGATTCCATCTGATAGTTTAGATGTGCAACAGGCTTTTGAGAATAGATTGGATTCCTGGAATGTGTACCTCAGAGGGACAAGCATTATCATCTCAACTCAAACAGTGATTTGAGAATATTGTAATCTGTGAGACAAAGAGTGATTTTGAATTACAGCCTAGAGTACTTAAAGGGACACATACACACATTTTGAGAGACATAGAGAAGAAAGAATGAGAATTGAAAAATAAGTAGCAGCAGCAATGGAGGCCAGCTTTCTTAGCCCTTCCCAAGACTTAACAAAGGAAGTGTGAAATAATTGATGTCATAGGGATAGCAGGTGAAAAGGAAAAGTGAGAGGAGGTAGGTATATGAAACTCTCTTATGGGTATATAATAGTAGCAGATCAGTTGGGGTTAAATTACACACAGTATTTATTTCTTAAATGATTAAGGGGTATTTTTGCTTGTTCGTTTGTTAAGGTCTGGTCTTTGCCAACCATCCTTTTTCCTCTGCCTGGCCAGTAACAATTATTCTAACATATGCCAATTGCTAATTATACCAGAACATTAACTGTACTGTTATTTTTGTATCATATATGGGATATGACCTAGAGACAAATATAAATTTAAATTAGGGCAGAAAATTAAAAGCCTGTTAGAATATTAAGAAATTTTTAAAGAGAACTCTTTAGAATATAATTACTAACTTTTCATTTGAAAAAAATATATAAAACAGTAAAGGAATGTTCATATGAACCTAAGGGGCCATTTTATTGATACTAGGTTAAAAATTTTGCTGTTTTCAAATAAAGTCAGATATAAGTAATTGGGAAAATTTAAGTTGCTCATGAGTAGACTGAGTTAATATAACAAAAAAGACAATTCTGTCTAAATTAACTTACTATTCAGCGCCATACCAATCAAACCACTAAAATTATTTTATAGAGCTACAAAAAATAATAAAATTCATCTCAAAGATCAAAATTTTCATGATATAAAAGGAATTCATGAAAATAAATGCAAAGCAAGATGGCCTGTCTTTTCTAGATTTAAAACTGTATTATAGAGCAACAATCATCAAAACCATTTGGTATTGGCTAAGAAATAGAGTGGTAAATCAGTGTAATTGGTTAAGTACACAAGACACAAAAGGCAATGAGTTTAGTAATCTACTGTTTGATAAATCCAGAGACTCCACCCAGCTTCTGGTATAAGAACTCACTATTTCATAAAAACTGTTGGGAAAACTGGAAAATAGAATGACAGAAACTAGGTATAGATCAACATATTACACTTTATACCAAGATAAAATCAAAATGGGTACATCATCTAGACATAAATGGTGATACTATAAGCAATTGGAAGATTAAGGAAGAGTTTACCTATCAGATAATTGGAGAATGGAAGAATTTATGACCAAATAAGATACAGAGAAGATGATGAAATGAAAAAGGAATCATTTTGATTATGTTCAATTTTTTTTAAAAAGTTCCAAATCAAGCCAATGCAACCAGGGTGTTCCATCAGCCAGCACCACACCATCCATATGTGGAACCATTGCATATAGCAAAAGACATTTTGAATGTTGTGGATAAGTTCACTTACCTTGGTAGTAGAGTACATTCCAAGGATGTACATATTGATAATGAAGTTGACTCACACATTTCAGAGCTAGCTCAGTGTTTGGGACATTGAAGGCAAGTATAGGTGAGGAGATATATTAGCCTGACTACCAAAATTAAGGTCTACTGAGCCATTGTACTGACTTCATTGTTGTATGCCTGTGAAACCTGGACAGTCTACCAGCACCATCCCAGGAAACTTAATTGTTTCCATTTGAACTGTCTTAGAAAGATTCTGAAGATCACCTGGCAGAATAAGGTACCATATATTGAGGTCCTGACTCGAACTAAACTACCAAACATTCAAACTCTACTTCAGAGAGTACAGCTCTGATGGGCTGGTCATGTTATTCAAATGCAAAACATAAGCTTGTCAAAAAGACTCTTTTATGGAGACCTCACACAAGGCAAGAATTCTCATGGTGGTCAGAAGTGATACAAGGACACTCCCAAGGCCTCTCTCAAGAACTTTGGAATTGATTGTATGATATGGGAGACATTGGCACAGAAGCACTCAGCATGGCAGGTCCACAACAGAGAAGGTAATGTGCTCTATGAGCAAAACAAAATTGAAATAGCTCAAAGGAAATGCAGTATACACAAATTTAGAATGCCTATCCCAAATGCTCACACAAACTCTTTGTATCCAACCTGTGGTAAAGCATTCTGAGCTCATATTGCTCTGATCAGCCACATGCAGACACATTCTTGACTTTTGCATGGTGATGTCATTTTGATCTTCTTTGAAAATAAAGGACAAAAACTAACATGAATAGCCTATATCAGACTCCAAGCCATCTTGGGGAAGGGGAATTTAGAACTCAAAATCTTATAAAAGTGAATGTTGAAAAGTAATATGATTAATTTAATAAATTCTATTATAGTAAAGTTTCATTGTTTAAATTTCCAGAAACTAAAAGTTTAAAGAGAAGATAGCACTGATGAATGAGACAGTTCTACTGTAGCTCCCAAAACAATGCACAAACAAAAATGTTACACATGTACGCTAATTTTTTATATTTCTAATTCAAAAAAAAGTACATACTAAAACCTAGCTATGACTTTGTTAGTAGGAGTGAATGAAAAGACTTTTTAAAATGAATCAATAGCATTGTACATTGTAGGAAATGTTTGTTGTATGTAAAGTCAGAAAAGCTGGTTTTGAAGCTCAGTTATATGACTTGATAATTGATCTTAGGCTTTAACTAAGCTTAAACTTATGCTATTAATAGCTAAATGACCATTAAAATATAAGAACACATAAGGAGCATTGATTGTTTGTGTCAAAAAATCATTTTAGGGAAGGAATAGGGAAGAATATTGATTAAATTACTTCTCTTCTTCATTTGGGAATCTCATGGGAAAGATCAAAGAGTATTGGAAAAGATGGAGCTGAATGTCCTCCACTGGATGTTTCTGTTATGGTAGACAAAGATTTGCTCTTCCTTCATTTTCTAAGAGAATCAATTACATCATAGGGTGATGCCCTGACTTGTTATGTGTAAATTGGATTTAAGTAAGGTAAAGTGGCACAAAGTTGTCAGTATCACTGTTTCTTTCAGAATTATTGAAGTTCAGTGGCAGGACAAAAGTTAAGATGACTGGTGATGGCTTGTTATGCAGTGCATAACTTCTGCATCTTTGAGGACTCAGCAACCTCCAAAAAGTCCACAGTGACTGCTTCAGCTACCTTCGAGGTCACTGGAAAAAAATTCTCCTCATTCACACATTTCTCAAGGGAAAATTTTCACATACCTGCGGTGCATAAGACAAAGTAGGAAGAATGACTTGGGAATGTAAAAGACTGGATTTGTTTCATTGCTATCATTTCAGAATGTCTTGCCTCAGATTTTTTTCCAAGTACATTCATAGGATCATAGGTTGGGAGCTAGAAGGAAACTTAAGGATCATCAGATCTAACCCCCTCACTTTACAAAACAAAACAAAAAAAAAAACCTGAGAAAAAATAAAAGCTAAGTACCTTGATCAAGATAAGGGCTAATTAGTACCTGAGGCAAGATTTAAAACTACAATTCAATTTAAAAATTATTTCTTATCTCATTAAATATTTCCCAATTAAATGTGTTAACCATTTACAAATAATTTTGAGTTACAAATTCTCTCTCTATCCATTCACCCCTGTTTCCACCTTGAGAAAGTAAGCAATTCGATTATACATGTGAAGTCATCCAAAATGTACTTTATTGGCCATGTTGCAAAAAAGAAAACATAAATAAAACAATAAATTTTTTTTAAAAAAAAGCATGATCCAATCTGCACTCAAAGTTCATCAGTTCTCTCTCTGCAGATGAATAGCATGTTTCATTATGAGTCCTTTGGAATTGCCTTGAATAATAGTATTGATCAGAATAGCTAATTTTTCACAGTTTCAATATTGTTGTTACTATGAAGAGTATTCTCCTGCTTTTGCTAATTTCACTTTGCATGAGTTCCTATCAGTCTTCCCAGACTTCTCTGAAATGATTCTGCTTGTCATTTCTTAAAGGACATTTTTTTTTCACCACAGTAGTTTATCATAACATGTTTAGCTATTCCTAACTGATGACCATCCCCTCAATTTCAAATTTTTTGCCAATAAAAAGAACTGAGAGATGTGTGTGTGTGTGTGTGTGTGTGTGTGTGTGTGCGCGCGCTCTTTGGAGTACAGACTTAATAGTGGTATTTCTGGCTCAAAGGGTAAGCACAGTTTTATAGTCATTTGGGCATAGTTCCAAATTGTTCTCCAGAATGGTCGGACTAATTCACAACTACACCAAGAGTGCATTATTTTCCAAATTTTCCATATTCCTGTTATTATTTGTCATTTTTATTCTGTCATGTTAAGTGGTCTGATAGGTATGAAGTGGTATCTCAGAGCTGTTTTTATTTGCATTTCTTTAACAAGGAATAATTTACAGCATTTTATGTCAGTATTGATAGCCCTGATTTCTTCTTCTGAAAAATATCTTTATATCCATTAACCATTTATCAATTGAGTAATTGTTCTTAATTTTCTAAATTCAATTTAGCTCCCTATATATTTGAGAAGTGGGGCTTTTATCAGAGAAACTTGCTATAGATTTTTTTTACCAGTTTTCTATTTTCCATCTAATTTTCACTTCATAAATTTTGTTTGTGTAAAAGCTTTTTGATTTAACTTAATAAAAAATTATCTATTTTGTATTTCATAATATGGTCTCTTTCCTGCTCATAAATTCTTACCTTCTCCATAGATCTGACAGGTAAACTTTTCCATACTCCACTGATTTGCTCGTGATATTCATTTTATTCAAATCCTGTACTAATTTTGACTTTATCTTGGTATAAGATGTAAGATGTTGGTTTATACATAGATTCTGCCATACTGTTTCCCAGTTTTCCCAACAGTTTTCATCAAATATTGAGTTCTTAACCAAAGTTTGGGTCTTTGAGTTCATCAAAAAAGAAATTAATATGGTCATTTACTACTGTGTCTTATGTACCTAATCTATTCCACTGATCCATCACTCCATTCTTTTTTTTCCCCAGTATCAGTTTGAAATCTGGAATTGCTGCTCTTTCTTCACATTTTGTTTCATTGATTCTCTTGATTTTTTTAACTTTTATTTTCCCAAATGGAGTTTATAACTTTTTAATCTAGCTACTTAAAATAATTCTTTGGTACTTTGATTAATATGGCACTGAATATATGCATTAATTTAGGAAGAATAATTATTTTTATTATATTGTGTAGTCTACTCATGACCAATGGATATTTCAATAATTGTTTAGTTTTAGCTTATTTGTGTAAAATGTGTGTTGTAATTGTAATCATATAATCCCTGGGTTTGTCATGGTAGGGAGATTCACAATTATTTTATACTGTCTGTAGTAATTTTAAATGGAATTTCCCTATTTCTTGCTTACAGGTTTTGTTGGTAGTATATAGAACTATTCATGATTTTATCTGATTTTATTTTATATCCCGCCACTTTACTAACAGTTATTAACTGTTAGTTGGCCAAACCTACTCTGGATGGATATCATTTTCATATTATTTTTCCCTTATTTCAAACCCAGGTTTCTTTTTTTTCCTTTTTGCAACTTCTTTTCACTGCTCCTTTTTTCTGCCCCATCCATGGACTAAGAAAAATCATTTTACTATTTTGTTATAATACCTTTTATTTAATTTATTTAATAACTTTATAGATATGTGAAGACATCTCATCCTATCTAAACCTCCCCTTCTCCAGATTATATGCTCTAATTTCCTTCAACTGATTTTTGTATAGTAGACATTGTCTCTAATCCTTCATCACATTGATTGACTTCATCTTAGACATACAGGAGTTTGGCAATAATCCTCCAAAAATGTGGGACTTGGAACTAAATACAATATTCCAGTATTCTAGATGTACTTTGTTCATCACACATTTGTTGCACTGTTGATTGTGTATGTATGAATATGCATATGAATATGCATATTTACGTGTGTATGTATATATGTACATATGTACACACATATATTGATCTTCTATTATTATAATTTATATATTTAGATATAATTCCCTTAGTTGTGTAATTTTTTAAAAAATGTGTATGGCTTTAGATTTATCTCTCTTAAATTTATTTTTTAAAAATTCTGCCCATCATTTTGTCAACACATTTATGGATTCACAATCCTTAATCTAATGTGGTTACTATGTTTCTCTTAATAAGGCACATAACTGTATTGTAGCATTCTGGGACAGGAGTCAGGAAGACTTGTGTTAAAATCCAGCCTTGTACACTTACTACATACAAAGTCCTGGAAACTCCCTTCAACTATATTTGCCTCATTTTCCTTGCCTATTAAATTAGAATAATAACTGTACCCACTTTGTAGGGTTGTTGTGAAATGAAATGAGGTATAAAAGTACTTAGAAGAGTGACTGCACATAGGCACTATATAAAAGCTTATTCCTTTTCTCTCTCAATCATTGTGTTATTTCTACATTTTATAAGCATATATATATACAGTATAAATTCCTTTTCAAG
Organism: Petaurus breviceps papuanus; assembly: GCF_028583685.1. Classification (NCBI taxonomy): domain Eukaryota; kingdom Metazoa; phylum Chordata; class Mammalia; order Diprotodontia; family Petauridae; genus Petaurus; species Petaurus breviceps. The sequence continues at coordinate 11,004,303 of NW_027187372.1, forward strand.
TTTTTAATAAAATTATTAAATAATATATGTCCAAAGACAGATCCCTAAGGTTCTGTAGTAGAGAATACTTACAAATTGAAATCCATATGTTGATACTGTTGATACTGCTAGATAGAGGCAACTGAAAGCCCAGAGGATAGAGCACTGGAATAGGCATCAGGAGGTTCAGAATTTAAATCTCTTCTCAGACACTTACTTATTATGTGTCCTTAAGTAAATTACTTAACCTTTGCCTGCCTCAGTTTCCTCATTAGGCTTAATCAAAGTCATGAACAAATCTCTCATACTTTCCTTGGAAAAAGAATTGGAAATTATGGGCTATGTGACAGTACATATGTGTACATTTTTTTTCTCCTAGGATGGCAGGAGACATTTTGTTGATTGTTGATTACATTATGTTTAAAGGATTCCTGTGGTAGTAAATTAGCCCTGTGAACACAAGTCTCAAAGTCATGTTTTAACTCCACATCAGCTGAATTTATCACATACTATATCATCTCAATAATAATAATTCAATTTTATATAGCATTCTGTACTTTCCAAAATTCTTACTTTAAAGGAGGTTTTTAGAGAATGCATATCTTTTTTCTATCAGTGATGAACCTTAGTCTTGGAAATTTGGCTTGCTGAAGATCACATATAGAAATCTGGATCTCAGGTCTTCTGTCCCATGTCTTTTCTTTCTATGAAAATGCAATTATCCAGTCACAAATTTATTTCAAATAAAGAGACCGAAGGAATGGAAGGACAATGGCTAAAATAATCAGATTAACTTGGAAATGTAGTTTTTTACTAGATTATATTGACACGTAAAGCAAAATTGTAAAATTGTATGTATTATGTAAGAATGCATTTGTTTTAGTTATGGGACTTGTATTTCCATTGGCATAGAGCTCTCATTGAATAATGTACTCTACCAATGCAAGTATTCAATTTTTTAAAATTGTTAACACACATAATATAATTTATTTAATATGTTAATTACCTTTATAACAAAATATAATATTAAATAATTTTGCAAACATTTAAATTCATTGTAGTCAGCAAATATGCTTCATAAATGAAATGAAATTAAGGAGGGGCAAAATTGAATGTAAATTTATGGTTTTATGTAACTATCTAAAGATTTTTAAAAGTTTCCATCCCAATAAAGATGAGAAGAAAATATAATAAATCTCATGTCCCTTCTTTTTTCCTTTTCCTTTCTCTTTTAGAGATTATTTTCATAGTATCCCCCTCAAAATGAATAAATAATATCAAAATATACTGTGAACTCAAGTCTGACACACTGCAACATTTTTACTCCCTGAGAAGAAGTTGAAGAAAAATGAACACTTCTAAGGAAGCACTAATATACTTTTGTTTTCATTTCATCTCATCATGTGGGCTGATGCCCACTGTGTCCCTTTGCTTTCAATTGGAAAACACTTGGAAAAAAATCACCTATTTTGGATTTGAGAAACTGGTTATCAAGGAAAGAATCTGCATTGAACACAGGCATTAAATGCTGAAACTTTATTTTAATGAAATAGTTTTACTTCCATAAGCATGAACTATTTCCCTCAGGAATGCATTTATTAATGGCATGATATGATTAATTAATTGATTCTGGGAACTATTAAAATATATTAGTCATTTTCTTATTAGTAACCTTAGGAAACACAAATAAGACAGTGATTGCAATACTTCAAAGTCCAGTCATTATCTGTCAAAGCTTTTTAGCTGATGAACATCATTTTTTCATCCTTCATATGCTTTCTACAAGGTCTTAGTAGAAGCTTTGTTAGTTGTACAGCTTGGCAAGTTCTCAGGTCCTGGCAGGAAACCTCCCTTTTCGTTATTTTTTTTTTGTGATGTTATAGATGACAGTTTCCCTTAGTGGCATGAAAATAGATCCCAGCAGGGTTATTTACAGTGATATGGTGGCATTGTTCCAATGGGGGTTTGCCAAAGAGAAGACTTCTTCAGTGTCAATTTGAACCCAGCAGTAGCCCCAGCAGTTGTGAATAATTCTATCTATTTCAGCTCGAGCACAATTCTTAGGTATTTTCTGTCAAATCAGAAAGGTGTTGGCAGCCTCACGCAAGGTAAAATTAATTTATCTTTCTATATTGATTGATATATCTTATTGCATGAATGTGCATCAATTAAAGATAGAAAGAACATTAAAAACATATCATTTGACTAGATAATCTTTTGAAATAGCCAAATTAAGGTGAAATTTCATATGACACAAGAATGTTACTTTCATCTGGGAGCTCCTGAAGGATAGGAAAAGTTTTAATTTTTATCTTCCTATGCCCTTTATGTAGCCACATGCTTTGGATATTATAGGAACTTATAGTACTTGCTAAATTGAATTGAATCAAAACTACTAAGGATAATATATTTCTGTGATGGACAAGTAAAAGTGTGTTTTCATTGGTGTAGGATACATCTGATAGACACTGAATTTGGCTGTCATTTATGACCTTAAACAATCATCTGTATTTTTGAAAGATTAAATGATTTGCTAATGGGTACAAATCTAATATTTTACAGAAAAAGAATTTGAATCCTGGTCTTAATGACTACAAGGATTATATACTATTCCCAATGCTATGCTTATTTTCCATTAAAAGATGTACCTAATTACACCTAACAAACTGATTGTTATAATTCAAATTGATTTTGAATTATTCTTTCTTGCCCCTCCTACTCCGCTGTCTGCTGGTCACTGCTAACATAGGAGACATTACTTTGAAGAGGGCAAATAAAAGAAGCATTTCTGAAATACTTGACATGTCAGACATTGTAATGGGCACTTCTGTTCTGTAGAAGGAGACATCATGTGCACACACAACTATGTATAAAATATAAACAAAATAAAAACAAGGTAAAATGATGATTACGTTTCAGGCAACTCCGCGTATCAGAAAAAGGCCTTAAGTATAAGGTTTTGTTTCAGTTGTACTTTTAGGAAAGTAGAAATATGAAGAGATAGAGATAAAGTGGTGGGAGAAAACTGTTATGGGAAGATAGGCTAGGTAAAGATGCAGGATGGAGAATACAGAGACTAGAGATGGAGTGCTAGTAGCTATGAAGATTAGGAGCAGTTTGGTTGGATCCAATAATAAAAGGGAAAGGGAGGATGCATAATAAGACTGCAATGGTAGAAACAAAAATCTATAGCTTCAAGATAATTCATATCTTTCTAGTCCATTGTCCTCGTGTTGATGAAGAAACTAAGAAGCAGTGAAATATGGTGATTTGCCAAAGGTCACAGAGAATGTTGTGTCAGAAGTTAGGTTTTAATTCGGGTCCTCTGACTCCACTGCAAATTGAAACCAAGTCAAAAAGGACTTCATTCTCCATAAAAAGAAGAATTTGTATGACTCTGAAATCATGGGAAATCACTGGAGATAAGTGGAATAGAGAAATCATTGGAGACAGCGGAATAGACTTGTTGCTGTCAAGGTGGTGTGATGTACGGAGAGATGTGGTCCCTCCTCTACTTATCTGAGCTCTGGTCCTTACCCTGGAAGGGGCTTTAATCCATTGGGATTACATTGACACAGTTCTTCTGGTTCCCTGATCCCTTGGTATGTAAGTAATACTGATCCTCAGGAGTCCTTCTCCCTTAGTACTGGAGGTGACACACAATTCCTCATGACCTCTAATTGCTTGTGATTAAAAATGATACTTTTCCTCAGTGTGGTCACTCCTTTTGAATAAAAGTGTTCCTTTCTACCTTTGAACTCTGATCCAGATGTGAGTATAGGCAATGGATTTGCCATGCACTATTTGGTCTGCATCCAGGGCTAACACAGGTATCCTCTGTATTCTCTTTCTGACCAGTTGTCAGGGGCCCTTACCATCTGGCTTCAGAGCTCCTGAAGCTGCTGCTGCTTTTATCACTACCACCTAGTCCCATGTGTTTTATCCACAAGACTTCCAGGCCTCCCTCCACACAGATATCACAGATGTCTTTCTGAATTCCTAAGTTATCTTGGGCTAAAAGAATGTCTCACTCTGTCCTTTTGTTAGTTCTGCCACTCTAGAATTTGATTTGAGGGGGAAATTTGGAAGATCAATGCCAAATGTTCTCCCTACTCTGCTTTCTTGGCTCTGTCCCCAGAAGTCCTTCATTGTTCTCTTTAGACAATCCATATCATTCCCCAAATCCCGTTTTGTAACCTCATTGTCACCCTCAATTCTTCATTCACATTCTCCCTACATATCCAATCAGTTATAATTAAATAAATATTTTGATATTAAAATATCCACAGGTCTGTGTCTTTCTGTGAATTATTGAGGTGATTTTCTAACGTAATAAGTCAATTTTTAGGGTAGTATTACATGTTCTGTTCTATCCATGAGGCTGTGAGAGGTTTTAGTTTTCAGGGCCAAATCCGTATTTTTGATTTAAGAGAATGAGATTGAATTTGTCACAGAGGCAATTATTTTAAAGTATCTACTCTGTACTCGACATAGAGAGAAACTTTATATAAGAGATATTTGGGGACTTTATTAAATCTCTTAAAAGTTATAGAGCATTTCTTAGTGATAAAAGATTATGTCATTAAATCAACTAGAATTGTTTTAAAAGTTTGTTCAAATTACAATAAAGATCAAATATGAAAATTTGGTTAGCAGGACAAAAAAATCATTAACAGGAGCTCTTAGAGTTTTCTTTTATTGACTTCTTTGGCAATCTGGTGAAATCTATGTACCCATTCTCAGTATCTTTTTAATTGTGAAGAAGAAATCACATAGGAATAAAAAGTCAAACAATTAGGTTGACATTAAAATATATTTTTACCATTCAATTATCAGACTCCCTGGGGAGAATCACTAGGGAATTTAAGAAAGGGAAGAAAATGTTAGGTTCTTGTTCATTTTTCATAATGCCTGTGCCAAAGTATTCTTAATCTAATTTCTACAAATATAATATTGTTGTTTTAAAGGGGAATACAGTCATTTAGTAATTGAACAAAGGAGTTATTTCCTAAGTTGGCCATTTTTGGTGGTTTTCTCATTACCTCACTATGAAGTTAGAATTCATGTTCTCTTTAAATAAAAGTAATTACCCAATTGATAAAGGCAGAATATACACGTTATCAAATCATCATATTTGAATCTCTGATACCATCTTTGCATCCAGAACCAAAGTGTATGTGGGAGACCAGAAATTAGTCTGGCAAATTAATTGAATATAGTCAATGCAAACATTTGAAATTATGCTAAGAAATTTAATTTCCCATTGTGAACAGGTAGCTCTACATTTTTTTTGTTAATAATAATAAATATATCTAGCACTTATATGGAAAGTCCATAAAATGTTTTACAATTATCACATTTTATATTCAGTTTTTTAATTTAAATTTTGATGGTTATCATGTAAATATTTCTAAAAATTATTTAATATTTTTCAATTTTCTATTACAATTATAGAAGTGTGGAAAATTAACATTTCTTGTTCTAAGCAATTTTCATTTATGTAGCTCTTTGGAAAATGACTATGCATGAATGAAATCTGTTTGGGAGAAATTTGAAATACATAATTTCAAATGTTCTTTATAACCATAAAAACATATGATGCTGTTATATCTTCAAAACAGAAGGGGTCTTTGCTAAGGTCTAGATAGTCATGGCTCCAGTTTATTGTTTTGTTAAAGATTTGTTAATGTGTATTTTCTTGTTTCCCTAAAAATAAATAACATATTGACAGTGAGAATTTCAACATCTAAAATATTAGCATCAATATATATCTAAATTTCAACATCTAAAATAATACCATCAATACAAAGAACTCATGCTTACTGGTCAAAGTTCACTCTTCTAAAGACATCTTTAAAAATAAAATTTCCCCCATTAATGAATAATAGAAGCTTTGTGCATTTTTAAAATATTAATCTTATGCATTATTGGCTATTTTATATCAAATGGTAATGTGGTATTTTTTAAGTTCACCTTTTCTAAATACTTGAAATGAGTCATCTCTTCCTCCCTCCTATCATTGGTAAAATGGATATTTTATGTATCGGTATGCATGACTGTGTGTATATATTGGCTTGTGATTAAATAGATCAAAGTCCAGTAAGGGAGGTATCATGGAACAATGCCTTAATATCTGAAGACAGAATATTAGGCCATTTGGAAAAAAAAAATTGCTTGCTCTTCTTGGGGGTCAATTTCTTCATCTGCAAACTAGAGAGACTATATTAGATGTCTTCTAATGTTCCTTCTATAGCTAAACATCTTATGATAAACTTAAATATCTAATAGTTTAAGTTTTCAATATGACTTTCTTGGCACCACCTTAAGGAAAGTAGAACACATATTTTTATACCCATTTGCAAGTGTGGTAATTATAGTGAAGCAACACTTTCCTTGCCACACAAATAGTAATTATCTCTGCTTAGACCTAAAGCTAGGGCCTGATTCTGAGTCTAGTGTACTTTTTCAGTATACATTCCGATTAATATAGATCAACAGGTGTAGATAAATAAATGTAGATAAAGATATTTATATATTTAATATATGCGTATGTATAATGAGTACTTATAAGAAATCTTGTTTGATTAAAATCTACCTTTGGGTTATTTTAAAATATATCCAATTTATCCTCATGCAAACAACAACAAAAAACAAAAAGCATGAGGTAGGTATTTACCTACCAAGTCTGTCAATACTTCGTCCTTTTTAATAGCTCTCTCTCTCATTTTCCCACTTTTCTGATACTGGAAACATTCTGGTGCAGGACTTCATCATTTCACACACTTTAACTATTATAATACCTTGTTCTTTTGACTCTCCAACTCGTCTGTCCATTCCAGTTTATCCTTCGTTCAGCTGTAACAGTGATCTTCATAAAGTGCAAGTATGAACCAAATATTCCCTACTCCCGGGAAATTTAATAAACTCCAATGGCTCAAGGAATGTACTGGGGCCAGAGTCCGTTTTTGAATTTTCAGGGTGAGTATATAGATTGGGGAAATTGGGAAGTGTTATAAATCATGATTTGATTTATTTTGTTGATTTGATAATGATTATCTAGATTTAAGAAATTGATTGAGAAAAAGTTAATGAAACAGATTAAATGTAAATGTATTAGGTCTATTTTTCAGATTTGGTTGTTAAATATTTATGAAGAAATCAGTGAATGGATATGTATTACCCCCAGGAACAAGTGTAAAACCCTCCTTTTGATGTTTAAAGACCTCTGTAATATCATTGTGCTATAAGAAATGAGAAGCAGATGGACTTCATCATAACCTAGAGAGATTTAAACTGATTCTGAATGAGGGGAATAAAACTAGGAGAACATTGTATACAATTACAGACACATTGTATTTGAAATGACTAACTTTGATGGACAGGGCTTTTCTCATCAGTGCAAGGCCATAAGACAACTCCAAAAGACTCATGAAGGAAAAGGTTATCCACATCCAGAGATAAAAATTACAGTCTGAATGCCGATTAAAGCAAACTACTTTCTCTCTTTTTGTATTGTTCCTTCTTTCTCATTGTTCATTACATTGGTTAATATCTTTCTTTACAATTTGAGTAATGTTTATGGTGAAGGCAATTGTAGAACCTATATTGGTTTGCATGCCTTCATGGCGGGGGAGGAAGGGGGAGTGAGAGGAGGAGAGGAAAGGGAGAAAATTTGGAACTCAAAAGCTTTTGAAACTGAATGTTTTAAACTAAAAGTAAATAAATAATTTTAAAAGCCCTCCATAATCTGCATGGTTTTCCTGGCTCTCATTTTCCCATTCTTTTTTCATCTTACTCTCCCTGCCCCCCCCTTTTTTCATCTTACTCCCTTCCTAGTATTCTACAATCAAGTGATACTGTCTTCCTTGCTCTTTATTTTCACTGTCTACCATTTCTGGAATGTTCTCCCTTTTCATCTCTGTCTCTTAACTGACCTAATTTCATTCACTTCACAGTTAAAATTCTACTTCCCACCAATTGTTTTTCCCAGTTTCCTTTAATATGTGTGTCTTCCCTCTGTGATGGTTTGCAAGATATTATATATGTTCTTTGCATATAGTTACTAATATGTTTGTCCCATAGATTCTGAGTTCAATGAGATTATCGACTTATGTTTCCTGTCTTCCTCCCTTTCCCCCTCCTTTCTTTCCATCCTTTCTCTCCATTTATCTCCTCTTCTTTCTTCTCTCTTCCTTTCTCCTTTCCTTTCTGCCCTCCCTTCCCCTCCCTTCCCTTCCCATCCTCTCTCCTCTCCTCTCCTTTCCTTTAGTTTCCTTTTTCCTTCTTCTCCCTTTCTTTTTATCACCACTGCTTATCACAGTGCCTGGCATATAATAGGGGTTTAATAAATGCCTCAACTTTATTTGATACAATAATTGTGAAAATTAATTATCTGACTTTAATATCCATTCTTTTCTGTTTTTAATTAATCTTTTATTTATTTATTGGTTTTCAACATTCATTTCCACAAGATTTTGAATTACAAATTTTCTCCCCAACTTTCTCCCCATCTTTCCCCTACTCTCCACCACAAGATAACAAGCATAATGAATTCCCTTTCCCCCAATCTATTCTCTCTTATATACTCCCCCACCACACCTTCAACATTCTAGTAATCCAAGATGGATTTTTTTAGCCCAGTGCCTGACTTTGTTTTTAACATTTGTTTTAAAACTTTTGTTTCCAGATGCCTTCCCTTCTTCCCTCTTCTCCCACCCCTACTGAGAAGATAAGTAATTCTTCTGTCAGCCAGTTCCAACACAGTTTCCCACTGACCTTTTACTTTCTCTTTGATGTTTATGGGTTGAGAAGTCTGGAAACCACCACAGCTGCTGGTGATTCACTCTCCTGAAGTCTGCTTTGGCTGATCTGGGCTTGGGGCTGCCCTGGGTTTGGGCCTGAGTGGCTCATGCATAACTGGGCTTGGCTCCCAGCTAGGTGTGATAGACCCTTCTTGTCAAGCTGCCAGGCTGCTTTCACTAGGAGATTTGTTTCTCTCTGTTACTTTGTGGGTTCTATAGCTTTAAAACTTGTTTAGAATCATATTTAACAGGTATTGGAGGTGGTTGGAGGAGGACCTCAGTCAAGTTCCTGCTTTAACTTTGCCATCTTGGCTCTGCCCCCTTGAATATCCATCTTGGAAGACTTCTCAATGAAGTTTTTTGCCTCTGCCTTATGGGTTGGAAATCATATTGAACAGATTCGGTGAGTTTCTTACAGTTTCCTACTTCTAGAAACTTCTATAATTTTTGTATTACAAGTGTTAAAAATTCAGAGGTTATGATCCCTTTTGCTTCCAAATTGGGAAAGAAGGGGGAAATCAACTTGGTAATTTCATCTTTGATATCAAGGTATCAATTTGAAGTCATTCATTTTTAAGTATCTATTCCTACAAATAATTCATATTGTTTTTCACTCTGAAAACTTCCATCACAATAGGTATTAGAAGGAATAACAAAAAAAGCCTAAGTTCTCTACATACATAAAAGCAAGACACATTTAAAGTTCTTGGCATAACACAAAGTTACGGATAAAAAAGCACCAAAAGAGAAACTATGAAGAAAGAATATATTTAGAACTATTTGGAATTTTGCTTATCATTAAATAATACCTGAAATTCTCTACAATTTTCAGAGGTTTTTGTTCTACCTATATCTTTGATTCTTCATCTCTCTCTCTCTCTCTCTCTCTCTCTCT
>NW_027187372.1:11014077-11016242 GCF_028583685.1 Petaurus breviceps papuanus
TCTCTCTCTCTCTCTCTCTCTCTCTCTCTCTCTCTCTCTCTCTCTCCTTCTTCTTCTTCTTCTTCTTCTTCTTCTTCTTCTTCTTCTTCTTCTTCTTCTTCTTCTTCTTCTTCTTCTTCTTCTTCTTCTTCTTCTTCTTCTTCTTCTTCTTCTTCTTCTTCTTCTGTCTCCATGCAAGTTTCAAACTCTCAAAATTTTCCTTAACAAAAGAGACAAAGTAGTGACTTTGAACAACATAGAGTAATGAAAACAGATAAGAGTAGGGGCAGAAGAGTGGTCCTCCTGGGACAATCAGAAATCTGAAGAAATATCCCAGGATGAGATTTACTCCCAGTAAAAGTAAGCACCTCCAGGCTAGGGTCTGCTTTAACAACAAGGGGCAAACTGCTTAAACAACAAGCAGTAAATCCTGGGATTTACCTTGGGAGACTGCCTCATCCCTGCCACAGGAACTTTTACCCCCAGGACAGTTAGGGGAGTTGGCCATCTGACCTGGGAAAGATCTAGGGAACCTCTGCTGTTAAGAATGCCAGATGCAGCTTTGCTGCAGAGAGCAGCTGGGTGAGAAGGAATCAGCACACATATGGCACGAGTGCAGAAGCAGTGGGGTGGGATAATTCTGGCTGTGGGAACTTACAGGAGGCTAGAGTATCATAGGCACCATTCCCCATGTCCCAGGATAAGAGATGACAACACCTCAAAAACTAAGTTATCTACAAAAAAAGCACAGGCAAGGAGAAAGAATCCAACCACTGAGAGCTACTATCAGAATTAAGAAGGTTGGAGTTGGCCTTCATTAGAGGACACTAAAGCAAAGAAACCTTCTTCTACCCTAAATGGTAATGTCAAATGGTCAGCTGCCCCCAAAAAATTAATTGAGAAACTTTAAAAAATACTTTAAAAATCAAATGAGAGAGATTGAGGGAAAAAAAAACTTAAAAAAAAGAGTAATACAAGAAAAATAGGATTGTTATGAAAAGAAAATCAAAACAAAAGGACATCCAGAATCTTAAAGAAGAAAATAACTCCTTCAAAATTAGAACAGGTTGTAATGGTAATAAAATTTGAAGATGTTCCATGCCACTTGTGTTGCAGGCTAGCACATGCTTGGCACTTGATTTTAAGCTCATAATTGTTTCAAGTATTAGGACCCAGAGCTTGTGAGTCCCAAAGTAGGATGAATTTGATGATGTGGCAGGAGGGGGTGTGGCAGAGAGGAATTGGAGCCTAGTAGGGACCAAGCTGGAGCCAGTGAGACCTGAAATGCCTGATCAGCAGAGGGTGGAGACACAAGTAGTAGTGGCAGCAGCAGCAGCAGAGGTACAGGTGGCAGCAGCAGCACAAACCTCTTCTGAGAGCCAACCAGAACTTCTTCTGAGGGCTTCTACTAAGAATTGCTGGGAACAGAAACTGCTCGGAGCATGCAGTGTGAAGGCTGAGCAGCTATCTTGAGTTAAGAGAGAAGGATGTTTGCCTTAGGGAGCCTGTTTTGTTTTAAAGCCTTGAGAATATGGATATTCAGTGAATTTACTATGTGTACCAACTTAGGAGCTACTATGATGATTTTTGATTTTTTTTTTTATTTTGGGACTCAGCTTTCTGCTATTTGAATAAATGCTTTGGCTCTGTCCCCCATGTGGAAAACCTGTTACAGTTTGTGATTCACATCTACACCAGCATATTTATAGTCACTATAGGCATTGTGAATATTGCATTGTTGTTAAACATGGCAAAGGGAAGCCACAACAGTAATAAGAGATGAAGAATTTTTTTAATATAAATAAAAAATAGAAGAGAATGTGAAACATTTCATAAGAAAAACTACAGTTCTAAAGAACAGATCAAGAAAAGAAAACATAAGAATAATTGGACTATCTCGAAGCCAGGATTATAAAAAACAATCTTGATACAATAATACAAGGAATAAATAAGAAAATTGTTCAGAAGCATTGGAACAAGAGGGAAAAGCAGGAAAAGAGAAAAAAAAATCTACTGACCACCACCTGAAAGAGATCCTTCAGGGAAAACTCACAGGGATATGATAGTCAAATTACAAAACTGCCAGATCAAGGATGAAAATTTTAAAACAACAAGAAAAATTTACATATGACAATAACACAATTAGAATTCCACAAGACCTAAAAGTGGCATCAGTGAAGGATCAC
>NW_027187372.1:11016342-11039281 GCF_028583685.1 Petaurus breviceps papuanus
TATATATATATATATATATATATATATATATACAGATATATATATAGTGTTCTTTTTATATATATATAAGCAAAAAACGAAAACAAAACAACAACAACAAATAAACCTGGGCTTCTGGTCAAAATTATCTTACCCAACAAAACTAAGCATAATTCTGAATTGAAAAAAAAAAATGGACCAAAAATGGATCAACTGTTAAACTTTTAGGACTTTGGTAAAAAAAAAAAATCTGTATTCAATGGAAGATTTGACATACACGAGCCTAGAGAATTATAAGTTACTTACCAGTGACTGATTATAAGGGCTAAGTAAATATAAAATGTTTACCTTTTATGTGTGCAAAATGTAAAAGGAATTAGAATAGATAATTGTAAAAAAAAATAGGCAAAAAAGAAACAAAGCAAGCAATCTTTACAGATGATATGAGGATATATTAAGAAAATCCTAGAGAATCAAATAAAAAAGTACTTCAAATAATAAATAACTTTAGTAAACTTGCAGTATATAAAATAAACTCACATAAATCCTCGGCATTTCTATATGCTACTAACAAAGCCCAACAGCAAGTAATGGAAAGAGAAATTCCATTTTAAGCTACTACAGGCCTTTTAAAATATTTGGGAGTCTACCTGCCAAAACAAACCCAGGAACTATATGAGCACAATTACAAAACATTTTTCAAACAAATAAAGTGATACTAAATAATTGGAAAAAAAAAACATCAATTCCTTGTCAGTAGGCTGAGGTAATATAAAAAAAATGACTGTTCTATCCAAGTTAATTTACTTATTTAATGCCATAACACTGAGCTAGAAAAAAAATAATATCAAATCCATTTGGAAGGACAAAAGGTCCAAAATACCAGGATAATCAATGAAAAAAATGCTAGGGAAGTTGTCCTTGCTATACCAGATCTTAAATTGTATTATATAGCAGCAATCATCAAAACTACCCAGTATGGACTAAGAAAGAGAGTGGGTTATCAGTGGAATCGTTTAGGTACACAGGACACAGTAGTTAATGACTTTAGTAATCTACTCTTTGATAAACCCAAAGACTCAATGGGCAGAGCCAGGATGGTGGAGTAAAAGCAGGAACCTGCTTGAACTCCCACTGCAACTATCTGCAATAACTAAAATACAATGCTAAACAAATTTTAGAGCTACAGAACATACAAAATGACAGAGAGAAACAAATCTCCCACTGATGGCTGAGTATAATACTTCAGAAAATTCGGACATTCAATGAAATAAAGGACTTTTAAGAGTTCTTGATAAAAAATCAGAGCTAAACAGAAAATTTGACATTCAAATATAAGAAGCAAGAGAATCATGAGAAAGTAAACAGGAAAGAGAAATCATGAGGAAATTTTTAAAGATGAACTATTTACATTCTTATATGGGAAAATGATAACTAATTCATGAGACCGTACGAGGATAGTTGTAGGCAATACATATGTATACCTAAATATATATGTATGTATAGGAGGTTTTATGTGTGGTACATATCATATATGTTTACATGTATACATAGATGGAGGGCACAAGATGAGTTGAATATGAACGGATGATATCTAAAAGTAAAATTAAGTGGAGAGAGAGAAATATATTGGTAGGAGAAAGGGAGAGATAGAATAGAGTGACGTATCTCACATAAAAGAGGCAAGAGAAAACTGTCACAATGTAAGGAAAGAGCAAGACTGTGAAAGGGAGTAAGTCAACCTTCCTCTCATTGAATTTTGCTTAAAGAGGTAATAACATACACACTCAAGTGGATATTTTACCCTACAGGAAAGTAGGGGGAAGGGGATGACAGGAGGGAAAATAGAAGGGAGGAGAGACTGGGGGAGAGGATAGGTAGAAGCCAACACTTCTGAAAAGTGACAGGGTTAAAGGAGAAAATAGAATAAATGGGGGGGGTAGGATATAGGATGGAGGGAAATATAGTTAGTCTTTCACAATATAACTAGTATAGAAATGGTTTGTGTAACTACATATGTACAAAATATATTGAATATATATGTATATATATATATATATATATATATATATTTCTATTCCATTCAACTATATTCATATTGAGAAAAGATTCATCACTTACAATTATTGTTTTCCATATAGGAGTGTTAAAAGTGCAACTTTTATAAGTTCCTTTATGATTTCTTTTCCCTGTTAACTTCTCATGCTTCTCTTGCTTCTTGTATCTGAATGTCAAATTTTCTATTCAACTGTTTTTTTCAGCAAGAATGCTTGAAAGTCCTCTATTCCACTAAATGACCATATTTTCCCTGAAACAAGATACTCAGTTTTGCTGGGTAGGTGATTCTTGATTTTAATCCCAGCTCCTTTGACCTCTGGAACATCACATTCCAAGCCCTCGATCCCTCAGTGTAGGAGCTAACAGATCCTGGATTATCCTGATTGTGTTTCCACAATATTCACATTGTTTCTTCCTGCCTGCTTGTAATATTCTCTCCTTAATCTGGGAATTCTGGAACCTGGCTATAATAGTCCTAGGAGTTTTCTTTTGAGGATCTTTTTTAGGGGGTGATCAGTGGATTCTTTCAAACTCTATTTTGCCCTCTGGTTCTAAAACATCAGGGTAGTTTTCCTTGAGAATTTTTTGGAGGGTAATTTCTAGGTTCTTTCTCTGATCATGGCTTTCAGATAGTCCAATAATTTATAAATTATCTCTCCTGGATCTATTTTCTAGGTAAGTGGTTTTTCTCAGGAGGTATTTCACATTGCCTTCTATTCCTTCATTTGTTTTGATTTGTTTAACAGCATCTTGATTTCTCATAAAGTCATTAGCTTCCATTTGCTCCAATCTAATTCTGAAGGAATGATTCTCATTAGTGAGCTTTTGAGATTCTTTTTTCCCATCTGGCAAATTCGGCTTTTTAAGGCATTCTTCTCCTCATTGCATTTTTGAGCCTCTTTTGCCATTTGAGTTAGTCTATGTTTTAAAGTGTTAATTTCCTCAGTCAGTCTGTTGAGTCTAATTTTGTAATTTTCTTGCTTTGTTCTCATTTCTCTTTCCAATTTTTCCTCCATTTCTCTTATCTGCTTCTTAAGGTCCTCTGTGGCCTGTAACCAGCTTGTATTTTCCTTTGAAGCTTTTGGTGCAGGAGTTCTGACTTCACTGTCTTCCTCCTGTTTCATGCTTTGATCCTTTTTGTCTCCAAAATAGGGGTCTAATTCTGCAATCTTCTGTATATTTTGTTTCCTTTGCCTGGTCATGTTGCCACTCAATTACTTGACTTTTGGGCTTTTTGCCACAGTAGGACTCTGCTACCAGACAGGGGAGCTTTGTACCAAACACTGATGTTTTTTCAGCTGCCAGAGGTATTAGTTGGGTGCCCTTGCTGAAGCCTCTACATGTTCTGGCAAGCTGGACATGCACCCTAGGACCTCGACCCTACACTGCAATCCAGATCCAAGCAGGTTAAAGCAAGAGCAATTACCCCTTGGACTGGTCTCTTGATCCCCCTACACTCTGCAGGCCAGAGGCTGAAGCTGCCACATGGCTGTGGCTGCAAGTCCATGTCTCCCCAGCTGTTTCTCACCGTTGGGGCAAAGCGGAAGTACTCCCAACTACTTGGTCCCAAAGTCTACACTGCACTGACCTCTCACTTTGTCCTTAGCATCTATGTGTTGATAATTCTGGAGATGGCCACAGCTGCTGGTGATCTGGAGTCCCTCTAGCTGATGGTTGGTCAGGCCTGCCCTGGGGCTAAAACCTCCTGCACAAGGTCCTGGGCTCAGCTCCCAGAGCGCTGCACTGGCTGATTCCTGCTGGCCTACTGGGCTGTCCTCAGCCGGAGGGTTAGCTTCTCTGTGTCATTTTGTGGTTTCTGCAGCTCCAAAGTTTGTTCAGGGTCCCCTTTTGCATGAATTGGGGAAGGTAGAATCTGGAGCCCCTTGGAGGTCCTGCTTCTACTCTGCCATCTTGACTCCGCCCTCCAGCGAGAAAAATTGTAACTCAAAATCTTGTGGATATGAATATTGAAAGCTGAAAAGTAAATTTAATTTAAAAAAATAAATCCCAAGACACCAACATCTGGGACAGGAACTTGCTGTTTTTAAAAAAACTGTGGGGAAAAAGTAGAAAATATTAATGAAGAGACTGAGCATAGACCAATGTCTGACACCATGTACCAAAATAAATTCCAAATAGGTACACCACTTAGATATAAACACTACCGCTATTAGCAAAGTAGGGGAGCAAAGAATCATTTACTTATCAGATTTATGGAGAATGGAAGAATTCATGACCAAGCAAGAGATAGAGAACATTATGAAAAGAAAAATGTTTAATTTTGTTTAAATTGAAAAGATTTTGTACAAAACCAATGCAACCAAGATTAGGAGGGAAGCAGGAATGTGGGAATGAATCTTGCATGAGTTATAATATATAATAGGAATTAGATGTATAAGAATACAAGTCATTCCCCAATTGATAAATGGTCAAAGGACATGAATAGGCAGTATTCAGAGGAAGAAATTAAAGATATCTGTAGTCATATGAAAAAAATACTCTAAATCCCCATTGATTATAAAGATGCAAATCAAAACTACTCTGAGGTACTGCATCACACCTGTTAGATAGGCTAACATGACAAAACAAGAAAATTATAATTGTTAGAGAAGATATGGGAAAATTAGAACACGAATGCATTGTTGGTGGAGTTGAGAACTGATTGAATCATTTTGGAGAGCAATTTGGAACTATGCCCCTAAGGTCTATAAAAATGGGCATATTCTTTGACCCACCAATAGCAGTGGGTTGTATTCCAAAGAGATCAGACAAATGAGAAAAGAACCGACATTTACAAAAATATTTATATCAGCTCTTTTTGTGGTGTCCAAGAACTGGAAATTGAACATATGTCTGAATGACCAAACACATTGTGGTATATCAATATAATAAATGATGAGAAGGCAGACTTCAGAAAAAAACCTAGAAAAACTTAAATGAATTTATGCTAAGTGAGAGGAGCAGAACCAGTAAAATAGTATTCACAGTTACAGTTACATTGCGGGATGATTAACTTTGATAGACTTGGTTCTTCTCAGTAATTCAAGGTCATAAGACAACATCAAACAGCTCATGATGGAAAATACTATCCAAATCCAAAGAAAGAATTATGCATTTTGAATGCAGATCAAAGTATACTATTTGCTCTCTCTCTTGTTTTGTTTTGTTTCTTCTGTCTTGTGGTTTGTTCCATTGTTTATAATTCTTTGCAATATGAGGAATGTGAAAATATGTTTTATGTGAATGTATATGTAGAGACTATATCAGATTGCATTCTCTGCTTGGGAGGGGGAGAGTAAATGGGGTGGGGAATTTGGAACTCAAAAGCTTGTGGAACTGAATGTTGTAAAGTAAAATCATATATATATATGTAATTTACAAAAAAGAGCACTTGAAAAAAAAGCAAAACCTATGTCTAATATTGTTACTAGTAACTAGGTAACATATAAGAAAGATTGGGGTAGATCTGAGTATGATATAACTTCAAAAAGTAAAACCATTCAAGAACTGCTAAAAGTGTAATCATCTTATACAAATGAGGTGCAAGAGGAAGAACTAATACAGAGGATTTAGATGAGGGAGGGGGACTGATATTTCTCAAAATCTTTCTTTGGGAATGGGTTTGAGAGGGGAAAATATGTAGAGATCTAGAAGAATATAAAAGTTTCTTAAATTTAGAAAGAAATAAAACTCTAAGTGTATAGGCAGAGGGGGAAAGGAAAAAACGAGGGATCTTTAGAGGGGAAGGGGAGAGGAGTTAGTAGAGTTAGGAAAAAAGAAATAGGCACAAACAAAAACAAAGATTAGGATTAGTATCTCTTAGGGAAAATATATGTTTATGTGTAAGTGTATGTATATATCAATACCTATATATAAATATATCCACACTCAGTTGTAGCCTTGCAATTGGCAGATAGGAGGGAGGATGGGGAAAAAAAGAACAAAGTAAAAAAGTAAACAGCAGAAAACAAAAGAAAACCTACAGGGAAGCAAAGAAAAGATGGACAACTTTCCACATAAATCACAATATTTACTATATACTTTCTTGAAATGAAAAGTTATTGATATATATTCTGAATCCTCTATGTTCTGCTGTGCACATGATTTATTTTTTCTTTTATATTTAAGTTTATAATGTTTGTTTTTATTTTTCTTATTATGTGTTTGTCTAAAAGAATATAAATACACACATATACATTTACATATATACATACATATTTAAATTTCATTAGACTAATGCTAAGTCATACTATCCCATGTTATACATAATTTAAAAAGGCATTCCTCCAGGAGTATTCTCAAAGGAATTTTGATACTCTATAAAAGACAAAGATTAGACTGATACCTTTTTCTCTTATGCTTTGAAAGAATTTCAGTACCTTTTACAACTTTTGTTGTTAGACGTATTAAGTACTTCTAACATTATTATCTCTTATTAAATTAGGAAAATACTATACTAAAGAAAAAGTAATCATGAACTTTAAGAAATTTATCTTCTCTCACAATGATGATTAATAGAAAATGTAACATAGTAGACCAATGGTTTTATTTTTCTTTTCATTACCATTTAGTAAATCATTAGCAAAGACCTGATCCCAGGAATACCAATAATGACACTAGAACTTCCTGGGATTCCCCCTGGACCATTACTATTCAGTATTAAGCAAGCACTAATAAGATACCATATTTTTTTAAGTTTTTGTGGACATTAATGATTAATACATTTCTACCAAACCTGTGAATGACTAAATAGTCATTAGGTTAGCAAGGTAAGGCATAGTTTACAAAGAATGGAAAAACTCTTAACACAGTAGATGCCACACTTTAGTTTAACAAAACACAGTGGCAGATCTAACACTTCCCAAAAATTACCCTCACGGATCACTTTGAAAGGCAATGGCTCTGGAAATAACACCTGATCATAATTTCTGCAAGTACTTCAGATAAATCACTTCAGTAAACAAAGTTTTTGCCACCACCAAAGTTATTGGCATTGGCAAATGGTTCAACATGAGAAATTAATGTGATTTTATCAGTGGAAATGTTATCATCTGCTTTGCTGCTTCACCCTAAGGACTATGGGACCTCTCAGTTGGAAAATTTCAGTTGGAAAAATCAATATGTGATATGTCCCCCATAAGAATGAGAATTGTCTTCTATTTCTATTCCCACAGCCTATTTGGTACTTTTTCTGTAGTAAAGGGCAAATGATTCATTCATTCATTCCTTCACTCATTCTTTCATTGATTCATACATGCACAACAGGATACAGTGATCATTAGAAGTACTAGAGAAATTTCAGACAATTAAGAAGAAGGGATCATAACAATGATATAGTACAAATCCAACATTTTATAAATGATGAAATCCTTGGGTGTTAATAGATCTATTGCTGCCATTTATCATTACCATAAGGGCACAGGGACGAAAAATGAAAATCACTGAAACTATTTCCTAGTATTAGTATGGCAATATTCCCAAATTCTCTATTCATGAACATTTGAAAACAGAGAAATAATTATCTGATTCTAGGTAAATCATTGAACTTTTCTGAACCTAAATTACCTCATATGAAGAATAAAGACAATACAAATATTTTTTATATCACACAATTATTATATGCAAATGGTATTTTTGTAATTTGTGTGTGTGTGTGTGTGTGTGTGTGTGTGTGTGAAAAAAACCTAGGCCGCCAACCTTTTATTTTCGCCCCCAGCTCCATGTGCACTCTCTGAAGGGCAGACTCTGGGTACAATGCTGGTCACGCACACACACTCATGCTACAGCCTGAGAGAAGGGAGCAGTGACTTACCTTTAGAAGGGTTAGACAGTCCCGAGCAGAGAAGCAGGAGGAGGGCCACCCTAGAAGGAGGGGGAGGATAGGGGAACGATCAGGGGTGGGGGCTATTTCTTGGCAAAAGAGATCTTCATGGTATTGTTCTGGGTGATCTTGAAGCCCTGCAGGGCATCTCGGGCAGCCCCAGCCGGCACTTCATTATCAAATTCCACAAAAGGAATGTCGTGGCGCCTGGGGGACCAAACCCACCTCCATGAAGCCAGGGAACTAACTGATTGAAGAGCATCGACAGCATGAGCTCATTGGTCTCCTCAGGCAGGTTGGTGAGGAACAGGATATGGTTGGATGGGTTTTCAGACAGCGGCTGGGCAGGCGGCATCTGTCCAAGCATCATCTGTTGCTGGGGCATGGCGGCAGGTGGGATCTGTCCAGAGGCCAGACCAGGTCGGGGGATCATCCCTGGAGGAGGCATATGTGGTGGTTGCCCTGGAATATCGTGCATGATGCGGGTGGGGGGGGTGGCGTGGGGGGGTGGCATCCCTGGGACGGGCTGGACTGCAGCCACAACTGGGGCAGCTGCCCCGCCTGAAACAGTTTTCTTGAGCACTGGCGTTTCTCTGTCCTTGGGTTTTCTCTTGCTCCACGTAGGTGGCCCTTCATCTTGGCAATGATGTCCGAGTCTGACTTGGCATGCTGGATTCTCATGGGTTTGTCATAGAATGGAAAACCCTGCATGGAGCGTAGAGCGTTGGTGGCACTGCTGATCTCCTTGAAGATGACAAATGCTTGTCTCCTCATCTTCAGGCTCCTCGATACCAGGATGTCCAGAATCTGACTGAACTAGGAGAAGATGGCATAGAGGGATTTCTTCAGTTCATTCTTCTTTATCTTCTTCTTGAGGTTATTGATGTAAATGTTATGGTTGGGAAGTGACTTGGGTACTGCCATGGTGGAAAACTCTTTTGAGTTTGGCGGGTTCACAAGGCCAGCTGTCTGCGCCCTACGGCTCTAGGTCCAAATCCAGGGCTCCCGCCAGCGCACCGCCACCGCACCACCACGGCTCCTGCCCTGGGCGGCCGATCCAGGAGCAGTAGCATCCCGGGGTGCCCACGAAGCTCGGCTGCAGGAGCCACGGAAAGACGAAAGCTGGGTTAAAGACGTGCTTCCGTGAGTCCCGTCAGAGGCTCTCTCTATTTTTGTAAATTTAAAGAAACATGATCAAAATATATTAATAATGTATTCTGTTCCTAATGATAAGATGAAAGCATAAAATCTAGAAGATAAAATTTCTTTTCATAATTCTGCTGAAATTCTATGCCTCATAAATATTATTCCCATAAAATATTAAAAATCCAATGCATCCATTACATGTATATATCAAGTGATTTAACTTTTATATTTATTAATTTTTTTGGTCTACATATCTGATTTTGAAAAATAAAAACCAGAGGCATTTTTGGAAAGCTAAACCACCTTTGAGACTTTGAAGAGTTACACAAATAGAAACTCAGTGCAAACAGCAATTTGATTGGATTAAAATATATAAAATGTAATAAGAAATGTTTGAGGACATGTAAAAGGGGATAGGGTTTAAGTATTCTCTACCACTAGCAGAAATGAAAATGAAATTACTGTGTCAGACCTGAAACACACAAAACATTTTGTAATTAAATCATTGCAATATGTTTGTTCATCACCTGCATCTGCATACTATTTTTTAATTTTTAATTTTTTTAAACCCAGCTATAAAGGGCCATGATTACATATACACATACATGCACAAATATAGTTATTTGCATGCATGTATATAGGCATGTGTTCGTGTGTGGATGTATATAACATGGCATTGAGGCATGCCTACATCACCTTAAATTGAGGCTATTATTCAAGGTGAAGGAGTAATATGGCAGGGACATGATTCTGGGTGAAAGGTCAAGAGGTGGGGGGGAAGGAGGCTTTATCCATTTGTCTGCCCAGCTGGAATGGAATGCATTTTTAAACTACAATGCTGGAAAATTCTCACTCTCTTTTTAGGAGCAGGCAAGGTTGAAGGACCTATTCAACTAAAGGAAGGGCAATGTGCATTAAACTAGGTGGTGGGGAAGACTACCTTGCTCTTTTCTTTTCGATCCTTTTGGGGTTTTGTTCTGTTTATTTTTTTTTTCCTTTTCAATGCTACAATCAGGGAGTAGTCCTATATCCTAGAGCTGGAGCCATTCTGACCTTGAAACCAGCATGCCCACTATATATTCCTGCCAAACCAGAAGGGAAATCCTGAGATAACATTGTTCTAGGATACAAGTCCAAGGAGAGCTTTAACTATAGAATTTATATGGAACCATTCTATAAAGGAACTGAGTTCATTTGAGAAATTAAACTTATCCACTCCAAAGAAATTGAAGGTTTATAGAGTGGGATTATGCTCCTCAAGTGTTGGGAAGGAGTTTTCATTCATTTATTCTTTCTATAATTTGAAGAAAACATTTCTGGATTGCTGAAGACTGCTAAAATACAGGGAGCACAATCTCGAGATTTGAGGCTATCATTGAGGCTAGGTATTTTCCAATCAACTTAAGGATTCCAGAGAATATTGAGGAAAGTGTGAAAATATATATGTATAAATACATTTGGTCTTTAATGAGTAAGGGCCATGGTAGTCACATACATGTTTGTATGTGAATATATACACACACTATACATTATGCATGTTTGCATTTACACATGTATATGTATATAAGTGTATACATTTCATTATGGTAGAGATTGTTAAAACTAACTTCATTTTTCTAGTATTTGAAAATATTTAATTTGACATTTGTTGATACATATAAACTTTTTAAACAAATTTTGGCCCAATTTATTAAAGTATGCTTTTACACAGTTTACTTTTCACTGGTCTGTTTTGTCATGCTTCTAATAATATCAGAATCACCTGGACATACTGTGTAGTATTTCCCACATACTGGACCAAATTCAATGTTATTGCCCCTGTAGTGATGTTTTGGCCAACATAGCGTAATATTCGATTTCTGATTTCCTCAAGGCTGGGCACTTGTTGGCTAAGATAATTAATTTGGCTTTGCCTTGTCTGATCACTTTCAGGGTCTGTTTGTAGCCTAGCATGTATTTGCTGCTTTTCATGACCAGCTGGAGCCTTGATTTGATGTACTCCAGCGACTTTTTCATCTTCTTTGCAGCCACCATTTTCCTGCCTGTGGTGTGGAGGACCCTCAGCCAGAGTCCTGCCACCAAGATGGTCAGGAAGTGAGAAAGGTGTTGATATATTTTAAAACACAACCGCATTGGTTTTTCAGCATTTTTATGGGGTACACATTTCATTGAAGTCTCTTGATATTTCCAACATTGTCTTTGGGGTTGGCAAGTTCAATATTTTTTTAAAATAGCTATTTATTTTTACCTTGGGTTTTTTATCACCTATTTTCTCTTTTAACCAATTATTTTCTCTGACCCAGAGGGCCATTCCTTATAATAAAGGATTAAGAGAGAGGCAGAGAAAGATACAAAAAGTGAGAAGGGAAACCAAAACATTAAAAAAATCTGACATTTAAATCATTCCATCAGAATTATATTGGAGCAAATGGAAGCTAGTGAGTTTATGAGAAATCAAGATACTATTAAATAGATACAAACAAATGAAGAAATAGAAGGCAATGTTAAATATCTCATTGGAAAAATAACTGACCTGGAAAATAGATTCAGGAGAAATAATTTAAAAATTATTGGACTACCTTAAAGCCATGATCAAAAAAAGAACCTGGAAATCATCCTTCAAGAAATTCTCAAGGAAAATTGCCCTGATGTTTTAAAACCAGAGGGCAAAATAGAGGTTGAAAGAATCCACTGATCACCTCCTGGAAAAGATCCCCAAAAGAAATTTACTGGGAATATTATAGAAAGGTTCCAGAGTTCCCAGATCAAGGGGAAAATAATACTAGTAGCCAGGAAGAAACAATTTTAATATTGTGGAAACACAATCAGAATAACGCAGGATCTGGCAGCTTCTACACTGAAGGATTGAAGGGCTTGGAATATGATCTTCCAGAGGTCAAAGTAGCTTGGATTAAAACCAAGAATCACCTACCCAGTAAAACTGAGTATCATGTTTCAGGGGAAAATGTGGTCATTCAGTGAAATAGAGGACTTTCAAGCATTCTTGATGAAAAAAAAAAACAGGTGAATAAAAAATTTGACATTCAGATACAAGAAGCAAGAGATGAATGAGAAGGTAAACAGGGAAAAGAAATCATAAGGAACCTATCAAAGTTGAGCTACTTATATTCCTGCATGGAAAAATGATCATTGTAACTTATGAAACTTTTCTCAATATGGTAATAGTTGAAGGAGATAGAAATGTGTGTGTATAAATATATATGTATATGGGTGTATGAATACATATGTGAGTGTGTGTATATATGTGTAAAGGTGTACATAGACAGAGGGCATAGGGCCAATTTAATAGCAAGGGATGATACTTACAAGGTGAAATTAAGAGGTGAGAGAGGAATATAACGAGAGGAGATGGGGAGAGACAGAATGGGGTAAATTATCTCATATAGAAGAGGCAAGGGAAAACTGTTTCAATGGAGGGGAAGAAAAGGAAGGCAAAAGGGAATGAGCCAACCTTTTTCTCTTTGAATTTGGCTTAAGGAAGGAATGACATACACAATAAATAGGGTATCTCACCCTACAGGAGAGTAGAGGAGAAGGGGATGAGAGGAGGCATAATGGAAGGGAGGGCAGGAGGGGGCAGGGGAGGAGAAGTTGGAAGCACCCACTTTTGAAAAGGGATAGGATCAAAGTAGAGATAGAACAAGTGTGGGTTGGGAAAGGAGGAAGGGAAATATAGTCAATCTTTCACAATATATCCACTATGGAAATGTTTTGCATAGCTTCCCATGTGCAACCTATATTGAATTGGTTATCTTCCCAGTGAGGGTGGGTGATGAGGGAGGAAGGGAAAGAATCTGGAATTCAAAGTTTCAAAATCAAATGTTTAAAAATATTATTATTTCACATATAACTGGGAAATAAGTTATACAGTCACTGGGGCATGAAGATCCACCATGTCATACTGGAAAGTTGGAGGGGGGATGTGGGAAAATATGGGACAGAGGCGATTGGGGGAGGGGATATTCAGTGGGATTGCTGTTTCAGGATGGTGAGTAGAGAAAAATGAGGAGAAAATTTGTAACTCAAAATCTTGTAGAAATGAAAGATATAAACTACAAAAATAAAAAAAACTGAATTTTTTATGGTATTCTATGTCTGTGGATTCCTCACCTCTTGTAATGGTAATGGAATATAAAGATCCCCCTGTACGGGCTTGGTTTTCAATTCAAGTGTTAAAACCCAGAGCTTGTGAATCCCAAGGGAAAGATATGTTAATGTGAAGAGAGAGGCCTGAACTGGGAGGAGATGGTATGGTGCATTTAGAGATAAGCCCAAGCAGAGAGAAAGCCCAAGCAGAGAGAGGTCAGAAGAACTTTATTGGAGCATTATTATGGATGCAGAGAGAGAGAAGAATTGTTGGTGGCCTGAGTTGCTGAGAGACTGCAGAAGGGGAGTTGGAACTGCCCAGGACTTTTAAGATCTGCCACCTGGAGCTGCAGGCTGAAAGTGAATTAATAAGGACACTGGCAATGTATAATGTAGCTTGGTTAAACTTTATCTCCCCAGGAATAGAAATTGCTGAAAACTTGCCTCTGGTCAAGATGAAGGGTATTAAATGCTGTGATGATATCTTAACCTTGTTGTAGCTTAAGGGTGGATGGCCTTTTGTGCTTTCCACTGCCCCTTTTGAGAAAGTGCTTGGAATTAATGGATGGTATTGTGATCCAGTGGTGGGAAACTTTTGATTTTTTTGTGCATTGTGCCTGACCAAATGAATGTACTTTGTTTATGATTGAAAACTAATCTCCATTTCAGAAGAGAGACTTTGTCACTGACTAAATAAAATTAGTGTCCAGGGGTGGAGAAGTACTTGGATTGAATTGAGGACTTACTACTAAATGAATGAGTTACACTGTATTTTGAATTTCTCAGTTCTGTGAATGTTTTTGCCTTAATTTGTCACTGAATAAAATAGAGAGTTATAATGCTGGTATTCCAAATCTTAGAAGTAGCCATTGCTTAGCATTACACCTCTGCAAAGGAGAAAAAAGAGATAGACAGATACAGATATTTGAAGGGACAAGCTCTTTCTTTACATTTTCATTTGGAATATTCTGTGGTTGTTATTCTTTTCATTTGGACTGCTATATTCATGTGTGTATATTTGTATATGTATACACACATATATGTATGGAAGTAAGTATGTACATATGTATGCATGCATGTTTTTAGATCACTTTCTTTACTTTGCATCAGTTCACATAATTCTCTCCATGCTTCTCTGCATTCATATTTGTAATTGATTTCAGCACAGTACCATTTCATTACTATTGTGACAAATTTTTCAGCCAAAGTATTTTGTTTCCTATTCTATGAAACAAACAAACAACAAAAAAAAAAAAACTGTGTAAAATATTTTGGTGTACATGGAGTCTATCATTTTGCCCATTATTCTTTGGGCATGTATTTCTAGAAACCGCATCTTATGGTCTGATTTTTTTTCCCACTTTATGTGAATAATTCCAACTTGTTTTCCAGAATGATTGGACCAATAAACAGCTCTGTCAACAATGCATTAATTTGTCTTTTTACAACTCCCCAACATTGACTAATCTAACCATTTGTTATCTTTGCCAAACTGATAATTGAGTTGCAAAATCAGTTTTGTTTTGATTTTCATTTTTCTTATTTTTGATGACAAGGAACATTCTTTCATTTGGTCTCTAGTAGCTTTTAATTACCCTCTCTGATGTGGAATGGCTTGTCCCTTATAAATGTTTATCATCAGCCTATATTTCTTGGACACCAAACCCTATTAGAATTACTTGATGCAAAAATTATCCCCCAATTTTCTACTTTCCTTTTTCAAAAAAAAAAAAACATTATATATCCACTAGTTTTATTTGAAAAAAAAGCTTTATGATTCAATGTAATCAAAATGATCTGGTTTATTGTTTTTTTGCTTAAGTTTTTAATTTTAAATTTATGGAATAAGACTAGCATTTCCATAACATAGTAGAATAAAAACAATTATTGCACATAAAACTGCAAATCTGCTCTGTACAACTTATTTCTTTCAAATACACAAAAATAATCTTGTACATTTCTTTATTTTCTTCTTCCCCCTACCATTTCTTTGGTTATGACATTATAGCTTACCCATATAGACTACCTTTAAATGTTGAAAGGTATATGATCTATTTCTTTTCTAATTTGTGTTAAATGATATGATCTTCATATTAAAATATTGTATTCATTTTCAAATTTATTGTGGAATAAAATTAAAATTCTTGTCAAAGAGCAATTTTGCCACACTGCTCTTCATTTTCCTAGAAATTATTTTTGTATAGGTAATTCTTCTTTATGTAATTTGTTCCCTCCCAGGTTAAATAAATTCTAAGTTAAGGAGTGCCAGTATTTCTAATTCTCTCTTATTTAATCTGTTCCATTGATCTACTTCTCTATTTAAAAAAAATAACAATTGCTTTTTAATGATTTTTTTTTATAATATAGTTTTTGGTCAGAAAGTACTATTCCCCCTATAATACTGCATTTTTTAATTCTGCTATATGATTTAGTTTTGTTGTATCTCCAAATAAATTTTGTTATTTTTTATCTGCTTGTAATATATTTCTTTTGTAGCTTGATTTTCACAGAATTAATAAATGTTTAAATTAATTTTGGTGCTATTATCATTCTTATCATATTGACACAGTCTAGCCATGGGCATGGAATGTTCTTTTTTTTTTTTGCTTTTGGTTATTTCTTGAAGAAAATGTAATTCATTCTCTACCAGTGTGCTAGATTGATCATCAGTATGATGATCAATACCCCCCACATATAACAAAGAGCAGATATGACAGAAATGTGACCATGTTCAGCAATGAGTTGTTCAGATGGAACAATCTACTCACACTTAATAAGGAGTAGGCATACTGAGAACAAAATGATATCCTCAAAACATATCATCTTATACTATTAGAGATACATAGAAACAGTGGACTAGAGCAGAGGAATAATGTATTGTAGGAAGCCTGTTTCTTCCAATAAAACAAAGCTACCTAACAAGTTTCATTCCTGTTTATTCCTCTGTCAGGAGAACTTCACAAATAGTTTCATTCCTCTCTTAGTTTTGATTCTGCCCCTCTTTATTGATACCTCTCTCCCTTGGCATACACATTTATGTATTGTGTTCTCTCTCTTTAGAATATGGATATTCTTGGGACAGGGACTATTCTGTGCTAGTGTTTTAATTTGCAATTATTAGCACACTGCCTGACATATAGGAAGCACTTAATATGTATTGATTTATGTAGAAATATTGTTGATTTTTTAAGTTCCTTTCCTTTAAATTTCCTTGAAACATTAATAAAATGATATTTTACATTATTTTAAAAATTCTATTAATATTTATTTCTCTTAAAATTTATTTGTAAATTTTAGGTGCCTTCACACATGGTTGATTTTTATAAAAGTTTCAGTTGGAAATGAAAAAAATATAGATTTTTATGTATATATATATTTCTTAGTGGTCTCATTCAGATGACACCATAAGCCTTTTATGAAATTTCTCCAGGAAATTGTTAAAATCTCTTTTCCCTTCTACTTATTTGCCTGTTACATGTGTCCAACTCTGAATAAGAATGTCTTCTACTATCATTCTTTTACTATCTGTGCTTCCTAAGAGTTTATGAGTTTAGATACTATAACATTTGGCTTTTAAATTATTAATAGTGATGTTTTTGTTGTCCTTTCCTGATTTGGCAATAATTTAGTTTGCTTGTCTAGCTCTGTTTATAATACAAAGTTTTTCTTTGAGTTGTGTGTTAGTATATTTGAAACTTCTTGTTTTTTGTTGTTTTGTTTTGAACTCATGCAAAGGAAAATTAATTCCACTCTTACATTTTTATTCTATCCATACATTTCCTTTTGAGATATGATTCAAGTAAGATATATGAGATTTGAGAAGGTGCAGCCAAGATGGAAGAGTAGAAGAAGCACTAAGCCAACCTCTCCCAACATTCACTTCCAAAATAAAATTGAAATCTACAATGGCAAGGACAACCAACAATTATTGTGAGATTTTCTTATAGCCCAAGACCAATTAGGAGGTTGAAAAGAGAGATCTTTGACACAGGTGTAGTGACTTTTCCTGAGACAACATGGATGAAACACTAGTAAGGGGACTAGGTGGTAGTAACAAAAGCAGCAGCAGTTTTGGGAGTTCTCAAGAAAGAGACTGTAGGGGGAGGCTAGGTGGTACAATTAATAGAGCACTGACCCTGGAATCATGAGGACCTGAGTTCAAATCCGGCCTCAGACACAACACAAATACTGGCCATGTGACCTTGGGCAATTGCCCTCCAAAAAGCAAAAAAAAAAAAAAGAGAGAGAAAGAGAGAGACAGTGAGGGTATTTGGCAACTGATAAGAAAGAGATTACAATGGATACCTGTCTTAAAATCATGGGTAACATGTAGCCACAGGGGATAGAGTGCTGGGCCTAGAGTCAGGAAGACTCCTCTTTCTAACTTCAAATATGGCCTCAGACACTTAACAGCTGTGTGATGTTGGGCAAGTCAATTAACCTTGTATTCCTGCCTGTAAAAGCACTCTTCATTCTTTTATATTTAGCACAATAATGCTTTGGGATTGATTTTTTTTTAAATAGGTGTTTGCTTTTTAGTATATGTGTGTATGTTTTTATACATATGTGCACATATGTATAAAAATATGAGTAGGGAGAGGAAAGGGCCATTGTAAAAAAATCTTATCACTATTTTTACCTAGAATCTAGCATATTGTTATAAATGAGGACAGTAGCATCACATAATAATTGAAATCTAAATTGATTCCTTTATTCTGACATTATTTACAATAAAGAAAAAAATGAATTCTGGGATAAAGTACCTGAAAGAATTTACTATAATGAAATGCTTTACATTGACAGTGTAAAATTTCTATTTGGGTTATGGCAGCTGCTTTGGAAAAGAAAAATGCTATGGACAATGTGTAACTTATTATCTCAAAATATATTATGTTTATACTAACATATGCAAATATAAATAAAAATACTTAGGTATCTATTATGGAATTGAATTTATTGTGAAAGATTAGTAGATTTATATATTTCTAAGAACTCCACTGAGAATTGCACTTGACATAGGGAGCTGAAATCTTTCTTTTCCTCCTCATTTGCTCAGAGTATTTTAATCCAATATGTAACTGTCTCCCTATGCTGAAAAGAGACAGGAGGAAAAGAAGTGTGAATAAGAAAAAGTAAAAGGATGTGAATTGGCAGCAAGTAATCTAATAAAATTTTTGGGAAGGAGATTTTGTTTTCTTTTTAAATTTTTTTAAAATTTATTTTAAAAATTTAAATTTTTATTTGTTTATTTTTAGTTTTCAACATTCATTTCCACAAGATTTTGAGCTGCAAATTTCTCCCCATCGTTCCCCAACCCCCCACCCCAAAAAAGCAAGCCTACTGAATGCCCCATCTACTAATCTGTTCTCTCTTATATCCTCCCCCATTCCCTCTCTAGCTTTGTATTGGGGCCAGATGGATTTCTATACATAAGTGCATGTATAATTTATTTTCAAGTAGCATGTAAAAAAAAAAAAACAAATTTTTCTTTTTTTAAACATTTGTTTTTAAATCTTTGGTTTCAAGATTATTTCCCTTCTTCCCTCCTCACCCACACCCACTGGGAAGAGAAGTAATTCAATATAGGTGTAATTGTACAAAACATTTCCATAGTAGATATATTGTGAAAGACTAACTATATTTCCCTCCATCTTATCCCACCCCCCCTATTCTATTTTCTACTTTGACCCTGTCCTTTTTCAAAAGTGTGTGCTTCCAACTACCCTCTCCCTGATTCTGCCCTCCCTTCTATTATCCAACCTGTTATCCCCTTCCTCCCTAATTTCCTATAGGGTAAGATACCTAAATGAGTGTGTGTGCTATCCCATCCTTAAGCCAAATTCAATGAGAGTAAGGTGACCCATTTCCTTTTCTTGTTCTTCCCCTCCATTTCTCTTGTCTCTTTTATATGAAATAATTTACCCTATTCTATCTCTCCCTTTCTCCTTTTGTCATTATATTCCTCTCTTACTCCTTAATTTTATGTTTTAGATATCATTCCTTCCCGTTCAATTGATCCTGTGACCATTTTCTATGTATACATATATATATATATGCATATATATGTATATATATACACACATTCTTTCATATGTATTTATACACACATATACTCTCCTATATAAACATACACACACACACACACATATATATATATATATCTATATATATATATTTCCTCAAACTCTTCTCATACTGAGAAAAGTCTGAGTTACAATTATGATTTTTCAATGTGAGAATATAAATAGTTCAACTTTAAAAAGTTCTTTATGATTTCTTTTTCCTGTTTACCTCCTCATGCTTTTCTTGCTACTTGTATTTGAAAGTCATATTTTCTGTTCGGCTCTGGCCTTTTCATCAAGAATGTTTGAAAGTCCTCTATTTAATAGAATTACCATATTTTCCCCTGAAGCATTATATTCAGTTTTGATGGGTGGTTGATTCTTGGTTTTAATCCTAGCTCCTTTGACCTCCATAATATCATATTGCAAGCCCTTGGATCCCTTAATATAGAAGCTGCTAGATCTTGTTTTATCCTGATTGTGTTTCCACAATTCTCAAATTATTTCTTCCTGGCTGTTTGTAATATTTCACCTCTGAACTCTGGAATTTGGCTATGATATTCATAGGTGATTTCTTTTTTGGGACCTGTTTCAAGAGGTGCTTGGTCAACTCTTTGAATTTTTATTTTGCCTCTGGTTCTACAATATCAGAGCAATTTTCCTTGAGAATTTCTTGAAGGATGATTTCTAGGTTCTTTTTTGATAATAAATATCAAGTAGTCCAATAATTTTTATATTATTTCTCCTGGGTCTCTTTTCCATTTCAGTGGTTTTTCCAATGAGATTTTTCACATTACCTTCTATTTTTTCATTTGTTTGGATTTGTTTTATAGTATATTGATTTCTCATAAAGTCATTAGCTTCCATTTGCTGGAATCTAATTTTGAAGGAATCATTCTCTTCAGTGAGTTTTTGAAATTTCTTTTCCATCTGGCCAATTTAACTTTTTAATGTATTCTCCTCATTAGTTTTTTGGGCCTCTTTTGCTATTTGAATTAGTCTATTTTTTTAAAGACTTATTTTCTTCAGTATTTTTTTCAGTCTCCTTTAGCAGGCTGTTGATGCTCTTTTGATTATTTTCTTGCATTATTCTCATTTCTCTTCCCAATTTTTCCTCCGCTTCTGTTACTTGATTTTCAAAATCCTTCTTGAGCTCCTCCATGGCCTGTAATTAATTCATATTTTTCTTGGAAGCTTTTGATGCAGGAATTTTGTCTTTGTTGTCTTCTTCTGGTTCTTTGTTTTGATCCTTTTTGTCCCCAAAGAAGATAATCTATGGTCTGATTATGCTTCCTCTGCTTGCTTTTCTTTCCTGCCAAGTACCTGACTTTTGAGCTCTTTGCCATGGTAGAACTCTGCTTCCAGAGTGGAGAGCTTTGTCCAAAATCACTGGGGGTTTTTGCAAATATTGCCAGAGGCCTGAGGAGGGTGCCCTCTCTGCAGCCACTACAAGGTCTGACACACTGGCCACACACCCAAGAACCACCATTCAAGACCCCGATCCAGATCCATGTAGGTCAAAGTAAGAGAAATTACCCTCTGAATGGTTTCTTGGTCCTGCTACAATCTGCAGTCCAGGAGCTCTGGAGGCAGCCATGGGGCAGCAGCTGTAGCCACAGTACCTCCACCACTTCTCTGCCCTAGGGGTAGGGGCAGAACCGCACTTTTCCATCACTCAATTCTGACGGAGTTCCCCACAGATCTTTTACTTTGTCTTTGGCATTTACAGTTTGAGAAGTCTGGAAACTACCACAGCTAATGGTGATTCACTCTCCTGAAGTCTTCTCTGGCTGGTCTGGTTCACAGGTCGGGGCCACCTGGGGCTGGCGCTGTGCTCGGCTCACAGTCTTGTGTGATAAACCCTTTCTGCTGGCCTGCCAGCCTGTCTTCAGTGAGAGATTTGTTCCTCTCTGTCACTTTGTGGGTTCTCTAGCTTTAAAATTAGTTTAGAGTCATATTTTACAGTTATTGGAGGTGGTTGTGGCTAGAGTTCATGCAATTTTCTGCTTCTACCAAGGAAGGAGATTTAGCCCCTCAGAAGACACAGAAAGAAATGAAATCAATTGAATTATGTATGGCACACCAGTTGAAGTCTCTCCTAAAGGTCAGGGATATCACCAAAATATTATGAAAACAATTTGAAGTAAATAAACAGTACTGATTACAAAATAGTAAGACATCTCCGTGGGAGCAAAACACCTTAAGACCAAGTAATGAGGCTTAAATCTTGCTTTTACCTTCAGTTTTTTTGGGGATTTTAATATGATGGACATAGACAATACTTCATATTTACAATGTTTTCAGTTAACCTAAAGGAATAATATGTTTTTTTTTTTTTATTTTCCTTTCAAACCTCCTACTTTCAGGTAACTTTCCTCCAAACAATGTTAGTCTTTCTGAAAATAAATGAAAGGTGTTGATGTATGGCAACATTCTGGCTGCTGTCAGTGAGGAATATTTATAATAGAGAACTTGCAGGTTCTTGTCAATCTTATTACAAGCTCACCACTTACAATCAATGTGTCAAACTATGAGGCCCTCTTCCATCCATTGGCACAAATGAAGTCGATTTAGAAATACCAGAAAATGATGGGGATTTTTTCCTGTTGCTGAAATAACTTCATAACCTGCTACATAAATTTGAGTTTTGAAAACAAAAGATTTTTCTTCATGATAATACTTTTCTACTTTTGTCAGAATGAGATTTATCCTTGTCTTGTGTTCTACCAATAATTTAGAAATAAATTATATAATTCCCCATTTTGATTTAATTACTTCTACTAATTCAATTTAAAATTGATGCAGCATCTTTGTAGCATTACCATATTATAGTAGATGTGCATTTATAGTTAACTATATGTATATACATATACTCTAACCACATCCTGCATATATATGAATATGTGTATGTATGGAGGTATTTATGTATGTATGTATAAACAAACTGCAATATATAATAAGTTGGCTTTGAAATTTGATGTACCTTTTATGTTTATAGCATATGTGTGTATATTTATATGAACATGAAATATGTATGTATACATTTAAGTACATATGTGATTCTCTGACTACATGTGTATGTGTACCTATGTTTTATTTTTCAAAATGTCAGAGACATGAAAATATTGCTCAAATAAACATCTAGATAGGGGAGGTTTTTGTTTTCCAATTTAAAAAATCGCTGAGGGGAAAAGAATTTTAGTATAGTAGAATAAGTTTTTGACTCTGTAAAACAAAAAAAAAAAATCATAAAGCCAAAACCTCATAAATTAGCAGAAACGATTACATTTTGTCATGTACATTTAATACACTCCCCTCTTTCCTACCTTTTGAGCAATGGGAGTACTAGCAAACTCACTAATTTGTGGCTCAGGGTCTAACTGTAGGAATCTTAGAGTGCTTTCCTTGTAGTAGTGACTGATCCTGACCTTATCACCTTCACAAGAGTTGGCATATAATGATTTTTCCTAGTGAAGCCAAGGGTTGTTTTCCAGAATGACTGGAGCAACTCATAGTTCTACTAGTGGTGAATCACTGCCTGTTCTCCACATCAAAAAAATATTTTTATCCTATTTTCCAACTGGATCTATATGAGACTAAAAGGGAGAATTGCTTGTATAGTATGAAGGGTAACATGTTGAGGACTGGAGATCACATTTCATGAAATTATAAATGTGCCCCTATCTATTAGAATCTTGGCACAAAGTAACATTACAAATACACACACACACACACACACACACACACACACACACACACACACACA
>NW_027187372.1:11039291-11051600 GCF_028583685.1 Petaurus breviceps papuanus
ACACACACACACACACACACACACACACACACACACACACACACACACATATATATATATATAATGTGTGTGTGTGACCTACTCAAAGAAACTGCAGATTTTGAACATTCTAACACTATAGCCAAAATCCATATCTACTGATTCAAAAAGAAATACCGCAAAAACATCTGAAAATAATGAGTACACAAGTACTCAGTACTCAAGTACTCAGTACTCAAGTGCACAGTAATGAGATTCAGGCTCACACAAGGTTCAGCAACTTATAAATGAGGGAAAATAAAGGAGATTAAATACTACAAACATGCGACTAGTTATGGATTTGTTCTTTTTTGGGGGGTCGAAGGGTTTAAAAAAAGAAAGGTATGAAAAAGGGAATACATGTGAGAAAAATGAGAATTTACCAGTAAGAAACTACTTTTTTATAAAAATGGAGCATATAAAAAAAGAAGATATAATTCTGGAAATACAGAGAACAGGAGGAGAGCCTGTGAAAGTTGGAAGACATGGCTCTGATCTGGGTTTAGGGAGGCAGACCAAGAAGGTAAAACTTGGGCCACAGGCATGACTACTAACCACTTCCCTGGAGCCTCAATCAACCCTGGAATAACTTGTCAGTCATGTGAACTAAATTTATTTTACTGTGAAAGGAGGCCAAAGATAGAGTCCTTTATCTCAATTTAGCAGCAAGCACTATGTCCCTGAAGGAATAAACACACATGCAAGCACACACACACACACCCTTATATACACATAAATATAAATACTTGTGTGTATGTATGTATACATAGATATGTGTGTATTCACATCATAAATGTTCTAGAATGCTTTACCTAATTAAAAAGATGCCCAGGAGCATTATCCTATGGAATGTTGTATAATCTTATAGCAAATCCAGAGAAATAGGATTTTCAAAAATCACAAAATGAATTCTTAGATAGAGAATCTAGAGCTACCTATCAAGAACACTTAACTGAACTAGCATAAAGTGAGTATCTAGAAAAAACATTAACAACATCACTGAAAACATTCACAGCTTAGTCTTGGACTATATGATCTATGAGGATACATGGAAATATTTCACAAGAGACAGCCTCATAGCCATCCAGGCCTGATTAGTTGCCAGCCTAGAAATTCGGTTCCCTTAGGGACTAAATGGGCAGAAGTATTACCATGACATGTTGCTAGAGACCAAAGATGCATGGAGCTTCTAATCCTTATTGTTGTCTGTACCATACACTCTAGTACCACCTCCAATGATATAAATTCATCCCACCTACCCATCAACATATATAGCAGAGACAATCATCCTCTCAGAACCAGTATAACCTGATCCTCAGACCTAAAACATCTTCCAAAGAACAAACAACAACAACAACAACAACAAAAATGACACCAAACAACAAAATGTTTCCTGTTCACTAAAATTAACAACAATTCTCTTTATAACTGTGTAGTAATCATGCTGGGAGAAAGAATAAGTTAAGAACTAAGTTTATAATTAAGCTTCATTCACTGAAATGAGTTAAAACTGAGTTTCTAAACTTGATTGAACAATGCAACTGTTTTGCTAACAAATATTGCCACAAATTGAAAGGCATTAATTGGGGTACCACTAGAAATCTAAATACACCACTAGAAACATCTTAATCTAGTGCAATCATATCAAATTCTAATCAGTAGTTAAAAATGTTCACCAATTGTCATTTTCATATTATGATTTGCAATAAGAATCTCCAGCTTGAAGGCACACTCTTAGGTGGTCCTGTAGAGTTTGCCTCCCTTTCCATGGATGCTAAATGGAACTATTTTTTTTTGAAAATAAAAAAATAGGAACTATTAATTAAAAATACAATCCAATGCAAAAGGATATCTCAAAGTTAAATGGAATCTTACCACTGAAATTTAGCCCTAAGGCAGTTATGCTTTGTTTTGGAACGTGAATAAAAAGTAATTCTTTGGGTTTTTTTGCCACTTTCCCAAAGGGTCATTTGATTCCAATTATTCCCAGGAGATAAAAGCCATAAGGACAAGTCCGAGGTGATTTGAATATATTTGATCTTCTTCCAGGGGCATCAATTTAGCAATATTGGCAAGGATCAATTTAAGATATTAGATTGGCACCCAAACTTAGACTATATAAATATGTTACATCAACTAGAAAGTGCCTTTCCTCTGAGGTGATCATAAAGCACTTCATACTCTTTCTCTGCTGTGTGTGCAGTAATGACTTCTGCTGTCAATAACATACAGTCTCCTTTGAAGTAAGGTAGCTTTTGCCACATGGGGAAGATAAAGCTCCATAATGACCACCATCAGAGAGTGAACGTTTTGACTGCTAATGTTAAGGAATTGGAAAAAACTGAACATGACTAATTAACACTGGAATAAGGCCAATAGAGTAGGATAGGTAATTACCATTACAAGGCATATCATGAAAGCTTCCTTTATTAATTCAAGTGAAAAATGTATCAAAACACATACATCTGTGTTTTTAGGAGAAAAAGTAAATGTTCAAAATGAAGTTGGCTAATTTCAATCAAGCAAACACACTTTGAAGAAACTATATTGAAAACCAATAACTTCCCAGTTATTGAAGGAAGGTAGAAAGCATGGCTATGTTCCAAATCTTTATCTGAACTTGCTATGCGCCTTTGAACATACAACATACCTATGTGAGTCTTGGCTGCCTCATCTGTTAAATGAGTATTATAGTACAATCAATTATGGAGGTTTACTGTGAGGATTATAAGGAAAAGTGGGTTAAGTGCTTTGTAAACCAGATGTGCTATATAAGTTAAGTAATTGGAGAGTTATTTTTTTTTAACAAAAATTAAGTGAATTGTGGACTTCAACAGGAAGATTAATTACTCCAGCAAAAATTTTAAAAATGGAGTTTTTGGCAGACATATTGAAGTAACCAAAGTGATAGTAGGCTTTCTCAAATCAGAATAATTATGTCAAGTATCCTTCTCCTTTGTAATTTTATATATGATTTGGAATAAATCCATACATACACATATGTGCACATAAATATAACATGTATGTGTTGTGTGTGCATATCATCACATATGCATGTATTGTACAAAATGTGTGTATCTATACATGCACACACATATATACATGTACTTATATTATATCCTTATAAACACAGGGAAATAATTTTATAGATAGATAACTTTTTATTATCATATACAAATAAAGCCACTAGTGAAAGGAAGGTAATTTTCTTTCCTCAAATATTGAAGGATTTGGTATATTTTCTGTCATAAATAATATTAATTTAAATAATAAAATGCTGATAGTAATATTTCTTGATATACTTGCTTGAGAGTATATCTATTTGTGAAAAGTTGTTCCATTGTAATGGATATGATTGCCACCTATGATTGAAATATATATAAGAATATTAAGAACTTGTGGGGATTTGTGGTTTTCAAATCACATATGACATTTTTAAGGCTGAACTAGAAGAAGATTTCTCAGTCATTCCACTGACTATAAAAATTTTTCAACAAAGGCAAATTAAAACAAGTCTGCAGAGACACACTACATAAAAATGGCCTGAATGTGTATGCAAAACAGGTTTTTCATGCTGGGAAAATATCCATCTTGACTATGCTAATTTTCTCCATCACTAAGAGTGGGAGGATGTACCATAAATCAAAATCAAGATCATCTCAAGTGGAAGGGAATCTGTTCCATGGAAACTGATGTGGAGCTGATAATATTGTTACAAAGAAATTGGAGCAAAGAATGACAAACAAGGAATAAAAATTATAAAAATAAAAAGTTTAGACGAGATCGGGCTTTTTGTAAATTAAATTTTTGTAAATTAAAATTGTAAGAATTCATCGATCAGGGGCGGCCAGGTAGCAGAGCAAGTAAGAGCACCGGCTCCAGGGTTGAGAAGACCTGGAGATCGAATCCCGGGCTCAGACACTTAGCACCCACCCAGAAACACCTGGCCGTGTAACCTTGAGCAAGTTACTTAACCCCAATTGCTTAGGGGCAGCCAGGTGGCTCAGCGAGTAGGAGCACCGGCTCCAGTGTTGGGACAACCTGGAGATCGAATCCCGGGCTCAGACACTCAGCACCACACCCAGAAATAGCTGGCCTTTGTGACCTTGAGCAAGTTACTTAACCCCGATTGCTTAATAAAAAAAAAAAAAAAGTTTAAGAAATGATTAAAACAATGTCAATGCTACTACTTATTCATTCAAAATTTATATTATGCATACACTCCATATATTTTATGGTGCTAGAAGCATAAATATATGATATAAGACAGATAAAAATTGTAAGATGTGGGTATGTTATATAATAATTATCTGAAAGATACCAACATGTATAGCAAGGACTATGGAAGGAGGTAAATACAATTTACACGAAATGGAGAAGGAAGTGCTAGAAATTTTCATGTATCTTTAACTGCTACGAGGTTAAATAATTATGCCCCTATACCTTAAACAAATATTTTGAGCATTCACAAACATTTTTGTGGAAATACCCTAAACTGACAATCAGTAGATGTAAGTAACAGTTTAAATTATTTTATTGACCTATGTGTTGTCCTGCACAAGTCAATTAAATTTTTTAAGTCTCCAATTCTTCAACAATATAATCAAGAAAATAAATGGGTTAGAATACATAATTTCAAAGATTTTTTGGTAAACTAGTCCAGTGATTTTAGTAGAAAGGAACTCTCAAATGAGGAAATACTTGCTACAAATGCAGGCTAGTATCTAAAACTTACTGTTAAAGCAAACTATAGAGAGGACTGAGAAGTTCAGTGACTTCCCAAGGGTCTTGCAGTGCTTACACATCAGAGCTATGTCTTAAATATAGGTCTTCCTTGCTGTAAATCATGTTCTCTCTTTCCATGATACCATACAACATCTCAAAGGTTATTACCAGAATGAAAACATGATACATATCTTACAGTACAAAAATTAAAAGACAAATACCATGTATTCTTATTACTTATTATTCATTTTACTAATGTAGGTAATTGACTCTCCCATTCTAATAATAATGATGATAACATGAATATAGAGCTAAACACTATGCTAAACATACTAAATATGCTAAACACACTAAACACTATGCTAAAGTCTTTGCTATTATTTCCTTTGATCCTCCCAACAACCCTGAGAGATTTACCCCCATTGTCCCCCAGTAACTGAGGCAAAGAGATTAATTAATTATCTAG
Organism: Petaurus breviceps papuanus; assembly: GCF_028583685.1. Classification (NCBI taxonomy): domain Eukaryota; kingdom Metazoa; phylum Chordata; class Mammalia; order Diprotodontia; family Petauridae; genus Petaurus; species Petaurus breviceps. Next base: position 11,044,501 of record NW_027187372.1, read on the forward strand.
GGTGACATAGCCAGTAATTATTTTGAAGCTATATTTTAATTTATGTATTCTTGACTGCAAGTCCACTACTCCATCCCCTGTGCCACCTAACTGTTTCATTTCTTTTTTCACATTATGGTAGTTTTCACGAGTTAGTGCAACAAAAGAAACTCATCATTTCTGTCTGAATCTTTCTAAATTTAGCTGCACACTCAAATACCATATGTAATCCTTACTTTGATCATTCTATAAACCTTTTGGTCACTGTCAAATATCACTTGAAGGAATAGCCTTGAAGAATATAAGCTCATATTCATGCCACAGAACAGCATCAAAATGGGATTTCAGTAGAATGGTATTATCAATAATTATTAGTTATAACAATATATTACTAATAATAATCACAAATGGACAAATAATAAGATTCCCAATGCATTTACCAACAAAAAGTAATTTCCATTAAAAGGAACTAAAAAGTGAAGAGCACTCCAATAACTTTTCAGTCATATTTTTCTTGTATTAGAAGCCTTAGTTGATCTAGAGGAAATATGTATAGTCATAGCCTAAAAAATTATTAAATATTCAGAGGAAGACAAGGAAATTTCTCTGAAGTTATACAAACTGATTTATAATTTCTAATTTTTTTTAAATAAAAAAAGTCTGTGATTCATTGTATTCTTGTTGATACAGAAAGGGAAAAATCTTTGCCTCTTTATTATTCTTGCATAATCACTAATTTGGCACTTACAAGACTATATCACATTACTTTTTATCTTTTATGAGTTTTTTTCTTTTTTCACAAAAATGATGCAAACCTTTAGATGAAAATCTGCTCTGAACTTCTAGGTATTACATGATCCTGACATTTAGGTCTTAAAGCAATTTTATTGCTTTATCATAGAGATTTATTTTTTTAATTTTTAATTTTTTAAATTTTATTTTAATTTATTTTTTAATTTAATAATCTTTATTATAGAGATAACAGTCAAGCCCTTATTTTGCAAATAAAGATATCCAGACACAGTAAGGGAAGAAAGATATTACATTAGATTAGATTGGATTAGATAAGATTAGATAGGCAATTAGCAGTAGAATCACACCCAAATTCTCTAACTCTGAGTAGATAAAAGATCTCACTTTTGTATTTTTAAAGGTGTTTTTTTTTAATGTATTTGTGTACTTCTTTTTCTATGTGGTCAATTCTGCTTTATAAAGAGTTATTTACATTGATTTAAAAAATATTTTCCATGTGGCCTGTTTTTCTCTTTATTGTATTATTGTATGCTTTTAATATCTGGACTATTCCATTTTTAAGATGTTATTATCTTCATAATATTCTTTGCTTCCTTTATCAAGCTATTGACTCAATTTTAATATTTTATTGCATCACTCTAATTTCTTTTCCCAAATTATCCTCTACCTCTCTTATTTGATTTTTAAAATCCTTTCAGAGTTATTCCAAGAGTTCTTTTGGGGCCTGAAATCAATTCATTCTTTTCTTTGGAGTTTAGGGTGTAACATGGTTTGTCTTTGAAGTTTTTTTTTTTTAAATCTTCCCTCTCCCCATAAATAACTTTCTATAGTCAGTCTCTTCTTGTAGTTGTTGCCATTTGCTCATTTTTCCAGTCTATTTCTTGACTTTGAATTTTATATTAAAGTTGTACACTAGTCCTGGGGTGGAGGGGACATTGTCCCAAGATTCCAGGTTTTTGTGCAGATATTTGCAGAGTTAGTTTCAGCAGTCTGTAATTTTTCAGTTATTCCAAAATGGTAATATCGCTAAGAAGAGTTGTGTTAACTATGCCCTTGGCCCATGCTCTTTCTGCCGTAAGAGCAACCACAAGCACTCTTTTATATCCTGGAACTGTGAACAGCCTCTTAGTTCCCCTGTAACCACAAACTGTGTGCTAGTGTTCCTCCTCACCCTGGTATTGTCACAAGGAGTTTAACTCAGATTAGTGCTTCACCCCATGCCAATAAAGGGATCCCTGTAATCTACTGTCCATTTGTCTGAATCTTTGTGTCTGTTGCTATTGCAGATTCAGTTGCCCCCAAGGTCTGTTGCTCATGCTATCTTGTTGGGATGTTTCTTGCACTAGACTGTACTCCACTATCATCCTCGTGTGACAGACTTTTTCTGCTCACTTTTGAAGTTGTCTTTGGCTGGAATTTTTATTCACCCCCATTCGTTGATTAACTCTGAAGCTCCAGAATTCATTTTGAAGTATTACATTAAATTTGTTTGGATAGCAAATTTGAGAGATCTCAGGGAAGTCCCTTCTTTTTCTCTGCTGTCTTGACTCTACCCTTTCTTCTCTATATAATAACATTTCTAAATAAAGAACTATAACTGGTTCTCCCATTAATAGACCATTAATAGGGCATATGCATATTGCATAGTGCACCTTTATTAAACTATTTTAAATGAAGACAAAACTGTCACAATGTAGTCTTAAAGATACTCTTAAAGTATTACTGTGACAGCCTGAACTAGAAAGTATATTTTGTTCAGCATCTGCTTAGAATTTACAATAAATGAGGAATTAATTAAAGAGATAGACTATTCACTAAAAATGTCATGAGTTATATCCTAGGTAAGATCCAAGTGACAGGATTTCCAATTTCTCTAAACGTTACTTTTTAGAGATAACATTTTTCTAGTTACATTGAATCCTATAATACTACAAATCTCCATTAAGTTATACTAATTCAATAGATTTGTCATATCTACACAATAAAAAGAAAGTATCAGACACATGGCTATGTTTTAGAAAATTATAAATAATGGTGTGGAAGCCCTAAAGACCTAGAACGATATTCTGTCTTCCTCTAAAAAGCAAGCAAAAACAAAAATAATACATCTTTCAAAACAACAAATGTGTAATTTACTATCTAAGAAAACAAACAACTATAAAATGTATGTCCCACATGGACATATTATGTTGCCAGAGTTTGGTTTATGTTTTTCTGCAGCATTATGGTTTGACTTTTATTGATCATAGGAAATGTATGTAACACTATTGAGATTTTCTATGGTCTTAGGTCACCAAGTTTGAAAAATATTACCTAAAGCATGTGTTGTCAAAGTGTCAGTTCTTTCTCTATCTCTCTAGTCCCATGCGTACCACCTTAGTTTAGGTTTTTATTTATCATTTCATCTATTTTAATAATCTCTTAACTTAAATTTCTGCATTTAAACTCTCTGGTCTGGTATTTTTCCTAACCTTTCATTAAAATTTCTGTAATAGCAGGTTTACTGCATTATCCAGTAACTCCCTAGAAAAATCTTCAGTGAATCTCTCTTGTCTACCACATTAAATCCAAATTCCTCACTTAGTATATAAAACTTTCCACATGCTAATCTCAATCTACATTTCTAGCCTGTATTGTTATATTCTATACGATCTAGTCTATTTGGTTATTTGGACAAATCTAACACATTTTAACATTTATGTATTTACTAGTATGTTTTTGGGAACTATGCTAAGTACTGTGAGGTAAAGGAAGATAAAAGAGAAATTTAAATACATGAGTAAATGAATGAATGATGCACTTAAGATATTACTTATTGTCTGCAAGACACTGAGTAAAATGTTGGGGACACAAATAGCAAACTAAGAGTCCTTCTTCTCAAAGAGTTCATATTCTATTGGTGTAGAAAACATATATGGATATTTTAAGCTATATTTATATGTATATATATATATATATGGAAGTTTTAACATATATTTAACTTGTAGTTAAATGGAAAGGTCCCATGTTCCTTAAAGTGTACCTACCAACTTGATACTAATAAAACGAATGTCTTTAAAGAATTCTGTAGATGTAAAAATGTTGAATTCTCTAAATATAGAATGACTAAATAACTTACCTAGTGTTACTTAGCCAAAAGGTTTCACAGGTATTAGACTTGAACTTATCTTTTGTTTTTTTTTTTTATTTCCACTCTCTAGCCTCTTTACCACACTTCCTCCTCAGTATATAGTAGGTAATAAACCATATATTATACAAATACATACTATACCTGTATATATGAATATACTACTATAACAAACCAATCAACAAGCTTTAATTAAGCATTTATTATGTACTAAGAAATATGCTAAATGCTGATAATACAGAGAGAGATTTAGAAGTCTGTTCTCAAGACGGTTATATTCTAATGAGAGAAGACAATGAATATTTAAAAATCAAATATATACAATGTCCATACAGAGGAGATAGAAGTCATCATATTATGGCATATAGCATATTTAAAGTAGACAAAATATACAAAGTATAGTTAAAAGGATACTAGAATCCAAAACAATTTTTGTATAATATTTATATACGTGATATACACAACAGGTATTGAGAATACAAAAAAGAAAAGCAACCAAAAAAAAAAAAAAACAGAAGAATACTTGCCTTAAAAGAGCTTACAATCTCTGTCTATTGAAGTTGTACTCATCCTTTATACACTATAATCAATATAATTTCCTCTATGACATTTTGTTTTCTGAAGTATTACTTCCTTTATGTTCCTTTATAATTTATTTTGTTCCAGAACTTAATATTAGAGTAATCTGTGAAAAGTCATAGCTCTGATAATACATTTAAAAAACCTGAATAGAATGAATTATATTTAAGAATCATGATTTGCTTCACAATGCTCTGTACATATGAGGAATTCAATAATTACTTGTTTAATAAATTGAAGATAGAGTGAAAAGAATACTAGACTTAGAGTCAGAGAAAGTAATATCAAATCCTAGCTTCACCTTCTACCACTTTTCCCCAGTATAACCTTGGACAAATCATTTCAGGTCTCTGGATCTTGGTTTCCTTATCTGTAATAGGAGTACTAGTGGTTAGATGATCTCTAAAGTCCCTTCTATGTTGAAATTTAAGAGATTAATCTTTATGAAATCAACTTGAAAGATTCAATGGTTCTTGAATCATTCTTTCAAAGCCAAATTACAACTTCTTAGTTTCAAGGTAGAGGATGTTCTCATGGGAAAAGTGGGTTAAAACAATATATATTTTTAAAGGTGGCATATAGATATTCAAAGTAAGGAAGTCAATTAAGGAGGGAGAATAAAGAGATGCTGAAAGTTTATAAAATCAAAGTTGATAGAGACCTTTATAATATGGAAAACACATTTTAGCACAATGAGCTAAAGAGATTTAAGAAGGAATTATGAGCTTGTAGGTTTTACAAAGTAGTTAAAATACTGAGGAATCCAAGGTTTGTTAATTTAAAATAAAGAAGTGGTTGGTTGTAAGGAAATAACACAATCCAGATGAAATTGGTGTGCTTACAGCAATCAGTAGAGAACATGAAAACAATAGATTTTTACCTACAACAGTCTAAGAATTAAATGTATACCATATATGAGAGAAAATGAAACTTTCCACATTGGAAAGAAATGTACAACTTTAAAATAATGTTGAGGTATTGCATAGGTATGTTTAATATTTTTTCAATAATCAAATGTCAGTCCTTTAAATATTTTCACTTTAATTAGTTTGATAAAAGAAATATTCTTAACTTATATACCTCATGATAGATCATATCACCTATGACAGAAGGACAAAATGTAATAAACACAAACATGTGCATGCACACACACACACACAAATACGCTTTTGTTTTCTTTAGCATATTAGGGAGGCACCATGGATAATACTATGTATCCTCACTAAGCCAATTATGACAGTTTCTAACATTTAATATCTCAACAGAATTGAGATCAACAGGCATTATATTTCATAGATAATCACATCTGGGTAGACTGTAATTTCTCTGTTAATCTATGACAAATTACTTTCTGTATTAGACTTGTGTGCTGCAGTAGAACAATAGGCAGCAAGTTTGAAGGTGTGTTTTGCTCTCTGTTCATGTGATATACAAGGGCATAGTAACACTATGCCAAATGAGTTGTCATTGTGTCAAGTCATTTTTAAGTTTCTTGTTTTAACAGCCCTTGCATAAAGTATTTATAATTTTATCAAGCTCAACCAATTAACACTGAAAAGACACTTCAGTGGCAAAGCATTGAGAGAATGAATGACTTGTCAGGTGTTGCTCATGGTTGAAACCCAGGGGACCTTTTTGGCCGAATTATACTTACAAAGAATTTAATGATGCTATTTAAATTCCTGATGGCATGTTTCATAATCTTCAAGAATACATATATATATATATATATATAAACACACACACACATATATATATGTATATATATACACACACATATATATATGTAATATAAACAAAATTGTAACTATATAAGCAATGCAATGAACACAGAACAGAGTTCTACTTTAAGACGCAAAAAGATCCTCTTTGTTTCTTTACATCTATTACATATACAGTTATTCACATACACAAAGACACACTTTAATGGTAATAAGGCTTTTTAGAATGTAGATAGAAATGTCTTCATTTATAATATTGTGGTATAAAATGAGGAGGCTGGCATGGATGGCATCTAAGGTCCCTTTCAGCTCTAAATTTATAGCTCCAGTCACTAGTTGGCATAGTGATGTGAAATGATAAAATAATTGCAAAGAAAAAAAGTGTAACTTCAAAGTGGTAGAATTATATTTAGCTCAGTGATGTAAGCAGAATTAAAGAATTAATAGACATTAAAGTATTAATGGAAAAACTAAATTGTCACTGGTATTCAAAGATGTGAGAGGCATAAATCTCAAATCACCATAAACATGTACAATCATTTCAAAATTACAGTGTAAATTTGAGACAAATTTAACTTGTATATTTGCTTATGTGGAAAATTATCCACAGTCAATCAAATTTTAGACTTGGAGATGTCACTTAGTCTCTATCTGAGAAACTCAGTCATAATAAGTGCTCCATATTTCACATACACTAATTCTGTACTATAAAATTTCTTGGACTTGCATTCTAGCCATTTTGGTCTCTGTGTTGTACTCTGCTTATAATACTTCTCTCTCTCTCTGTGTCTCTGTGTGTCTCTCTGTGTCTCTGTCTCTGTCTCTCTCTGTCTCTGTCTCTCTGTCTCTCTCTGTCTCTCTGTCTCTCTCTCTGTCTCTCTCTGTCTCTCTCTGTCTCTCTGTCTCTGTCTCTGTCTCTGTCTCTCTCTCTCTCTCTGTCT
>NW_027187372.1:11051700-11055716 GCF_028583685.1 Petaurus breviceps papuanus
TGTCTCTCTCTCTGTCTCTCTGTCTCTCTGTCTCTCTCTCTCTGTCTCTCTCTCTCTCTCTCTCTCTCTCTCTCTCTCTCTCTCTGTCTCTCTCTCTGTCTCTCTCTCTCTCTGTCTCTGTCTCTGTCTCTGTGTATTTCTGTCTCTCTCTCTCTCCCTCCCTCCCTCCCCTGCCCTACTCCTTAAATTTTCTCTCTCCTCACTTTGCTCTTAGAATCCCTACTTCATATCTGGGTTGAGATGAAGTACCAACTCCTAGAAGAGGTGTTTCTGGATTCCCAGAAATTGATTTCTCCCCTTTGAATGATTTTACTTTTGATTTATAGTCCCTTACTTATTTATTTATGCTATACTCTCTTTTTATAGTAGAACAAAAATATCATTTTGTTTTTTTACTTTGTATCTGGTTTCTAAAAGTTCTTGAAACATAATAGGCACTTGAAAAAGATTGACATAAAATGAATTGACTAAACAAAGTATATATTCCTCAGTCTAACATTAAAAAATTTTCAGATTATGGTCTAAATCATACATAATATTCACACACATACACATACACACGTGCACACACATATACATATGTATATATATATATGTATGTATGTGAGTGTGTGTATGTAGACAGACACACATACTAACACACATATATATCCCATTTAAATAATCCCCAAATATTTCCATTCTCCTCTACCCATTTGTCAATAACAATGACAATATCAATAATAAAATAATATTAATTGGAATTTTAGGATGCCTAATATATGTCAGGCATTATGCTAAGTACTTTATAAATATTAATTCATTTGATCTTTTTGTCATACTATTTTTACCAGGTAGAAGGACTACACATTTTACCTCTACCTAAACATTCCCATCTGTTAAATCATATTCAAGACCCATAACATGTCAATATCCAGAACGATGCACACAGTACACTTTGCTTTGCAAGTATATACAATGCTACATACTCCATACACAGTACATGTTTAACAAATTTTTACATAATTTTAAATTTGAGTGAAAATGCTAGGTGATTTGTCCCAAATAACAAAGCTAATTAGTAGGACTCCTTTGAACTCAGGCCTCTTAATTCTCAATCCATTATACTGTACTGCCTCCTTAATTGGACAGGATGAAGAAGTGCAAAAATATATTCATGTAACATTCTTTAATGGGTCATTCTCCAAAATGGATGTATTATTGAGAGTCAATATGAATATTTAATACATTGATGATGAAGGATTAAACACTAGAGCCTATTCAAAGGAGAAAGAGAAATGTGATTTTCTCAAAGACACAGAAGTAGAAACATAGGGAACTCAGCACCCCTTTAGATTGTTGTTGTTTTTATTTTAAAGCAATTGAGGTTAAGTAACTTTCTCAAAGTTACACAGCCAGTTATTTTTGTGTGGGTGCCAAGTATCTAAGGCCGGAACAGATCCTGGGTCTCCCGACATCGGGGCAGGTGCTCTTATTCACTGAGCCACCTGACTGCCCCTAGATTGTTGTTGTTGATTTATTTGAAGGGGGGGGGGAGGGAAGGCAATTGGGGTTAAGTGACTTGCCCAAGGTCACACAGCTAGTAAGTGTGTCAAGTGTATGAGATCAAATTTGAACTCAGGTCCTCCTGACTTCAGGGCTGGTGTTCTATTACATGCACCACCTAGCTGCCTTTGTTTTTGATTTTTAAAGAAGAAATATACACATTAGGAAAACAAGATCAGATCATAGAGAATGAAGTATCACAGGTTTAGTACCTGCAAATTCCCCTTTCTCTGCAATAGGAAATGACAGAACATAAAAAATTTAGGGGAAGTTAATTCCCAATATCAGCAAGAAGATAGTAAGGAAGAACTTAGTTTACACTGATGAACACAGGTCACCTGGCCCAATTCATGAGCATCCTTGAACCCTGACAGCATGGAAATATGTAAGTCTTGAGGTATTTTCACTATTTGAAACATTATTGAAAATGAGAGAACCATTACAGAGTTAGAGGGAGGCAAAGTTCCAAATATTTTTTATAGGGAAGAGAAAAGCAAATTTTTAAAGGGAAGAGAATATCAAATTATGTCTTGATATTTGTTTCTTTGAATATTTTATACAGATCATTAAAGAGATTGTTGGTCAATATCTATATGAAAAAGTGATGAAAACATTGTAGTCTAGCAACTAGTCTAGCCTATCTTCAATCAAGAATACTTTTTGCTTTTATACAAAGACCAATTTAGATAATTATGGCTATATTAATTGTTCATGGATAGACTGAGTTAGTATAGTAAAAAGAAAAAGTCTACCTAAGTTAATTTACTTATTCAGTGATGTACCTATTGAATAATAAAGGAATCCTTTTACAGAACAAGAAAAAATAATGACAAATTCAACTGGAAATAGAAATGGTCAAAACTATTAAGGGAATCAATGAAAAAAATGTGAAGGAAGGTGGCCTAGCAATAGCAGACTTCATAATATATTGTAAAGTGATAACTATGAAAACAATGTGGCTAAGAAATAGTATGGTGTGTCAATGAAATAGAATAAGTACACAATACAACATAGTTAAGGACCATAGGAATTTAGTGTTTGATAAAAACAAAGATACAAGCTCTTAAGGTAAGATTTCACCATTTGTCAAAAAATTTGGAAAACTAGAAAGCAGTTTGGTAGAAACTAGGTATAGACCAACATCCTGCTCCATGTACCAAGATAAGGTCAAAATAAAAAAATAATAATTTAAATATGAAGGGTGATATCACAAGATAATTAGGGAGAATGGGAAAATAAACCTGCTAGTTCTATGGATTATGAATGATTTTGTGTCCAAGCAAGGGGTCAAAAGGATCATGGGAAGTCAAATGGATAATTTTGATTGCATAAAATTGAAAAGTTTTTGCACAAACAAAATTAATGCAGCCAAATTTAGAAGGAAATAAAAAAAAAACAGTGGGAAATAATTTTACAGCAAGTTTCTCTGATTAAGGCCTCTTTCATAAATATATGGGGAACTGATTAAATTTTAAAAATCAGTCATTCCCCAAATAATAAATGACCCAATGATATGAACAAGCAATTTTCAGAAGAAGAAATTAAAACTAAGTATAATCACATGAAAAAATAATTTAAGTCCTTGGGACAATGTCCAAAGGCTATAGAACTGGGTATACTCTTTGATCTAGTGATACCACTACTAGTTCTATGGCCCAAAGAGATCCTAAAAAGGGGAAAGGACTCATATGTACAAAAAAATTATAACAGCTTTTTTGTGGTGGCAAAGAATTGGAAATTGAGGGGATGCCCACCAATTGGGAAATGGCTGAACAATTTTTCATATATTTAGGTGATGAAATCCTATTGTTCCTCAAGAAATGAGGAGTAGAAAGACTTCATAAAAACCTTGAAAGACTATATAGAACAATATATAATAATAAAGATTGCATGTCATCTTAGGCAGGGGAAAGGGAGAGGGAAAAATTTAGAACTCAAAATCTTATAAATGTTTGTTGAAAATGAAAAATAAATACAAAGAAAAATAGTCTAATTCACTATTCTTTAGGGAAATGCAAATTAAAACAATTCACACTTGTCAGATTGGCATTAATGATTGAAAAAGAAAATGGCAAATCCTGCAGGGAACATAAAAAAAAACTGGGGCACTAATTCATTGTTGTTGTAGTTGTAAACTAGTCCATATATTCTGGAGAACAATTTGGAACTGCACTCAGAGGGCTATACAACTGTGCACAGCATGGGACCTGGAGTCAGGAGGACCTGAGTTCAAATCTGACCTCAGACACTTAACACAATAACTAGCCATGTGACCTTGAGCAAGTCACTAAATACCAATTGTCTTCCAAAAAAGCAAAAAAAAAAAACCACAATACAAAACTGTGCACAGCATTTGACCGTGTAATACTGCTACTATGTCTGTATAGCAATGTGATAAATGAAAAGGGAAAGGACCTTTCATTTTATATATATATATATATATATATATATATATATATATATATATATAT
>NW_027187372.1:11055726-11108528 GCF_028583685.1 Petaurus breviceps papuanus
ATATATATATATATATATATATATATATATATATATATATATATATACATACACACACACACACACACACATATATCAGTTTTATGGTTGCAAATAATTTCAAATTTAGAGGATGCTCTTCAAATGGGAAATGACTGAAAAGTTATGATATTTATTAGTATGAAAGAATACTATTTTGTTATAAGAAATGATCATCAGAATGGTTTCATAAAATCTGGGAAGACTTATATAAACTGATGCCAAGTGAAGTGGCAGAACTAGGAAAATATTGCATAAAGTAACAGCAATATTGTAATGAAAACACACTGTGAAAGACTTAGCTACTCTTGGGGCTTCTAGGTGGCACAGTGAGTAGAGTGCTGGCCCCAGAGTCAGAAGCACCTGAGTTTGGATCCAGCCTCAGACACTAAACACACACACACACACACACACACACACACACACACACACAAACTAGCCATGTGACCCTGGGCAACTTACTTAATTCCAAATGCCCACCCAAAAAAAAAAAAAAACAAAGACTGAGATACTCTCATCAAGAAGTGATATGAGACACTTCCAAAAGACTCATGATGAAAAATGCTATCCACCTCCAGAAAAATAACTGAAGATTTCTGGATGCATATTGAAGCATATATATATTTTACTTTTTTCATTTTTCTTGTTTTTTTCAACATGGCTTACAAAGAAATATGTTTTTCATGACTTTACATGTATAATTAAGATAATATTGTTGCCTCTTTCAGGTGCAGGAGAAGATTTGGAGGGAGGGACAGAATTTAAAAGTCAAAAACATTGAAAAAAAAGGTTAAAAATTATTTATGTGTAACTGGAAAATAGTTAAGGAAATAAAATAAAGGAATTAAGAATAAATACTCCTCTGTAAACCTTATTTCATATCTTGATATAATAAACATTTAGGTGAGGATGATGCTATGATTGTATTCAGTTTGATTGCAATAAATCTGTTAAATTATATCATCCTGTTTTGATCTACAACATGTAAAAACATGAAATTAGATTTGAATAGTCTGATGGGTCCAGAATTGGTTGTATAGCTGAACTGGAATGGTATTAATTGTTGCATTTCTTCATGGAATGTTTTCTCCATTGGAGTACACCAAGAATTCTGTTTGATTGACAGCTCCTGGTTGATGATAAAATTTGCATGATTTGTATTTTCATCGAATTTGCCATTGATATCAAGCTGAAAAGAGTAGTGAATACACTGGGTGAAAGACTCAGAATGCACAAGAATCTTGAGAGAATAAACTTCTGGGCTGAATCTCACAAGATACAACTCAATGGCAATTAATGTTCAGTCTTGAACTTAGGTATCAAAAAAGAACTTTGCAAGAATAAGCTAGGGAAAATATAGCTAGACAGTGGTTGTGCCGAAAATGATAAGAATGCATTAGTGGACCATTAGTTCAATATGATTACATTAATATGATATGGCACCTAAATTTTTAAATGTAAACTAAAGTTGTTTTAAGAGGGGTCCCTTCAGAGTATAAGTAGTTGAGATTCCCACTGTATTCTGCTTTCCTCAAGGCTCATTTGGGGTGTTCTATTACTTATTGGCATCAGAGTTGAAGAACGATGTTGATAAATTGGAAAGTGTCCAGAGGAGGGCAATCAGGACAGTGAAGGGCTTTGAGTTTATGTCTTATGAGGTCAAGGTGAAGGTGACCTAGTAGAAAGTATTCTTATTTAAAATACTTCTGTGATATATTGCAACTCTGAGATTCTGTGATCCTGTATCATATTAGGCTCTTGTCCCATTCAAGATCAAAGGATGACCAGAACAATAACTTATAGCTTTGAATTTATGAACCTATGACTAATAACACTCAAAACTCCACTCCAATATATAATGAAACCTGAAAATGATAGAGGAATAAGAAGTGTAATAAGACGCATATCACGTCAGCTTTTGGTCCAGTGAGAGCTCCTTGTTATTCCACTTTGTAAACACAAAATCTCTATCTTTTCATGTTGTAATTTAATTCTAGACAACAGACAACAACAAATACTTCAGTATTGGTTTCAATGCTGTGGAATGGTTAGACCATATCTGCTTTTGATTTTTAATATGGAGAAGGTAATTGATCATTTATAATGCCTTGTTCAGGTGTTCATTAGTAAGGCATCATAGTTTGGTGGAAAGTACCATTATTCTGTCAAGATCATCCAAGTGAAAAATTACATTAGGGTCAAGTTATAGGAGATTGCAAAGAAAGGATTAATATTTCTACATGATTCTATGAGCAATGTAGATGAAAATTATCCTATTTTCCTTATGAAGAATTGAACTGATAGCATCATGAATACTGTATCACTTATCCCACCCATGTTAACTGAATATATACTGTACGACTAGGGTGTTAGAGACAAAAATCATGATATAAAATATAATCCTGCACTAACAATCTTACAATATAATGAAGAATTTGGTGGAAAAAATTACAAAACAATGTTGATGTTCAGCAGCATCACTTAGTTATGTGGCATCAGAAAATAGTAGATCAGTATGAGAGTCATTATGAAACCTACATGGGAAGATGCACTATTAAGACCTTATGTGAGCAAAGAGTTAGAGTCAGAGAATTTAAAAATATGTATAGACATAAAAACTTGATCATGAACATACTTGGAGGATGTAAGCATGCAACTAAACCTTAAATGATGTCTTCATGCCTTATAACACATTATCATTGTTTCAATGCTTAGATCTGAAGTTCCTTGATCAAAATTTATTTAACACTCTTCCTTTATCTCCTAAAGCATACCAGTGTCTAGCTCAATGCCCTGAAAATTTTAGGCCCAGCTCAAAAGACACTTACTCAAATTTGATGGCTGCCCACCTACCTCTATGTAGAGCACACCCTCCTTACTGGATACATCTTATTGATAAAGAAAGGAATTTGGACCTGCATGAAATCAGTGCTGTATTTTTGTTGAATGTCCTTCCTGTGACTTTGTTAAACATTTTTTGGTTAAATGTTAGATCGTATATAAATTTCAGGACGGGGACTATAATTGTAGGGTCTTATAACCAGTTATGTGCCAGAGGCTGGACTTGAACTCAGGTCTTGCTGGCTCTGAGGCTAACTTTTAATCTCCCTTGTAGATAGTCTTTGAGTGTATATTGTCTATGATTGGTTTGAATCAGAATTGGAATACAGCACTTGCCCATGGTTACATGCCTAACAAGGGATAGGAGAGAAATTTTAATCAAGATGTTCCAGTTTTCAAGTTGAGCATTCTATCTAATAGTTCCTCTTCATCAGAGACATTTCAGACAAAGATTATGCTCCTGAATTTATCTTATTTGCATAATAGAAAGATATATCCTCTGTTATCTTAAAGTTTCACCTATGTACCCCCATGTTTACCCTTGAAACTTTCTGTACCAATTATGAAGTATTACTCTCTAAAGCAGATATTCAGAGACCATCTATTGAGGAATTAAGGCAGTCAGCTGTGAACTTCTTGGACAACCCAAGATCATATATTCTGCAGCCAAAACCTAGACATTATCTTCTTCAAATACTGTCTTTCACCTCTTGCTCTAAAGAACTCAATCTCCATTATCATTGCCTCTGGAAAAGAATATATAAATGAAATTTAATATTGCTAAATTCACAATCCCTTTGACTTTTCTGATGAAAACATAGTTCCCTGGACACCATTCCTATAAATGATTTGTCTCCCTTACTTGGAAAGCAAGTGACTTAATAGTAGAAATTTTCTTGCTTTTGTATTTTTATCCCCATTATTTTGCATAGTGCTTGGCACATATTAAGAATTTAATTGTGTATTTTTGTCATTCTTTCATTCATTCTAACATAAAAAGGCATCAAATTTTTGAAGCAAATTGACCTCTTATTTCTGAATACTATACATTTATATTGCCTTCCTTTCCCATATTATTTCTCTTTAATATTTTCATAAAGGAAATTAATTAAAGCACATTAGAGTATGAATGATAAATAAAAATGAATTTATAGTGGTAAAGAAAATTCTTTCTGTAATATAAAAAACTATATTATCATTAAATTAGAAAAGGGAATTGTTTTTTTCACAAAGCAAATCATTCACATTAATAAAATTATTCAATAGACAGATAACAGACTCTAATGGGAATGTACATTTTTAAGATCTTCCCTGCCCTTAGGCTTAAGTGCACCTGGAGCCTGTGGTGGGAGGCTTGTTTATCAGGAGATACTTTGCAATTGGGCAGTGGGACAAGAAGGTTGTTACATTCTCTGAGCCAGGAGAAGGCTATATAAGCCCTGATGTGAGGCTTTGCTTTGGGGCTCACTTTGAGAAGTGTTGTGTAATTTGACCAGATGAGACTCTGGGCAGCCGTTGTTGAGAGCCCCTGACTTTGAAAACCCAGATGTTGATGCTTCCATCCCTGGTAACATGGATTAGATATGGATGTATGTAATGGTTGGACAGTTTGGAAACCTGTCTGTTGAAATGTTCTTGTAACTTATGCTTGTAACCTCTGTATATTCTGAAGTTCGGGGTGGTGCTGACCTTTTGCCCCTGAACTAGGTAAATGATGTATGTTTTATTGATTAAAGTAAGCTTGTTAACCCATTTTGAGTTGCTTTCCTTTAAAAAAGCAGATCTAAGAACCTGTGTTGGTAGTCACCCCAGGGATGATGGGGCGCTTGCTGCTACACAGGCCAGAGGAAAAATAACTGATGGAAGAAATTGAAGTCAATTATTAAATACGGTTCATCATATTTTGAAATTTTTCTGTATCACTGAATCATCAAAGCTGCAATCATTATTAAAATTTTATCATTGATATTGAATTTTTCAAGACTGATTTTATTAAGATTTTTATTATCACCTTGAAATATAATAAATACTATTTGAAACATCACTTTCAGATGCAGTATCTTCCAATTTACTCTTAATCTTACTGTGCATATTTTTATAGATTTACTATTATTCTGCATGTACACAATGGATATATTTCATATTTTATGTACTTATATTTGGAATGGTCTTGAAAAATTCTCCTACTAGGGTGAACTGCAAACCACATGACTGAAATGTAAAAGAGCTTTGAGGGATAGTGTAGATAACTTGTTTCACTCACGATGATTCTTGTGTGGCAGCTCTGGGTCTAACTGAGTATTGTTCCTGAGTCTTCATAAAATATGCAAAAATTTTCAGTGGAAAAAAATGGTCTAGAATATTCTTATTCTTGGAAAAATTTTTACTATTGTGTGGAAGTTGTTGTACCATTCCTTGTGGCCCTTAAATTTAAAATTGTGCTGTTGTCATCTCCAGATATTTGTTTTTAAAGATAATTGTGTGTTGTTTGATAAAACCCCAGAAAGTATTGAAAAGAGCTGGACTAAAAGTTGATGAAATGCATATTCCACTCTTGCCTCAAGAAGTAAATAATAATATTACCATGGATGGATGACAAAAAAAATCTATTCCCCTGATTTCAAATTGATTAAGAAAGAAAACATATAAAACTTGTATCAAAGAATGTATGTCTGAGAAATACAGCAATGAGTAATGGATGTACCTCAGAGTTGTAAAGGAGGATTTGGATATTGACTATTTTGCCATGAGTATATAAACTTGATGTGTCTTAGTTAAATAGAAATTTAGAATTCAAAGGGCTCAGCATCTATCTTGTACTTGAAAAATAATCCCCAATGCAATATGGGAAGACATCTTTGCCTTGAAATTCTCTAGAAAGGTAAAACTATGGAATCTTGAGTCATTCCATTCTTTTCTTGGATCACTGTTCTTATTATGATATTTTCTTGACATCAAGCCTAAATTTCCAAGTTAGATAATTCTCTCACCTAGAAAATGTGAGTGGTGATGATTGATTTACTTTGCCTTATTCTTGTAATCTGTGTATGTGTGTGTGTGTGTGTGTGTGTGTGTGTGTGTGTGTGTGTACACATATACCACATAATACATTAAAGGGTATTAGAGTAGGGAGTGGTAGTGGAAACTGGATGAATCACACTGACTCCATCTTGTGACTGAATTGTGGAGCTAGCTCAGTTCTCTTTCTATTCAATTATGGGTTTAATAAAATTTCTGTCTCAACAGAAAACTTCATTCAATTATGAAAATTGTGAGAAAACCTTAATCAATTACTTGAACCTAGTCCTGCATAGGTAGGAAGCTGGGTCACCTCTATGTGCTTCTTTGACATCATTAACTAAGGATTTAGGTCATGCTAGGAAGAAACCCATTCAGATATAAAGATTGATGCAAAGAGTTTTCACCCAATTATACATCTTAAGCAACCCATATTTCTTATCTGAAAATTAACCCTTTACTGGTCTGTTAATGTTTTCCTATTCCTTTAATTGAATATAGACATTTGGGAGGAGTTGGATACCTCTTTTTTCTGACTTCAGGGGGTTTCACTCACTTTCTCTCCCCCCTCATGTTGAAAAGTCACTCCAGTTAGAAATCAGACTACCTAATTTAAAATTTTCACTAGCCCTCTATTTAGGGTCTAGTCCTAAACTAAGGAGGCCTGGTCCTGGTTTGTTGAGAATATGGCATGCATTGCTTAAACAATTGATATGCTTGGAAGCTCGAATCTTCATTTCCTCAATGATTTAATGTTTTACCCATCATAGTATGTGTTTGTGTACATACACACACATATAGTATATAATACAGTATATATATATATTATATAATATATTATAGATAGATATCAATATACATTATACATATATCAAATTTATAAATATATTGATTTTAAAATCTTGAAGTAATACATAAATATCAATTATTATAATTAATATTATTATTTTATCTTTAATATTAGAAAATATTCACAAGTCTATCAAAACTTTTAGTGGGCCAAATATCTTTTCCAAAAATATTATCCATTCCCAATGACTAATTCATGATCACTAAGCTAAAACAAAAAAGATGTATTTTTTTAATCTAGTTATGTAAATTTCTTTAAAAAATACAATAAAGGGGCAGCTAGGTGGTGCAGTGAATAGAGCACTGGCCTTGGAGTCAGGAGGACCTGATCTGGCCTCAGACACTTAACACTTACTATTTGTGTGACCCGGGGCAAGTCACTTAATCCCAACTACCCTGTCTTCCCCCTCCAAAAACAAAAACAAAAAGAAAAGTACAATAAAACCCATAATAAAATGTAAGGATATATATATATATATATATATATATATATACATATGTGAATATGCAAACATATCCATGCATGTACACATACACTACATATACTTTATGTGTGTGTATCTGTATCCCTGTTCTTTTTAGGCATAGCCTTATTTATTTAAAATTACAATATGAATAGCTGGTAAGTACCAAATAATAGTATTGGGTCTCTGGATCATTGCATCTTGATATTTGATAAATGCACAATCTGTATTAACATCAAAGAACCCAAATGATCTTGGTGCTTCCTGGCTTCCATAAGTTCCTTGTTCTATGACTCTTTTACTTATGAGTCATAGAAACATAGAATCTTGGATATGGGAAAGATCTCAAAAATAGCACAACTTTTGCCAGTCACAAATTCTCTTAATATTTTTTTTTGGCTCATAGTGGTGTGACTCTCTGGGAATTGAGTAAACCTCCCTAATTCCATCTTGTGATTCAATTCCATATCTAGTTCTGTTCTCTTTCTATTCAAGTATGGCTCCAGTCCAATTTCTTTCTTGTGACAAAAAATGTTTTACTTGCTTGAAGATAGCATTGCATGGCTTAGAAGTTAGACCACATATACCTGGAGCTTAGAGACAGTTAATCAAGGACCTAGATTATGCTGGCCAGAAATCCAGTGAGATCTGGAGACTGATGTAAGGAATTAGCATACAATTATACACTTAAGAAGCCCATATGTATTATCTGAAAACTGGCCACATACTCATCAATCAGTTACTGTTTCCATGATCCTTTAATTGACTAAGACACATAGGAGGAGTGGGATGTTTGTTTGTTTGTTTTTTCAGGGAATTTTGCCTACTTGATTTCCCTCTTCCCATCTCTTAAAACTCACTAACCCCCTTCCAACTCAGAAAACCCCTAATCTTTCCTCTCATTAGAAATCAAATTACTTAATCTTGTATCATGATTTACATCCTATTAATCATTTCCTTTTAATGCACAAAAATCTGTTTCCTTCTGTATTCATGGTCCATAGTCAAGCTGAAGAGGCTTGGTCCTGATTTGTTATGGAATTGACATGCATTGCCAAATAAACATATGCTTAGAATTTCAAATCTTTTTTTTTATTGGTTACTTCAGATTTGATACATCACCTCTCTACTTACATTCCTGTAATCAAGGGAAATTCACTTTTCTAAGACACCCTGATACAAAGATCCACTTTATATTAAGGCCCAGATAGGGAAAATAACAATAGTAAAATATATTTATGTTGTTATTTATTATTTATAGTGTGTTTATAACTTTTTTAAGTAGGCAGGGCAAATATTATTATGAAAGTTTGAGGTTCAGGAGCACTCCACTAACATCCTTTTTAGAAAATATGAACTTGCACTGAAAACTGAGTCTTCCTGGTTTTTGTGTTCCAAATCCTTTTCTATGCTTTAAATTGCCATGGCCAATTGAAAAAAAAAAATCATCTTTATACTGTAATTTTCTCTTTCATCCTGCCTTTATAAAACCTGCTCACAATTCCAATTCTTCCTTCATACTCTTTATATACCCACCTCTCTAGTCACAAAGAAGTCAGATCTCCTGTCACCAAATGTAACATATATTCTTATTCCACTGCAAACACTCCCCAGTTTGCTCCACTCACTGATACTTTTTGTAATCTGAAGAGCTTCATTTTCCATAGTGGGTAGATTAAACTTATGTTTTATATCTTTCTCTCACACACACACTTTACCTATCTTCTTCCTTACCCTGACAGAAATACAATTCTTATTGAAGATACCACATTCTTCATTATCTTCTCAAATGGAAGTCTTGTAATATATTATCTCACTCTTCCTACCACAGTGGGAGAGGAAATGGGACTACTATTTATCTTTTGTGTGTGTTCTCATCCTTCATAGTTCATGCTGACTTTCTTTCCTTTCTTCTTCAAGTTATCCATGCTAGAATGTACCACCAACCAGGACTCATTTCTAGCTTCCAAAATTATATTAGTACATAGCTTTTCCTTTTATCCATTTTATCAAAAATAATCTAGCTTGCTTGTTAAACTGTTAAACCACTTGATACCATTTTCCCTCAATCTATTTCATTCTGTTAACTGTCATACCTAAAATATATTTATATCTATGTTTAGACATAGATACATATGTATACATATATGTATGCATGTAAGTATATATGTATGTATGTATGTATGCACATCAGTTCTACCCCAGCTTAGTAACAGACAACTTCCACCTTCAAACTACTCACCTATCTCTCCAACCAGAGTCTTTCTATTTGCCCTCACTTTTACTGCCACTTGGATACACAGAAGGTCTTCTTTGCCCACACTGGGCAAACTCAACTGCTCCCACTGCATCTAGTCCTCTTACAACTTACCTGGTTATGGAAAACGTCATAGTAAATCATATTAGTGATTGTCAATAATAGTCTCCAATATTTGGGAATACACCAATATTCATATCATTTTAATAGCTAAACTGGGACAGCCTCTATCTTTATTTTTCTTTATCCATTCTTACAGGTTATAAAAACACACTGACGGCAATAATAATTATGCAAAATTAGCCCATCAAAAATTCATTATTTCAGACTCTGAACTGATGCTTATTCTCAGTTGACAATCTTATTTATTTATGTATTTTTAATTCTCCAGTAGATTCTTCATAGCAGTTATTCCTCAACTTTGCTTCCCTATTCAAACGCAATTTCATATTGTTATCTACCCTCACAATTATAAAATGGGATTATTTCCTTTCCTCCTCATTTAAACCAGTAAGTCAAGAAGAATTAATTATTTACTATTCACCAGGCACTGGACATAAAATGAATGATAAAATAATCCCTACCTTCAAAAAACTCATATTCCAATTTATTTATACATTTGCAGAAAATCTGGGAGGTAATCTTAGCAGAAAAAGACTAGTAACTAGGAAGACCAGAAAAGCTTTCTGCAGAATGTGAGATTTGATCTAAATATTTAAGAAAGTCAGCCAAATAGAGAGAGATGACATAGTGCATTCCATACATTGGAAAAAGCAGTGAAAGCAAATAATGATCATTCAGAATCTTAGAGGACCCAAAATGAAACACACTATCCACCTCTTGACAAAATGGTGATAGCTTTACCCCATAGAATGAGACATATTTTTATATACAATCAATGAGAAAAATATTTTCCTTGACTACACATATTTGTTACTATAAATTTGTTTTTTTTTAATTTTCTCTTTTTCACAATGGTATGGGAATGAGATGGGAGGGAGAAAAACTAAATTTCTACTAATTCAATTTTTTTTTATATAGGTAGAAGAGCTACAGATGTGGATTCTTATGCTGCATGGACTTTCAGATGAGATTATTGTATTATTAACTTTTCAATTATTTTAATTTATTTGGAGATAATTCTCATGGAATGGGGGTAATTAATAAAGGTAATGTAAAAAACACATCAGGAGAGGGTTCTGGGAAGATGGCAGAATAAATAAAAAATTGCAAGCTCTCAAGATTTTCCCCCACAAAAGAAATAAAAAAGCACCTTAGGGCAAACAAAGTACATGTAAAAATAAATAAGAATAGGGGCACAACAGTGGTGCTCCTCGGACAATTTGAAAAGATCAGAAGAAAAATCTCAGAACTGCATTTGTTCCCTGTGAATAGCAAACACCTTCAGGCTAGGGTCCACTTTAAAAACACATTGCAAGACTGGTCTTAGTTGGTTTGAGAGGCTGCCTTGGCCCCAGCCACAGGAACTTTTAGCCCCCAGGATAGTGCAGGGAGTTGGGCATCTCACATGGAGAAGACCTAGGGAAGCTCTGCTGATAAGGAACACCAGCCCCAGCAGTGTTGCCAAAAGCAACGGGAGTGATAAGGAATCATCACACCCTTGGTGAGTGCAGCAACAGTGTGGCAGAAAACCCCTGGCTGTGGGACCTTACAGGAGGTAGGAGGTTTGGCTTTGCAGATCTGGAGCAAGAGGTATCCCTCATACCCCAGAATTAAAGGTGACTAAAAAAATAAGTTATTACCCTCAAAATTGCACAATCAAAGGAGAAAGATTCCAACTACAGAAAGTAATTATGGGTATAGAGATGACCAGGGGTCATCTTAATTGGAGGATATTGAAGAAAAAGAAATGTTCTATGCTAAAAGAGTAATGTCAAATGATCAACTGCCCAAAAATAATTCACAGAAGATGTTAAAAAAGACTTTAAAAATCAAATGACAGAGATGAAAGAAAACCTAAAAAAATAATAAGATTAATTTTAAAAATTGGGGTGGCTAGGTGGTACAGTGAATAGAACATCATCCCTGCAATCAGGAGGACCTAGTTCAAATCTGGCCTCAGATACTTAACACAAAAAACTAGCCATGTGACTTTGGGCAAGTTACTTAACCCCAATTGCCCTGCCTTCCCTCAAAATAAAAAAAAAAAGGCAAAAAACAGAATAATATAAAAAGACTATTATGAAAAGAAAGTCAACCAATTAGAAAAAGAGATCCATAATCTTAAGGATGAAAATGGCATCTTGAAAATTACAATTGGTCAAGGAGAAGGCAGCGAAATTATAAGAGATCAAGAAATAATTAAACAAAATATGAATAATGAAAAAATAGAAGGGAATGTGAAGCATCTTATAAGAAATACATCAGATCTGGGGAATAGATCAAGAAGAGAATACATAAAAATAATAGGATGACTTGAAAGCTATGATTAAAGAGAATATTGATACAATAATACGAGAAACAATTAAAGAAAATTGTCCTGAAGCATTAGGACAAGTGTAGGGGGAGGAAGAGGAGGGAAGAGAGAAGAAATAGAAAAAATACAACCTGGGATGGCCAGGTAGCCCAGTGAGTAAGAGCACTGGCCCCAGTGTCGGGATGATCTGGGGGATCGAATCCAAGGCTCAGACACTTAGCATCCACCCAGAAACACCTGGCCATGTAACCTTGAGCAAGTTACTTAACCCCAATTGCTTTAAGAAAAAAAAAAAAAGAAAGAAAAAAATACAATCAATCGCCACATTAAAGACAGTCTTTGCAGAAAATTCATAGGAATGTTATAGTGAAATTCTGAGACCCCCAGCTCAAGGATAAAATGCTAAAAGCAAGAAAATAAAAAAAAAATTTAAATATGATGATGTAACAATTAGAATCACATAAGATGTTGCAGTGAATATATTAAGGACTGTAAATCTTGGAAAACTATATATTGAAAAGCTAAAGAACTGGGGAACTGGTTAAAAATATCATTCTCAGTAAAGTTAAGCATAATCCTGAATGGAAAAAAAATGGATATTTGATCAACTATCAGACTTTCAAGACTTTGTTAAAAAAAATAAAAAACAGCAACACTAAACTTAATAGAAGATTTGACATACAAGAGCCAAGAGAACCATAAGGTACATAGCAAAGACCTATTACAAGGGATTCAAGAAGAACAGACCACTTACTTTTTATTTTTGTAAAATGTATGTCTAAGATTCTTATTAATAATTGAGTAGCTCATAATTGGGGTGAACCTGATTATAATAAGAATTTTAAAATTAAAATCATTCAGGAACAGCTAGAAAGAGTAATTATTTTATTAAAATGAGGTGCAAGAGGAAGAATCAATACAGAGGAAATAGATGGGGAGGAGGGCTGATAGCTCTAGTAAGCTGATTAATTTAAGACAGAACAATACATATATATTTAGAAGGGTATAAATGTCTTCTAAATTCAGAAGAAATAAAATGGTAATGGGATAAGGAAGGGAAGAGGAAAAGGCAGGAATCTTTAGAGGAGAGTGTGAGGGAATAGGATAAAAGGGGATATGGAACAGTGTTTAGATCAATGGGGATGGAAATATAGGGGAAGAAGCCTTGGAGGGGGGTAGGCAAGTAATAGGAGGGCAAGATAGCAGATAGAAGTAAAGTAGAGGAGGCAGGAGGGATAGGAACAAGAGATATGCACAAACATAGAAACAAAAATCAGGAGTAGAATTAGTTTGGGAATATATTTGTCTAAATCTGTATTACATAAGCATGTGTGTATGTATACATTCTATGGCTATAGAGAAATATATCTGCACTTAATTGTGCATTGGGGGAGGGCCGAAGGGAAAAAAACTACAAAGTAAAAAAGTTCACAGAAGAGAACAAAAGAAAATTTACAAGGAAACAAAGATGGACATCTCTCAACACAAGGGGTGGTATCTATCATACAGCTTTTCTTGAAATGGAAATTTATTGTTACATATATTGAATTCTCTCATGTTCTGCTAAGAACATGACTTTTTTAACTTCCTTATTTTGTTTTTAAGTTCCAATAGTTACATGTAGGACATGTTTTTGTTTCTTTTCTCTATTCTGTATTTGTGTTCTGGTGTTTGAGTCCAAAATAAATTTAAAAGAAAGAAAATTAAGGCTACTTACATGAGTTTGTGACTTAGCAAACAATGTTATATGGCAACATCTTGTGAATCCTATTAGAATTAAGTATCCTCATGAGATGAATGCCTTGATATCCTGTGGCAAGTCATTTATGTTTGCATTCTAATATTTATTTAGTCTGTACACTACAGTTACTTTTTTTTTTGCTTTAATTCAGAAACAGACCAGAGCACTTCTTCCTTGGAAAGTTTTGAAAATCTAAAACAAAACCACATCAATTAATAAATAAGAGACATTGAGGTGGGAGATGGACTGATTAATAACATCAAGAATATTTGGTATAAGGTATTACATTTATCCTTTTCCTCATTTCACAAATCATTTACCTCAATAATATTCAAGAAAAAATTACCACACTTGCTATAAAAAATAAGCTTTCAAACTCAACTACATATCATGTAAATAGATACTGTAAAAAAACCTGTGGGAGATGAAGTGATCACCAAGTGAGGGAAAGTAGAAAGAGAGGAGGACTCAAAGTAGAATGTGTGCTTGTAATATGAAAGAGAAAACCTAGAAAAAGAGACTTGAATAGGGAGGTCAAATAGTAAAATGAGAACAGTGAGAAATTAATGTCAGAAAAATCTGGAGCAGAGATAATTCAGGATGAATATATAGTCAATAGTGTCAAATGTTACAAACAGTTAAGAAAGATGAGGATACAGAAAATGGCATTTATATTTTGCTATTAATTCTTTTTAGAGAAACTGTATTTAGAGATTAGGTAGGAACCCAGGGTACTTGACAGAGGACTTAAAACAGTGAGATGAGAGGAAATGGAGACACATATAAAATATTTTCAAGAGGTTTAGGTGAGAAGGTAAAGATAGGGGATAATCACAAGAGGTTATGGTAGACTTTAGTTAGATATTTTTGTTTGTTTGTTTTTAGATGGAAAAAAATTAATATGTTTATTGCCAGTACGGAAGGAGTCAATAGATAGGGAGAGGTTGAAGATTAGAAAGGAAGGGCATAAAAGTGACAACACTACCGAAAAAAGGAAGAGGGTAGCAAACTAGGGTATATAAAGAGAGCTTGCCCTTGATTAGGAGAAAGTATGCCTTTTCTCATTGGAGAATAAATGTTGAGGGGAAGGTTTCCAGAGACATATGATATAAATGGGGATTGAGAAGATGCAACGTACTGTGAAAAGCCTAAATTTTATAGAATAGAACATATTCCTCAGATGAGATGGTGGTTGAAGTGATTACTATGATAAGTTTAAGAAAAGAAGAAAATATTTCAGAATAGCTGATATGCAGAGAAGTATCAAGAATCAGCTAAATAATGGAAGAAAATTTCCTTGCTGCAATGAAGGCTTAGCTGAAACTAGGTAACAGAAATTTGTAGTATACTTAGTAACCTGATTTTGTGAATTTCTCTAATTTATTCTGCAGCATGTGAGGAGGAACCAGGAAGGCAGATGCAGAGAGCAATTCATCTTTGGGGATTGGAAAGGCATGTGGGACAATAGGACAAAGGATCTAGGGATTCTAGAGCAGAGAATAATGTTCAGTTGGACTGGCTCACTAACTGGTCAAGATTGAAAACAGTAGAGGGTATACCAGAGAGGGAGGGCTGTCACAAAAAATCACTAGGATATACAGGGATCCAAGGTCATTGTGAGAATGCATTCCTTTAGGAATATTAAGACATGGAAAAAGATTAAAAATGTTTTAAGTTACTAATAATAAGAGAAATCAAAATTAAAAACAATTTTTATGTTTCACTTCACAAGTAGAATGTGGTAAAACAGGAACACTAACGAATCATTGGTGCAACTTTGAATTTGTACAACTATTCTGGAAAGAGGTTTAGAATTTTGCCAATAAATCACTCAAATGCCCATGCTCTGTGATTCATATATTCTTTTTCTAAGAATATCATCCCAAGGAGGTCATTGACAAAATAAAAGGCTGTAGAGAGAGAAAAAAATATATAGTAACACTTTTGGGGTAGCAAAGAGTTGGAAACTAAGTAGATGCCCAGTAAATGAAAATGGCTGAATAAACTGTGGTTTCAGGACGTAATGGAACATTATTGTCCTTTATACATGCCTCACATGATAAATACAATGAAACATTTACATGAACTGATATATTTATTAATTGTGCTGATTTCTTTTTTTTATAATATTTATTATAATAGATGGTTCTCAGAGAAGGGAAGTAAAAGTATACTGAGGAAACTATGGTGAAATAAAAAAAAATCATCCATAAAAATCATCTTGAAAATGAAAAGCCACAAGAGGCATCTGCTTCAAATCATTATATATAATAGACTTATATTTCCAATATAACTTCTTAGCACAATTATCAGCCAGTTCTCATTTCTTCTAGCTCCTTATGAATGCAAGTAAGCAATAAGGGATAGGACTGAACCTGTGATTTCTTTTATATAAGAAACTGCTAGATAAGGAAAATCCCTTTACAATACAGGTCAGCACCTTCTCTTCAACTTATCTAGAAAAATGTCTAGATTTGCAGATGTGTCAAAGTCTTTGCCCTTCTGTCCCAAGCAGCTGTAAAACTCCCAAGCAGGGAACCAAATTAAAATGTAATTGTAAAATGTTTATGGTGTTGATAGAAAGAACAATTCTCACAAAACTGAATGTTGTTAAATTATTTTAAAAAAATGTTTCATTCCAAATAGGAGATATGAAAAGACATCTTCCCCTTGCCCTTTGTAGAAGTGTGGATATATATGTTAGGAACATTAAAATAATGTCAAATTTGTTTTGAGGTGTGTTGATTAGTTTTATTGATTTATTTTCCTGTCTGCTTTAAAAAAATCCATATTGTATGACTATCTTGGAGGCTGATTTGGAGGAATATTGGTGAAGCAAAAAAAAAACCCATCTATATCAATCTATTTTTAAATCATAGGAATGAATGGAATAATTAAAAAGAAAGGAAATTTAAAATTGTCAAATAAGGTAATGGAATGTTTGTGACAAAATAAAAGTTTAAAGATCACTAGGTTATATTTTATAATGTTTAATGAATTAAAAACATTTGACAAAACAATACATTATTTTTTATTCCTTATACTTAGTTTGATTTCATTACCCCTATGTTTGTGTATTTGAGAGAGAAAGAGAAACAGAAAGACAGAGACAGAGAAACAGAAAATGAGATTTTGCCACTAAAAAGTTTGTAACTATAAAACAAGATGCAGACAGAAGCAAATGGTAAATCCATTTAAGTATTACAGAATGAATAATTTTTCTTGTTAATAACCTAAAGTTTTTCTTGTTATATAAGGATGGCCTATTGCTATCCATTTTCTATCTCTGAATTATCTCTCTCCTTTTGTTTCCATTTTTGGGTTACAGAAGGCTGTCCCTTTGCTTTGTATATTACAATCCTTAGGGCTTTTATTTTTTTCATCATAGGTTTGGAAAGGAATTCAGGCTTAATTTTTAAAAATTTCTATTATTAACCCAAATATGACAGATCATGCAAAAAAAAATTCTCTCAACTTATATTAATGTCCCTAGAGGCTACTTTACTTATGCACGCTCTTTAGGAAAGTAAGAACTTCTCTTTGGGATCAACCTACCCTCTCCCATATCCTATTTTTCTCCTCTTCTATCATCTTAATTTCATAGAAACATTCTCAGACCATTACTAAAGTAGTCAATATAATGCCTATAATTTTCTTATATTTGTAAAGTGTCTGATATCATAATTTAAGAAAATTATTTTAAAATAAGCTGTATAGGTTTGTTTTTTTCACATCATCATAGTTGCAACCAATATGCTTCCCCTTACTCCTACCAGAAAGGAATGTGCATATGTCCTATATGCATAATATTTTTAAAGAGAAGAAAACAAAAAAAGGACAAATATCAGTTCAATCTATTAATTAATTGAAAAGTCTAATAATAGAATAGAATAGAATAGAAATAAAAGTCTATAAATGAGTAAAATATAAATTACTGGTGAATTTTTATCCCACCAATGTGAGGGAGGTGGTCTGAGAGCGTCTCATCATACCCAATCATTCAAACCTTGCTTTTTATATAACATTCAATATTTATTTATTTTTCTGATTTATAACTATATGACTGCATAACGATTTCTGATATTTCTGTGATTTTATTCTAATTTTAGCTTGCTTATTTGATATTTTGTTTATTTGATTTTTCTATCTTCTCCTTAAGTCAGATTGAATAAAAGTTCTAAATACTACTCCACCCCTAGGCTGTACCTTCATTTAGTCCATCACAAAGCCCCTCTTCTCAAATAGATATTAGTTTCCAATCATAAGTAAAGTACATTCATTTGTTCAATCATAGAACACAAAAAGGTCAAAAGTTCCCCACCCCTGGATCACAATTGAATCTACCCCAGAGTTACAAGTTTAAGCACAGCGCTTAATACCCAAATGGAGGTCTTTTCTTCATCTTGACAGGAGGCAAGTTCTCAGCAATCTTAGTTCCTGGGGAGACAAGGCTTAGCAAGGCCACAAGATACATTGCCAGTGTCTTCATTAATTCATACTCTGTCTGCAGAACAGTCCTAGAACCCCTGAAAACATTAGCAAAACCCTCTCCTAGGATTTCTGTAAACATACAACAAGAAAATCCTTCTTCAGGGCTTCTGAACCAACAGAAAGGTTCCCAGACCCCTGCAACAAAAGCACTGTCCTTCACCAGTGGACAGTATTCACTCTCTGTCTGCAGGACAGTCTCAGGAGCTCTTAGCCAACAGAAAGTTTCCAGGACCTCTGCAACAACAGGAATGTCTTTCACCAGTGGACAAATCTGGCAAAACAACATCAAAACAGACAGACAAAGTACCAGCAAAACAGCCATGTCTCCTCAGTCCTTGGCAGCTCCAGGGGCAGGTCTCAAAAGTCCAGGGCAATTCAAAGTGGCCCTCAGCAATCCTCTCAGTCTCTCTCTGCCTCCACGAGGGTGCTGCTTCCAAAAAAGTTCTTCTGCCTCTCTCCAAATCTATATCACCAGCTCCTCCCAGTTCAGGACTCTCTTTTCACATCAACAAGTCAATCCCACAGGTGGGATTAACAAGCTCTGGGTTTTAACACAATCAATTTGAAAACCAAGCCAATACAGGGGAATCTTTATATTCCATTACTATCACACTGGATTACCTTGAAGTCATAATCATAAAAGAGCCTAAACTTGGTCTTTCAAGAAATTATCAAGGAAAACTAGTGTGATATTTCAGAACCAGAGGGTAAAACAGAACTTGAAAGAAAGAATTCATCATTCACTTCCTGAAAGAAATCTCACAATGAAAACTCCCAGTAATATTATACCCAAATTCCATAGTTACAAGGTTGAGAAAATATTGTGAGCAGCCAGAAAGAAAGAATTCAAGTATGTTTCAAGTCACAGTCAGGACAAGACAAGATTTAGCAACTTCTACATTAAAGGTTTGAAGGGCTAGTTATATGATACTCTGGAGGGCCAAAAGAGCTAGGATTACTACCAAGAATCACCTACCCAACACAACTGAGTATAATCCTTCAGGGGGAGATATGGAAATTCAATGAAATAGAAGATTTTCTAGCATTTTTGATGAAAAGACCTGAACAGAATAGAAAACCTTACTTTCAAATACAATTCAAGTGAAGCATAAAAAGATAAACAAGAAAGGGAAATCACGAGAGACTTAATATATAACTATTTTCATTATTCCATGAAAAGATAATTCTTGTAACTTATAAGAACTTTCTCATTATTTGAGCAGTTCAGGGTATACAGGCAGAGGGCATAGTTGTGAGTTGAATATGAAGGGATGAAATTTTTAAAAGTAAAATTAAGGAATGATAAAGAAGAATATTTAGGGGAAAAGGGGAAAGAGTGAAGTAGAATGAGGCAACATCTTATGTAAAAAATAAAAGTAGGAGGGTAAGGGGATAAGAGAAGAGGTGGGGTGAGAGAAGGGAGGGAAGATTGTGGGGGGGCATAGTCAGAAGTAAACAATTTTGGGTGAAAATAGAGAGAGAATAGAATAAATGGAGGGAGTAGGATAGAGGGAAATAAATTTAGCAACATAATTGTGTAAAAAAATTTAAGCAAGTTTCTCTGATTTCTTATTTCTCAAACATATAGAGAATGGAGTCAAATTTATACAAATGAGAGGCACTCCCTAATTGGAAAATTATAAAAAAAATGAACAGTTTTCAAATGAAGTAAACAAAGCTTTCTGTAGTCATATGAAAAATGATCCAAATTATTACTGATTGGAGAAATGAAAATTAAAACAATTATGAGGTATTACCTCATACCAATTAGAAGGCTAATAGGCCAGAAATAGGAAAGATCAATGTTGGAGAGGACGTGGGAAAAATAAGACATGAATAAACTGTTGGTGGAGTAGTAAACTGATTCAACCATTCTTTAGAGCAATTTGGAATGGTGCCATAAAATAGTTTCTGCAATGGCAGAACTCACAGAAGGATGAGGAGACATAATTTTCCAGCTAAATACAACTTTGAGAGTCAGAAGCAAAATTCTACAAAGGCCTACACAACCATGCATACAATTTGATCTAACAATAACAATACTAGATCTGTATCCCAAAAGAGATTTTTTAAAAAGCACAAAAAGAAAAACAAAGAGGAAAAGGACTTACATGTAGAAAAATATTTATAGCATCACTTTAATGTGACAAAGAATTGGAAATTGAGTTTATTCCCATCATTTCTGGAATTTCTGAACAATTAATACTATGTGTCTAAGATGGAATAATAAATAATGTGCTGTAAAGAATGATGAGCAAGATGTTCTCAGGATAAAAAAGCAAACAAAAAAACTGGAAAGACTTACATGAGCTGATGCAAAGTGAAGTGTATTTTGTACAAAGTAAGAGCAATATTTTAAGATGATCAGCTATGAAGGACTTAGATATTCTCAGAAATATAGCGTCCCAAGGCAACCAGGACTTATTGTGAAAATTGTTATCTATTCTCAGAGAGAGAACTGCAAATATGTGAATACAAATTGAAGCATACTTTGAAAAAAAAATTTTGTTAGTTTTTTTTTTGTGGGGGACAGATCTATGTTTTCTTTCACAGCATGATTAATATGGAAATGTTTTTCATGATTGCACAAATATAATCTATATTTAGTTGCTTACCTTATCAATGAGGGGTCTGTGGAGGTGGGACAGGAGAAGTTGGAAATCTAAGTTATAAAAAAAGAATGCTAAAAGTTATTTTTACCTATAATTGGGAAAAAATAAAATGCTATCTTTAGTGTTTGTGGGCCTAAAAGTCTGTAAACCACCACAACTATCAGTGATTCAGTCCTCTGAGGCCTGTTCTGACCTGGCCTATTCTGGAGCAGCCTGTGTTAGACTGCACTCCATTCCCAGACTGGTGCAATACATACAATTCCCGTCAACCTGCCAGATTGTCTTGGGTTGGAGATTTATTTCACCTTATCATTTTGTGGGTTCTGCAGCTCTAGAATTTGTTTAAATTCTTCTTTACAGGTATTTGAAGGGATTTGGGGGAGAAGTCAAGCAAATCCCTGCTTTTACTCCACCATCTTGGTTCTGTTCCCCTAGATATCATCTTTCAAGGAATTACCAAGGAGAACTGTCCTGATATTATAACACCAGAGGGTAAAATAGAAATTGAAAGAATTCATGGATCAACTCCAGAAAGTGATTCCAAAAGTAAAATTCCCAGAATATTATAGTTAAATCCCAGAATTCCCACACCAAAGAGAATATATAGCAAACAGTCAAAAATAAAACATTCAAGTATGGCCAAGTCACTGTCAGCATACCACCAATATAGTAGCTTCTACATTAATGGATCAGAGGGTTAGGAATATGATATTCTGGAGGTTGAGGAGTTTGGATTTAAACCAAGAACCACCTACCCAGCCTAACTGATTGTAATCAATGAGGAAGAAAGTGTCATTCAGTGACATAGAAAAATTTAATGCATTCTTGAGAAGCCAAAGCTAAATAGAAAAAAAAAGACTTTCAAATATAAGACTCAAGAGAAGCATGAAAAGATAAACAGAAAAGAGAAATCATGAGGGGTTTATTAAAGTTGAAGTGTTTACATTACTACATGGATAGGTGATATTTGGAACTCATGAGACATTTCTCATTATTAGGGTAATTGGAACATATATATATATATATATATATATATATATATATATATATATGATGGATATGGATGTGTAAATATATATGTGTGTATATACATATATACACAACACAGACAAACAGAACAAAGTGTGTTTCATATGAAGGGGTGATTTATAAAAAATGAAATGAAGAGGTGAGAAAAGAATGTACTTGGAGAAGGAAAAAGGGAGTAGAATGGGATAAATTATCTCACAAAAGAGAGGCAAGAAAATATAAGACTCTCTTGAGTCTTATATTTGAAAGTCTTTTTTTTTCTATTTAGCTTTGGCTTCTCAAGAATGCATTAAATTTTTCTATGTCACTGAATGACACTTTCTTCCTCATTGATTACAATCAGTTTGGCTGGGTAGGTGGTTCTTGGTTTAAATCCAAACTCCTCGACCTCCAGAATATCATATTCCTAACCCTCTGATCCATTAATGTAGAAGCTACTAAATTGGTGGTATGCTGACAGTGACTTGGCCATACTTGAAAAAAAATTCTATAGTAGAGAAAAGAGAGAAGGTGAGAGGGAATGAGTGAACCTTACTCTCATTGGATTTGGTTTAAGAAGGCAATAACATAAACATACAATTGGGTATGGGAATCTATCTTATACCACAGGAAATAAGGGGGAAGGTGATAAATGTAAGGTAATAGAATGGAAGGCAGACTGGGGCAGTGGGCAGTCAGAAGTAACACATTTCAGGAGGGACCGAGTCAAATGACAGAATAGAATAAATGGGGAGTGAGAGGATAGAAGGGAATATAGTTAGTCTTTCACAAAATGACTATTATTGAAGTGTTTTTATTACTACACATGTAAAATTATATTTATATATATACATATATATAAATTTTTTATATAAATGTATATAATAATAAACGTATATAAAATTTCTTGGCCTCTCAATGAGGTTGGGTAGGGACAAGGAAAGGAGATAATTAGTAACTCAAAGTTTAAAAAAGTATAAATTATTTTTACAGACAACTGGGAAATAAGATACATGGGCAACAGAGTATAGAACTCTAACTTACCTTAAAGGAAAACAGAAGTGGGGGAGAATAAGAGAAAGGAGGATGATAGAAGGGAGGACAGATTGGGGTAAGGAGTCATCCAAATGCATGCCATCATGGGGTGGGGGGGAAGAGATGGGGAGAAAAGTTGGAATTAAAAATCTTGTGCAAATGAATGTTGAAAACTAAAATAAATATGTTGGAAAAAGTAACTTTAGACGGTATAAAATCTGGGAGCAGAATTGCAAAAACAACACTGAGAACTACATAAAGTAAATTATTTTAAAAATAAACAAATAAAATCAGATTTAAAGAATTGTTTGTTCATGGCTAAGCAGGGCCAATATAATAATACAAATGGCAATTTTATACCAACTTAATCATATATCCAACACCATCCTAATTAAATGTCAAAATATTATTTTACTGAATTAGAAAAAAGAATGACTATATTCATTTGGAAAAACAAGAGGTGCATAATATCAAAGGAAATAATGGAAAAAAATGTAAAGGAGGGAGGTTTAGAAGTACCAGATCTCAAACTATATTAAAAGTTAATAATTATTGAAACTCTCTGGTACTGGCTAAGAAATAGAAAGGTAGATCAATGGAATAGAGTAAATACAGAGTTTACAACAGCACATAAACATAATACCCTTGTATTTGTCAAGTGTTAAGACAAGTTTTGGGGATAATAATTCATTTTTGGTTAAAAAAATATTGGTAAAATTGGAAAGCAGAATTGCAGAAACTGGGCATTTACTAATATTTCACCTCATTTACCAAGTTATTTTGATCAAAATGACCTAGATATAGAAACATTTTCAAGAATATCAAAAGAACATGGGACATACTATTTATTAGTCTTTTGGATAGGCCAACAATTCACAATGCACAAAGTTAGGTGCAAAATGAATAATTCTGATGACATTAAATTTAAAAGGTTTTATACAAATGAAAGAAATGCATCCAAAATCAGAAATAAAGCAGAAAATTGGGAAGAAATTTTATGGTCTTTTTAATAGATAAAGATCACATATCTAAAATATATAAAGAAATTTAGCAAATCTTTAAGAATATGAATCATTGTCCAATTTATGAATGATCAAATGATGTGAACAGGAAGTTTTCCAGTAAAGAAATAAAAAATAATAATTCATAAGTGAAAAATGCTCCAAATTGTTGTTGCTCAGAGAAAAGCAGATTAAAATAATCCTGAGACATTATTTTATACCTACCAGATTGGTCAAAATGGCAGAAAGGAAAAAAAGAAAAAAAATGTATAGCAGTTGACTCTGTGGTGGCAAAAAACTGGAAATTGCAGGGATACCCATCAATTGGGGAATGACTGAACAAGTTGTGGTACATGAGTGTGATGGAATATTCTATAAGAAATGATGATAATTCTAGAATAAAACATGGTAAGATTTTTATGAAATAATGAAGACTACAATGAGTAGAACCAAGAGAACATTGTATACCATAAAAGCAATATTGTTTAAGAATATTTTTGAGCAAATAAGCTATTTTATCAATTACAAATACCCAAATTAAATATAAAGGATATATGAAGAAAGATACTATCTTCACCCAGAGAAAGTATTGATAAATAGAAGTATGTATAGAAAAAATTCACACACAGACACTTATTTTTGTCTAATGGTACCCATCTTTAGGGTGCAGAGAACAAAAGGGGGGAAAAGAATTCTACATGATAATGTTGTTATACATTTGAAAGGAATAGCAAGTTGTATGAAGGAGATTTTATATACATTTATTTTGTTTATTTAATTTTGTTTTGTTTTTCAGAGATATGGTTGTTAAACATTTACTAGCACATATCCCTGGCTGACACATATATTTTCTGGTTGCTTGATTATTTTTATTGGAAAATTGATTTAAAAATAATTACATTATTAATTGTGCTTTCCTTTAAAATCATTAGTTACTCAGAAAGCATTATTGACTATAGCAGGGCAACATGATTTGTAAACCAAATCAAGAAATCCTACTAAGGGTCCAGGGTGTGGAAGGAGCATACTAAGTATTTGGAAAGACTCTCTAGGTTATCAATAAGTTAAGTGAGCCCCAAAGGGCAGTGATGGAGACATTTCCTTCTCAAAATGTTTAAGCAATTTGTCTTCTTCCTTGATGTGATTATGATTATGGTGGTAGTGTGATTACCCTATTAGATAACAAATCCTAAATGTCAAAAGAAGTTTGAAAATTCATAGAGAAGTATTCAGATTTTTTGAACATTGTGTTAATGAGATCAAAGTTTAATTGAATGACCAATTAGTTGTGATATATTCCATGGTGACCACCTGTGTCCTTAATGCTGGACAGATGCTACAAAGAGAATCCTGCAAGGAAATATGACCACATCAATAAATGATAGATTGCTGCTGCTTAAAATTAATTAATTTACTACTAATGTGAGTAAATAGTATCATCCTGATATATTAAGGAAAATCCAATTAATGAATACATATGGGAAAATAGTGATAGTACACTTATACTTGCTACTAGGTACTAAATAAAAATACTGATTGAATGATTAAAGAAGAGGATGCAATTTTCCTCCATATTTAATTATAATTAAACTAAGAATTTGGTGAACTTATAAATGCTTTTATGATCAGTTAATTTTTACATTCATGCTGTTAATAACAATTTCAGAACAAGGCATATAGTTCCTAGAGAAGAATGCAAAGCATCTGTATGCTTTGATAATTCAACTGAAAGACCAATGATAAGAAAGGAGCCATTAGTTTCTGATCTGGAAGTTTAGAGAGATTAATTTTCTCCAACAGTATGGGCTATTTATTATCTAAAATACCTACCTCTTAGAAATGTTCTCAACTTTTAGAGGGCCTCTGTTTGTGGAAGTGGAGGAGGTATAATATGGAAGAAATGCAAATACTTAAAAGTGTTATTTAAAAAGTTTAGTTTCCTTCAAGTTTCTTTTTGAATCTTTAAATCTGATTGATTTTATATATCAAAATGTGCTTTTTTGAAATACAAATGAGTGCAAAAATGACAAGGGCAATGTTTTTTTTTTATTTCTTTTGAAAACAGCTGAAGATACTGAGCAATAGACATATCGGTTATCTTGTGCTAATAACTAAATATAGTATTTATTAAAATAAAAAACCCACGTCATTTCAAATGAACTTATCATATTTTCAAAAAAAGTGTTATTCATATTCCTTCTGAAGTAAAATAAACCATTTGTATTTACATTATTATGAAGTTAAAAGAAATGATAAAGTTAAAATAAATAATAAAATGGAATTCAAACTTGCAAATATATTTGAATTTATACTCTTGCAAAACATAAGTAAAACTTTAATACATAAAAGAATATTCAGAAAGTTTCTAAGAGAGATAAAAGCACTTATTTTGCTGTACTTTAATGCCTGTCATAAATAACATCTCTCCTCATTGAAACAAATGACATATACTAGAAAAAATGCACGTTGTAATAAGGAATAATGAACATATTTTCCCCTTGAGTACCAACTTGTGTTTAGATGTTTTATTGGTTCCCCTTTTTATGATCATGTTCTCTTGGTAATTTCTTTTATAAGATTTATATCACCTTTTCCCCAGTGAGGTCATAGAAGTTCTGGAACATGTATCATTCAATATTGAACTATACAATTAACTGATAATTATGATATAGGATGTGTTCTGAAGGAAGAGATTCTAGAAGAATATAAAAATGACTTAATTGTGCATTCTATGAAGCAAAAGGCATTATTATATTTTATTTGAACTCAGATGCTTAGAAAGTGGTGTCTTCTGATAACACACAGTTTTACTGAAAAAAATATTCTCAAACACACAACTGTGATAGACTTAGTAACTTTTTAAACATCCATCAATTAAGCTATATTTTCTCTTTTGTTTATATATAGTAAATAATTAATTATATAGGTATGTATGTGCATGTTTGTATACATACAGATATATATATGTGTGTGTGTATGTGTTTATGTGTGTGTATACACATATATATGTCCTGCACTAAGGAAATCCTCACTAGAATAGAAGAAACAAAAAATCACCTTTGCTTAAAGATCAACAAGTAGATCTTACATATCCAAGCATGTTGCCACGATGCATCAAAGTATAGCTAGTTGAATTAAAAATGTTAATAATCACAAATACATACATTTATATTTTGTCTAAACATACAATATCATTGTTGTAGAAAACTCCAAGAAAAGGAAAATAATTTTCACTGATGAAGATTAGAAAATCTGTGACTTAAAGTCTCACCGTGAGGCTTCTGAGAAGTTAAATGATTTGTCCATTGCCACCCAGATAGTGTGTCTTAAGGGCATAAACCTAGATATTTGAAATTATAAGGTCATCCCATTGTCCTCTATGCTAACAAATAAAAAAAAACAACATTTTATAAAATTAGGAACAACTAGTTGATAGATATCACTAAACTCAATATTCAATGCATTGATTCTGCAGAATGAAAAAAAAATATTAAAAAAGAGGAAAATAGAAGAACTCAAAATTATCAAAGAAAATGATGTGTTGATATGATTCCTTTCATCCCTATGACTCTATTTGCTACTTGAGATTGATGGAGGATGTTTTCAATGAACCTAGTAAAAATGAGCTTACATTCTAATACTTTTATTCAAATACAAAACAATTATTTTGTATACCTTGGCCATTATTATATAGTCTACCAGACCATTAAAATATAAACTCCATAGAGCAGAATGGTAAATGAATTATCTGTTTAGATTGGTAGATAAATGCAGATAGAGACAGATAGATATAGATAGATGATTGAGAGACAGAAGAATTGCAAGCAGAAATTGCTAGAAGAAATCTGATGAAGCTTAATACTAAGGAAACATGAATTATTGATAGGTGCAGATTCAGCAAGGAAACAGTAGAAATAGTGTAAGTTGCAAAAAACAGTCTTAGAAAAATATCTCGAGGATGCAATAAAGCAGTTCAGATTATACATCAGAAACTTGTTATTCTTCATAACTAAACTATGCTACAAATAGAAAATCTAAAGTAAATTGGAGAATTCAACAAATAAACTAGAACTTCATTAGACCGAGGGCTTTACCACATTTAAAATTTTTGCCTGCAATTGTCCAGACATAACATTGATCTAAAATAATTTAAGAAGAAAGTCTAAATAGATTTTCAAAAAGAGTTATGAAGAGTTCAATCAATAAACCAGAGAAAAAGTATAAGATAAATTTTTGTCCATAATTCACCAGACAAAACAATCTAGAAAATCTTATAACAACTTTTTTTAAATTAGGATATTTTCCCCTGTTAAGAATTACTTTGTGTCTACAAGTATTTTAACTTAATCTACATTAAAGCAACTCTATTTTATTTTCTCTTTTCCCCTCACTTGAAAATCTTACCTGTCCTCTCATTTGTTAATACAGATTTCTAGTTTTCATATTTTACATTATTAATTAATTTATTTCTTCCTTTCAATTATTTATTTTTCATTTTTCTCTTAGTTTACTAGTCAAGTAAAATGTCCTTTCTTCTCCCTATCTTTAGTGTTTTTTGGACATTTGGAATAAAAAAATCAATTTGTCTAACTTTTTATGAAAGCATTTCTTTACCTCATTACTTTGTGATTTCTTTTCCCTCTTCTAAACTTTGTATTATTTGGATTATGATGTTTATTGTTATTTAAATATATATGTGTTTATATATAATATTATATATGTATATATATTTATATTTCTCATGGAATTAAAGCTTTTGATGGACTTACTTTTCATTCTCTTTGCTAAAACTTTTCTAAACCATAGCTTGCTCCTTGGAAACAGTAAAAGATTTGTGAATGTGCAACAAACAAAAATTAATTAAATAGAAAATGTGTAATGAATCAGAGGTATTACTGCAGAACTTGTAGGTGTTGCACTGAGCAACTTCACTTCAGCCTTGTTTCTGCACAAAAAGAAGTCCTCAGGTCATGCAATGCCAACAAACACTGCAGAAATGTGAAAAGGGGGTTTAAATGGAAAAAGTTTAAGAAACCCTGTCCTAAGCAACCTGTTTGATCTAGTTAAATGATAATAGAGATGTGTCTTAATCTAGTCATTGTCTATTTAATATATGAAAGTGAATTTGGTGGAGTAGATTTCATGGAAAAACTGTGGTATTTGATCCCATACTCCCCAAGGACAGAGGTAGTCCCTGGGAAGACAGTATGCTACCAGGTATGAGGGACAATATTTGAACTTATATTCTTATTCTACCTTTTCAAGAAAGGTCGATTTCTAAAATCTAAGTGGCATTAGTTA
The DNA here is from genome assembly GCF_028583685.1 of Petaurus breviceps papuanus. Lineage (NCBI taxonomy): Eukaryota > Metazoa > Chordata > Mammalia > Diprotodontia > Petauridae > Petaurus > Petaurus breviceps. The sequence continues at coordinate 11,084,800 of NW_027187372.1, forward strand.
ATTAAATAAACTGAATGAAATAATATAGAGGACCAGCCATTTTTGCCAATTTTCATACTTCCAGAACTTCTCAAAATAAAAATTACATGCAAAAGATTCAACTATCCCTGTGGTCTATGACAGAAAGAAACAATAATGATATATTAACTGGATTAACAAATAGCTTAAAAACAAATAGTGTGCCCTAATGTGATGACTCAGAATCCATATTCCCATGACCAATCACACTGTAGTAGGACTGAAAAAGTCAGCTCACAGACTTGCAACAAAATCAAACTTTACCCTGTACCCTGTACTATGTAAATCCAAAAGCTAGAAGTATTTTCTACCTAGGAAGGTAGCATGTCAGCACTTTGTGTTGCAACATTGCTCAATCAAATAACTGAGGCAATAGAGGGAAGTGGAACAGGATGATATACATCCCCACCAAGCTAGGAAAAAATGAGGCTACTGAGTGAAAGAAGTGAAAACTTCTCAGACTATACTCTAAAATCTAGTAAGGCTTTTAGTGGGAAACAGTCCCAAGCTCACCTTCACTGGAAATCACATGATTAATATGGGTTCAAAACTCAGAGCAATAGGGAGTCACCCCTTTCCTCAGCATAAGATATGCCAAATAAGGACAGCATTGCTTTCTAAAATATGCATTTTTTGGTTTACTGTTTCCTTGTTCAGGTACTTGAGGTAGTACACCTGATTTCTAACCAATGGAAGAAAAGGGTCAGGAGGGTGGTGGGGGAGAATTCTGTGTTAGGGCTTTATAACTTCGCCATTTCCTTTTGTAAATTGCTTCTCCCCCCTGACCATTTGTCAGGAGGGTGGCCCTCTCTTGATATTGCAATAAACCATTCTTTTCTGCTTTCTACCTTGAGACATCTGAGTATTATTTGGGTAAGGATTTCTGTTTCACACACTATCATCCAGTTGTGTCCAGTTCAGTACCCCCAGAAATCACATGGGGCAGAGACCAAGAAAACTGAAACAAAAATTACTCATTGTAAGAAGTAAAGATAATTTTGACATCCAACCATCAAAAATCTATCCATTAAAGAGGAATGAGTTATAGGGTAATACAGAAAGAAGAAGAGGAGAATGAGAAAGAGGAGGAAGATGAGAAGGACACGAAGGAGGTGGAGGAAGAGAAGAAGCAGGAGGAAGAGGAGAAAGAAAGTAAGGAGGAAGAGGAGAAGGATTTGAATTTCCAAAGATGTCATGAGAAAGAAAGCTGAATTAAAGACTTTGAGTACGGTTAGATACATTAACAAGAAAGATGTTAATAACAGTATGGAATGTGGCCTCCAGATTATCTAAATGATTCCAGTTATTAATGACTAAATGTTGCTGGACCAAACCAAATGAGTCAATACTTGATGACTTGGTAATTTGTTGGGATTTGATGAAGAACTGAACCCTGTGAGTTCATGAGAGTGTGAAATAACAAAAGGATGAACAGGAAAATATGAAACCATCATAAGAAAATCCACCAAAGTAATTAAAGAGAGAAACAGTGAAAATTAAAATCCATAAGTAAAAGTAAAGAACAATATGGAAGAAAAATAATATATTATTGGAAAAGATTATCTCTATACAAGAAAATAATATGTTGAAGATATGATTCATAGAGATAACTTAAGAATTATAGGATTCTCAGAAGAATAGAATAAGTAAAAAAAAGAAAATATGAACACTAAAATGAAAGAAACAATCCAAGAAAACTAACCAGAATTTCTGAACACAGAAAACAAAGTTAATTGAAAAGTAAACAGGTATTGCTTTAGAGAAATGCAAAACATGATGTTATGAATTTCAAATAATATAGGAATCAAATTTAACAGTTCCAAAGACAATAAAAACCAACAAATATAAAAAAATGGAATTTGAAAAGATTATTCTACTCCTACAAGAATGCATAGAAGGGAATTGAGTAGCTTCTGAAGAGAAAAAGAATTCAGCATTCAACCTAATGTGACTATCCTGAAAATCTTAGGATAACCATTAATGAAATATGTAGACATTCAATTAAAAACAGGGGTTCAAAGCATTTCTATGAAGAAAACATAATCAGATTACTGGATTTGCAATCACTCCCTGACAATAAAAATAGAGGACATGTTTAATTCCCCTCTCCCCCTCTCCCCCAAAATAAAAAAAAAAACAAGGAAGGCACACATAATCCAATAAATTGCTTAAGAAAAGTGAAAAAAAAGAGAAGATAAGTTAATTATGCAGTTAATAACAACAAACAATAATAACAAATATAAGAGAGAAACAGTGACCATAATTAAATTTCTTTCTAAATGTATACAACGAGTCAATAGTGAAAGCAGAAATCAAATAGATGTTCTGCTGGAGTAAAAAGCCTGAAATGCGTTGAACTAAATCCCCTAACACCTTGTCCAGAATCAAAGCAATGTTTTTGTGAGATGTTACTCAGTCCTTTTTCAGTTATATCTGAGCCTTTGTTTCCTCATTGGGCTTTTCTTGACAAAGATACTGGAGTGGTTTAGAATTTCCTTCTTCAGCTCATTTTACAAATGAGGTACTGAGGCAAACAAGGACTTGGATATTAATATTGATATATGAAAATTAAGAATAAAGTTGTGAATATATATCATGTTAGCAAATACTCAAAATCTCCACTCTATATAGAACAAGAGAAAACATCACAAAAATAGCAATAATATATTTCAAAATATAAAGATCAACCAAAATAAATCAAAATTAATTAGAAATAGAATGATATTCATAGCATTCCCAACATACTTTCAATTACTGGAGTTACCCTAAAGATACTTTAAGTGAATCTATGAAAAATTACCTTACATGTTTTTATTTTCATTTGTTTAAAAAAATTCCTACACAACAGTAGGCCCCAGAAATCTAATTATGGTGGAATAGTAACTTGTCCTAAGATCACTACTATCTGAAATGCCAAAAAAAGATGAGAAAAATAAGACAAATGACAATAAAATCTATCTATAGAAGTGGAGTAATTTAAAATAAAATATGATCAAATCTCACTATTATATATTATAGAAATATCATCTCTAAGAAATTCCAACATACATACATGCATACATACATACATACATCTATTTATTTACACACAGATGCATACACACTGAATAAAGAAATGGTAGAAAATGTACAACAAATTTGAGATTTACTATAAACCTAGAAAGATATCATGAAGTTACCTTAATTATACATGAGAAGCTATCTTTCATAAAATAATAGATAACAAAGTTGTGTACTTCAAATATATTGTGAATGCAAGGAGAACATCTTCTCAAATAAAACTGCTGTCACAAAGATCTAGAAGTAAGAAATGATTAACATAAATTTAGGAACAATATTTGAGACTTAAGTCATCACTTGAAATAGTCATAACATTCAATCTGTATCTAAGGAAAAGTTTTTTTTTAATAAAAAATATTGGGGGGGAATCTAGAAATCAGAACTATACAATATATGTAGAAGGTATACATCATCCCCAATCTCCTGACTGCTTTTGAGGCTTTGCAAGTGATGCTTTCGGGGAGTCTACATAATATTCACTTATAACCCAATCATTTGTTTTTCTTTTCTTTTTTTTTTAATACTGGCAATAACCATTGCCTACACTTGCACAATGGTCCACTGAAAAAAATACACAAAATCAATAATGGAATACAGATATGTCACAGTACTGTTTGTTTATTTATGCCATAAAATATAAGATTTAAAAGGTGAGGATTGTAATCAGAAAGAGAAAAAAAGAAAGGAAAAGAAAAAAAGAGGAAAAGGAGGGAGAAGAAAAAATAACAATATAAAAGAAGGAAATTAAAGGAATGAGGGAAATATTAAGTCCAGAAACTCTGAGAGTTAACACTAAGATCTAGGCTTTTATAATTGTACAGATAAAATGTGATGTACTAGGAAGACCATTGGACTTAGAACCATAGAAGTGGACTTGAATTCCAACTCTACCTATTACTACCTATATAATGTTAGGCAAGTCATTCACTTTTATGGACCTGAGTTTTATCATTGGTAAAATGATGAAAGGAGAAGTGTTGACAAGATAGCCTCTAATGTTTCATGCATCTGTACAACTCCAGATCTATGATTCTCTGATCCTCTGACTAAGACATGAAAGTGCCAAGCTATCCTGCACACAGCTGATAAGCATAAGCATTTAGAGGTTGCTCTGAGATCATGGTGAAACACCATAAGATACAGAAAAGTTTTCATAGTTCTCTTCCTTATTTAGTTATTTAAAATATACAGCAAATCAATATGTTCAAAATGCCTAATATAATCAGACTTTAGATTGGTCATCAAACCTAATCTCTTCTCTAATTAGTGATGTGAAGACATGAGATTAAATTGGGTATTTTAAGATTTTAAATGTTAGTATCCTACTAATCATAAATATCTTTTGTATAAAAATTAATTGTAAAAATAGCTAATGGAAAGCCATGTGATAAAGAATGCAAAGAATCTCTACATTGTAATTTTATGTAAGCTTGCTTTCATGATGCCATGTTCACATAAGCTACAAAAGTGTGATGCTCTAGTTGTCTTCTATCTTTACCATCTGCTAATTCTTAGAGTAAGGTTTCTTTATGCCATTTTATGTTTTGAATTTCTCTTTGAATATACATAAGAAAACATAGTCTGCTACCCTTCTTCTACAGAATTCTTTAATATATGCCTGCCAAAATGCAAAACAGTTAATGTTATAACCCTGGTGAAATTCTATTTAGATCCAAAGATATTAAAATAACATAATGCTTTATGCAAAGAATTAACTTTTGAGAGTATGGCACCGTGAAATAAAGACTAAACTTTGCCTTGGAAAAGACTGTGCACCCCTCTCAATTAGATTGTATACTCTTTTAGGGCAGGGGCTTTTTTTCTTGCCTTTTTTTCTATTCCCAGCTCTTAATACAGTTCTTGAAACATAGTAGGTGCTTGAAAATGTTTATCTACTATTGATATTCCCTGGTTCAAATCCAACCACTAACAATGATTAACTATGTGGACTACAGGTAATTCCTTTAGCTTTTCAGAATTTATTTATTCACATATGGAGTAAATAATTTACTTGTTGTTTGATGTTTGTTCTCATAGAGGACCATGACATCAAGGAGGAGATGCCATGACAAGAAAGTAAGTTGGATTCAAGTGTGGGAGGGCTGTAAAAAGTCATCAGACTAATTTTCTCCTCCAGAATCATCTGGATCCAGTGGTGGGTTATATATGAAGACTCGAAATTGCTCTGGATGCCATTGATATAAAAATTAAATAATACTTGCAAAATATTTTGTAAAATATAAGTGTTGTACAAATTACAGTTATTTTTTCTTCCTGTCCAGTATGGTTCATATTGTGAGGTATGACTTGCAGTTAAGTTTCCCCATTTTGAACATCATATTACATTCTTATTTCTTCTTTATATTTGTAACTAATTTCAGTATTATTTCCCCATGTGTATGGGGTCATTGCGTATTTCAAAGTAATGTAAGAGTTATTGGGTATTAATAAAACTGATTGAATTAACTATTGAGACCAAATTAGAGGTGTTTTTAGTTGGGGAAAGGAATGGTAGTGTGAGGGGTAGCAAAGGGTTAAATTTCTACAGAACTGCAAGAATTGCTGAAACAAGACTACTGAAAAAGAGTACCAGATAGTAGCCTTGGGAAAAGTTGGGGGAAAAATGGGGGTTGGAGTCAAGATGGGGGAGTAGAAACACAACCTCCAAGAGGCTCCAGCTTCCACCTTCCCCAATCAATGTAAAAAGGGGACTCTGAACAAACTTTGGAGCTGCAGAACCCACAAAATGACATAGAGAAGCTAACCTCCAGCTGAGGAGAGCCCAGCAGGCTGGCAGGAATCGGCCAGCACAACACTCTAGAAGGCAACACCAGGCCCTCCATGAACCTGAGGTTTTAGCCCCAGGGCGGGTCTGACCAGCCTCCTGCAGGAGGGAATTCACATCAGCAGAAGCTGTGGCCATTTCCAGAATTATCCACACATAGATGCAAAGGACAAAGAGACCAGTCTGAGGGGTAAATGCTCTTCCTTTAGCCTGCTTGGATCTGGATTGCAGTCTAGGGTGGAGATCCTGGGGTGCATGACCAGCTTGCCAAAGCCTTGTGGAGGACTCAGAGAGGGCACCCATCTAATACTTCCTGCATCTGAGAAAAGCCCAGCACTGGGGATGAAAGCTCCCCTGTTTGGCGGCAGAGTCCTACTTTGGCAAAAAGCCCAGGGGTCGATTGATTGAGGGGTGACATGACCAGGCAAAGGAAATGAAGCAGACAGAAGATTCCAACATTAGACTCCCATTTTGGGGACAAAAAGGAGCAAAGCATGGAACAGGAGGAAGACAATGAAGTCAAAACTCCTGCACCAAAAGCTTCAAAGGAAAATATGAGCCAGTTACAAGCCATAGAGGACCTTTAGAAGCAGATAAGAGAAATGAAGGAAAAATTGGGAGGAGAAATGAGAACGATGCAAGAAAATTACGAAATGAGAGTCAACAGCCTGACTGAGGAAAATAACAACTTAAAAATAGACTAACTCAAATGGCAAAGGAGATGCAAAAAGGCAATGAGGAGAAGAATGCCTTAAAAAGCTTAATTTTCCAGATGAAAAAAGAATCTCAAAAGCTCAATGAGGAGAACCATTGCCTCAGAATTAGATTGGAGCAAATGGAAGCTAATGATTTTATGAGAAATCAAGGTGCTCTTAAACAGATCCAAAGAAATGAAAGAATAGAAGGAAATGTGAAATATCTCATGGGAAAAACCACTGACCTGGAAAATAGATCCAGGAGAGATAATTTAAAAATTATTGGACTACCTGAAAGCCATGATCAAAGTAAGAACCTTCAAATCATCCTCCAGGAAGTTCTCAAAGCAAACTGCCCTGATGTTTTAGAACCAGAGGGCAAAATAGAGTTTGAAAGAATCCACCAATCATGCCAGAAAATGATCCCCAAAAGAAAACTCCTAGGAATGTTATAGCCAGGTTCTGGAATTCCCAGATTAAGGCGAGCATATTACAAGCAGCCAGGAAGAAACAATTTGAATATTGTGGAAACATAATCAGGATAACCAGGATCTGGCAGCTTCTACACTGAGGGACTGAAGGGCTTGGAATATGATATTCCGGAGGTCAAAGGATCTGGGATTCAAACCAAGAATCACCTACCCAACAAAACCGAGTATTATGTTTCAGAGGAAAATATGGTCATTCAGTGGAATAGAGGACTTTCAAACATTCTTGCTGAGAAAAAAAAAACAGAGTTGAATAGAAAATTTGACATTCACATACAAGAAGCAAGAGAAGCATGAGAAGGTAAACAGGGAAAAGAAATCATAAGGAACTTATCAATGTTGAACTATTAACATTCCTACATGGAAAAACAATAATTGTAACTTATGAAACTTTTGTCAGTATGAAAATAGTTGTAGGGAATAGAAATATATATGTCTATATAGGAGGGTATATGGGCATATGAATACATATGTGAATGTGTGTATATATGTTTACAGGTATATATAGATAGAAGGCACAGGACCAATTTAACAGGAAGGGATGATACTTAAAAGGTGAAATTAAGAGATGAGAGAGGAATATAATAAGAGGAGCTGGGGAGAAACTATCTCATATAGAAGAGGTGAGGGAAAATGGTTACAATGGAGGGGAAGAATAGGAAGGCAAAAAGGAATAGGTACACCCTATTCCCATTGAATGTGGGTTGGGAAGGGAGTGAAATGCACACTAAACAGGGTGTCTCACCCTACAGAAGAGTAGAGGAGAAGGGGATGAGAGAGGGTATCATGTAAGAGAGCGCAGGCTGTGGGGGAGGGAAGTTGGAAGCACCCAGTTTTGAAAAGGGACAGGATCAAAGTAGAGAATAGAACAAGTGGGAGGTGGGATAGGAGGGAGGGAAATATAGTCAGTCTTTTACAATATATCTACTATTTTATTGTTTTGCATTAGCCACACATGTACAACATATACTGAACTCTTTATCTTCCCAGTAAGGGTGGGTGACAAGAGAGGATGGGAATGAATTTGGAATTCAAAGATTTAAAATAAAATGTTTAAATATATATACTATTATTGATTCTGTTTTACATGTAATTGGGAAATAAGATATACAGGCACTGGGGCATAGAGATCCACCATGCCCTACTGGAAAAGTCGAAAGGGAGAAAATATGGGAGAGAGCAGATTGGAGGAGGGGATATCCTGTGGGACTGCTATTTTGGGGTGGTGGGTAGGGGAAAAATGGGGAGAAAATTTGTTTTACAAAATCTGGCAGAAATGAATGAAGTAAATCAGAAAAAAATTAAAATAAATTAAAATATAAGATTCAAAAGAAAGAAAAAACAAAAGAAAAGTTAGGGTAGTAGCCTTGGAAAGAAGTTGGATTCCCAGTTCCCAGAAAACTCCTAGATAATACTAAGAAGGAAATAGTGTAGAATGGAAGGAGATGGCAACAGCAGGTGGATTTGACCAATCAGAAAGCAGGCAGTGGCCTTGGGATACTCAAACTCAGATAAGGACACATCTAGGTTGGTCTGAATGGGTTTCAGTATTCTGGGGTTGTTATTGCACTTCCATAGTGGACCTCATGTATTATGTATATTATCTAATGAAATTAGAGGCCCATTAGTAATAATTATGGTAATGGATTGAGATTGCTTTGTCCTGATTGTGAGATTGCCTTACCAACCAATGGTAAAGTGGAACAGTTGAGAGGGTGTGAAATTCCCACATTAGGGCTGTATAATCATGCTTTTGCCTTCTGTATGGTGCTTCTCCCTTCTGGCCCTCTGTCAGATTGGCCATGCCTTTTCTCTTGAGATCATCATAACCTCCTTTCCACTTTTTACCTTAAGAAGCCTCTGAGTTTAATTTGGGCAAGGGTCTTTACTGTCCCATACGATTTTGCATGTTGTGATCATTCTATATTTTCTAATTTTTTTTTCAGTTTTTCAAACTGGATCTCTGAACTAGAATTTTGTAAAGAAAAAGTGACAGTCAATTACCATGTGAATTAGTTAAGCTGACCTCTTTCACCCACTTGATGAGTCTAAACATTTCAGAGAATCCTAAAATACTAGAACTTCATAGAACCTTAGAAGTCAAGCACAGTCCCCTTCATAACAACCCAATGATTTACAAATTCCGCATAAATACATTTAGCGATATGGAACTAACTATATCCCAATGCAGCCCTTTGCATGCTTGGGTAGCTCTAATAAAGGGGAAGCTTTTTTCTTTATATTGACACATTTGTTTCTGTTTAGCAAAGCACACCCATTTACTTTTAGTATGCCCTTTGAACTTATAGTAGCAAGTCAACTTTGTTTGGTTATAGGTGCCAGTTATTAGCTCACAAACTGTGGTCTCTTTACTGTGGTGACCTATTGTATAGAAGCAGATGCATAAGATCCTTTGAGGGACGTTGGAATTCACATGAAGAAAGCAACCAATGCAGAAATTGTGATCCAAGTAATTTAATAGCTATCAAAACTGATGATTAATATTTTTTTCTCTAGTAACCAGAAAGAATTTATATCTTTGCAGTGCAGACTAAAGTAGAATGCAATAGACCACTTGACCTTCCAGAACAATGGGTATAATTAACCTTCAGTTAGTTGTGGGACAATTAAGTTTATAAGGTTGAGTTGATATTTTATGTTAATGTTTCTTGTTATTCATTCGGGTTAACTTCTCAAGAGTTTACAGGTAACTTGGACACGGGAGATGTCTGATAGTTGACCTTTTTATAAGTATTGTTGATTTGATTTTTCTGGAATGAGAAATTTGCTTCCTCTGTGTTAATATACTTGCATCTCATTTTTGGATTTCCAGCAGCTCACACAATTTACTATCTGTAGCAACTTGGTTTATCACAATTTTAGCATGTGTGCAACAAAAGTTATATTTTAATAATTCCCAAAGAACTACTAGATGAAGTGAAATGAGTTCCAAACAACAAAGAAATAAAGCCTGGAGAATCAAGCAACAATTATATTTGTCTCCCTCTATCTCCAAGGGCCAGTTATGCCATCAGTGTTTTTCTCAAGGCTTAAAGTATAAAGAGTGTTTTCAGGAAATTCTGACTGAGTCAGTGATAAAGGCACATTGAAAATCATCCTGAATGTTTTCTTTTCATCTTTTCCTTTTCTATTGACAGCAAACTAGTTTAGTATTTGTTTTTGGCAAGAATTAGGATTCTACTGATTCACAGTGAACCTGCTGTCTTAAATAAAAAGACATCAGCATGGTCTTGCTGCTGAGAAAATTCTTGTTAAATCCTAGGATTCCAACACTTTGAAACCCAGTGGCTTATATAAAAGTGATGAAACAAGCCTTGAGTAAGCATATTTAATGTGTGCAATATGGAAATTTATAGTACAGGTCAGTAAAGGATACCCTTCAATGTTGATTGCTCATCCATATTTCACATGATGGGAAAAATTAGATTCTATTGTTTAAATGAGGGACACCCATCAAAAAATTAAAACTTTCTTCCCTCCCTTTACTTACATTTCTCTTGACGTAACTTTGATGGCGATAGCTTACAATGTTACACGTTTCCTATTATCTATAGCCCAACATAATTTAATTTATTCCTGTTCCATTATTATAGTATTAATATTTAGAACTAGTGCATTTCTTTTGGAGTGAATCAAATGTGACTTGTAGAAAATTTCAATTGAAATTATATGCAGTCTGTGTGTAATTCTTTTAGGAGAAGGAAATGCATGATGTTAGTAGTAAGAACAATGATAAACACCTAAAAATGAATGGCATCTTGGCAAATGGAATGTAATACACATGTTTCCTGCTAAATATGCAGAATTTCTTCAAATTGTATTGCTCAATGCAATGAAACGTGATTTTCCAGGACTTTTTCCCCTTTCTCTTTCTACATTGTCTTTCTTGGTCACAGTAATCCCAATTGCTCCCAGTGGGTTTAATTATCATCTTTATGCAGATTAATCACATATATCTGTAAATGTAGTCCACAGTCCCTCCCTTCAGCTGCAGTCTCGCATAACCAATTTTCTATTATATATTTCAAACCTGATGTCCTGAAAACATCTAACTCAACATGTCTAAAAATGAAATAATGATTTTTTTTCCCCAAATTCAATACTCAACCAAACTTTTTTTGTTTTTATTTCACTCAAAGGTATTATCATTCTTTAAGGGTGTTAAGTTCTTAACCTCAGTTTATGCCTGACTTCACTCACTCTCTTTTCATATAATTGTTCTATTATCAAATCTTGTTATTTACCTCTATATCTTCTCTCATATCTAAGAAATTCTCTCAACTTACATAGTTACTACTTTGATTCAATCCCTCATTAACACTGGCCTACAAAACTGCAACAGCCTTCTAATTGGTACCCCTGCATCAAAACTTGCCCCAGTCTAGTTCACCCTGTACCCTACTGACAAAATAATTTCCCTCACTAAAAGATCTATGTCAATCTTCTATTTAACCAACCTGAAAAACTTCCTGGTGCTTTTATGAATCTAATGGAAAGCTCTCTAATTCAGGCTTTTAAAACCCTTCACAACAATGTACCAATTTATTTTTCTGATCTCATTTTACATTACTCCTGCTCCAACACTTCATAATATGGCCAAATTTTTCTTCACACATGACATTCCCTGTCCCATCTTCATGCTTTGTTTCAAAAATTCTTAAGTAATACTAGACATATGGTATATATATATACATATATATATATATATGCATAAATAGATAGATAGACAGACAGACATAGATAGATAGATAGATAGATAGATAGATAGATAGATAGATAGATAGATAGATAGATATAAAGTCCACACAGATGGACTTTAAACATCTAGGTAGGTCAGTGGAACAAGTTCTAGACCTCAATTAAGGAAGTTCTAATTTCAAATATAGCCTCTTAGTCACTTACTAGCTTTGTGATCTAGAGTAAGTCATTTAACCTCTATCTGCCTGAATTTTCTCATCTATAAAATGGACTTGACAAGAGAATCTACTTCTAAGTGTTGTAAGGCTCAAATGGCATATATTCATAAAGCCCTTTGTAAAACTTAACATGTTATTTACATGCTGCTTATTGCTTTTGGATTATTGTTATGTTTATAGTAACTGATAAAGTCAATACCCATATTATGTAGGAATGTCACAAATCTCATATTGGTGTACTGATATCCTATTCTCTCTGGGTTTCTCTTGTTCACTCGAGCTTGCCATCATAAAACAAATGCATTAAAACTCTGTGTGGATCTTGCAGGTAATCCTGTGGAGGGAAAAGTAAATTCCTCTTCAGCAATCTAACTCAAATTTCCATCCAAAACCTCTTCTAACTGCTCCATCAGCAATTTAGAGTAATGCTTTTGATCTTAAATATAAACATTTACTCAACCATAAGGCAAATGAAAAATAGTATCTCAGATGCTAATATATTAAAAGTAATGTCTTAATAATAACATGTATCATTATATATATACATATATATCCCATTCTATGATGTCTTTTCCAACAATTCCTTTCTCTCTGTCCCTCATGATGATGATGATGATGACCCCTTGTGATAGTAATGGCAATTAAAGATTCCCCTGTATTGGCTTGGTTTTCAAATTGATTGTATTAAAACCCAGATTTTGTTAATCCCACCTGTGGGATGGGCTTGTTGATGTGAAAAGAAAGTCCTGAAGTGGGAGGAGCTGGTGATGTAGATTTGGAGAGACACTAGAGAGAGGCGAGAGATCTTTTTGGAAGCAGCACCTCGTGGAGAGAGAGAGACTAAGAGAATTGCTGGTGGCCCCTTTGAATTGCCCTGGACTTTTGAGACCTGCCCCCTGAGCTGCCAAGGCCTGAGGAGACATGGCTGTTTTGCTGGTACTTTGTCTGTCTGTTTTGATGTTGTTTTGCCAGATTTGTCCACTAGTGAAAGACAGTCCTTTTGTTGAAGAAGTCCTGGAACCTGGCTGTTCGCTAAGAAGGCCTGCGACTGTCCTGCAGACAGAGAGTGAATACTGTCCACTGGTGAGGGACAGTACTGTTGTTGCAGGGGTCTGGAGACTGTCCTGCAGACAGAGTGAATACTGTCCACTGGTGAGGGACAGTGCTGTTGTTGCAGGGGTCTGGGAGCCTTTCTGTTGGTTCAGAAGCCCTGAAGAAGGATTTTCTTGTATGTTTACAGAAATCCTGGGAGAGGGCTTTGCTAATGTGTTCAGGGGTTCTAGGACTGTTCTACAGACAGAGGATGAATTCATGAAGGGACTGGCAGTGTATCTTGTGGCTTTGCTAAGCCTTGTCTCCCCAGGAACTAAGATTGCTGAGAACTTACCTCGTGTCAAGATGAAGAAAAGACCTCCATTTGGGTATTAAGTGCTGTGTTTAAACTTGATGTAACTCTGGGGTAGATTCAATTGTGATCCAGGGGTGGGGAACTTTTGACCTTATTGTGCTCTGTGATTGACAAAAGAAGGTACTTCACCTATGTTTGGAAACTAATCTCCATTTGAGAAGAGGGGCTTTGTGGTGGACTTAATTAAGGTATAGCCTAGGGGTGGAGAAGTATTTAGAACAGAGACTTTGTAATTGATTGAATGATTGGAAAGTCCTGGGGTAGGGTAGTCCTTGGAGACTATTAAATCACATTTAGTAAATGCTGTATTTTGAATGATGTCATGTTTTGATCTTCTCTGTTCTTGGTTTGTCACTGAATAAAATAGAGAGCACCTATGCTGGTATTTTGAACCTGGGAAGTTGCCTTTCCTTGGCATTACATTACACCCCTCTACAAGTAACAGTTTTCACTCCATCCTGTCTTATCCAGTAGATTTTCCCCTCTCTTATCTCCACTTTTCCCATTTTCATCCTCTCCTTCTACTGCCTGCTTCCCTATTGCCTATACAAATATCCATATCATTTTGAACCTCAGAAATACACCACCTGATCAGCCTATCTAACTAGTTTTCATTTCTCCTCCCTTTTGTGACCAAGCCTCTTGAGAAGGCTGCTTTGGTGTCTCCAGTTCCTTTTCAATTACTCTCTTCATAATTTTTATAGTCTGGATTGTGACCTCATTCAAGTAAAACTACTCTTTACAAATTTATTAATGTTTTTTTTTCAGTTTGACAAATCAATAGTCTTTTCTCATTACTCCTCTTTCTTTACATCTCTGTAGGCTTTGGCACTGTTGATCAACTTCTTCATTTTATTTTATTTTCTCTAGGTTTTCATGAAATTGTTCTTTCCTAGCCCTCCTACTTTTCTCACTGTTCTTTCTCTGTCTTCTTTATTGGATTTCCATCCTTGTCACTCTTGCTAGTAGAGAGAGTCTCTCAAGACTCTATTCTGAGACCTCTTCTTGCTCTAGCTTATTTTGTTCGGTAATGTCATCAGTTTTCATGGTCAATTTTTAAGTTATGGAATAAAACTAGCATTTCCATAACAGACTATAATAAAGAAGATGATTGCACAGGAAATTGCAAATCTGTTATGTACGTGTGATTTGCTTTAAATATGCAATAAGGTTATAATAAATAAATTTATTTTCCCTCCTTTTTTTCTTCACCCTCCATGCTAGAGATGGCAACCATTAGACATAAACAGGTATACACACAACCATGCATATATATATATATATGGAAATATACAAACAAAAATATAGATATGTAGATGTAAAATTATTCTATACATCCTTCCATTCTTCAATTCTTTTTCTGGATACAGATAACTTCTTATTTATGTCATTTTTAGTTAATTTAGATCTTTATAATGGCTAAAATGACTTATTTTCTAAAAGTCATTCTTTCTTTTACTTTTTTTGTAGTTTCTTTTTTTAGTTTACATCACTAATTTCCACAAGATTTTGAGTTACAAATTTTCTTCCCACTTTTCCCCTACCCTCCACCCCAAGATAGTGAACCTACTGAATACACCTTCCCCCAATCTGTTCTCTCTTATATCCTTATTCGCATTCCTACATCCATGATCAGATACTTAGCACCACACCCAGAAATAACTGACCATGTAACCTTGAACAAGTTACTTAACTCCAATTGCTTAAAAAAAACATATCCCAGTGCTTGTATATTACATTTCCCAGTTGCATGTAAAAAACATATTTTTACATTTCTTTTTAAAACTTTAATTTCTAGATTCTTTTCTTTCTTCCCTCCTCACTCACCCCCACTTGGAGGACATGCAATTCAGTATAGGTTGTACATGTGTAGTTATGCAAAAACTTTCCATAGTAGTTATATTGTGAAAGACTAACTATATTTCCCTCTATCCTATCCTGCCCCCAACTTATTCTATTTTCTACTTTGACCCTGTCACTTTTCAAAAGTGTTTGCTTCTAGCTACCCTCTCCCCCAATTTGCCCTCCCTTCTATCACCCCTGCTTTTATCCTCTTCCTTCCTACTTTTCTGTAGGGTAAGATATTCAGTTGAGTATATATGTTATTCCATGCTTAAGCTAAATTTGATGAGAGTAAGGTTGACCCATTCTCTTTCACCTACTTGCTCTTCCCCTCCATTGCAACAATTTTCTCTTACCTCTTTTATATGAGATAATTTACCCTATTCTATCTCTCCTTCTCCCAATATATTCCTCTCTCACCTCCTAATTTTATTTTTTAAATGTCATCCATTCATATTCAACTGATACTGCATCCTCTGTTTATGTATACATGTACATACATATACACACACTCTCAAATGTATTTAAATTCACATACACCCTACTATACACATATACATACACACACACACGTATATATGTATATATATATATATATATATATATATATATATATATATATATACACATATATACACTCTTCAAATAGCCTCATACTGAGAAAAGCCTCATAAGTTACAATTATCTTTTTTGGAATGTAGGAATGGCAATAACCAAAATTTAATAACTTCCTTATGATTTATTTTTCCTGTTTACCTTCTCATACTTCTCCTCTTCCTTGTATTTAAAGGTCAAATATTCTCTTCAGCTCCTTTTTTTTTTATCAAGACTGCTTGAAAGTGCTCCATTTCATTGAGTGACCATATTTTCCCCTGAAGCATTATACTCAGTTTTGCTGGATAGGTGATTCTTGGTTTTATTCCTAGCTCCTTTGACTTCTATAATATCATATTCCAAGCCCTGTGATTCCTTAATGTAGAAGCTGCAAGATCTTTTGTTATCTTGATTATGTTTCCACAATACACAAATTATTTTTTTCCGGTGTGCTTGTAATATTTTTTCATGATCTGGGAACACTGGAATTCAGCTATAATATTCCTAGCAGTTTTCTTTTGGGGATATTTTTCAATTGTCGATCATTGAATTCTTTCAATTGCTATTTTGCTCTCTAGTTTTAGAATATCAAAGATATTTTCCTTGATAATTTCTTGAATGATGATTCTAGGCTATTTTTTTGATCATGGCTTTCAGGTAGTACAATATTTCTTAAATTATCTCTCCTGGATCTATTTTCCAGGTCAGTGTTTTTTTTCCAATGAAATATATCACATTGCCTTCTTTTTTTTCATTTGTTTGTATCTGTTTTATAGTATCTTGATTTCTCAGAAAGTCGTTAGCTTACATTTGCTTCAATCTAATTTTGAAGGAATTATTCTCTTCAGTGAGTTTTTGAAATTCCTTTTCCATCTGGCCAATTCAGAATTTTAAATCATTCTATTCCTCATTGGCTTTTTGGCCCTTTTTTGCCATTTGAGGTATTTCTTTGGTGGGGAGGGGGGAAGGAACGTAGGGCAGTTGGGGTTAAGTGTCTTCCCCAAGGTCACATGGCTAGTTTTTTTGTGTTAAGTGTCTGAGGCCAGATTTGAACTCAAGTCCTCCTGACTCCAGGGTCGGGTGCTCTATTCACTGTGCCACCTAGCCCCACCACCACACGCACACAAAAGTTAGCGTATTTTTAAGGTGTTATTTTCTTCAGTTAAGTTGTTGACTTGCTTTTCAGGATTTTCTTGCATCATTCTCATTTCTCTTCCCAATTTTTCCTCCGCTTCTCTTACTTGATTTTCAAAATCCTTCTTGATCTCCTCCATGGCCTGTAATAAGCTCATATTTTTCTTGGAATCTTTTGATGCAGGAGTTTTGATTTTGTTGACTTCTTATGGTTCCATATTTTTATCCATTTTGTCCCCCCAAAAAGATTTTATGGTCTGGTTGCACTTCCTCTATTTAGTTGTCTTGCCAGGTGATTTTTTTTTACTTTTGTGGTCTTTGACATGGTATAAATCTGCTTCCAGAGTGGAGACAGCTGTGTTCCAAATTGCTGGGGTTTTCACAGTTGTTATTGGAGCTGTTGTCTGAGTTATGAGGGTGCCCTCTCTACAGCCACCACAAGCTCTGGCACACTGGCTTTCCTCACCCCAGTATCACCACCCAAGACTGTGACCCAGATCCAAGTAGTTCAAAGAAATAGGATTACTGTTTGAATAGTTGCTTGTTCCCCCTATGATCTACAGTCTCCAGAGGCAGCCCACATGTGGCAGCAGCTGCAGCCACCCCACTAAAGCCACCTCTCACCCCAGGGGTAGGGACCAGATCACAATCTTCTCTCACCCAGTTCCAAAAGAGTTCCCTACTGACCTTTCACTTTCTCTTTGGTGTTTATAGTTTGAGAAGTCTGGAAATTGTTACAGTTGCCAGAGAATCCTTCTCCTGAAGTCTTCTCTGGCCTGAGTGGGGCACTAGTGTGGACTGGCACAGCTCATGTGGGACTTTGCTTGGATCCCAGCTTTCTGCAATAGACCCTTCCTCTCTGCCTACTAGGCTGCCTTTAGCAGAAAATTTGTTTCTCTCTGTCACTCTGTGGGTTCTGTGGCTCTAAAATTTGTTTAGACTTTTTTTACAGGTATTGCAGGTGGTTGGAGTGGGAACACAAGAAAGTTCCAGCTTTTACTCAGCCATCTTGGCTCTGCCTGTAATAACATTTTGGTTGCTCTCGCTGTCACAAGTTTCCAGATAATGGAGAATACTGGAAAATTATTGTTTCTCCATTCATCTGTAAATTTGATATTCCTAGAATGTAGGTCTGACCAATACTCTTCACCCCAACAATAAATTTAAGTGACTACATCTTGCATCTAGGATCAAATTTGAAAGCCTTTTATAAATTGGAACCTTTATGCTTTTCCAGTTTTCTTGCATGTATTGTCTTTCACACATTCTATGATCCAGTAACATTGACCTCCTTGTTGTTCCTAGACAAAGACACTCTATCTCTACCACAGAAGTTTTTTACTAGCTGTCCACATTCATGGTATATCCCCCCCCCCCCCCCTTTAATCACTACTTCTTAGCATCCCTGGCTTCTTTGGTTTTTAATATTTTAAATTTTTTCCAAAAGCTGTATTAACTTCTAATTTAAATCATTCGTTTTCACCACATTTTGAGTTACAAATTTTTTCCCCATTTTTCCCCTACACACTGCCCCAAAATAGCATTCCCACAGGATATCCCCTCCTCCAATCTGCTCTCTCCCATGTTTTCTCCCATATACCTTTAAACTTTTCCAGTGGATCTCTATGCCTCAGTGCCTGTATATCTTATTCCCAATTAGTAAAATAGCATTAATAACAGTATATGTAAAATATATACATATATGTATATGTGTGTGTCTGTGTGTATATATACATATACATATATACACAAATAAATGTGTGTATATATATATATATATATATATATATGTATATTTGAGTACTTGATTGTAAAACTTTGAATTCCAGATTCATTCCCTTCCTCCCTTGTTACCCACCCTTACTGGGAAGATATGCAGTTCAATATAGTTTGTACATGTATGGCTAATGCAAAACAATAACATAGAGATGTATTGTAAAAGACTGACTATATTTCCCTCCCTCCTATCCCACCTCCCACTTTTTCTATTCTCTACTTTGATCCTGTCCCTTTTCAAAAGTGGGTGCTTCCAAGTTCTCACCCCTCCAGGCTGCCCTCCCTTCCATCATCCGCCTTCTCATCACCTTCCCCCCCTACTCTCCTGGAGGGTGAGATACCCTACTTAGTGTGTATTTCATTCCCTCTTCATGCCAAATTCAATGGGAATAAGGTTTACCCATTCCCTTTTGCCTTCCTATTCTTCCCCTAAATTGTAAACATTTTCCCTTGCCTCTTCTATGAGATAGTTTACCCTATGCTGTCTCCCCCCCTCTCCTCTGATTATATTCCTCTCTCACCTCTTAATTTCACTTTGTAAGTATCATCCCTTCCTGTTAAATTGGTCCTGTGCCCTCTATCTATGCATTCCTGTAAACATATATACACACATTCACATATGCATTCATATGCCCAAATACCCTCATATATATTCCCTTCAACTACTGAGAAAAGTTTCATAAGTTACAATTATTGTTTTTCCATATATGAATATTAATAGTTCAACTTTGGTAAGTTCCTTATGATTTCTTTTCCCTGTTTACCTTCTCGTGCTTCTCTTCCTTCTTGTATCTGAATGTCAAATTTTCTATTCAACTCTGTTTTTTTTTTTCAAGAAGAATGCTTGAAAGCCCTCTATTCCACTGAATGACCATATTTTCCTCAGAAACATGATACTCAGTTTTGCTGGGTAGGTGACTCTTGGTTTTAATCCCAGCTCATTTGACATCCAAAATATCATATTCCTAGCCCTTCAATCCCTCAGTATAGAAGCTGCCAGATCCTGGGTTATCCTGATTGTGTTTCCATAATATCCAAATTCTTTCTTCCTAGCTACTTGTAATATTCTGTCCTTAATATGAGAATTCCAGATATTGGTGATAATATTCCTAGGAGTTTTCTTTTTGGGATCTTATTCAAGAGGTGATACATGCATTCTTTCAACTTCTATTTTTCCCTCTGGTTCTAAAACATCAGGGCAGTTTTCTTTGAGAACTTCCTGGAGGATGATTTCTAGGTTCTTACTTTGATCATGGCTTTCAGGTAGTCCAATAATTTTTAAATTATCTCTCCTGGATCCATTTTCCAGGTCAGTGGTTTTTCCCATGAGATATTTCACATTGCCTTCTATTTTTTCATTTGTTTGGATCCGTTTAACAGCATCTTGATTTCTCATAAAACATTAGCTTCCATTTGCTCCAATGTAATTCTGAAGCAATGATTCTCCTCATTGAGCATTTTGACATTCTTTTTCCATCTGACAAATTTGGCTTTTTAAGGCATTCTTCTCCCCAATGTCTTTTTGAGCCCATTTTGACATTTGAGTTAGTCTACTTTTTAAGGTATGATTTTCCTCTATCAGGCTATTGAATCTCATTTCATAATTTTCTTGCATTGTTCTCATTTCTCTAAGCAATTTTTCCTCCACTTCTTTTATCTGTTTCTTTAGGTCCTCTATGGCCTATAACCAGCTCGTATTTTGCTTTGAAGCTTTTGGTGCAAGAGTTCTGACTTCACTGTCTTCTTCCTGTTCCATGCTTTGCTCCTTTTTGTCCCCAAAATAGGAGTCTAATGTTGGAATCTTCTGTCTGCTTTGTTTCCTTTGCCTGGTCATGTTGCCCTCCATCACTTGACCCCTGGGCTTTTTGCCACAGTAGGACTCTGCCACCAGACAGGGAACTTTCTTCCCAAACACTGGGGTTTCCTCAGCTGCCAGAGGCATTAGATGGGTGCCCTCTCTGAGGTCTCTACACTCTCTGGCAAGCTGGACACACACCCAGGTCCTCCACTCTAGACTGCAATCCAGATTCAAGCATGTTAAAGCAAGAGCAATTACCCCTCAGACTTGTTCTTGGTCCCCCTACACTCTCCAGGCCAGGAGCTGAAGCTGCCATAAGGTGCCGGCTGCCTTTGCTGCAATCTCAGCGGCTTCTTGCCCCAGGGGCAAAAGCCATGCACTCCAATTACTTGGTCCCAAAGTCCAGACTGCACTGACCTCTCATTTTGTTCTTTGCATTTGTGTTGATAAATCTGGAAAAGGCTACAGTTGCTGCTGATCTGGAGTCCCTCTGGTTGGAGGCTGGTGAGACTTGTCCTTGGGCTAAAGCCTTGGCTTGGAGATAGGCTGGGCTCCCAGAGCACTGCACTGGCCAATTGCTGCTGGTCTATCCTCAGCGGGATGTTAGCTTCTCTGTGTCATTTTATGGGTCCTGCAGCTCCAAAGTTTGTTTATAATTCCCTTTTTTGCATGGATTGGGGAAGGTGGAAGCTGGAGCAGTGGGGAGGGCCTGCTTCTACACTGCCATCTTGAATCCACCCCAGCTATCCCTGGCTTCTTATAAAATCCGGCTAAAATCTCATTTCAAGAAACCTGTCACATTTTCTCTTGATTTTTGTGCCTACCCTTCAAGACTATTCTGCAATTTCCCCTGTAGCTATTGTTTCCACAATTACTTTAACTGTGTCACTCCCCATAGAATGTGAGCTCTGTGAAGGCCCACATTTTGGTTTGGTTTTGTTTTTTGAATTTCTTTGTATTCACAGCACTTAGCACAATGCTTAACACATATTAGATGATTGCTAAAATGGTAACTGACAGACTGACTGAAAACTAATATTCTTTCTCTTCAATAGTCTCAAAATCTGTGGTGAAAAATAGATACATATTTACAGGAACCTGAAAGAAAAGCACATGAGGGAATAATACATGTGTTTATGGAACCCCACAACTCTAGGCTGTAGGCTGTAGTTCTTGATCTATTCAGAAAATTTTATTTGTACCATATGATACTGTTTCTCTGTTTACTGCTAAACCTTTCACCTTCACCCCTCTTCAGTCAGGGAAATCAACTTCTATAATCCCTAATTGTTACCTTTAAATGAGTGTTTGAGTGGTTTTAGCTATTAATATGAATACCAGTTTTCTTCAATCTAGAAAAATTGGCAAAAAAAAAATCTCTTCGAAATTTCTATCTCTGTGTTACACAGAAAAACCTATCTGGTTATCCATTCACCTATATGTGCTAAGCAATTACAATGGAGCTTACAGAAATACATTTCAAGCTGCCTTTTTAAGCCAACTCAATAAAATACCAAAGCTGCTGCAATGATTTGTTTATATGTATGTGTGCATGTATATGTGTGTGTGTGTGTGTATGTTTTCTTTTCAAGCCAGATGTGGAAAGAGAGTAAAAAATCTCTTACAAAAAGCTTCATGTCTCTCCAACTTTAGGTGGGAATAACTGTCACTAGAGTTTTGTAACAGCAAGTACCCTAGCATACCCAAAACAGTGGCTGGCAAAGGTTCTTTGATCTGTTTTTCTAAAGGAAAGAAACTCAAAAACGGTTAACAATCTTACTTTAATCAAACATATATCATTTACCTAGTTCAGAAGAAAAAATCATCTACCTGAAATTCAAACAGAAATTACAATCAGATAAAAAATACAGACAGAGAAAATAACACAATTCAACAAACCAACAGGCAGGATTTCTGTCTGACCATTACAAACATACATTTAGTTACCAGAGAGAAAAACACCAATATCTAGGTTTTCAAAATCAGGGGGATTCAATGGCTGCCCAGAGTCTCATATATACATACATACATATCCATATCCATATGAGAGAGAGAGAGAGAGAGAGAGAGAGAGAGAGAGAGAGAGAGAGAGAAACATCCTTCTCTAGGGTCAGAAGACATCACGACCATCAAGACCCACTGCATAATTACAAAATAACAAGGATTTGGTCTTCCTGAAAAACAAGCCTTCCCTTAGCTAACTTCTCTTGTTGGGCTCTGCTCCACCTTTCAGCAAACTCTTCCCATCATAGTCTCCATGTGATTACAATCAGCCTATTATGTGGAAGAATATATTTTCAAATCAGGAAAGATCCTCAAATTCCCTTAGACTTATTAAGAGTCATGGAAGATCTTCAAATCCCCTTACCATTATAAGTTGTCCTTTAAACTCTTGGCCCAAGCAGCCAATTTTCTCTCTGACCACTGAGTAATTACTCAGATGTCCTCTTTTTTTTCCTCCTTTTATAAGATATTCCATGTGCTGACAATATATCTTCACTGGCTGTCACCCATATTTGGAATGCCATCCTTTTTTTTTTTTTTTTTGAGGTTTTTAAACTTTAATTTATTAATTTGTTTGTTTCCTTTTAGTTTACAGGATTCAATTCCACAATTCCTTGAATTTCACATTTTGTCCCCCTGTAGCAGCAAGCACCCCAAGAGTCCTCAGGGTTTGCAGCTACCACAGGTTCTTGGATCTGCTTTGTTAAAGGAAAGCAACTCAAAATGGGTTAACAAGCTTACTTTAATCAGTCAGACATATATCGTTTACCTTGTTCAGGAGAAAAGGTCAGCACCCCGAACTTCAAAGTATACAGGCAGAATTATCAAGACAGAAACATCAAGTAGACAGATTTCCAAACTGTCCAACCGTTACATCCATACCCAGTCAACATCTGGGTTTCCACATTCTGGGTTTTTCAAAGCCGGGGGACTCTCAACAATGGCTTCCCAGAATTCAGATCAAATCACAGAACACTTCTCAAAGTGAGTCCCAAAAACAAAGCTACACATCAGGGCTTATATAGCCTTCTCCTGGCTCAGAGAATGTAACAACGTTATTGACTCACTGGCCAATCAAGAAGTATCTACTGAAAAACAAGCCTCCCCCACCCCAGGCTTCAGGTGCACATCAGCCTAGGGGCAGGGAAGATCTTTAAAATTTACATTCTTATTACACACCCCCCCCCCCC
>NW_027187372.1:11108628-11170132 GCF_028583685.1 Petaurus breviceps papuanus
CCCCCCCCCCCCATGGCGGCTTATTAAGTATAGGATCTGTAAATACTTTCACATTATACAATAGTCAGTTTATAAGGATGGATTGTACCAGCTGGAACGAAAAATGGTAAAGAGGACATAAAATCAAATAAGACAATGAAAAAGATCAGGTATTTTGCTTCCACCTGGATACAAATTTAGTTCTTTCTAGTTCTTTCTCTGGATGCACGTTTTTCCCTCCATCATGTGTCTTTTGGGATTGACTTATATCCCTGTATTGTTGAGAAGAGTCCAGTCTATCAAAGTTGGTCATCACACATACGTTGTGTCTGTAATTGTGTACAAATTCCTCCTGGTTCTACTCTTCTCACTCAGCATCAGTTCTTTTAAGCCTCTCCAGGTAAATATGAAGACCGCCTGCTCCCTGTTTCTTATGGCGCAATAGTATTCCATAACATGCATATACCACAACTTGTTCAGCCATTCCCCAATTGATGGGCACCCCCTAAATTTCCAATTCTTTGCCACAACAAAAAGAGCTGCTATAAACATTTTTGTACATATGGGTCTTTCTCCCATTTCTATAATCTCTTTGGGATATAACCCTAGGAGTGGTATTGCTGGATCAAAGAGTATGAAAGTATTTATAGCCTTTTGGGCATAATTCCAGATTGCTCTCCAGAAAGGCTGGATCAGTTCACAACTCCACCAACAATGCATTAGTGTTCCAGTTTGCCCAAATCCTCTCCAGCATTTCTCATTTTCCTGTTTTGTCATCTTAGCCAATCTGACTGGTGAGATGTGGTACTTCAGAGTTGTTTTGATTTGCATTTCTCTAATCAATTATGAATTAGAGCATTTCTTCATGTGCTTATAGATAGCTTTAATTTCTTTCTCCGAAAACTGCCTGTTCATATCCTTTGACCATTTATCAATTGGGGAATGACTTGTATTCTTATACATTTGACTCAATTCTCTGTATATTTTAGAGATGAGTCCTTTGTCAGAGACATAGGTTGTAAAGATTCTTTCCCAATTTCCCACCTCCCTCTTAATCTTGGTTACATTGGCTTTATTTGTACAGAAACTTTTCAATTTCATGTAGTCAAAATTATCCATTTTACATTTTATAATGTTCTCTAATTCCTGTTTCATCATAAAGTCATTCCCTCTCCACAAGTCTGATAGGTAAACTATTCCTTGTTTTAGCAGACTGCTTACAGTATCAACCTTTATACCTAGATCATGAACCCATTTAGACTTGATTTTGGTATATGGTGTTAGATAATGGTCTATATCCAGTTTCTGCCATACTATATTCCAGTTTTCCCAGCAGTTTTTGTCAAACAGTGAGTTCTTATCCCAAAAACCAGGGTCTGGGGGTTTATCAAACAATACATTACTGTAGTCATTGACTTCTGAATCTCATGTGCCTAATCTATTCCATTGATTCACTTCTCTATTTCTAAGCCAGTACCAGGTAGTTTTGATGACTGCTGCTTTATAGTACAGATTGAAATCTGGTAAAGCTAGTCCACCTTCCCTAGCATTTTTTTTTTCATTAATTCCTTTGATATTCTGGACCATTTATTCTTCCAGATGAATTTTGTTACTATTTTTTCTAACTCTATAAAGTAGTTTTTTGGTAAATTAATTGGTATGGCACTAAATATATAATTTAATTTAGGTAAAATTGTCATTTTTATTATATTAGCTCAACTCAGCCATGAGCAATTGATATTTTTCCAATTAGTTAGATCTGACTTTATTTGTGTGAAAAGTGTTTTGTAGTTATGATCATACAGGTCCTGGGTTTGTTTGGGCAGGTAGATTCCCAAATATTTTATAATGTCTACAGTGACTTTAAATGGGATTTCTCTTTCTACTTCTTGCTGTTGAGTTTCATTGGAAATATATAGGAATGCCGAGGATTTATGTGGGTTTATTTTATATCCTGCAACTTTGCCAAATTTATTTATTGTCTCAAGCAGTTTTTTACTTGATTCTCTAGGATTCTCTAAGTATATCATCATATCATCTGCGAAGAGTGATAGCTTGGTCTCTTCTTTGCCTAACTTGATTCCTTTAATTTCTTTTTCTTCTCTAATTGCTACTGCTAACATTTCTAGTACCAGATTGAATAAGAGGGGTGATAGTGGACATCCTTGTTTCACCCCTGATCTTATGGGAAATGCTTCCAGCTTCTCCCCATTACATATAATACTTGCTGATGGCTTTAAATAGATGCTACCTATTATTTTAAGGAAGGCTCCATTTATTCCTATACTTTCTAATGTTTTTAATAGGAATGGATGTTGTATTTTGTCAAAAGCCTTTTCTGCATCTATTGAGATGATCATGTGGTTTCTGTTAGTTTTATTGTTGATATGATCAATTATACTGATGATTTTCCTAATATTAAACCATCCTTGCATTCCTGGAATAAATCCTACCTGATCAAAGTGTATTATTCTTGAGATAAGTTGCTGTAGTCTTTTGGCTAGTATTTCATTTAGAATTTTTGCATCTATATTCATGAGGGAGATTGGTCTATAATTTTCTTTCTCTGTTTTATCTCTTCCTGATTTAGGTATCAGTACCATATTTGTGTCGTAAAAAGAATTTGGTAGGACTCCTTCTTCACTAATTTTCCCAAATAATTTGTAGAGTATTGGAATCAATTGTTCTTTAAATGTTTGATAGAATTCACTAGTGAATCCATCTGGCCCTGGAGATTTTTTCCTAGGGAGATGACTGATGGCTTGTTCAATCTCTTTTTTCTGAGATGGGATTATTTAAGTAATTTACTTCCTCTTCAGTTAATCTGGGCAACTTGCATGTTTCTAAATACTCATCCATTTCCCTAAGATTGTCAAATTTATGTGCATACAATTGGGAAAAATAATTCCTAATTATTGTTTTTATTTTCTCTTCATTGGAGGTAGATTCAGCCTTTTCATTTTTGATACTCATAATTTGGTTTTCTTCTTTCTTTTTTTTATCATATTGACTAAGTGTCTATCAATTTTGTTGGTTTTTTCATAAAACCAGCTCTTGGATTTATTTATTAGTTCAATAGTTTTCTTAATTTCGATTTTATTAATCTCTCCTTTAGTCTTCAATATTTCTAGTTTAGTATTTAATTGGGGATTTTGAATTTGTTCTTTTTCTAGGTTTTTTAATTGCATGCCCAATTTGTTGAGCTCCCTTTTCTCTAATTTAATCACGTATGCACTCAGGGATATAAAACTTGCCCTAAGAACTGCCTTTAATGCATACCACAGATTTTGGTATGTTGTCTCATTATTATCATTCTCTTGAATGAAATTACTGATTGTTTCTATAATTTCTTGTTTGACCCACTCATTCTTTAGGATTAAATTGTTTAATTTCCAGTTAGTTTTTAGTCTGTCTTTCCCTGGCCCTTTATTGCATATAATTTTTATTGCATCATGATCTGAGAATGATGCGTTTAATATTTCTGCCTTACTGCATAGAATTGTGAGCTTTTTATGCCCTAGAACATGGTCAATTTTTGAGTATTTGCCATGAACTGCTGAGAAGAAATTATATTCCTTTTTATCCCCATTCAGTTTTCTCCAGAGATCTATCATACCTATCCTCTCTAAAATCCTGTTCACCTCCTTAACTTCTTTCTTGTTTATTTTGAGGTTGGATTTATCAAGTTCAGATAGGGGGAGATTAAGGTCTCCCACTAGTATAGTTTTGCTATCTATTTCTTCCTCTAATTCCTGTACCTTCACCTCTAGGAATTTGGAAGCTACACCACTTGGTGCATATATGTTAAGTAGTGATATTGCTTCATTCTCGATGGTGCCTTTTAACAGGATATAGTTTCCTTCCTTATCTCTTTTAATTAGGTCAATTTTTGCATTTGCTTTATCTGAAATAAGGATTGCTACCCCTGCTTTTTTTTACTTTAGCTGAAGCATGATATATTTTACTCCAACCTATTACCTTTACCATGTGTGTATCCCTGTTTCAGATGTGTTTCTTGTAAACAGCATATTGTAGAATTATGATTTCTAATGCATTCTGCTATCCGTCTCCGTTTTATAGGAGAGTTCATTCCATTCACATTTACAGTTATGATTGTTATCTGTTTCTTTCCCCTTATCCTATTCCTGCCCCTGTTAATGTTCATATTTTTCCTCCCTTCTCCCTTCCCCCCCTTAATAGTTTTCCTTTTGACCACCGCCTCCCTCAGTGTTCCCTTTTCGGCCCCCCTCCCTTTTCCTCCCCTTTTCCCCTTACTACTTCCCTCTCTACAAACCACTCCCACCCCCCTTTGTAACCCTTTCCCCCTCATACTACCTGTAGAATATTGTTATACTTAATGAGGTATGCTATTTTTTCTTCGCATCAAGAATGACAGGAACAGATCTCATGCGAAGCTCCTCTCCCTCCCCTCTTTCCCTCTAAAATGATGTGTGTTCTCCTTGTTTACCTTTCTAAGTCACTGTTGCTTCTCGTAATTGGAGGTTGAATTTTCCATTGAGTTCTGGCTTTTTTATCAAGAAGGTCTGGAACTCTGTTATATCATTGAATGACCATCTCTTTGCCTGGAAGAATATGCTCAGTCTCGCTGGGTATGTGATCCTTGGTTGTAATCCAAGCTGTTTTGCCTTCCTGAAAATTGTATTCCACTGCCTCTGATCTTTCAGTGTGGAGGCTGACAAATCCTGTGCAATCCTCACTTTGGGCCCTCGATATGTGAATTGTTTCTTTCTGGCCGCTTGAAGTATTTTCTCTTTTATCTAGTAGTTCTGGAGTTTGGCCACAACATTTCGAGGATTTTTCAGTTTGGGATCTTTTACAGCAGGTGTCTGGTGGATTCTGTCGATTTCTATTTTCCCCTCAGGTTCAAGTATCTCAGGGCAGTTTTCCTTAACGAGCTCTTGAAGAATGTTGTCCAGGCTCATTTTTTCATCATAATTTTCTGGTAGGCCTATGATTCTCAGATTATCTCTCCTGGATCTGTTTTCCAGGTCAGTTATTTTTTCTTTGAGGTATTTTACCTCTTTTTCTAATTTTTCATTTTTGTTGTTTTGCTTGGCTACTTCTTGGTTCCTCATAGAGTTATTTGTTTCCATTTTTTAAATTCTGGTTTTAAGCAAATCATTTTCCTTGGTTAATTTTTGAAGCTCCTTTTCCATATCATACACTTTTCTTTTTAGAGAGATGTTTTCCTCATTATAAGGCTTTTCGAATTCTGCTATTTTTGTTTTGAGAGAATTATTCATTTTCTCTTCTATCTCTCTCATTTTGCTTTCAAAGTTCCTTTTGATCTCATCTAGGAGAGCCTTCTGTGCTTGGGATCCATTCCCTGTTGAAGTTTAAGCTGTGGGTGTGGAGTCCACATTGTCTCCCTCTGAGGTTGGTTCCTCCCTCTGAGGATAGTAGGACTCTAGAGTCTTTGTCTTTGTAGTCTGCTTTCTACCCATTTTGAGGCAGGGTCCTAGCCACGCCCTTCCTCTAGGATCCCAAGCCTTTACTGTAGAGGGTTTTGCCCTGGACAATAGTTACTTTATTTTCAGGGTCAGAGGGGGGGTTTGGAACAAGTGGGGTTCACTCTGTCATCCTCGTCTTTGGAGGTCCTGAAAGGGGCTTTTTAAAAAAGATTTCTGTGCTATAATGTGGTAGCCCCAGGAGTGTTTGCTGTCCAGTATAGGGGCCCCTGTCTTTGCTTCTTACCTTGCTATTTCCAGTCCCAGCCCTTTGGTGATAGGCCTGGTAGTGGACCTTGTGGTTGGTGGGAAGATTTGCCCTCGGAGTTGATCAGGCCCCTTCCTGGCCTGAGTCCGCCACTGCGCCTTCCCGGCCTGCCTCCGTGCGCCGCCGTGCTGCCGCCGTGCTGCCGCCGCACTGTCCTGACCCACATCCACCTCCGCACCTTCCCGGCCCTCGTCTGCCGCCGTGCCTAAATGCCTTCCCTTTTCTACTCCAATTCCTGGCTTCCCTAGCTTCATTAAAACTTTACTTAAAATTTCTTCTGTAAGAAATTTTCCTGTCCCTTGACCCTCAAACACTCCCTTAATACTAGTTATATCCAGTTTATAGTGTACATATCTTATTTGTAGATCGTTGCTTTTAGGGGTGACCAGGTAGCACAGCGAGTAAGAACACCGGCTCCAGTGTCAGGATGACCTGGGGATCAAATCTGGGCTCAGATACTTAGTACCACACAGAAATAACTGGCTGTGTAACCTTGAGCAAGTTACTTCACCCTGATTGCTTAAAATAAAAAGATAGTTGCTTTTATGTTTTTGTTGTTGTTGTTGTTGTTTGTTTGTTTTTTTTTTTTTTTGCCTTTTGGAGGGCAATTGGGGTTAAGTAACTCACCCAAAGTTACACGGCCAGTATTTTTGTGTGGGTGTTAAGTGTCTCAGGCTGGAACCAAACTCGGAGCCTCCCGACTCCAGGGCCTGTACTTTACTCACTGCTCCACATAGCTGCCCCAATAGTTGCTTTTAAATAATCGTTCCTATTAGATTGTGAGCTTTATGAGGCTAGGGGCTATTTTTTGAAGTATCTTTATTTTTATTTCTGTTTGTTTTTCTTTGTAAATTTAAGTCTTAACTTAGTGCCCAGAACAGAGTATATGACTAATAAATTCTTGTTGATTGTGGCTGGTTACAACCATCTATCATTTAGAGTTTTCTAAGTTCCACAACTTTTTTTCAGCTCCCCTGCTAACTTTTTTTTTTTCATGTGGTTCCTATACCCAGGCTATTTTTCAGTTTCTATTCCTAAATGAAAGCCTTCTTTACTTTTACTTAAAACACCATGACTGATTTGAACCAAGATAGCAGAATACAGACAGCAGACAAGCTGAATTTTCCCAATATTCCTCTCCAAACAACTTTAAAATAACTCCTCAAATGATATGTTAGAATAACAAAGGCAACAAAGGGTCAGAGAAGAATTTTTCCAGCTTAAAACAACTTAAGAGATCAGCTAGAGAGGTTTGTGGCATTGGGGGGAAAGCAGACCTGGAGGCTTCAGGGATTTTCACAAGGGTGACAACGACTTTCAGCCCAGGGATGGTAAGAGGGGACAGAAAATTTGTCGAAAGAGATTTCAAGGAGCCTTTGCTAGCACTGGGTGGAGTAGGAACTTATTGGTAACTCTGTTGCTCAGAAACAGTTCTGAAGTGCAGTTCAGGTTTGAAAGGAACACTTATGATTGGTTACAAGGGAGTGGGAGCCCTGGCTACAGTCCTAAGAATAAGATTTCAGGAGAGCAGGGGAATTTGTTCCAGATCCAAGAGGAGTGGTAGCACTTGTGGCTACAGGGAAGTATGGCCCTTCCTGGGTAAAAACCAGAGCATTAACAATAAAGAGCAGTGACCCTACTTCTTCTACAGATAACACTAACTAGAAAGCAATGTAAATTTGGAGACCACCTTGAACTAGCTCTGAAAACAGCAATGTGAAAAAATCTAAGGCTTTGGACAGTGCCTCACTTGAGCAGCATTCAACTTTAACATAAAATTCAAAGTAAAAAAAAAATTTGGAAAACAAACAAACAACAATAACAAAAGAACTCGAATATAAAAAGGTACTAGTGGTGTCAGGGAAGATAAAGAGAAACACAAAAGAGAGAGCAATGTGAAAACATCTACAAGCAGTCTCAAATAAAAATGATAATTGGATGCAAGCATAACAAGAATTCACAAAAGAATTAAAGATGCAAGAATGATAGAAGAAAAATGAGAGAATAAATAAGAGTAATGTAAAAAAATTATGAAAAGAGAATCAACAGATTAGTAAAATATTCACAAAAATACAGAAAAAAATAAACCTTAAAAAAAAGAATGGGCCCAATGGTAAAAGAAGTACAAAAAAATCACTGAAGAATCAATTCCTAAAAATAAGAATAGGGGGCACAATGTTAAGGGAGGTACAAAAATCACTGAAGAAAAAAACTCCTAATGGAAAAAAGTTCACTAAATGAAAAAATTCTTAAAATTAGAATGCAAGAAGTGGAAATTCACTAGAAATAAGGAAACAATAAAAAGTCAAATAAATGAAAAATTGAAGAAAATTTGAAACACCTCATTAGAAAAACAACTGACCTTGAAAATAGATCCAAGGGAGATCACTTAATAATTATTGGACTACTTTATAATCATGATATGAAAAAAAGGATACTGGACATCTCATTTCAAGATATTTTCAAGGAAAACTGCCCCAATATCTTAAAATAGCAAGGTATAGAAAGAGAAATTCCATTTTGAGTTACTTTAGACATTATAAAATATTTGGGAGATTACTTGGCAAAACAAACTCAGGAACTATACAAACACAGTTACAAAACACTTTTCACACAAATATAAGCAGATCTAAATAATAGGAAACATATAAGTTGCTCATGGGTAGGCTGAGCTGATATAGTAAAAATGACAATTCTACTTAAATTAACCTGCTTACTCAGTGTTGTACCAATCAAACTACCAAAAAAATTATTTTATGGAGATAGAAAAAATAATAACAAAAGTCAGTTGCAAGAACAAAAGATCCAGAATATCAATGGAATTAATGAAAAGAAATCCAAGGGAAGGTGGCCTAGCAGTACCAGATCTGAAATTGTATCATAAAACAGTGATCCTCAAAACTACTTGATACCAGCTAAGAAATATAGTGGTGAATCATGGAATAAGTTAGATACACAAGACACAACAGTCTATGACTATAGTTATTTATTATTTGATAAATCCAAAGACTCCAGCTTCTGGGATAAGAAATCATTATTTGATAAAAATGCTGGGAAAAATGGAAAATAGTATGGCAGAAATCAGACATACAACTAACTACATCTTATACTCTATGCCAAGATAAAGTCAAAATGAGTACATGATTTAGATATAAAGGATGATAATATAAACAATAGGAGAGCAAGAAATGGTTTACCGGTCACATTTATGGAGAGCAG
This sequence comes from Petaurus breviceps papuanus, assembly GCF_028583685.1. Taxonomy (NCBI): domain Eukaryota; kingdom Metazoa; phylum Chordata; class Mammalia; order Diprotodontia; family Petauridae; genus Petaurus; species Petaurus breviceps. Next base: position 11,117,563 of record NW_027187372.1, read on the forward strand.
AAGAATTTATGACCAAACAAGAACATTAGAAATGCAAAATGGATGATTTTGATTACATTAAATTGTTTTTTTTTTTCACAAACAAGACCAATGCAATCAAAAGTAGAGGGGAAGCAGAAAGTTGGGGAACAATTTTTACAACCATTGTCTCTGACAAAGCCCTCATTTTTAAAGTTAAATTGATAAGAATACAAGTCATTTCCCAACTGATAGTCAAAGGATATAGTTTTTGATGAAGAAAATAAAGCCATCTATAGTCATATGAAAAAAATGTTCTAAATCACTATGCATTAGAGAAATACCAATCAAAATAATTCTAAGATACAACATTACATCTATCAGATTGGCTAAGAAGACAAAACAAGAAAATGATAAATGTTGGAGAAATATAGGGAAATTGAAACACTAATGTACTGTTGCTGGAGTTTTGAACTGATCCAAGCATTCTGGAGAGCAATTTTTATGCCAAAAGAGGTAAAACTGTATATATCCTTTGACTCAGCACCACTGCTTCTAGGTCTGTATCTCAAAGAGATCATGAAAATGAGAAAATGACCCATATGTACAAAATATTTATAGCAGCTCTTTTTGTGGTGGCCAAGAATTGAAAATTGAGAGGATGCCCAATGACTGAACAAGTTTTGGTATGTCAATGTAATGGAATACTATTGTACCATAAGAAATGATGAGCAGGTGGAATTCAAAATAACCTAGAAAGACATATGAATTGATGCTGAGTGAAGTGAGCAGAACCAGGAGAACATTACACACAGTTCCAGTAACATTGTGTGATGGCTAACTTTGATAGAATTAGCTCTTCTCAGCAATGCAAGGATCTAAGGCAACTCCAAAAGACTCATGATGGAAAATGCTACTCATATCCGTAGAAAGAACTATGGAGTACGAATGCAGATCACAACACACTCTTTGCTCTTTTTTGTTGTTTTTTTTGTTTCTCCTTTTTGTGGTTTGTCAAATTGGTTCTAATTATTCTTTACAACATAAATAATGTGGAGATATGTTTAATATGAATGTATATGTAGAGCCTATATCAGATTACGTGACATCTTGGGGAGGGGGCAGGAGAGGACGTGGGAGAAAATTTTAAACTCAAAATCTTATGGAAGTGAATGTTGAAAACTAAAAATGAATATTTGTTTTAAAAAGAAAATGAAAAAAAAAAGAAAAATCGCTCTTAAAATTAATCCCCAAACAGAAAAAAGATTATACGTTCCTAATTATGGTTATTTAAATAATTTACTTAATTGTTGATAATATAAAGATGATATTTATAGTTTAATGTTCTGCAGAATTTCATGTGACTTTACTATTATTGATAACACAATTAAAAAATAAAAATAGAACTTTCAGAATTGAAGTTGTGGTCTCAATTTCTCTCAGCATAAGGAAACTGTGCTCACACTGCAATTTCCCTATTTTCTGTAAAGTTGTAAATAGAGCAGTTTATCTGTCATCTGATACTTTAGAACCCACATAAATATGAGATTCATGTTTGCTTACAAGGACCAGAAGTAAATGAAATTAATATGCACAAACTATAAAAGCAAATTAAAATATAATTCATCTTAACCTAATAAAATAGAAAATACAAAATAAGTTTGAGAAGTAGGTATGATGGTCCATTCAAATATTGCCCTGATCTAATACACGAGGCTTCCAGGAGTACATGTTTAGTAAAGCAAAAGCAATTAGCTTCTAATAATATACTTACCATATTGAAAATGACCCCATCGCCTTAACCTATAGGATGCATTATATACTAGCACTTTACATGTCTGTCAAATCTACTTGATTAGAATAAAGGAGAGTACAAAATGAAATTACACATATAAGGAGGCCTTCATTATTATTTATTAAATTATATTAGAAGTATATAGGTGTGTGGTATCAGATACTGCTATGCGTGGTGCTATATGATTTATGACTTCTACTTCACTCTTTTTTGTCCTTGTTTTCCTTTTTTTGCTTCCTCTTCCTTGATACCTCATTTTCTTTGTTCATTGTTTTATATTCCAGGATTTTCTTTTATACATACATACATATATATATTTAAGGTTTTGAGTTCCAAATTCTATCTCTCTGTCCTTCCTCTGGGCATGGGGGGTTGTAGCAGCAAGCACCCTGGAGTCCCTAGGGTGGCTGCTCACACAGGTTCTTGGATCTGCTTTGATAAAGGAAAGCAACTCAAAAGGGGTTAACAAGCTTATTTTAATCAGTCATAGATGTATCATTTACCTAGTTCAGGGGAAAAAGGTCAGCACCCCGAACTTCAAAGTATACAGGCAGAATTATCAAGACAAACAGATCTAGTAGACAGATTTCAAACTGTCCAACCATTACATCCATACCCAGTCAACATCTGGGTTTCCACATCTGGGTTTTTCAAAGCCGGGGGACTCTCAACAACGGCTTCCCAGAATTCAGATCAAATCACAGAACACTTCTCAAAGTGAGTCCCCAAAACAAAGCTACACATCAGGGCTTATATAGCCTTCTCCTGGCTCAGAGAATGTAACAACCTTATTGACTCACTGGCCAATCAAGAAGTATCTACTGAAAAACAAGCCTCCCACCCCAGGCTTCAGGTGCACTTTAGCCTAGGGGCAGGGAAGATCTTCCAAATCTGCATTCCCATTACAGGGGTTTAGCTGCTGGCCTGGCCCAGGGGTAGGGTCCTGCTGCTGGAGTGCTATGGATACAGGGTCTCCCTAGGGATAGGCCTCAGGGGCAGGATCTCACTGTTGGTCAGCCCCTGGGAGGGGCTTCACTACTGGTCAGCAATGGGATCAGAGCCTCCCTGGTGCTTTCTGCTGTGGATGGGATCAGTGAGGTGGAACTTTGCTGTGCTTTAGACTGTTCATTTTCCTAGGGGTCTGCTGGTATGCAGGAGGGTAGGGACTCACTGGGGTTTGTCCCAGTCAAGTACTGCCCCTTGCAGTGAGGTCGGCTGGTTGACTGCTTCTGTTCTTAGACCTTACTCCTCTCCCACCCCAATGAGACAGACTTTTCCTTCCAAGCTGGTGAGCTACTTCCCTGTTCCAGTTCTGAGGCAGTTTTCTAGTTGTTTGGAGGAGAATTTGTGAGGACTGCAAAGGATTCTTTCTTTACTCACCATCTTGCCATCTCCTTGTCTAGGATTTCCAGTGACCATATTGGACATTGCCCAGTCCTTGCTAGGGCATTCTCAAAGGGTTATTTACTCTTTGGTTATATCAGGCCTGCACAACCTGTGGCCTTTGGGCTGTAAGCAGCCTCAGGCACACCAAAGGATTTCAGGTTGCCCATGAAAAACATAGAGAATGTTTTCCTCTACACTTTTCATGGGCTGCCTGAAATCCTTTGGCATGGAGCAAGCCACAAGTTATACAGACCTGATCTATATGCCATTGCCTTACTTAACATGTAAGTATGACAAATAGTTTGTGCAAGGTGCATATAATTATTAAATAAAAGATTTTGCATATGAATGTAGAAATCCTGTCTCTAAGGCCAATAAATATCCAGGTTCACCACACTTCTACACTATAGTTTTGGGTTGTGGTTTTTTTTGGTAATTTTTTTTTTGTAAATTTAATTCCTACCACATTAGAAAATTCCAGTGTAAGAAATTTTAATTAAGCATAAGGAAGGAATTTTGGACAGTGAGTATAGGTAGTTATAGGAATTTCATTGAGCAAGGCAATGAACATATATGATATACTTTCAAATAGAACAGGTGTGCATGATCAGATGATATGCTTTACTTGTGTTATTATCTAAATGTAGTGTGTCAGACCAGAGAACAAGTCTAGTTTTCTCTCATCCAAATGATTCTAAAATTCTTATCCTCAAAGTTATGTTTCTTTAGAATATTTCTTTAAAAGAGTCACCAATAAACATTTTAAAAAATTTTTCTCCTCTTCCAACTTAACCACCAAAATTATAATTTGAATGTCAGTGTCTACCAGATCTGTATGTGTGCATGAATTTCCACATTCTGTCCCTTTTTGCATATTTTAATTTATTAAGTTAAAGTAAATTATAATGTCCCATTGCTTTAGCAGATCGTGCATATTAACTCTCTTTTTCTATAATGCTTACTAGAAAATAACGCTGATTTATTCTTTATTTGCATAGTAAGACATTCAAATAATGTTTTGGCTGCTTTCAGCCACTTTGAAAAAAAGATCAAATTTTGACCACTTCAATATTTCCTTATTACTGTCTGTTTGCAAAACCTGATGAGTTGACTCAATAATTTATTCTATATTTTGGCTGGCTTTTAATGGAGTGAAGTACAAAATTTAACAGATGTTTTATACCTTTGGACATTGGATCTTCTCTTGATGTTATTCTTCTTAAAGTGAGAAAAGTAAAATATGCAAAAAAAGTATGAAAATGGACTTCTCCTAGTAAACTTGTCCATTTTTTTCTTTTCTTTCTTCCTGTCTTTTCTTTTCTCCCTGGAAACATCATTTAGAAATACCTTAGTTTCACCAAACAAATATTTCAGAATTTCCCAGTCTTTCTTCAGTGAATATCTATTTGTTCCCCACTAGGTCCATTCAACCTCATGTAATATCAATGAATATACAAACAGGAATTAATTGCTGTAACTATGAGAAATGGAAAGTATTGGGGAGAAAATTAAGGATTGTTTATTTACTACTACATAATATTCTTCCACTTCTCCCATTATTTTTCCTTTAAATATTAGGACACATAAGTGTTGAGAAATTTAATTTAATTCCCAAAGTTATAGCTATAACTTTTTAAACCAATTGAATACATATATACATACATGCAACATATATGTACATATATATCTTGTTTTTTAAGATACATAATACTCGCATGAAATAGCATGTATATATTTACACATAGTATGTAATTGTCAAAAGAGAGAAAAAATAGACTAACTCAAAAGGCAAAAGAGGTTCAAAAAGCCAATGAGGAGAAGAATGGCTTAAAAAGCTGAATTTGCCTGATGGGAAAAGAATCTCAAAAGCTCACTGAAGAGAATAATTTCTTCAGAATTATATTGGAGCAAATGGAAGCTAGTGACTATATGAGAAATCAAGATATTATTAAGCAGATCTGAAGAAATGAAAAAAAAAGAAGGCAATGTGAAATATCTCATTGGACAAACCACTGACCTGGAAAATAGATGCAGGAGAATTGATTTAAAAATTATTGAACTACCTGAAAGCCATGATCAATAAAAGAACCTAGATATCATCCTTTATGAAATTCTCAAGGAAAATTGCACTGATGTTTTAGAACCAGAGGGCAAAATAGAGGTTGAAAGAATTCTCCTATCACCTCTTCAAAACGATCCCAAAAAGAAAGGTACTAGGAATATTATAGCCAGATTCCACAGTTCCAAGATCAAGGAAAATACTACAAGCAGCCAAGAAGAAAAAAATTGAATAATGTGGAAACACAATCAGGATAACACAGGATCTGGCAGCTTCTACACTGAGGGATTGAAGGGCTTGGAATATGATATTCCAGAGGTCAAAGGTGCTGTGATTAAAACCAAGAAGCACCTACCCAGCAAAACTGAATATCATATTTCAGGGGGGATTATGGTGATTCAGTGAAATAGAGGACTTTCAAGTACTCATGATGGAAAAAAACAGAGTTGAATAGAAAATTTGCCATTAAAATACAAGTAACAAGAGAAGCACGAGAAGGTAAACAGGGAAAAGAAACCATAAGGAAATTGTCAAAGTTGAACTATTTACATTCCTTCATGGAAAAATGATAATTGTAACTTATGAAACTTTTCTCAGTATAAGAATAGTTGAAGGGAACATAAATGTGTGTGTATATGTGTGTATATACATACACATATATGTCAATATAGGAGAGTATATGGGCCTATGAATACATATGTGAATGTGTGTATATATGTGTAGAGGTATATATAGACTGAGGGTACAGGACCAATTGAATAGGAAGGAATGATACTTAAAAGATGAAATTGAGAGGTGAGATAGGAATATAATGAGAGGAAATAGGGAGAGACAGAATGGGGTAAACTATCTCATATAGAAGAGGTAAGGGAAACCTTATAATGGAGGGAGAGAACAGGAAGGCAAAAGGGAATGGGTCAACCTTACTCTCATTGAATTTGCCTTAGGGAGGGAATGATATACATACTAAATATTTCACCCTACAGGATTTCACCCTAAGTGTTTCACCCTACAGGAGATTAGGGAAAAGGGGATGAGAGTTGGGATGATGGAGGGGAGGGCAGGTTGGGGGAGAGGGAAGTTAGAAGCACACATTTTGGAAGAGGGACAGGGTAAAAGTAGAGAATAGAACAAATGGGGGACAGGATAGGATGGAGGGAAATATAGTCATTCTTTCACAATATATCTCCTATGGAAATATTTTGCATAGCTACATGTGTACAACCTATATTGAATTATCTATCTTCCCAGTAAGTGTGGCTGACAAAGGAGGAAGGGAAAGAATCTGGAAGTCAAAATTTTAAAATCAGATGTTTAATATATATAATGGTTTTTTTTACATGTAACTTGGAAATGGGATATACAGGCAGTGGGGTATGGAGATCCATCTTGCCCTACTGGAAAGTTGGAGGGGGGATGGGAGACGATATAGGAGAGAGTAGATTGGGGAATGGGATATACAGTTGGATTGCTGTTTTGGGGTAGTGCATAGGGGAAAGACAAGGAAAAATTGTAACTCAAAAATTCAATCAAAATTGAATGATGTAAACTAAAAATAAACATAAAATTTAATTTAAGAAAAAGAAATGAAGAGCAGGTGGATTTTAGAAAAATCTGGAAATAAATGAATTAATCCTGAATGAAGTGAGCAGAGCCAAGAGAACATTGTACACAGAAACAGCAACATTGTATGATTACCAGCATTGATAGACTTAACTCTTCTCTGCAATGGAATAATCTAAGACAGTCCAAGGTGACTCATGATGAACAATGCTATCCTTGTCCAGAGAGAGAGCTATGGAATCTGGATACAGATTGAAGCATACTATTCTCATTCTCTCCCTCCTTGTCTCCCTACTTCATTCTTATGATTTTTTTACCTTTGGTTTTAATTACTCTTTACAACATAACTAATGTGGAAATAGGTTATAGGTTTCAAAAATTTAGCTCATGCAGCTACAAACTCTTGTCCTCCTCTCTACCTTGGAAGTGTGACCATGTACTTAAAAAAAGAAAAGAACATGTTAAAACCAGGCCTAATGGAAAAAGAGGCACAAGAATTCCCTGATAAAAATAACTCCTTAAAAATTATAATTGACCAAGTGGGCAGAGAGGTACAAAATCTCACCAAAGAAAAGAATTCCTTCTGAAATATAATTGGGCTAGTGGAAGCTAATGCCTCCATGAGACTTAAAAAAATAAAACAAAGTACCAAGAATGAGAAAAATAAAATAAAAAATGAAATATCTCACTGGAAAAATAATTGGACCTGGTAGAAAAATAATTGGACCTGGAAAATGGATGGAGAACAATAAATTTAAGAATTCTTGGGTGACCTGGAAGCCATAATCAAAGAAACAGTGTATACACTGTGTTTCAGGAATTTTTCAAGGAAAACTACTCAATGTCTTAGATCTGGAAAATAAAATTTTCCAGAATTCCAGGAAAGAATTCATTAATCATCTTCTGAAAGAGATTGCCAAATGAAACCTCCCATTGACATTATATCTAAATTCCAGAGCTTGCAGGTCATGGAAAAATTTTGCAAGCAGCCAGAAAGAAAGAATTCAAACATTATGGAGCCATAATTAGGCAGGTTCCCTATTAAAAGATTGGGTATCTAGGTGTCACAGTGGATAGCACACTGGGCCTGGAGTCAAAAAGACTTGAAATATTCTTCCTAAATAGCTCTCTTCCTGAAGATAAGGTAAGCTCTATAAACTCCAGGAACTGGTTTTCACCATATAAACAAAGTACAAATGACCAATCTGATTAGATTTTGTCGTTTTATTAAATTATACTGTCTTATAACTTGCATACTTTAGCAGCTTAATCTAGAGAATCTCCTCAAGTGACATGGATCTTGGGATAGTTGAGAAAATACCTTCTCAAATTTGCACTGATCCATCCACAGACACATGAAGGAACCGATCATTGCATTGATACTGCCAAAAGATGACACCCCAAAATCTATAGCTATATTGGATTAACTTATTCACTAAATTTTAATTTTGCTTCTTTTATTAGTATTTGTGTTTTGGACCTGTTACCTACTATATAAGCTGTTTTTCATTTCTGCTTGGTCTGATACTTATTTGGGGATTCTTAAAAAAAATATTGTGAGACTATTAATAGTCTCAAAGCAGGGACTTTTAGTCCCTGAGAAAACTCTGAGAAAACTAAAGCAACTCCTTATTTTGTCTGCTGTTACTCTAAGTAACTCTGAGCCTGTTTGTATTGCATCCAATCTTCCTTTCTTCCAAAACTGCAAGTATCCAGGAAGATCCTATCTATTAGAGTGGAGATACAGTAAACAGTTAATTCAGACAATTGCCTTTCATGTAACACGGACATTTTATCCTGAAGCCCCTTACTAATAAGCCCTGTCTAAGCAAGTGGTGCCTCACACCTAATTTATTACCTTTATAATTAAAACCTATATAAACTTTATCCTTTTTATTTTTTCCAGCTGGCAATCTCAACCTTCACAGATGGGGATCCCTTGCTAGTAAACTCTATAAAACCCCACTGGTTACGAAACTTTTTGGTTCTGATTCTGATTCTGGTTACAGTTTGTTCTGGCACCAATAATTTTACACACAGATGCAACACTTAAACCTCATTTTCACCTAAATTTGTCACACACACACACACACACAATTGGGTATAAATCTACCCAATATGCTAGTAACTAACAGGGAAGGAAAAGAGAAAGAAGATAGAATTATAGTGGGTGATAAAAGTGAAGGTCAGATAAAGAAAGGCAGTAATAAAAAGAAAAACAAAAAGCAGATCTTATAGAAGGGACAGTATAAAAGAGAGAGGATAAGTAAGAAAATAGAATAGAGGAAAATGCATAGTTGGTAATCATAGCTATGAATGTGAATACATGGAGCTCAACACTAAAAACAGGAGTACTTAGATGAATGAATTAGAAAACAGAATTAAATAATAGGTTGTTTCAGAGAAACACACTTTAAAAAAAGAGATACACATAGAATTAAAATGAGGGCCTGCAGCAAAATCTATTATGCTTCTGATGATGCAAAGAAGGCAGAGTAGCAATCTTGATCTCAGATCAAGCAAAAGCAAAAGGAGACCCAATTAAAAGGGATAATCAGCGACACAAAATTTTACTTAAAAGGCATCACAGCCAATGAAATAATATCAATATTAAATATATGTGCACCAAATGGTGCAGCATTCAAATTGTCAAGAAAATATTAGATGAGTTACAGGAGGAAATACAGACAAATGACACTGTGAAAGCCTTGAACTTTGCCTTTTCAGAGCTTGATAAATCTAACCATAAAATAATACTAATAATAAGGAAGTTAAGGAGATAAACAGAATCTTAGCAAAGTTAAATATGATATATCTCTGGAGAAAATTGAATGGAAACACAAAGAATTATACCTTATTGTCATCTGTACATTGCATCTTCACAAAAACTGGTCAGATAGTGGGGCATAAAAATATCACAAACAAATACAGAAAAGCAGAAACATTAAATGCACCCTTTTCATAATGTATTCAAATAAAATTATACCCAACAAACAGCTGTTGAAGCATGGATTATAAACTAATTGGAAATTAAATAATCTCATTCTAAACAATGATTGATCAATTAACAAATCACAGAAACAATCTATAATTTAGTTAAATGGAATAACAACCATGTGACAACATATGAGTGGGAAAATGAGTGGAAAACAGCCAAAATAGTACTTACAGGAAAATTTAAATTTCTAAATGCATAAATCAACAAATGAGATCAAGATCAAATTGAAAAGACATGCAGTTAAAAAAAACAGAAAGAAAACAAATTAAAAATCCTTACTAAAACACCAAAATGGAAATACTGAATATCAAAGTGCAGATTTCAAATAAAGTTGAAAGTTAAAAATGAAAATAATAAGTAATCTAGTAGCTAGTTTTATGAGGAAAAACAAATTAACGAAACATTGCTTAATTTGATTATCAAAAGAAGAAAACTAAATGGTCAGTTTCAAAAATTAAAAAAAAGAGTAAATGCATTACAAATCAAGATGAAACTAAAATAACTATTAGGACTTATTTTGTCCACTTATATGCCAGTATGCTAACAATTTGAATGAAATTGATGAGTATTAAAAAAAATGAATTGCCCAGATTAACAGAAGCTGAAATAGAATACTTAAATCATTCTATCTTGTGGGGGGGGAGAAGAGAGAAGAACAAGCCATCAGTGAGCTCCCTAAGAAAAAAAATGCTTATACAACATGGATTTACAAGCGATTTCTACAAAATATCTGGGGAACAATTAATCCCAATACTCTATAAACTATTTGAAAAAACAGGTAACAAAAAGATTCCTGCTGAATTCTGTTAAGATAAAAATTTACTTTTAAGAACTAAATCAAGTATAGACTAATTTCATTGCTGAGTATCAATACAAAAAATTTAAATATAACACTAGAATGGAAATTAAAGTAATATATCATAAATAATATACACTATGACCAGGTGGGATTTTTAATAGCAATGCACTGCTAATTCAATATTAAAAATACTGCCAACATGATTGACCATAATAATAGAAACAACAAAATCTACATGTTTATATCAATAGATACTGAAAAAGCCTTTGACAAAATATAATATCCATTTCTACTAAAACTATAAGAAGAAAAGGAATAAATGGAGCCTTTCTTAAAGTGATAAATATTACCTATAGAAAACAGAGTTAGCATTATCTATAAGGATGATATAATTGAAAAATTCTTGTTATGATCAGGGATGAAGCAAGATACTCATTAACACCACTATTTTTCAATATTTAAGAGATTCTATCTGTAGCAATAAGATGAGAAAAATAAATTGGAAGAATAAAATTATGTAATAAGGAAACGAAACTAGTATCTCTAGGATTCTCTAAGTATACCATCATATCATTGACAAAGAATGCTAAGCAAGCAGGGTTATGATGTACTTAGAGATTCAACTAAAACCAAAACAAAACCAAACACTAGTTTAAAAAGTTAACAACTTTAGCAAATTTGTAAGAAATTAAAAAAAAACCCTCCCATAAATCATTAGGGAAGCTAGGTTACTCAGTGGTTAGAACTCCTGGCCTGGAGTAAAGAAGACACAAGTTCAAACAGGTGTCAGACACTACTAGCTGTGTAACCCTGGACAAATCACTTATCCCTGTTTGCATCAGAAAAACCTGGAAAAGGAAATGGCAAACCAAACCAGGATCTTTATGAATAAAATCCCAAATGGGGTCATAAATAGTTGGATTCAACTGAAATGAAAGAACAACAGCAACAACATAAAATATCAGCATTTCTCTATAATACCAGCAAAATCCAACAGGGGGATATGGAGAAATTACCTTTAAAATGCAGACAATATAGAATTCTTGGAACACTACCTGCCTATAAGATAGATACATGGACTATATTGAGACAATTGCAAAAACAAAACTCTTCCCACAAATACAGATATTAACAATTGGGGGAAAATTATTGCTCGTGAGTAGGCCAAGTCAATGTAATGAAAATGACAATTCAGCCTAAGTTAATTTAGTTTTTTGGTGCTATACCAATCACACTACCTAAGAATTAATTTATATAGAGCAAGAAAGGAAATAATAACAAAATTCATCAGGAAGAACAAAACATTCAGAATATTAAAAGAATAAATAAAATAAATGTGAAAGAAGGTAACTGGGAAGTTCCAAATTGCTATCTATATTGCAAAGTGGTAATCATCAAAATAACCTGATATTAAAAAAAAGTGTGGTGGATCCATGCAATAGATAGATACATAATACAGAGTAATAAATGACCATAGTAATTTAGTTTTTTGGTAAACCCCAAATTCCAAGCTTTTGGAGTAAGAATTTAATATATTGTTGGTATATATTGTAGAGTTGTGAACTAATTCAACCAATCAATAGAGAAATTTGAAATTATGGCCAAAGGACGGTAAAACCATGTATACATTTGAACTAGTAATACTACTACTGCCTGTATCACAAAAGAAATTTTTAAAAATGAGAAGGACCTATATGTACAAAAACTATTTATAGCATCTCACTTAGTGTTATCAAATAATTAGAATTTGAGGGTATACTCATATTTGGGGAGTGGATAAACAAGTTATTGTATGTGATTATGATGGAATACTATTGTGCTATAAGAAATGATGAGCAGGGGCAGCTAGGTGGTGTAGGTAATAGAGCACCAGCCCTGGAGTGAGGAGGACCCGAGTTCAAATCTGGCCTCAGACACTTAACACAAAAACTATTCGTGTAACTTTGGGCAAGTCACTTAACCCCAATTGCCCTCCAAAAAGCAAAAAAAAAATTTTTTTAATTAAAAAAAAGAAATGATGAGCATAATGCTCTCAGAAAATCCTGGAAAACTTATATGAGCTGATAAAAAGTGAAATGTACTGTGTACAAAGTAACAGAAATATTGTAAGATAATTAACTGTGAATGACTTAGCTGTTCTTAGCAATACAAAATGATCAATGACAACTCTGAAGGACTTATGAAGAAATATGCTATTCATGTCCAGAGAAAGAACTAATTCAGTCTGAATATAGAATGATGCATTGTTTTTAAAATTTATTTTTCTGGAAGTTTTATTTTTGGTCTACGTTTTCTTTCACAACATGTTTAGTATGGAAATATTTTGCTTGACTACACATGTATGACCTATATCGAATTGCTTGCCTTCTCAATGAAAGTGATAAGGAGGAAGGAAGGGAGAGAATTTGGAAAAATAAGTTTGACAGAATATTTTCATAGACCAACATCACATACCATATGCCAAGATAAGGATAAAATTTGCAAATTATTTAGACATAAAGGTGATGTCCTAAGTACATAAATTATAAGGGAAGATTTTCTAAGAAAGCAAGAGATAGAGAGTATCAAAAAAACTAAAACTGATTATTTTGATTATATAAAATCAAAATGCTTTTGCACAAGTGGAATTAATTCAGCCAAAACTGGAAGGAAAATAAGAAAGAAGGGACAATTTCTACATCACTTTTCTAATAGAGGCCTAATTTCTCAAATATATAAGATACCAAACCCAATCTATGAAAAATAGGATGCATTTCCCAGTCAACAAATGGTTAAAGGATATAAACAGTTTTCAGAAAAATAAATCAAAACTATCAGACAAATGAAAAAAAAATATGTTCTAAACCATGATTGAAATGCAAATTAAAGAAACTCTTATATGCCACCTCACACCTCTCAGATTGCCCAATACGACAGACAATTATAATGATGAATACTAGAGGCATTTCATAAAAATTGGGACAGTAATGCACTCTTAGGGGAGTTTTAAACTAGTCCAACCATTGTGGAGAACAATTTGGAACTAAGCCCAAAGATCTATAGAACTCAGCAGTACCACTACTATGTCTGCAAACCAAAGAGATCAAAGAAAAGGGAAATAACCTCTTTGTATCAAAATATTTATAACAGCTTTTTGCTTTGGTGGCAAATATTTGGAAATTGAGGGGATCCCCATAACTGGGAAGAGATTAAACAAGTTGTGAAATATAATCATGATGGAATACTATTTTGCTATAAGAAATGATGAGTAGTACTATTTCAGAAAAACTGGGGAAGACGTTTATGAACTGATGTAACATGGAGTGAGCAGAACTGAGAGAAACTTATACACTTGAACAGGGACATTCAACCGTTCAACTGTGAAAAACTAAAGTACTCTGATAAGGAAAATCCAAGCAAATTTCAAAAAACCTAGAAGGAAAAATGCTATCTACTACCAAAGAGAAAACTGCTGGAATCTGAATACAAATTGAAGAATACTCTTTTTAAAAACTTCTTTTGTTTATCGTGTGTGTGTGTGTGTGTTTCTTTTGGAACATGGGTAATATGGAAATGTTTTGCCGGACTTCAAATGTATAACAAATATTATATTGCTTGCTTTTTCTTTCTTTTATTTAAATTTAATTAATTAATTTATTTACTTTTAGCTTACAACATTGAGTACCAAATTTTCTCCTCCTCCCCGCTCCCCCCATCAGGGGGCATGCAATCCACTATAGGTTCTGCAAACACCTTCACATTGAACATTAGTCAAATTGCTTGCTCTCTCAAGGGACAAGATTGAAAGAAATTAGAAGTCATTTTAAAAAATGAAATGTTAAAAAATACATGTAATTGGGAAATATTTAACAAAATAAAAGTATATTTACAAGATAAAATGTATCACACTATAACTTTTTTTTAACTCAAGAGAACAAACATTTGGAATAAAGCACTAAAATAGGTATATGCACCTTGCTATTTCATCAAGAACTATATGTGAGGCATATTATAAAATGATCTCCCTCCCCCAAGAACTAGGTGACCTTCTTAGTTAACATTTAATTAACACATTACATATTTTATGACTATTTGCTTCTGACAACAAAATACATATATTTCACTTAGCTGAGTATAGTACTTATCCCTCTTCCATATATAAATATTGTTTAACTTTTGCCATAGTAAACATGCCACAGTGAAACAATAATGATAAGTTATTTTATGATTATACATTTTTAGAACATACAGAAAGCCAGTCAGACTCGTAAACTTTTTTTTTCAAAGCCAATAGAAGATATACTTGCAGAGAGGATGTATCATAGTACCATAGAATAAAGACTGTCCCTGCTGTCAAAATCAGGCTATGATGATTACCACCTGTGTGATGATGGACAATTCACTTCCAGTGCCTAGGCCAGGCCAGCCTCAATGCTACATGTGGCCCTCTAGGTGTTGGAGTGTGACCCTTTGACTGAATCCAAGCTTCACAGAACAAATCCTCTTAATAAAAGGATTTGTTTATAAATCTTGGACTCAGTCAAAAGGCCACACCCACCCAAAAGGTCACATGCCTTGGGTCTTCAAGTTCTCCACTTCCTGGGCCCTAGACCTTGTTTACTTTACCTGTAAATTATATGAATAGGACTAAATGGTTTCTATGATCTCTTTGAAATCTAAATCAACAATCCTAGGTCCAGTTTAACCACAAGATTCAGAAAAAACAAATATTAAGCTCATTTCCATGTCATTTTGGAGGGAAAGCTCTTATGAAATTTATATTATATACAATATCTTCACCATTTTGATAAAGATGTAAATCTTTTCATATGTATTTTTTCAGTATGTAAACAGCAAATGACCCTTTAATATAACATTACCCACAGTCAATTAAGCAGAAACCTACAACATTCCATGGGTAATCTATCTTTGTCTACAGAATCGGTAACATGATGTTCAGATGATGATGGGTTCAACTGTTATCTTCCCTCTGAGATCGCAATTTTCATTTATTGTATTATGAACAAGATGTTAAGATGTTGATGGCCTCAAATATTATCATCCTTTTGGGTCCAATGTCTTGGCCCACAATTATATGAACCAGACTTCAAGACACTAAAGAAAAAAATTTCATTATCATCCCTTAGCCCCTGTTGTCTTTAGCTACAGACTCATAAAGGGGAACATCAGATGATGGCATAGACTATTGCTTCTCCTTTGGGGCAACTATATTCATCCACACTCTTATTTATTTTACCCTTCACAAACCACTCAAATTTGGAGTCAGCTTCAATTAGGAAAACCGAGGATGACATTTGCTGCCTTTTGCCAGGCCATGTAAATTGTCCCCATTATTTTTATTCTGCTCAATTTACCATCCTCGTTGTTCTAATAGGGATTTGTTTTCGGATAATCGAATTCTGGGAGAATTTCCCTGTTGGAATTAAATGCCTCTCTGGTTTTATCTGATTCATCTGAAGTGAACATGAAACTAGGGCAAGAAAATGTGGGAAGGGGGTCACGCATCAAGGATACAGATAAGGGTCACATTGACATATTTTACATCCTATTTGTGAGCAAAGATGCTAGTATATTCCAACAGGAAGCAGGTATACTTCAGTTAAATTGCTGTAATAAATTGCATAGCTCTTTGAAAAGCTAGTAGCTGTCATGTGGGGGGTAGGTATAATCCAAAACTTTATAACTCGTGAAAATTAGCAATAAATTCAGGGTGCTGAAGGAACAACAGGAGCTCATAGCTTTTTTTTCCCCCTTCAAATTATGTTTGGAAATTGTTGTCCTCCTGCTCATATAATTAATTTAACTTTAAAATAATGTTGAATTAGCCAAATGCAGATCATGACCTAATCAGACCTACAGTAAAATCTGCATTCAATTTTATATTAGTTAATGAATTTTTATGATTATATTTCAGGGAGATTTATTGTTTTCCCTTCTGTATGACATTTCTCCATAAGTTAAATTGGTAGGATTTTTTAAAGCTATAGATAGTAAAAGAGTTTTTGTTAATAATTCTGCCTTATAATTAACAATACATTTAAAAGATAAAATCTATAGGAGGAAAGATTTATGTCTTGAAGAAATCTTAGAATTCATCTTAAAACAAACAAACCTCAGAGAAATAAAATGGCTTACTCTACATAAAGTATCAGTGAATAGAATTGAACCTGGGTCCTCTGATCCCAAGCTCCATGTGCTTTCCATTATAATATGGCATCTTTTTAAGTTTGATCTACATTTTGTTCTACTATATAAAATAGGAACAGATTTAGGAATAAAGAATTTATAACCATGAATGGTCTGTGATAATTTCCTTTTTTTTTTTTTGCTTTTTGGAGGGCAATTGGGGTTAAGTAACTTACCCGAGGGCACAAGGCTAGGTTTTATTGTGTGTGTGTGTTAAGTGTCTAAGGCCAGATCTGAACTCATGTCCTCCTGACTATGGGGCTGGCACTCTACTCACTGTGCCATCTAGCCGCCCTGATAATTTCTTTTTAATGTGCTTGTTCATTCTTGTTCTCTCTCTCTCTATCTCTCTGTCTCTGTCTCTAGAGCTGTATACACACACACATACAGACACATACACAGCCACTTACCTTGGGAGAATTATTGATAGAATGTAGGCAATGATAAATAGAATCGACAAATTTAGAGTTGAAAACACCTTACAGTTACTTTACTCCAACTTCCTCACTTTAAAAAGAGGTGAGGTAGGGTAATGGGGAGAATGCAGACTTGGAATGAAGAAGACTGAGGTTCATATTGTGTCCCCAGTAACTAGTAGCTATGTGTTCATGGTCAAGTAAGTCACTTATTCTTTCTGATCCTCAATTTCCTCATCTATAAAATAAGCGTAATAGTACCTGTAATACCTTTATCCTAGGTTTATTGTGGGGTTTAAATGATATGATGAAAAGCATTCAATAGATGTTAACCAATATATAAATACTAATAATTATTATTACAGAAGTCAGTCAGTAAAGATTTATTAAGTACATACTTGGTGCCAACCATTGTGCTAAGCACTGGATATACAAAGGCAGATAGTACTCTGTCTTCAAAGACCTCATTATCAAATGGGAAAGACACATGCAAGCATATATACTTCTACACACACACACATACACACACACATACACACTAAATAGAAAATAATCAGCAAAGGGAACAACACTTAAATTAAGATGGATCAGAGAAAAGCTTCCTATACAATTTAAGGTTTTAGCTAGATATTGAAGGAAGCCAGGAAAAAGATGAAAGAAGAAAAAGGGAAGGAGAGCCTTCAACTCATGGAATGAAAATGCTAGGATTCTAGAAATGGGGCGTCTTATTCACAGAACAGCAAGGAGGCCAGTATTCTTAGACCTACAAATATATGGGGGTAGATGTGTAAAATGTATTAAGACTTCAAAGTGGTGAAGGCAGGTTATGATGGACTTTACATGAGAAACAGGATTTATGGCTGTTCCTGAGGGTAATAGGGAGCTATTAGTACTTATTGAGAAAGTGGGTGACATGGTCGGACCTGTCAGATCTGCTTTAGGGAAATCACTTTGACAGCAGACTGGAGGATAGACTAGAGGGAAGAGAGTTGTAAGGTAGGCAGAACAACTAACAAGATTAGTAAAAATACAGGCCTAAGGTGATGAGGGCTTACACTCAGGTGGTGACAGCGTCAGAGAGTAGAGAAAAGGGTTTATGTGAGAGATGTACTATAGGTAAAATTGGCAGAACTTGCCAATATGTTTGATATAGCGAATTTTAGAGTAAAGAGTTAAGTAAGACACCTAAGACAAAAGCCTGAATGAATAGTGTGGTGCTATAGGGAAGTCAAGAAAAGGGAGGGTTTAGACAGAGACATAATATATTGTTATAGACATGTTGGGCTTCAGGACTCTACAGGGCATCTAGTTTGAGATATCCAAAAAGCTGCTTGTGATATGAGACTGAATGTCAGCAGAGACGTTAGGGGTAGATAAATGGATATGAGAATCATCAACACAGAAATGATAATTGGATCCAGGATATTATTATTCTATAATAAATGGTGAATATGAGGATTTTGGAAAAACTTAGAAAGACATATGATTTGATGCAGAGTGAAGTGAGAAGAAGTAGGAGAATATTGTACACAGTAATATCAACATTGTATGATGAGAAGCTATGATAGATGTAGCTATTCTTAGCAGTTCAATAATTCAAGACAATTCCAAAAGACCCATGATGGAACATGCTATCCACATCTAGAGAAAGAACTATGGAGTTTGATTCCAGATGAAAGCATAGTATCTTTACTTTTTTGATTGTATGTTTTCTTTGTGTGGTGTTCCCCTTTTGTTCTGATTCTTTTTATACAACATGACTAGTGTTGAAATATGTTTAACATAAGTGTACATGTATAACCTGTATCAGATTGTTTGCTGTCTTGGAGGGGGGAGGGAAGGGAAGGAGTGAGAAAAATCTGGAACTCAAAATCTTTCAAAAATGAATGTTGAAAACTATCTTTACATGTAATTCAGGAAAAATAAAATACTACAAAGTTTGAAAAAAGAAAAAATGTTCCTTCAAGGTAAAAAATTACTCCAGAGAAGCTGAGGATATCACTAGGTGAAATAGTATTGAGGGAGAAGAGAAGGTGGTCCAGGAAAAAGCCCTGTAGTATATCCATTGTTATCTGGAATGATGTGGATGAAGATCCAATAAAAGAGACTCAGAAGTCATCAGATAGGTAAGAAGAATCACAGGAGAAAGTATTGTCATGGAAAAGCAAAAGAGAAGAGAGGATAGAGAAGCAGATGACCAGCACTGTTGAAGACTGCAGAAAAATTAAGGAAGATGAGAAAATGCTATCAAATTTGATGATTTAAAATCCTTTAGTAACTTTCGAGAGAGCAGTTTTGGTTATATGATAGTATCAGGAGGCAGGATGCAAATATTTATGAAGAGCTCAGGAGAAAAGGAAGTAGATATGACCATTTTAGATGACATTTTCAAGGTATTGCTGAAAGGGGCAGAAAGATATGGGGTAATTAATAAATGGCAGAGATGGATGAATCAAGTAAGAAGTTTTTATTTTAAATTTTTTAATGCATGGGGAAGACATAAGTATGACTTTAGGTGGTAGGGAAGCAGTCAGTAGATGGGATGAGATTGATGGTAAGTTAGAGATGAGTTATGATAGAGTGTGCAATTTGATAGAGAATATGGGATATAATAGGACAATTTGGGCAGGTTGAGGGGTTGTCCTTTGCAAGGAGGAGGGCCACCTTATTATATGAGACAACCACAAAGGATGAGACTGGCAGAAGTCATCTGAGTGATGTGAATGAGAAGGGGAGAAGAAGGAGCTATTGGCAAAAAAGCATAATTTATTTTAATGAAATATGATACAAAGTTTATAGCTGACAGGGAAGAGGAAGGAGGATTTATAGGAGATTGGTGGACAATAAAAATGTTTGAAAGAACTACTTTGGTGAATGGGATAATGAGTTAAATAGAAAATTATTTGTAATGGTAATAGGATTTTGAAGATCTTCCCTGTCCCTTAAGGATTCTGAAGACTTTCCCTGCTTTGAAGATATAACCTGCCCCCAGGGTGAATGTAATTACATGGAACCTGTAGTGGGAGGAGTTTTCTGAAGGGTGGAACAGAGTCTACAGGAAGCTGGGAGTCAGAACAATTATACAGGGTTAGAAGAAGAGGATGCATCTGAGGCAGACAGACTTGTGAGTAAAAGTTGATGTTTGCTACCTGTTGTTACAGCTAGGCCTCTATTGTTTTGTGGGAAGGCTAAAAGATGCTCTGACTCTCTGGGCTGTTTTGGCTTATTAATTTCTTTGATACTATGATGGAATCAGCTTATTGTTTTTGGGATTTGGTTTTCTGATGTCTGAATAAATGTTTTGCTTCTGTCTTCTATATGGAGAGTCTGTAATATTTTGTGATTGAGCAATATGCAGGTATATTTATAGTGACTGTTGGCACTGTGAATATTGCATTGGTGCTACAGTATTAAAGGATTGCCTTGCAGCAATGAAGATCCACTTGAGATTATGTAACATAAATTTGGAGAAAATCAAAGTAGCAGTTCAGTTAATTTTTCTACATTTATTTAGGAACACATGAGTAATATTGAGGACAGATGATGGGAGTTGTCTAAGGTTGAAGCATGACAGGAATAGATAATCAATATGATACTGGGGCAAATGAGTCAAGAGATGACAATGTAGAGTTAAACTTCTTGACAAAGGAATCAAGATGGTGGAGGGAGGAGCGTGTAGTTAGTACCAAGATGTTCTGGGAAAACATAGAGCTTTGAAGGGATTAGAGGTCATTTGTGGAGAAATAATAGGGTATGAGGTTGCATGGCAGAGGGAGAAGTGGAATGACAATAGATTGTGAACAAATAAAGGAAATTCAAAGTTCATGAATATTGATGTGGAGTAATTGAAAGTTGGCAAGCTCAATTATAGCAGCAAGTACCCAGCATCCCCAGCATGGCTGCCAACACAGGTTCTTAGAATTGCTTTTCTAAAGGAAAGCAACTCAAAATGGGTTAGCAAGCTTACTTTAATCAATCAAACATACACCATTTAGCTAGTTCAGAGGAAAAAGGTCAGCACCCTGAACTTCAGAGTATACAGACAGAAGTTACAAAGCAGAAGTTGCAAGAAAACAGAAAAAAACATATCAATCAAATAGGCTTCCAAAGTGTCCAACCATTACATCTATATCAAATCACAGTTACCAGAGAGGGAAGCATCAACATCTGGGTTTTCAAAGCTGGGGGGGGGGCTCTCAACGGCTGCCCAGAGTCTCATCTGGTCAAATCACACAACACTTCTCAAAGTGAGCCCCAAAACAAAGTCTCAAATCAGGGATTATATAGCCTTCTCCTGGCTCAGAGAATGTAACAACCCTCTTGACCCAGTGCCCAATCACAAAGGACCAAGGTGTGGGCATTCCTGCAAAACAAACCTCCCACCACAGGTTCCCTGTGCACTTAAAGTAGGGGCAGGGAAGATCTTAAAAATTTACATTCCTATAACATCAATGTATGATCATGTTTGTATACAGTTTAGATGGATTGAAGAAGTATGTCATGAGATATGAGAAAGTTAAGGAACTATGAGTTTAGGATATTTGAGGGTATATTGATATGTATGTTGAAGTTCTATAATATAATAATGAGTTGAAAAGGAGAAAGATTGCTGTGATCCAGATGCTGAACTTGCTGAGGCAAAAGAATGATGTCCTTAGGGTCAATTATATTGTGATATTAAAACTAGAAAAGAAATGTATCCCTGCCACTTGTTAAGTTATAAATCCACAAATAAAAAAAAATTGATGTTGTAGTCATATATTTTGTTAAACATTTTCCAATTTAATTTTAACGTGGCCTCATTGGATCCCTAGGGCAATGAGATTTACATTTCTAAGTTAAATAACAGAATTCCAATTGGTTGATGGATACATATTAAGTTAGGCCTGTACAACTTGGCAGTCAGTAAGAGGCCAAATTTGTAATGGGCTAAACTTTTTTGGGCCACAGATAGGTTTTTAGTGACTCACTTTTTAAGTAAAGGCATAATTACTGATTAAACTATTTTTCTAATAAACTGCATTTTAACAAGGGAAGCAATTAATGTCAATTAATTATATTTAGTTAAAATTTTTATTTATAATGAATTCTCTTTAATGTTAAAAAAATACTTCACTAAACAGTACAAGTTTAAATACATTTTTTTTTTCTAGATTTTCTTACTGTTTACATTTAGTTAAGGGGATGTATTACATTTCTTGTCATCAATCAGTTTACCATACTCTGGAATCATGTTTGAAAAAGATTTCTTTAGAAATCTGAAAACTAACTTCAATAGCTGCTTATTTTTCTGAGTTTTCTTTCTTGAAAAGCTATTTTTGCCCACTGAGATTTTTCAATAATTTTGATGTTTTAATTTGTTGTCTAATTTGCTTAAGTCAGAATGTTTTCATGTGAAATGGCAATGAAGATTGTATTCCTTCAGGAATGGTTATTACTTCTCGGCAAACAAGACACAATATTTTGTCTTTCATGTAAGTGAACAAGTATCTCTTTGTCCACTCCAGATTTAAATACTCTATGTTCTGATTCAATCTTTTGTTTCTTTTTATCACCCATTTTACAAAGTCACCCCCAAAACTTTAATGTTAGAACCAAAAAATCTCCACAGCAACTGCTTACAAAGAAATGCTGAATTGAATGCCTGACCTTGGAGAGATCACCAGGCACTCGTGTAATTTGGGGGTTGGCCATGGAACAAGAAACTGGAAGAAGCCCTTGTGTTGATCCTGCTCGTTGCATAGCGGGTGTCAGCTGCATTGGCATGTGGCTGCACTCGCTTTGTCCTTGTTCAATGCCAGTAATAACTAAAAACACAGTGGTAAGATATGACTCTAGGTCCTCTCAGCTTGCAGACAGACTGACAATGGTTGGTTGCATCAGGTCACATGACAAACAGGAGAGAGAAAATAGGGGCAACTGACTCACCAAGGTTTTTAATGGGCATAATGGTGACTAGTGGAAGGTGGGTTAAACAGGGCATGGACAAAGCACTTGCTACATCTTTACTTCCTTTTACATCCTCTACATTTTTCATGGGCCAACTGAAATTCTTTTGCATGCTGCAAGTGGTCTCAGACCATTTGATGTGCAGGCAGGTATTAAGTGAATCTCAAAGGAGGGGAGATTTCTCAGCAAGAGTAGTTCAGGAAGAGCTGGGAAATGCCAGTTGGGAGCAAGGAATAGTCCAGCTCCCACACCCACTACAGCAAATCAGAGGGAATGAATGAAAGTATAGACAGTGCCAGAAAGAAAAACCAAGGAGGCTATGACATCAAGATGGAGTCAGCTCTCAGTGGGAGGCAGAGGGTGGTAGGTGTTAACAAAAAATCAATGTACAAATAATCTTGAGTAAATTTGTATGTAGGACTCCAATTTTCTAATTAATTCTGACTGATAAAACATAAAAAGACAAAAACAAATAATCTAAGAATTATATAGTTTCAGAATTTGTTTACCTTTGGAGTGAGTAGCTTTAAAATAGAGTAGTTAGAGGAATATGGTTAGGTTGAGGGAAAGGGAATAAGGAATTTGGTAGTGGGTGGTGGTGGTAAAAGGGTTTAGAGTGATGACAGCTAGGATTTCAGAATCACTAAGATGGGAAGGGTATGACCTAGGGACGTTGTTTGTAGTTGAAACCGTTCCTTTGGAAACTGAGTGACAGGTTTGGTGGATTGACTGAAATGGCTTAACTAGTTACTGGCAGAGCTGAGATTAGAATTCAGCATTCTTGACACCTGATAATGTATTCTCTCACTCTGTCAGAAGGACTCGATTTAGTACCTGCTCCTTCACACCAGGATATAAAATATAATGAATAATGATTTGTTGGTTCTCTCCATAGGTTGTCTTCTCTTTTCTCTCTATACTTTCAACGAGATATCATAGGGTTATCTTAAAAAAAGTCTTTGTTTTTTATCAGATCATGGAACACTTGTTAGTAAAGGTGAAGTTCATTTACCTTTCTTATGTGTTGCTGAGGTAGAATGGAAGTATAGGTTATGAGATCTGAAAATCAATTGAAGCTATGCAAAGTTAGTGTTTATAAGAGTATCAAAAAAGGATTCTGATGTTCCTAGTTTTCTAGTATAAGTTCAGGAGTTGAGGAGACATGAAGATGCTGAGCCATGTAAAAATCTCTAGAGCTTTGTAGAAAACAATCATCATGACCTGCGGAATGTAGAAGGTGAAAATTAATATCTTGAACTTCAAAGAAGGAAAGACTGCTAAGTCATGCCAAGCAACAGGAGATTCTAGAAGGACCAGTAAGGAGCAAGGTGTAGCCCAATGACCTCCACATCTACTGTATCTATGAGGGTAGTAGGGGTGGTGAGAAAAAGTATAACTATTACTGAAGAGCATAACCAGAGATATGATGTGTTCTGGAGAAATCCAGTTCTCAATGAAATAAATTAGATCTATTGAGGAAGAAGTCCAGGAAAAGTAAGTATGTTCATCACATGCTTACACACATTACATACAAACAAGAATTCAAGAGGTCACTAAGTTAAAGTTGGAGTGAACAAGGATAAGGGTAAGGTTGGGGGAATAAAACATGGGGGTGGAAGAAAACTTACTTCTAGGGAGATAATAATAATAATAATCTAATATTTATATAGGATCCACTATGTACCAAGAAATATTTTAAATACTTTACACATACTATTTCATTTGATCCTTAAAATTAACCCTGGGAAGTAAATCCTATTATTGTTCATACTTTACAGTTAAGGAAACTGAGGTAAACAGATATTATGTGATTTGCTCAGGATCCCACAAGTGGTAAGTAGTTGAAGCTGAATATGAACTCATGGCTTCCTGACTTCAGGTCTTACACTTTATCCACTGTGCCACCTACTTACTCCTGTTTCAGTAATACAAGGAGAGGCAAGTAATCAGTAGTGGTACTTTGCTAGATAAAGGTAGTAGAGAGGATAGACCAATTGTAATGCCCAGTCTCTTAGGTCTGTATATTACAAGAAAAAAAAAAAGAACAAAGATAGTGGACCATATCCTTTTGGACTGGAGAGCTGGGTGTATACCAAAGAGTGCATGGTGTTTTAAGGGCAGAAAAAGAAATGTTATAAATCACTTTCCCTCCTTTCACACTCTCTGCACTCAAGATTGATGCACACCTGCTTATATTTATACAAGTACTACTAGCCATCTCTCATCTGCATGTATTTTAATTGTCTTTCTCCTATTATTGGGTTTCAGTCCCTTCTGAATGCTTCTTCTTGCATTTCCTATCTTCTTTCAGAGTGCAGGTCAAGAATCATTTCCTTAACTAGAGTAGCTGTAATATTTTAAAACTTCTTCTTAAGTGGATTTTATAGGTCTAAAACTATCAAAATTCTTACATTATTGATTTTTCTAAAAGGCATTTAAAGTTTAACATATCAAATAGAATAGAAAAGACAAGATCTCTTCCAAAAAAATTAAGATATCAAGAGAATATTTCATGCAAAAATTGGTATGATAAGCAGAAGAGATTAAGAAAAGGTGGCAAGAATACACAAAATAATTATACAAGAAGGAACTTCATATCACAGATAACCATGACAGTACAGTTAGTGACATAAGACATCCTGGAGAATAAAGTCATGTCGGCCTTAGGAAAGGTTGATAATAATACTGCTCAGGGAAGTGATGGAACTCCAGCTTTGCTGTTTAAAATCCTAAAAGATTATTGATGTGGTTAAAGTGATGGGGAAGGGCAATGTCAAGGAATGTTCAGATCACTGAACAATGGTGCTTGTTTTACACCAGCAGGATTATGATTAAGTTTCTGCCAGCTAGGCTTTAGCAATACATGAATCAAGAATTACCAGAAAAGCAGGCTGGTTTTCAAACAGGCAGAACTAGAGACCAAATTTCCAACATTTACTGGATTATGAGAAAGCAAGGGAGTTTCAGGGAAACAAAAAATCTAGTTCTTAATTAACTTCTCTAAAGTCTTTGTGTGGATTGCAACTAAATGTGGCAAGTTCATAAAGAGATGGAATTACCAGAAAATCACCTGTCTCCTGAGAAACCTTTATGTGGGTCAAGAAGCAACAGTTAGAATAAAATATGGAACAACTGATTGATTTAAGATTAGAAAAAGGAGTAAAACTACTTATATGTAGGGTACATCATGAAAATTCCAGTCTGGAGAAATCAAAATCTGAAATTAAGTTTGTTGGGAAAAATTTCAAGAACTTCATATATGCAGACAATATCACTCTGGCAGACAGTGAAAAAAGAATTTAAAATCTCTTAAAGACAATAAAAGAGAACAGTGTGGAGCTGGTTTTAATTTTAACATAAAAGAATAACATTTTGGCAATTGACCTACCTGCTCCTGGAAAATAGAGGGAGAAGAAATGGAAGGAGTATCAGATTTTATATTCTTGCACTCAAAGATCACTACAGACAGCGATTGCAGCCATGAAATTAAGAGACCCTTGCTCCTTGGAAGGAAAGCTATGACAAAGCTGGATAGCATACTCAAAAGCAGAGACGTCACCTTGCCCACAAAGGACTGTGTAGTTCAAACTGTGATTTTTCCAGTAGCAGTTTGTGCCTGTAAGAGTGGGAAAACTGAGTGCTATATAACTGATGCTTTCAAACTTTGGTAATGGAGAAGACTTCTGAGGGTCTCTTAGACATCAAAAAGATAACAATCAATCAAATACTTAAAGAAGTTACTTCAGCTTCTTCACTGAAAGTTCAAATGCTGAAACAGAAACTTAAATTCTTTGACCACATGATAAGATGGGACTCATTGGAAAAAACCCTAATGGGAAAAATTGAGGGAAAAAGAAAATGGAATATCAGAGGATGACATGGATAGTTAGTGTTATAGAAATAATGAATATGAACATGGACAGACTTTGAGAGATAGTGGAGGTTAGAAGGACCTGGTGTGCTATAAGCCATGGGGTCATGAAGAGTTGGACATGACCAATCAACAATTGAGGAAGGGCACAATATCATACTGAAATCTAATAATGTCATAAAATGACATTTTAAAAATTGAAAATCTGATTAGATGATATTTTCTTACTTTTTCCCCCAAATCAGTAGAAGTAAATGAATCAGCAGCTGCTTTAAAATACAAAATTAGTCTTCATAGTTTTTCTTCCCATTGAGAGACAAATGCTTCGTAAAATTCAAACAGAAAAAAAAAATCATAGATCTATTTCCACAGTGTAGAATAGGTCTTTACTTCTATGTGATAACACCATAGAAATCGATGATTCAACCAGTCAATTTAACAATTTAAAAGACCCTAGAGTTGCTGCTTCACTGGAATTAAAAGTATACCTTTGAAAGATGTCAAGTTTGTAAACAAATAAATTACTTTGCCATGGGGAGATTTCATTTAGTAAAAATATGGTATCAAATGAAGATCCCAAATCCTAAAACTTTTCAGATCGAGACTACTAATTTTTGAGTTGAGTGATCAAGGAAACAAAATATTAAGCAGTCAGTGAAGGTTTTATATAATTCTTAATTATTCATTTTACCAGGAAAAACAAGCCATGCATTTAATATGTTGAATACAGAAGACATTTAATTCCAAACATTGGACATATAATTCTTCTTTGTTAATCTTCAGTTGATTAATTAGCATTCAAGTGATCAGTAGAAAGCATGGAAGCATAATTATAGTGTTTAAAATTTAAAGTATCAGGACAGTGATTTCAGGAAATGTTTTGAAAAAAATACAGTGTTTATCAATGTGAAAAAATAATGATGCTAAGGTCACTGCAGGATTTGTTTATAGAAGGAAAAAATTTGAGGAGTAAACAATTATAATATGAACATTTATTTTAAATTATATTAGACATTTAATGAATTCATCAGAATTAGAACACTGTCAAAGGTCGAAAGGATTTCAGTGACCATCTAGGCTAAACTAAAACTGAGAGACCATCCCTTTTACAAAATACCTTACAAGTAGTTTTGCCTGTCAAGGATCTCCCCACTTCAATCCATCCTTTTTTTTCAGTTGCTAATGTGAGTTTCCCAAAACATGGGTCTGATCATGTTACATCTTTCCTACTCCATAAAGTCCAGTGCTTCCCTGTTGTCACAAGGATCATATATAAAACACTCAGTCATTAAAAGCCTTCCATAATCTAGGCCTATACTACCTTTCCAGGCTTCTGACATATTCTTCCTGAGGATACACACTTTTCAATTCAGCGATACTGGCCTGCATGTTCCACAAACAAGATACTCCATCTCTCAGCTCTGGACATTTTCTCTGGAAATCCCCCACGATTGGAATGTTCTCCCTTCCTTAGTTGTAACTTTCCTGGCTTCCTTTAAATCCTAATTAATATTCCACCTTTTACAGGAACCTTCTGCAACCTCTTTTTATTCCAGTGTTTTCCACTGTTAATTATTTTCTATTTATTTTGTATATAACTTTTATATACTTATTTAAATGTTGTATCCTTCATTGAGCTGTATGCTCCTTGAGGAAAGGACTATCTTTTGCCTCTTTTTGTATGCCCAGTGGACTCAACTGGCCATTTCTAGATGGGCAATGCAGTTTCTCCTTTCCTTTCTTTTCCTTGCCTTGCCTTACTCTGCCCTGCCCTGTTTTGTCTGACCTTGCCTTGCCTTGCCTTCTGCCCACATAGCATATCATACCCTTACCTTGGGTACTCTGCCCAAAGAAATATACATTTTGTTCCTTAAAAACTCAGAAAATATCTTGGGTTTTAGAGGACTATATTTCTTTCTTAAGGAGCATGCCACAAACCCAATTCACTCTGTCTCTCATTGATTGGTCACCAATAGGTCCCAGCTTTAGCCCCACTTGGTCACTAGGCCTTGATGACTCTGAGTGAATGTAAATTGAAATTATTTGTTTTGGACAGAAACTCTGAGAGTCTTCCCCTTCCAGGCTGACTTTTTTTTAAACCAGGTAAAAGAAGCCATTCTTTTCCTATTTTCTTACCCAGCCTTAATCACTGAATAGGTTTTGCCTTAGTCAAACTGACTCCTGGGAAAGACCTTAGATTAAAAAGGCCAAGGTCTCCCACTGTACTGGGGGCCATCTCCAGTCATCCTGTTCTATATCTTGCTACTACTTTGCACAGACCTAGATCACTTAAACCCTATTCCCTTCAGTTAAACCCAATTCCCTCATAAATCAAAGCTTCATCTTCCTGATGTCATGGTTCTCTTAGAGAATGATAGACAAAAACAACATCCTCAGCATTCAGCACAGCATCTAGCAGATAGCAGACACTTAATAAAAGTTGACTGATTGATTGATCGATTGATCATGTAGCTTTGATTGAAGACCTCCACTGAGGAGGAACTTAACAACTCATTTTTTGTGCCTCTTGGAGGGCAATTGGGCTTAAGTAACTTGCCCAAGGTTACAATACTAGTTTTTTGGTGTGGGTGTTAAGTGTCTGAGGCCAGAACTGAACTCAGGTCCTCCTGACTCTGGGGCCGGCGCTTTACGGAACTTAACTCTTGAGTTAGCCAGGTATGCTTTGGAATAGCTTTAATTATAGGAAGCTACTCCTGATATTTCAAAGAAAAAATCTCCCCTTACAACTCTCACCCAAGTTGCCTATTATGCCCCCTCAGACCAAACAGAAAAAGATAAATCACATCAACAAGCTAGCCCTTTAAATATTAAAGACAACCATTATAATTCCCTTTATGCTTTCTCTTCTCCAGCCTAAACTTTTTAAACTGCTTCAACTGATCCTCATATGGCATGAATTCCAGAGACTTCACCATTTTATTTCTCTTCTGGATGCTCTACAGTTTATTAATATCCTTCTTAAAATGTGCCCAGATATTAGCACAGTATTGCAAATTAAATTTGTCTAGGTCAGAGAAAAACTGTGCTATCACTACCTTAATCTAAAAAAATGTTACTACTTAAGTGTGATGGATACAATATTATAAATGTTATCTAATTTTACATATTATATATCATCTAATATCACACTCATTTTACTGTCATATCATTTTTTGACAAGCCATAATAATAATAAATAAACTGTCTAGTTATTTTAGGATGAGCCGCTCTCTTGTACTTACAAAGTTGATTTTTTGAACCCTAATCAAAAATGATTGAGCTAGCTACTTTTAATGTTGCCTTTTTTTTACTTGATTGCTTATCTACTGTAAATACAAATACATATTTGATATTTCAGAAAGTAGGTTTTTCTTGAAAAATAGTAATAAGCTATTAGAAATGAGTATTGTTTAACTATCTTGTGACATCTTGATTCTTCTTCAAGGCTGAGGAAAATTATTATGCTTTGATTCCTATTATTCATATATTGTGTAAATTTGCATATAATATACTAGTTTTGAAAAATTCCCAGCAATAAAAAGTACATATTTTAGGTACAACAGAAAATTCTAACTTCAAATGTATTTTTAAAAAGAGGCTTCTGAACATTTCAAAATTAGACTTTGTTGTTTTAAATAGTAGGAAGATTTCTTAGTTCAGTTCATGTGGAAACATTTCAGGCTCTCCAATTGGCTAAGAAAAATATCTTGAGAATAATTACCATCCTTCTTTGAGCTACTTCTCTTCAGACTGCTTTTTATACACATCTTTGAATACGTATTGTAGTCACATTCAACTTAATTTTCCCATGTCAGCCTTTGTTTGCTGGAAAAAGAAATTCTCTATCTGTGTGACTTGCATGGGAAACTTGCTTCCCATTGTCTTACCTTTATAGAGTTTGGCTGTCTTTGACTCTAATGAATACTCTACATGTTTCCTTTCAGGGAATGGTATTGGCAGAGAATAAATAATTTCTACTTACAAATTTTATATGGGTAGAACAATACAGAATAAGATATTGGAATAGAAAGATCTATCACATTTATTATTTATCCTAGAAGGGTTGCTGGAAACTGGAAACTAGTTAGCTGACTGTCATTAAGCTCTTGGTCACCTCCATTCTGTACCTTCACACACTATTCATCCTTGGGAGCAGGAGTGATGAGAAAACCCAAGTACAGGTAAGGTTTAGGATGGAAACATAATAGTCAACCACATTTATGTTAGTTATCAAATGCATTAGTAAACATTTACACACAATCCACTATACTTGATTCTCAAACTTTGATTAATTGAAGGGAAGATTTGGGTACTATGACTTTAAATGAAGCCTCTAATACCAATAATAAAATTTGTGAAACAAATTACTGCATTATGTTATTTGAGATATTATCATAGACATTTTTATCACTATTTTACTGACAACAAAACTTGCCTATTGTCATGCATCTAGTAAGTGATAGATATAGTATTTATACCCAGTTTTCTCCTGACTATACATCTAATGACATCACTCAGGGAAAAAACAAAAACAAAACTTATATCTCATAACACCTCACCCTCTGTTCCTTTGATTGGAAGGTAAAGGGACATGTTCATTCCCAAACCTCTATTTAAGGAGAGTATAAAGGCCAATAATCTCTTCATTTCCTACTTTGTTGTGCTCTTTGGATTTCATAATCTTCCTATGTTGAGTATGTTTCCTCCTCCACCTCCTTTTTGGTTTTCCTTTGTGTTCTGTCTTTTTCCATTAGATTCAAAGCTCCTTGAGGGAGATATTGTCTTTCTTATTATATTTATATCTCCAGCACTTGGTGCAGTGTCTAGACAATCAAAATAATGAATTAAACTAATTTGCAGTGTTCCCTGATTTCAGAAGTAAAAATGTTCACAATGAAATTCGAACAGTCAGCTCAGTCTGGTATGAACTGACTCCAACACTTCCCTGGTCTGCTTCTCAAGTGTTCATCCTGGGTCCACCTCTCTTCTTCCTATACACTGACTCACTTGGAGATCTGATCTGATCAATTATCATTACCATGAAGTTGATTTGAAGATCAACATATTCAGCCCTAATCTCTCTTTGAGTCTCCAAATGCCTTTTAGACCTCTTAAATTGGATACTTCATAAACATATAAATCTGTCTGAAACACAAATCACTACTAAAACAAATCACCCCAAACCCTTCCTTCACCTTTAATTTCCTAACATTATGGTGGGCACCCCTATTACCCTAGTCACCCAGGTACAGAATCTTGGTATGATCCTTGATTTCTCATTCTCCTTGATGCAGTGTATCTATATTTATACCCATGTCTATATCTATATCTAGCCATA
This sequence comes from Petaurus breviceps papuanus, assembly GCF_028583685.1. NCBI lineage: Eukaryota > Metazoa > Chordata > Mammalia > Diprotodontia > Petauridae > Petaurus > Petaurus breviceps. The sequence goes on from NW_027187372.1 coordinate 11,149,881, forward strand.
TATTAACAACCATCAAAGCTGTATAAGTACTCGAACCCTCTCTTCAATAGGGATAATTAAGGTGGTTAATTGATAAAGTTATATATGTAAAACTAAAAGTGCATTTTAAGGCTGATAAAAGGTCCACTGAAGGAAGTCTTATATAAATTTATCATTGTAATATAAGGGTGATGCTAGATTCTTGAAAACTGTCAGTAAAGCATTAGTTTTGTCAAATCTCTTAAAGTTGAGAAGTGTCCAAGTTTGAGTATGGAGCCAGATTGTCTCCAAGGATTACTCTCAATAACTTTGGAGAGTCTCATCCCTGGAAGGTTGGCCACTAAATTATTCTTGTTATTTTTTTCCCCATACAAACTCATGAAATGTATCTACTCAGTTAGGAAGGGAAAAGTACCATCCCATTAAATCACAAATCTCTTGAAATATTTAAGTAAGTGTGCTTATAGAAAATTGTATATTACACTGTACAGTGTACATTTCATCACAGTGAGTGGTGGGGAGAGAATATAAAAAGAGGAAACATTCAGGCTAAAAATGAAGGAACATTTTTAGAATTGGCAAATCCGAGTAAAAAAAATATAGAGGAAAAGGGAATCATTCCAAATAGTGAACTCAGTTAAAGAAAGCAAGAAGCAGTTGCCCAGAAATAATTCCACACGGGCAAGTGAATAACCAAATGTTTTCTTTAGCATGTGAGCCCTAGACTTTCCACTGCTATAAACACCCCCAAGAGCATCTTCTCCCTTCACCACAGAGAATTCTGAATAATTTTGTTCTATCATCTCCCACAATTGCATTTGCCCTTTCATAAGCACAGATGGTCACTCTCCCTGTTGATGCTTTTCACATTATTCTTATTTGAAGAGCTGCTAGTAGTCTCCAAAAGGTTACACTTAATAATAATAACTCACATTTAAACACACTTTATAAAGTATTCTTCCTTTGCTACAAAACAGTTTTCTTCTGAATATTCATTGCATTAAAGCAAGGATTGGGGCAATATGACACAAAACACAGTTGAAATTTGATAATCTGTGGCATACCCATTCTTTACAGGTTGAATTCCATATAAATGATAAATAATATTAAATTATTAATAAATTAATAAAATATTAAGCTAAATACAAAATAATATCTTTTTTAGATAAATCCCAATGTATAAAACACAAGCTCCTCATTTAAAAGGTTGTCCAGTTTTAAAGTATGTGAAGAGCTATGGCACATTCGTTAACTGGTTTGTACATGGAAGTAAGTTATTTTCTGATGAGGGAGTAAAGAAAAGGCAATGGAAGTAATGGAAATAAAACATCAAAACAATTGGTTAATTGGGTAAATCTAATCAAACAACTAGTCTGTTCAATAAAGAATCAAATTTGTTTTTTTGCAATGTGTAATTTAAAATGGCTTGTTGAGTTAACTTTAAATTTCTCAACAGATACATTTACATCATGTAAATAAGAAAATCACCTGGGTAAAACTGTGAAGTCAATCAAGTTTGTTTCCATGCCTCCATACCTCCAAAGTCTCTTTTCTGTGAACTTTCAGTCTTTTGTAATTCCTTCTCCACACATATTCAGATGATCTCTGATTCTCCCCAAAGTCCTGATGGCAGTCAGTGAAGTAGCATGGTATAATGAAACAGAAGGAAGACTGGGAATGAGAACATCTAATGATGCTGATATATACTAATTTTGGGACCTTAATAAAATCTCTTAACTCTCTCTGAGTCACAGTTTGCTCAAATTTTAAAAAATGTAATAATACTTTTAATATAAAACTCATACATTTGTAAGGAAAGTAGGTTATAAATACTGAAGTCTACATAAATGAGTTTATACTTTTGTATTAATTTGTCAACATGGTATTCCTCCCAAAAGCATTCCAAGTTTAAATGTTATCTTTAATTGTGAAAGGCTTTAATGACTCATAACCTTTACTAAATGGAGGAAGGAGAGAGTTGAAGTGGAAAGTCCAACCATAAGTCTATTGCAATTATCCAGATATAAGTGATAGAGATTTGATTCTAGGTGGAGTCAATGATGGAAAAGAGAAGGGGGTATATGAGAGATGTAATGAAGATTGAACAACCAAAAAGAAAGGAATTGAATATAAGGCCAAGAGTGAGAGAGTAGGAGTAAGGATGACACCTAGCTTGTAAACTAAAATAACTATCGTGTGTGTTGGTACACTTGACAGTAATAAGGAAGTTAGGAAGAGGAGAGGTTTTGAGGGAAAAGTAAGTTCACTTTTGGACATGTTGATTTTAAGATCTCTATAGGGTGCTGTAAGAAGGCATATATAACATGGTAACTGATACAATGAAGTCAAGGAGGATGAGGATTTTATGGGAAAAAGGATCACTGGATTTGACATTGGATTTTTCATTTATGATCTTGAGAAAGCTGTTTCAGTAGAGTAAAACAGTGGGTGTGGGAGAAGGCAGATTAGGAGGAGTTAAAGAGCAAATGGTTATTGGAGAAATGAAGATATTTGGCTTAAACATTCTCATATCTCTCCCTTCTCTTCTGCACTCCCAAAATAGCTATGAATAAGGAGAGAGAACAGGACTAGACTGTAATTGGTATATAAATTTGAAAGGAAGGCCATTTTAGGGGTACTTAAAGAGCATGATAGGTAAATAGGAAGAAGGAGGAGGAGGAGAAAAGAGGAGAGAGGAAGAGAGGGAGACAGGGAGTGATTTGGATTTGTCAATTATATGGTAAATCATTTGGATCAGTGTCTTAAGGAAAATAAAGAACATGGGATTAAAATGTACAGGTAAATGTCTTAGTCATGGGTAGGAGCACACTTTTCCCTGTTGCCAAAGGGAAGAAGGAAGAGAAGTTTTGAAGCCTGGAATAGGGATTGGAAAAAGCTCAATTCAAATGTCTTCATTCTTCTCATTGAAATGGGAGGGTAAATGACCCACCATAAATTTACAGAGAGAGAAGAGAAAAGAAATTATTTAGAATAGTTGCTTTGAATAATCAGATTGGCAGTCAACAAAAGTAGAATAGGAGGGTTGTCAAGCATCACTGAAAACTCAGTTGGGCTTAGATAGAATCATTTGTAATGAATGAAATCAACTCAGTGTCATAATTTTTTCAATGGGTAACAGCTTTTCCAATAGAAGAAAGAGAAATTAGGTCCATGGTGACAGGAGACTGACACATATTTAGGGGTATAAATATAAGCACAGAAATAAGAAGAATTAAATAACAGACACCATGTTGGACAACAAAAGCATTTCATTTAACAGTGTTAATTAAAGAATAATTAGGCATTAAGGCACAGTGGATAGAGTGCTGTGCCTGGAGCCAGGAAGAGCTGAATTAATATCTGTCCGCAGAAGCTTAAGTAGCTGTGTGACCTTGGATAAATTATTTAATCTCTTTTTGCCTCAATTTGCTCGAATGCAAATGGGCTTAAGAAAACACCTGCTTTGCAGGGTTGTTGTAAGTATCAAAAGAGATCTGTAAAGTGCTTCACATAGAGCTGTTTATATATACATATACAATAAGCATATACATATGCTTCTTACTGGAATATATATATATGTATGTGTGTGTGTGTGTGTGTGTATATATATATATGCTAATTCTATCCCTCCCCTCTTTACAGAATTTGGAATCAGAAGACATGGGTTCAAATGGGGAAAATACAATAATCTTTGCCCTCCTTGTGAAATGAGAAATTCAAACTAGATGAACACTAAGGTAATTTACACTCTCAATCCTACGAGCATATAAATATACCTTTATTGAATTGGATTGAAATTCAAGGGTGGGGAACCTGCAGCTTCAAAGCCACATGCGGCCTTCTAGGTCCTTGGGTGCCATATTTTGGCTGAGCCTAAGTTTTTCAAAATAAATCCTTTTATTAAGGGAATTTGTTCTGTGAAGTTTGGGTTCAGTGAAAGAACAGCACATTGGAAAGCTAGAAGGCTAAATGTGGCTTTGATGTCTCAGGTTCCCCACAACAGATCCTTAGACTTTCAAAAACAAAAAACAAAAACAAACAAAACAAAATTGTATTGACTCCATATGTTTCTAGAAGTCCAAAACCTTCTGTGAGATGGTTTCCACCTATCTTTCCATATTTATTCTTTATCACTTAAAGAGTCATAGAATTCAAATTGATTTTCTAGGACAACACACTTGTTTTATGGCTGAGAAAATAGGTATAAAGAGAGTGATTGTTCAAGAAGCATCAAGAAATAAATAATAATATTGGATTCAAACAAATATCCTTTAACTCACTAACTTTAACTGATTTTTGTTTGCTTATTTGTTTTTTAACAAAAGATACTTCCTTCTATTCCCCAAACTAGGATTTGCTCCTCTGTCTCTGTGTCTTAGGATGAGTCTTTTCTTCTTCCTTAAACATACTTCTACTTCATATCTCCGTCTTTCAATCCCTAGTTTCTTTCAATATTTAGTCACACTAATTCCTATGCAAAACCTTCTCAAACTGACATAAAGTAATGCATAGAGTTCTAGACACAAAGTCAAGAAGACCAGATTTCAAATTCTGCCTCAATACTGACAGTGTGATTCCTTGTAAATCATTTAATCTATTTGTTTCTTCACTGAAAAAAAAAGTGGGGGAACTGGATTCAATATTCCCTAATGTTCCTATAAGTTTTAAGCTGATAATCCAGTAAACCACTGATGTTCATGTTCCTCTCTACTGAAACGGCAATACTTTGATATATCTATTCACACATTGACTCTACCATCACCTCTCCTCAGTACATTATATACTCCTTGAAGGAGGTAATGATTTTTCTTTGCTTGTTATTATAACTTAGTCATGATGATGTCTTTTTGTACCTAGTGGGTACTTAAGAATTTATTGAATTGAATAGTAGACAGTTTTACCACACCTATATAAAACTATAAGAGTTAATATGTACATTTCAGGGCCCTTTCCTGGAACTAAATTGACTTCATTGAAGAATTAAGACTAGTTAGGGTTTGCTAAAAGCAATATGCTCTTTTATTTGGCATATTCTAAGGCAGGTCATTTGACTCAAATGTATACAACCCAAGAGCATCGATTGTATATGAAAATGAAAGACATTCTAAAGCTGCCCTTTTATCTCACAAACTTGGGCCAGGACACCTCCAAACTACTTCAAGGTAATCTACCAATAATCTATCTTTCAGGAAGTCTACCAACCCTCTGATGACTCTAAGTAGACAAGACAGACAGGATCAATACCCACAAATTAGGACTGGTAAAGGACGGAAAAGGAATATAACCAACCAGGGTAAGCCAACCTTAGGTACAGAGGTCATCAAGAGGTATTAAGAGGAGGCTTATGCATATTGTTCTTGTAAGTGGCTACTATCAGAAATTGGCACATAACTGCACTAAACTTCATTTGAACTCCTTAAGTCCACAATTCTAGGCAGCTATAGAAACTCTTAAGGTCAGGGCAGCTCTAAGATTAAGGACACCATAGGTAATTAATAGAGAACAGAGATGTGCTACTCAGGCAAACAAATCCGATTCAATATTTGTTCCTGAGATCACAGACAGGAAGCTGTTAGACAAAAAGCCAGAAATGTATTGCCTGGAATAGAAAATTCCAAATAGAAGGTATTCTAAAGAGTAGGGAGTGCAGAAGAGATGAAGTACTAGTAGGGAAGAGGGTATATAGAGTTGTCTATAAACTTGTGAGATAGAGAAAAACCAGGCTTAAAAATGACAATAGATTTTCTGAACTGCAACAGGAAAATAATACAGAATGAGCTTTAAAAACATACCTTCCCAAATATCCCTGATGTTTATCTTACCAATGATGTCATGATTTAGATATAGACATTCATCACTGTTTCGATGGAACTCCATTTTGATGGAACATTCTAACGACTTGCCAATCAAGCCATAGTGTAAATACACACATCTCTGCAGATTTCCCTTGTTTTTAAGACTTGAATTTCATTTCATAACAAAATTCCCTAGGCAACATATTGCAGTGTAATTATGGTTGTTTTTAATAGTTAATTCATGTAAAGGATTCATAATTATAGCTAGATGTAACTGCCTATAAACACAAGGCCAATCAGGCATTTTTGCTTAAATATAAATCACAGTGATGCACAGTGAACTACATAATTATCTGGTTACATATATTGGAGAGCACAGACTATTCAGTGTAAGAATGCAGACACTGCAGTATCCATATACATTCATTTATGTGCCTAGAAAACCTTCTTGTGGTTAGCACCTTAGTTAAAAAAATAAGACACTGTTAATTTCGCCTTTTTTTCCCCCCCAACAAACTCTGGTTAACTAATCTGCAGTTATATCCTTCAACAGCAAAACTTTCAAGAAGCCTTCACTGGGAGCTAAATATAAAGTATACTGAAGTAATTCCATCTTCAAATTATAAATGAAAAGATAGCTACAACCTCATAGATCAAAGATGGAGACTTGGAACAGAATGCAAATGGTGTCAGGAGAATTTCTGTAACTCAAGGTTGTCTTCTGAAAACCCAGTCACCTTTTCAGATCTATTCATCTTCACTCCATCAATTATCTTCTGAAATTGTTTATACGTTCTGTATAAAATTATATATATATGTTTTTTCTAGCTTTTCTTTATATTTCCAAAGCTTAGTACAGTGCCTGACATTGCTTAACTTCATTAAATATAATAACAGTCAAAAGTCAGAACTATTTTATTTTTGTCTTTTTTTTTTCATCTCCAGTATCTAGAATAGTGCCTGGCACCTATTGAGCATTTAATAATTGCTTTTGGATTAAGTAATTTTTAAAAAATGTCAGCCAGATTTGTGTAAGTCACAAAGTAATGCTGGTATTTTAGAAAGGAGGGAATTTTACAAATATTAAAAAAAACCTAAACAATAATCTTTTTGAAGTGTGTATCACTATATTAGGAGGCTCTGTAATATGTTCCCAAGAGATGTTGTGAAATCAACCCCACTGTCATTACCAGTAATTAACAGTTATTGCTTATTCCTATTCATTATAATATTGGCAAACTAAAGGGATTAAATGGGAATATGGAGAAAATCATGTAAGAATACTCAGCCTTCCTCTTCCAGAACCAGACAAGCTACATTTCCCTTCAGGGGAAATTCAGTAGTCTTTTCAGTACTACTATCAATGTTAATCAACACCAGTTGTTTTTTTCCCTCATTTTTAGGGGTGTGTGACTAGCGTCCTGATTCTATTTAACAAGTTAATATTGATCGAGTTTTAGAAAGTGATATTTATTTCATATATATATATATATATATATATATATATATATATATATACATCATAGCAATGTGCACAGTGCTAGTACATAATTACCTTAATCTATAAAGTTACCTATAGGGAGACCATAGACAATCGAGAGAGAAAGAGAGAAAACATGTGAATATGTGAATATTTTCCACACCTAAGGAGACCTACTTTACCTTATTCTATCTTAGTGGAGTGTAGGCTCAAGACTTTTTTCTGTATTTACATAGCATTGGTCCTACCTAATTCATATCCAAAGATAGCATCTCTGCTATATGAGCTCTAGTCTCAACTTTTGCTGAGGTGGGTCATTTAGGTCCTAGTCAAAGATTGATCTTTGCACTTCATGTCATTAGTGCTATACTGGCTGAAAAATCCAGCCTGTGTTCCAGCTCCTGAATGGACATGGTATGTTCTCCCAACCTTTCACAATTCCCAAGGTTAGAGATGCTATTGCACTCACATAGAAGAGAAAAAAAATGAAAAGCTAAAAAGTGTTCTGTGAGCCCAAATGACTTCAGAGGAAGGTCATAAGTATTTATGTCTTAATACAGAATCACTCCTCAGATAACAAATGTAAACCACTGAGATATGAAAGACATGTCTTTGACAGGTTGACGGGGCTTTTGGAATGCCATCAGAGCCAAAGAGTCTTTCCTTAAGCTCTGATTAACTACACAGAAGCAGTTAAAAATATTTATGCCATCTCTACATGGCATTTCTTTTAAAGTATGTAACATTCTTCTAGAAGAAAATTCTCTTGGGGAGGCTAGGTGGCACAGTGAGTAAGGGCACCGGCCCTGGAGTCAGGAGGACCCAGGATCCATTCAGGCTTTAAATACTTAATACACACACACACACACACACACACACACACACACAAACACACACACACAACCAAAAAGCTGGCCATGTAACCTTAGGCAAGTTATTTAAACTCTTTTGTCTCGTTTACACAGGGAGGTTGCATCCCTGAGCAAGCTGATTGGGGAACATGCTCCAGATGTACATTAACTTTATGATAGACTTATATGTATGCATCATATATTTTCATATAATTAAAAGGAAACAGGGAAATCCTGGATAGAGTAATCATTTTGTCCTCTTTAGTGAAGAAAATACTGCTTCAAGTTATACCTGTGACAAATAGGAACTATGTGATAATGTCTAAGATAGTGAACCTGTTTGCCCCCAGGAAACTCTCTGAACACCATTATTGGTCAGTTGTCAGTCTGCATTCATACAGGGAACTTCAGGGTCACTCATTTTGACTTGGAGAGAACAGCAAAATCATCTAACATAATGCCTACATTTTACAGTTGATGAAAAGTGAGGAAGTTAAGCAATTTGCTGATGTTCACAGAAATAGGAAATGAAAAAGTCAGGATTCAGATTCTTAGCCCCTCACACCAAATCCTATAGCATTCTTTCACTTCTACTGCATTACCCTGTTTCCTGTGACTTCAGTTTGCACCAACGGTGAAATCATAGATCCTACATAAACATGTATCTGTAACTATGGAATCCTAGAATTAGAAATGATATTGAAGATCAGCTAACCCAACCCTGCCTCCCCTCAATTTTAGCACAGAAGGAATTGAAAGATACATGAAGTCATTTGGTGAAGACTGAACAGCATTTCTATGACTAATGAAATTCTAAAACTCTGCCTCAATTATCTTGGAAGCCCACTGTTGTGAGAATGAGAATCTAAGATCTTCGCTGCCCCTAGGCCCTTTGATAGGCTTAAGTGACTCTGAGAACCTTCCTTGATTTGAAAATATACTCTGTCACCTATCTGAATGTCATCACATGGAGCCTGTGGCGGGAGGCTTGTTTTTCAGGAAAGCCCACATCTTGTTGCTTTGTGATTGGGCAGTGGGTCAAGAGGGTTGTTACATTCTCTGAGCCAGGAGAAGGCTATATATACCCTAATGTGAGGTGCCTGGTGATTTGGCCTTGGAAACTTAGTAACTGTAACCCTGGGCAAATCCTGTTTGCCTCAGTTTCCTCATATGTAAATGAATAGAAGGAAATGGAAAACCACTTCAATAACTTTGCAAAGAAGACCCCAAATAGGATCACCATTCTTAGTTCTTTCTAATTATCTATTTACACTTTTGGTTGGTGGGATTTAGTCATGGTTTTTTTTTTTTGGTAATGTCCAGTGCTTTGTGACCCCATTGGACATGACAGAAAAACAACTGAACAGAAAGCAAAGGTGTAGTCAGAGTATTAGAAAGAGCTAAAAATCAGGTTAGGACATATAATCAAACACCAATCATTAAACAATGACAAAGCTGCATATATGATAACAAATTTAAATAAATTCGGTTAAGGAAGATGGTGATTGTGGGTACTGCAGAGAATGTATATGAATAGAAAAGTTGGAGGAAAAGACATTTATAAAGTGGCCACTATGTTCCAAGCATTGTGCTAAATGCTTTATACATATTATCTCATTGGGTCCTCACAACTCTATGATGTAGGTGGTGCTTTTATTCCTATTTTATATTTGAGAAAAATGCAGCAAACAGAGGTGATGTGACTTAGTCATATGGCTAATAAGTGTAAGAGGCTGAATTTGAACTCATATTTCCAGTCTCCATGACTGGCATTCTATCCATTGTGCTACCTTGTTACATCAGTATCACATTACTCCTTCCTTAGCCCTGAAAAATGAAATATTTTTCTTACTGTTCAATATATGTCTATCATTCAATGTTTGTCTTCTATTTGTGTTCACATTTTCACTCCCTAATACACACCAGTCAGCAGCCAACATATATAAGAAGGAACAATTCTAATTCTTTTTATTAGAAACAAAGGTCTGCTGCAGAAAGCTGAAGGAATTAAAGACTTTCCCAGGGCCACACAGATATTAAGTATCTGATGCCAGATTTGAACTCAAGTCATCCTAACTTTATACCCAGTGTTTTATCTACTTTTCCACCTAGCTCCTACAAAATATGTTTTTATTATTGTTGTAAGAATACTTTTAACCTTAAAGAAAGAGAAACAATTTTCCAAGTATAGATGATAACATCAGAAAAGAATATGAAGTAATTAGAAAAAGGAAAGACAAGACAAAGATATTAAGAATGGCAAACCCACTAAAGGCAAAGGTGTTTCTTAGAAGTAGGGAAAATAGGCCAGTAGATGGCGCAGTGAATAGAGCACTGACCCTGGATTCAGGATGACCTGAGTTCAAATCCAGCCTCAGACGCTTAACACTTACTAGCTGTGTGACCTTGGGCAAGTCACTTAACCCCAATTGCCCTGCCTTCAATCCTCCAAAAAGCAAAAAAAAGAAAAAAAGTAGGGAAAATAAGAATTTTCAGAGCTAACTAGTAAAAAAGCATTGACAGCTATGACTAAATAAATACTTTGGTCTTAATTTGTCAAGTCAATTTAACACAACAAAAATATAATAAGATTATATGACAAAAATATTTCTTAAGAAACGGTATTTTGAAAAAATCCTATCTATTCACTATTCTAATCTAGTCCACTCTAGTCTAATCTAATTTAATGTGATTGTGTTTGTGTTTATGTAAAGGGCAGATTGACTTTGTCCATATCCATTAGTGTAAAGACAGTAGGTCAAAGATGATAGTCACTGAATCAATCAATCAAGGGACAGTACTGAATTTTAATGTGTAAATAAGACTATGCCTAGACCTTATTATCAGTGCAGTACTACAATCACAAAGTAGTAGATGTTAAGTAATTTCTCTACAAGCACACAAGGTGTTAATAATTCCTTAGTTAAATTCAGAAGAATAGAGGACTTTGGTCACCAGATGAAATTCAGCTAACAGCAAAAAGAACGCTCTATAAAAGTTCTGGGGGCCTATGCATAAAAACAGTTCAGGACCATTGGTGGAGGAATCTGAGTTTGGGAGTTAATCAGTTCAGGAGTAATTGAGTCAAATCCTTTTATCTCTACTATAACCAGACAGATCAGATCAATAGGCAACAATGAATGCTGTTGGGAGACAGACATGTGACAGTCATAGTTAAGGAAAGTTAGCTGCATGAGGCAGAAAATAATGAAAAACATTTGCTACAGAACAATTATGCTGAAAGTAGTAGGGGTTATGAGTTAATGCTTTGCTACCCTTGTGCCTCTCTCACAATACAGAGTCTGTTTAATCCATTCACAACAGTTTATTTGAGTATAAGAGCAGGTCATAATTTAGGGGGAATATTTTATACCAACTCTACTCAGTGTACCAGTTTAGTAAATGCTATTTATACTGACTGATTAATTGGGGTGACAAAAGTGAGATAGGGAGAAGGGCAATGTTGGGAGCCAAGGGTTACCTGGAGGGCCCAGAGGTAGCAGAAAACCCTTCTTCCCCACCAACTTCCCAAATTGTGATTTCAACTGCAAGTGGTCACAGAAAGTGTCTTATATACAAACACATATACATTATCATCCCACATATAATAAATACACATATATTATAAGGAAGTTGGGATTTAAATTATATGGAGAGATACAGAGTAAATTACTTTCCTCATGAATCATTAGGATATACATTGTCCTAAAACTAGCTACATATTCTTCCCATATTTTAAAGTTTTTAAAGTTTGTCAATAACACTGACTTAAAGCCTTCTATCACTATGGCACAATATAGCTAATGTAGCAGACACAAAATTGTTTCCTCTATATAATGTACACTTATCTTATGAAAATATAATGATGGGTAGCAACAGTGAAAGGTTCATAATGGCCTAAAAGTACTCACACAAGAAAATATATGTGACTTTGAAGAGTTACTTTTTCTTTAGAAAACTGAATTGAAATTGTCCACTTTGCTAAAGAAATGGATGTGACGATATTCACTTTGCTGGAAGTATTAACTTTAAGAACAGCTCTGAAATAAGTCAACAATTCACTTCTTGGTACAGCTGACAATATCAGGCCGGTTATTTTGGCTATCATTATGTTGGAGGGGAAAAGTTTTATGAAATTATTCCTGAATTTAGCCTGATTTACCAATGTTGACACAACTAACAGATGAATTCCTAAAATCTGATTAACTGTGTTCATAATAAATTTATACTTAGTGAATGTTTGTTCATTTATTAAATATTTATAGTGTAATTGGTATTTGGGGAGGTAATTTTAAGATGTTTAATCAAGAAAGCATCTCCCACACATCCAAATGACAAAATAGAATGAATTAAATATGGCATAGTCTTCATGTTCAGTTTTCCAAAGACTAAAGTAGGTTTAAACTTGAGGATATAAGGACACTACAGAATAAGGATGAGGAAAGAATTTATTCTATCAGGAGGATTTGTTTGTATGAATGCTCTGAGGCAAAATGGAAGCCACATAGTACATCAAATAGAATACTTAGTCTAGAATAGAAAGGACATGAATTCAAAACATCTTTTTTTAACTTATCTATACAATATAGGTTAAAATATTACCTACCCATCAGGGTTGTCATGAGAATAAGATAATATTTGTACAAATGTTAGCTCTAAAGTTCAGAGAATCACTCAGTTTCTAGTTAAGCTGGAAGATAAGATTAATGAAAAGGAATGATGTTATTTTGTCAGGCCTTGGAAATCAAGCTGAGTTTGTATTTTATTCTTTAGACAATGAATGGGGAACCACTAAAAGTTTTTGTACAAGGGATTGTTGGAGTTAGAAAAGCATGTTAAGAATACTTTTGGAAGCTGTACTTTGGATGGATTGGAGATGGGGAGAGACTAGAATCAGGAATAATAACTAATGGGTTATTGAAATATCTCAAGTAAAAAGTAACGATCAACAAATGTTGGTGAAAGTAGCTCTCATGGAGAAAAGGGAATACATTCAATCCTTTCTGAGAGGTGAGGATGCAAGCTCATTTCCTTATTCCTACTGAACTAGTCCCTCAGCACCTCACTATGCTCACTGTCTCTTATTCCCTTCAGGGATTCACTTGTTTCTTTCATACAGATGAGACCAAAGGTAATTCATGTTTCAGCAATCATTCAACAGTGCCTTCATTGCACAATAGAATCTCTTAATCCCCTCACCTGTAGCAGTCTAAATAATAACCAACCCTGGTGAGCCAAATCCTTCATATTATCTCTTCCAGATCCTGAAAGGTTAAGTATTGCTGTACAACTCACAAAAATTGGGTGTATTACAATTTCAGGCTTCTGAACCTCATCTGGGCATTTAGTGCTGTACAATAATCCTCTTCATTTCTTTTTCACTCTCTACTATATTTTTTTTTCAAATTTTTGGTCAGATTTTTTTATTGTTGTTGATACATCTTTTTGGCTACTCCAATGCCTTTATTTTCCTCATTCAAGGTATATACTATAAATTCTAAATCTCTCTTTTCCACCTCAAAATATATATGTATTCTAATCTATCTCCTCTCCTCTTATGTCTCAAAAGAAATATTTCATTTTTAATGATGAGACTAATCCTTCTAATCTTTTCCTTTCTTACCCTATCATTTCCAGATCCTTGCTCCATTAATAATCTTTATTCTAACTTCCACTTTAAAATCCCCTTTTGCCATTGGCTCTTTTTACTCTACTGACAAATATACCCAGGTGTCTTTAATTTTGTAAAAAACAAACAAAAAAACCCTTCCCTATAGGATGTTTTCTTCTTCACCTTTAATATTTCCCCCTTCTTTGACTTTTGAATTTCCAAATGGTTAATTGATAATACCCCTCTTAAAAAAAATAACAGCAGCACCTGTCCACTTCTCACCTTTTCAATGTTATTTCAAAAACTGCCTATTAAAACTGTTTTCTCATAAAATAGAGCAATAAAATTAAAATTCAATCAAAATGGGGAGCTATTGAGACTTTTGGGAATATACAAAAACAGAATAGGCATTTACAAAATTTATAACTCTTTTTTTAATTACCTAAATTAAGTGTTTCTACCTTCTTGATTTCTCTCAATCATTGATACTATGGATTAAAATTTCCTTAATACCTTCTCTTCCATTTGTTCAATGCAGTCATAAGCTTCTTTTCATTTTCTCCGCTTTTGAACATCTGTTTAAAGGTGGGAAGTCAGGAAGGGTTGAGTTTGAATTCTGCCTGAGTCACTTACATGCTTTGGAACACTCGACAACACATTTTATCTCTTGATGTCAAAATTCTCTAATCTCCTAACTTTTGTTTTCTTTTTCTATAATGGTATAAAATAATTAATATTTTAAAATAATATTAAATGTAAAATACCAAAAGAGTAAAAAATTTAATGTCATCAATAAATTAGTTGGGATGCTTTTTGTGTATTTGTTCATATCCCCAGTTCTGAATAGTTCTTTGGGGGCCTGGGGAATCTTAATCATTAACCTTTCAAATGTTTCTCTTAATGCTGAACACTAAAGACATCCAACAAAAAGATGGAGCAAAGTTTTTAATGGACTCCTAAATGCCATGTAAATATTCTCAGCAATCTATTCAGCATAGTTCTTTTTTATATGTGTGTGTATGTATGTATATATATATATATACATATATATATATATAAACATTTTATTTTAAAACTTTGAATTTGAGATTCATTCCCTTCCTCCTTTGTCACCCACCCTAACTGGGAAGATAAACAATAAACAATAGGTTGCACATGTGTAACTAGGCAAAACATTTCCATAGTGAACATATTGTAAAAAAATGACTATATTTCCCTCCCTCCTATCTCACCTGACACTTGTTCTATTCCCTACTTTGATCCTGTCCCTTTTCAAAAGTGGGGGCTTCCAACTTCCCTCCCCCTTCCAGCCTGCCCTCCCTCCATCATCCCCCCTCTCGTCCCCTTCCCCCCTACTCTCCTGTAGAGTGAGATACCCTACTTAGTCTGTATGTAATTCCCTCCCTAAGAAAAATTCAATGAGAATAAGGTTAACCCATTTCCTTTTGGCTTCCTGTTCTTCCCCTTTATTTTAAGTTTTCCCTTGCCTCTTCTATATCAGATAGTTTACCTCATTCTATCTCTCCCCATCTCCTCTCATTATATTCCTCTTTCACCCCTTAATTTCACCTTTTAAGTATCATCACTTCCCATTAAATTGGTCCTGTGCCCTCTATCTATGTATACCTGTACACGTATATACACACATTCATATATGTATTCATATACCCATATACCCTCCTATATATATATGTACGTGTGTGTATTTATGTATGTATACATATATGTGTGTATGTTGTTTGTGTGTATATATATGTATATATACATATATATGTGTGTGTATATATATATATATACACATTTCTATTACCTTCAATTATTCTCATACTGAGAAAAGTCTCATAAGTTACAATTATTGTTTTTTCCATGTAGGAATGTAAATAGTTCATCTTTGATAAGTTCCTTATGATTTGTTTTCCCTGTTTACCTTCTCATGGTTGTCTTGCTTCTTGTATCTAAATATCAAATTTTCTATTCAACTCTGGTTTTTTCATAAAGAATGCTTGAAAGTCCTCTATTCAACTAAATGACTATATTATCGCCTGGAACATGATACTCAGTTTTGCTGGGTAGGTGGTTCTTTGTTTTAATCCCAGCTCCATTGCTCTCTGGAATATCATATTCCAAAGCCCTTTGATCCCTCAGTGTAGAAACTCTCAGATCCTGTGTTATCCTGATTGTGTTTCCACAATATTCTATTTTTTTCTTCTTGGCTGCTTGTAATATTTTCTCCTTCATCTGGGAATTCCAGAACCTGGTGATAACATTCCTAGGAATTTTGTTTTGGGGATCTTTTTCAGGAGGTGATTGGTGGATTCTTTCAACATCTATTTTGCCCTCTGGTTCTAAAACATCAGGGCAATTTTCCTTGAGAACTTCTTGAAGGATGATTTCTAGGTTCTAATTTTGATTATGTCTTTCAGGTAGTCCAATAATTTTTAAATTCTCTCTCCTGGATCTATTTTCCAGGTCAGTGGTTTTCCCAATAAGATATTTCACATTGCCTTCTATTTTTTCATTTGTTTGGATCTGTTTAATAGTATTTTGATTTCTCCTAAAGTTACTACCTTCCATTTGCTCCAGTCTAATTCTACAGGAATGATTCTCCTCAGTGAGCTTTTGAGATTCTTTTTCCATCTGGAAATTTCAGCTTTTTAAGGCATTCTTCTCCTCGTTGCCTTTTAAAGACTCTTTTTCCATTTGAGTTAGTATATTTTTAAGCTGTTACTTTCTTCAGTCAGGCTGTTCACTCTCATTTCATAATTTTCTTGCATCGTTCTCATTTCTCTTCCCGATTTTTCCTCCCCTTCTCTTATTTGGTTTTCAAAATCCTTCTTAAGGCCCTCTGTGGACTTTAATATGTAAATATGGCCCAGCTCATATTTTTCTTGGAATCTTTTGGTGTAGGACTTCTGACTTCACTGTCTTCCTCTTGTTCCATGCTTTGCTTCTTTTTGTCCCCAAAATAGGAATGTAAAGTTGGATTGCTATGCTTGATTTACTTCCTTTCCCTGCTCATGTTGCTACTCAATTACTTGACTTTTGGGCCTTTTGCCACAGTAGGACTCTGCCACCACACAGGATAGCTTAATACCAAATGCTGTTTTTTTTTTTCAGCTACCAAAGCTATTAGTCAGGTGTCCTCTCTGAAGCCTCCATACACTCTGGCAAGCTTGTCGCACACCCCAGGACCTCTACCCTAGACCGCAATCTAGATCCAAGCAGGTTAAAGCAAGAGTGATTACCCCTCAGAGTGGTTGCTTGGTCCCCCTATAATCTGCAGGCTAGGAGTTGAAACTGCCATGTGTGGCTGCAGCTGCAGGGCCTCAGCCATTTTTGTCCCAGGAACAAAGGCTGACCACTCCCAAACTACTGGATCCCAAAGTCCACACTGTACTGACCTCTCTCTTTTTCCTTAGCATCTATGGGTTGATAATTTTGGAACTGTCACAGCTACTGGTGATTTGGAATCCTTCCAGCCGCTGGTTGGTCAATCCTGCCCTGGGGCTAAATCCTTAGCATGGGGCTGGGCTCAGCTCCCAGAGCTCTACATTGGCGAATTCCTGTAGGCCTGCCGGGCTGTCCTTAGTGGGAGGTTAGCTTCTCTGTGAAATTTTTTGGGTTATGTAGCTCCAAAGTTTGTTCAGAGTCACCTTTTACAAGAATTGGAGTTGGTGGGGGGCAGAGGCCCGCGAAAGTCCTGTTTCTACCCTGCCATCTTGACTCTGCCCCCTTAACTTTTGTTTTTCTCAGAATTTCTTCCATTTGTCTTGATAACTTTTTCAATTTTTATTTCATCAATTATTTGCAGTCAGACCCAAATTTAAATATGCTCTTCAAGATTTATTCTAAGCAAAAATTCAATACTTTTCACTGTATTCTAGACATATGCAATTTGATGTCCTGCCTAAACATCAAAAACCACTACAGACCAAATATTTCTATAAAGATAGAAAAAAAGTAAAACAACGTTCATTTAGAAGGGTTAGAAATCTTTAGAATATGTCCATAAATAATGTTTAAAAGTACAATGAAAGGGGATAGCTCTTCCCAACCTCAAATTATAAGTAATCATTAAAACAATTTGGTTTAAAAAAAGAGTAAAGTATTACTCAAAAATAATAGATAAGCAAGAATCAGAAGCAATAAAACCCAATAGCCTTGTGTTCAATAAACTCAAGAACATAGTCTATTTGGTGAAGGTCCCCCAATTAAAAAAATAAATGGTACAACAACTTGAGAGTTAGTTAGGAGGTAAAAATTATTCATTCATACTTCAAAACATATACTTAAACATAAAAAATATGGGTGGATGCATTTTTTATAACAATGGTAATGGAAAAAAAATCTTGTCCAAATAAAAGATTGTAGCTAAAATTTAAAAAAAAAGTTATTTCAATTGGATGAAACTGAAAGGCTTTTGCATGAAGAAAGTCAGTGTAAATAGTATAAAAAAGGGGGGGGGGAATCAAATAGGGAAAACTTTTGCATCAATATCTCTGATAAAATTTTATACCTAAGATATATGGTGAGATAACACAAATAGGACTGAGTCATTCTCTCATGAGAAGATGGTCAAAATTTTGATAATTTTTTTTCTCAAAAGAAGAGGTGCAAAGTATTAAAAACTTAATTAAAGTTTTCTCTAAATCCTTAACAATGTGAGCAGTACATTAAAATATAAATTAGTTTTACCTCATATCTAGCACATTGTCATTTTTTTAAAAAAGATGGAAATCATTGTTGCTGGAAGCACTGCATAAAGACAGGAATGTTAACAGACTCAGTGTAGTGATGAATTCTGAAAAATAATTGGGGAGTATACAAGTTAATTGATGTACTCTTGCTTTTGCCTTGTTCCAGGGTCCTACTACTGAATATATAATCCCTCAAAGGACTAAATGAGAAGAAAATCAGTTCCTATACACTTGTATATGTAATTGTATACATGTATGCATGCATATAGGCAATGTTTTGCAAAATAAATGGATATATAACAAAAATATTTTGCCATCATTTTATGATAGGAAAGAACTAAGAAGAGGAGGTACCTATCTCTCAGGAAATGGTTAAGTAAGTTGTGGTACATAGCGGCTGATATTTAGATAAACTTTAAGGTATGAAAAATGAGTTCAAGTGGATTCTCACTGTATTCTTACAAAGACCTGTTCATATGTGTGCTATTATAAAATCCACTTTAGAGGTTGGGAAACTTTGACACCAAGAGGTAAAATGTCTTATCAAAATGTCTTTGACACTTCACAAAGCATGTATGCTACTCATGCAGAATCCAAACTCAGTCCTTCCTGACTCTCAATCCTATGATCTATTGCTTGGTATACTTAGCTGCATTTTTAGAAAGGATTAATAGTATTCCTTAAGAAATAACAAATAATCATGTTTCATCAAAACATGGGCAAATGAATATTCACTGATGCAAAGTAAAATAAACATAAATACCAAAATAACACGCACAATGATACAAACAATAAACAAAAATACAAATACAAAAGTGAACAAGAAGATGGGTTTGAATGCTGAGTAATTTTAATGACCATAATAGTGACCCTGAAGAACAGATGATCATAAATGTATCATACACCTTTATTTGGAGAGTTAGAAAAATGTAAGTGTGGAATATCACATAAACTATCAAGCATGGTAAATATGACATTGACTGAAAAAGATCCTAGGATGAAAAGTCATAGTAACATCATAGCCAAATTCTGAATCTCTCAGGTTAAGGAAAATACATTATAAGCAAGAAGAAAAAAAAAACTAAATACTGCAGAGTTACAATTAGGATAACTCAAGATCTAGTAGCTTCCATGTTAAATGACCAAAAGGTTTGAAATATTCTGTTTCCAAGATCAAAGGAATTGTGTTTGTCACCAAGAATATCTTATCCAAGAAAGGTGAATATAATCATGAATGAAAAAGGACATTTAATGAATTGAAAGACTTTCAGGTATTTGTGACAAAAAGATCAGAACTCAATGAAAAATTTGACACATAAAATCTAGGAGAAATATAAATTTAACATTAAAGATGAATTATAAGAGACTTATTAGGTCAAACTATTTACTTCATATATGGAAAAATGTTATCTTATGCTTTTATGAATGTTATAACTTGGGTAGTTTAAAAGAGCATACATAGATAAAAGGCTTGGAGTAGAGTTGAACATGATTGGATGATTCTTAAAACTTAAATTGGGTAGGGAGAGGTGAAATGGAGTAATTATACAAATAAGGAATGAATGGAAGAACTGTTAGGGTGCAAGCAGGTAGGAGTGGAGGGCTGCTAGTGCTGGAAACTTATTCTCATCAAAAGTGGATTAATGAGGGAATAACATATACAACTAGATATGTTTAAAAGTCTTCTAAATTTATGAAGAAATAAGAGGTAGGGGAGGCTAGGTGGTGCAGTGAGTAGAGTGCTGGCCCTGGAGTCAGGAGGACCTGAGTTTGGATCTGGCCATAGACACTTCACACACACACACACACACACACACACACACACACACACACACACAC